>NC_087099.1:3780000-4405000 GCF_963855985.1 Ostrinia nubilalis | reverse complement strand
GTTGATGTGTTTTGTTTTTACAATTTTGTGCTATTGTGATGACTTCACTATTATTGCCTACAGAAGTTATGGGAATAATTATGACTGAAGAATCAAAGTTAATAGTGGCAAATATTTTTTCAGTATGGATGGCTCTGACCTCTGCTTCGAGGTGGTTCGCAGGGCCACAGCTGGATTTGTCTACAGCGAGGCCGTGGCATGGTAAGTAATAGCCAACATGCATAATTTGTAGTAAAGTAATTTTACCATCCTTGAAACCATTTCATTACTAACAGGAAAGTTTTTGTACAGTAAGAATTTTTATGTGATAAATATCCATTATATGTATTACGTCATTTTAATAAACCCAAAAAGGGAGATTGTCTTGTTATACTTACATGTACAATTTATCAGGGATTTGTGACAACAAGAAAAGGTAATCTAACACGATTCTAGATGTGCGACGAAATCGCATCGTTTGTCTGTTTGTCAATAGGGTAGTGGACATCCTAGTTTGATATTTTTATATTGCAATGAAGAATATAACGTCATCAGGTCGAGTCGTCGCGAGGTTAATTGACTGACATTTTATTGATTTCAAAGCCACTAGACTGAATTTATGCCTTCTGTTAGTTAAGTAGACAAGTGGTTGGATTAACTATGTCTCAGTTTGGGATAAAATCTATTCATATCGCGAAGTAAATTCTTCGCCATTTCTGGATAACCTTCTTCGAAGTAAAGTTTTTTTTAAAGATTATTAGTAATTTGTGCAATACAAATTCCGATTCGTTAGCCCCTCGTGGTAAGCTAAATAATTATGCTTGTGTTACGTACGAGTGGGCTCACCACAATACTCGAGCGGCGGTGGGATTCGAACCCGCGTTCCTCGGATCTTAAGTCGGCCAGTCCGACCCCTTCACCGTTCGGCTATCGTGACTTCTAAATCTTCAACCACACCAACGCGTGCAGATCGCCATCAAAGGCCAATGACCTATGTCAGATCACGCGACCTGTCACTGGCCTTTGATCGCACGCGTTGGTGTGGTTGAAACACAAGTTTAAACATCTTTCAATTTGTTCCTTCCAGCCACTACATGCGTCAGATCCTCGAAGCGCTCCGCTACTGCCACGAGAACGACATAGTGCACCGCGACGTGCGGCCACACTGCGTGCTGCTGGCCGGGCGCGACAACTGCGCGCCGGTCAAGCTGGGCGGGTTCGGCGTCGCGGCCCAGCTGCCCGCGCCGAACGCGCATCGCACGCCGCCAGGTGATGACGTCATCTGAGTCATTGGGCGTTTTTTGAGAACCTATTCTGTCAAAAAAGAGACATTTTAATAAAGAGACGTATCTGAGTAATTTTTGAGTGACATATCTGAGTCATTTTGTAGTGATTTATCAGAGTCATTTTTGAGTGACGTATCTGAGTCATTTGAGTGACGTATCCGAGTCATTTAGTGACATATCAGAGTAATTTAGTGAAGTATCCAAGTCATTTAGTGACTTATCCGAGTCATTTATAGAGTGACGTATCCGAGTCATTTATAGAGTGACCTATCCGAGTAATTTATAGAGTGACGTATCCGAGTCATTTAGTGACATATCCGAGTCATTTATACAGTGACGTATCCGAGTCATTTAGTGACATATCCGAGTCATTTATTGAGTGACGTATCCGAGTAATTTTTGAGTGACGTATCTTGAGTTATTGGTCTGTTAGTTGGGTATCTAGGTCGTGCTTCTTTGGGTGACGTATCTGATTCTTTGTGCTTCCATTAGCAAACGTCTTTCTGGGTCATTCTGGTCTGGGTCACCCTCCTTGTAAACTGTCTCGCTACTGCCACGAGAACGACATAGTGCACCGCGCCGTGCGGCCGCGCTGCGTGCTGCTGGCCGGGCGCGACAACTGCGCGCCGGTCAAGCTGGGCGGGTTCGGCGTCGCGGCCCAGCTGCCCGCGCCGAACGCGCATCGCACGCCGCCAGGTGATGACGTCATCTGAGTCATTGGGCGTTTTTTGAGAACCTATTCTGTCAAAAAAGAGACATTTTAATAAAGAGACGTATCTGAGTAATTTTTGAGTGACATATCTGAGTCATTTTGTAGTGATTTATCAGAGTCATTTTTGAGTGACGTATCTGAGTCATTTGAGTGACGTATCCGAGTCATTTAGTGACATATCAGAGTAATTTAGTGAAGTATCCAAGTCATTTAGTGACTTATCCGAGTCATTTATAGAGTGACGTATCCGAGTCATTTATAGAGTGACCTATCCGAGTAATTTATAGAGTGACGTATCCGAGTCATTTAGTGACATATCCGAGTCATTTATACAGTGACGTATCCGAGTCATTTAGTGACATATCCGAGTCATTTATTGAGTGACGTATCCGAGTAATTTTTGAGTGACGTATCTTGAGTTATTGGTCTGTTAGTTGGGTATCTAGGTCGTGCTTCTTTGGGTGACGTATCTGATTCTTTGTGCTTCCATTAGCAAACGTCTTTCTGGGTCATTTTCCTTCCTTCGTGACCGAGGTCACAACCACCCTCCTTGTAAACTGTCTCGCAACTGCCGCGAACGCCATAGTGCACCGCGCCGTGCGGCCGCGCTGCGTGCTGCTGGCCGGGCGCGACAACTGCGCGCCGGTCAAGCTGGGCGGGTTCGGCGTCGCGGCCCAGCTGCCCGCGCCGAACGCGCACCGCACGCCGCCAGGTGATGACGTCATCTGAGTCATAGGGTGCTTTTTGATAACCTATTCTGTCAAAAAAGAGACATTTTAATAGAGAGACGTATCTGAGTAATTTTTGAGTGACATATCTGAGTCATTTTGTAGTGATTTATCAGAGTCATTTTTGAGTGACATATCTGAGTCATTTGAGTGACATATCTGAGTCATTTGAGTGACGTATCTGAGTCATTTGAGTGACGTATCTGAGTCATTTCAGTGACGTATCTGAGTCATTTGAGTGACGTATCCGAGTCATTTTTAAAGTGACCTATCCGAGTAATTTATAGAGTGACGTATCCGAGTCATTTGAGTGACGTATCCGAGTCATTTTTCGTGACGTATCTCAGTCATTTGAGTGACGTATCTGAGTCATTTGAGTGACGTATCTGAGTCATTTGAGTGACGTATCTGAGTCATTTTTAAAGTGACGTATCCGAGTCATTTGTAGAGTGACGTATCCAAGTCATTTAGTGACATATCCGAGTCAATTATAGAGTGACGTATCCGAGTCATTTATAGACTGACGTATCCGAGTCATTTAGTGACATAACCGAGTCATTTATAGAGTGATATATCCAGGACATTTATAGAGTGACGTATCCGAGTCATTTATAGACTGACGTATCCGAGTCATTTAGTGACATAACCGAGTCATTTATAGAGTGATGTATCCGAGTCATTTATTGAGTGACGTATCCGAGTCATTTATACAGTGACGTATCCGAGTCATTTAGTGACATATCCGAGTCATTTATTGAGTGACGTATCCGAGTAATTTTTGAGTGACGTATCTTGAGTTATTGGTCTGTTAGTTGGGTATCTAGGTCGTGCTTCTTTGGGTGACGTATCTGATTCTTTGTGCTTCCATTAGCAAACGTCTTTCTGGGTCATTCTCCTTCCTTCGTGACCGAGGTCACAACCACCCTCCTTGTAAACTGTCTCGCAACTGCCGCGAACGCCATAGTGCACCGCGCCGTGCGGCCGCGCTGCGTGCTGCTGGCCGGGCGCGACAACTGCGCGCCGGTCAAGCTGGGCGGGTTCGGCGTCGCGGCCCAGCTGCCCGCGCCGAACGCGCACCGCACGCCGCCAGGTGATGACGTCATCTGAGTTATTGGGCGTTTTTTTTAAAACCTAGATGTGCAAAAAAAGATACTTTTAGGACTTATTTTGTTGAGTGACGTATCCGAGACATTATTGGGTGACGTATCTGAGTCATTTATAAAGTGAAGTATCCGAGTCATTTAGTGACGTATCCGAGTCATTTAGTGACGTATCCGAGACATTTAGTGACGTATCCGAGACATTTATAGAGTGACGTATCCGAGTCATTTATAGACTGACGTATTCGAGTCATTTAGTGACATAACCGAGTCATTTATAGAGTGACGTATCCGAGTTATTTATAGACTGACGTATCCGAGTCATTTAGTGACGTATCCGAGTCATTTAGTGACATATCCGAGTCATAGAGTGACATATCCGAGTCATTTATTGAGTGACGTATCCGAGTAATTTTTGAGTGACGTATCTTGAGTTATTGGTCTGTTAGTTGGGTATCTAGGTCGTGCTTCTTTGGGTGACGTATCTGATTCTTTGTGCTTCCATTAGCAAACGTCTTTCTGGGTCATTCTCCTTCCTTCGTGACCGAGGTCACAACCACCCTCCTTGTAAACTGTCTTCGCTACTGCCACGAGAACGATATAGTGCACCGCGACGTGCGACCGCACTGCGTGCTGCTGGCCGGGCGCGACAACTGCGCGCCGGTCAAGCTGGGCGGGTTCGGCGTCGCCGCACAGCTGCCCGCGCCCAGCGCGCACCGCACGCCGCCAGGTGATGACGTCATCTGAGTCATTGGGCGTTTTTTGAGAACCTATTCTGTCAAAAAAGAGACATTTTAATAGAGAGACGTATCTGAGTAATTTTTGAGTGACATATCTGAGTCATTTTGTAGTGATTTATCAGAGTCATTTTTGAGTGACGTATCTGAGTAATTCGAGTGACGTATCTGGTAATTTGAGTGACGTATCTGAGTCATTTGAGTGACGTATCCGAGTCATTTTTAGTGACATATCCGAGTCATTTAATGACATATCCGAGTCATTTATAGAGTGACGTATTCGAGTCATTTAGTGACATATCCGAGTCATTTATAGAGTGACGTATCCGAGTCATTTAGTGACATATCCGAGTCATTTATAGTGTGACGTATCCGAGTTACTTATAGTGTATCCGAGTCATTTATAGAGTGACGTATCCGATTCATTTATTGAGTGACGTACGTATCCGAGTCATTTAGTGACATATCCGAGTCATTTATAGAGTGACGTATCCGAGTCATTTAGTGACATAACCGAGTCATTTATAGAGTGACGTATCCGAGTAATTTTTGAGTGACGTATCTTGAGTTATTGGTGACGTAATCTAGGTCGTGCTTCTATGGGTGACGTATCTGAGTCTTTGTGCTTCCATTATCAAGCATTCTCCTTCATTAGTGACTGACGTCACAACTCTTGTCTCAAACTGTCTCCGCTACTGCCGCGAACGCCATAGTGCACCGCGCCGTGCGGCCGCGCTGCGTGCTGCTGGCCGGGCGCGACAACTGCGCGCCGGTCAAGCTGGGCGGGTTCGGCGTCGCCGCACAGCTGCCCGCGCCGAACGCGCATCGCACGCCGCCAGGTGATGACGTCAGCTGAGTCATTGGGTGCTTTTTGAGAACCTATTCTGTCAAAAAAGAGACATTTTAATAGAGAGACGTATGTGAGTAATTTTTGAGTGACGTATCTGAGTCATTTTTTGTGACGTGTATGAGTCGTTTTTGGAGTGACGTATCTGAGTCATTTGAGTGGCTTACCTGAGTTATTTATAGAGTGACGTATCCGAGTCATTTAGTGACATATCCGAGTCATTTATAGAGTGACCCATCCAAGTCATTTATTGAGTGACGTATCCGAGTCATTTAGTGACGTATCCGAGTCATTTAGTGACGTATCCGAGTCATTTAGTGACATATCCGAGTCATTTATAGAGTGACGTATCCGAGTCATTTATTGAGTGTCGTATCCGAGTCATTTAGTGTCGTATCCGAGTCATTTAGTGTCGTATCCGAGTCATTTATAGAGTGACGTATCCGAGTCATTTATAGTGACGTATCCGACTCATTTATAGTGACGTATCTGAGTCATTTGAGTGACTTACCTAAGTTATTTATTGAGTGACGTATCGTACTCATTTATTGAGTGATGCATCTGAGTTACTGGTGACGTATCTAGGTCGTTCTTTTTTTGTCAAGTAGAATATCTGAGTCAGTTAGCGTCTTTGAGTGACTTATTCGAATCCTTAAGGCTTGGTATTTCTTCTAAAGTAGGTATTTCGCGCTGTCAAAATCTGCGCGCGCAATTCTTCGCCGAAAACAGCGCGTCAAAGAGCTCCCGCCACAATTTCCAGCTACACAGTATAGAAATACGCAGTTGGTTAGGTTAGGTTGACTTCCTTCCCTTCAAGCGTCACACTCACAATTCGAAAGGGTAATTTGACGGTGTTTGGGGAATTCTAGGAATAAATACAGAGTCTCCTCATTGAGATTGAGACATTTCAATTTGAGATTTCACTTGACATTGAACACAATCTGAAATGGATTTTTCAAACACTTGTAAAAATAAAAAGTAATTAAATCAAAGGCACTAAGTAGTATTGATATCAACTTCGAAGAAAATGACTGCCAAAATTACTTTCTACTCGTTCCACACGTCTTTCATGAATTATATTAAGGTATTGTTAAACTAAATTTCAAGTAGATTGAGCCAAGGAATCACTTTGTCCCATACAAACTTTGCCCCCTTTTTTCACCCCCTTCATTTCATGACCCCATTTCGGAAAATCTTTTCTTATGAGATGCCTACGTCATAAAAAGAACACACCTTCCAACTTTCAGGTCTCTACGATATCCGTCAGTCATTTAGGACAAAGCATTTTTATTAGTTGTTCAAAACTCTATCGTTCCAGGTATGTCATTGACAGGAGGGCGCTACTATCTTAATGGGTTATTCATTAGTCAACTTGACATTTCAGAATCGTTTGACTTTAGATACCTAAGCGATTTGATATTCGGAGTCTTTTAATGAAATCAAGTTCTGAAATAACTTGAGGTGTTGTACCCGATCAAGCTTTTCATTGCAGGACAGTTAAATAGTTTTATTATTAGTTTCTTCTCTAAGTCTTAATTTGTCAGAGTAGGTAAAGGCTCCATGAGAGCAAAATTTAGCTTTATAATAGTTTTTAATTTTTTTCTTGAAATATTTGACGCCTTGTAATCTCTTGTAATCTCTCGTTAATATAGGTCCACACAAATAAAGAATGTTTGACTTCGACTTTAATAATTATGCTCTTACATAATTATAAATAAACTAGCTTTCCGCCCGCCGCTTCGCCCGCGTGGAATTTTTTGGTTTTTATATAACCTATTACACTCAGATATAATGTGGCTTTCTATTGGTGAAAGATTTTTTGAAATCAGTTCAGTAGATCCCGAGATTACCCCTTACAATTTAACAAAATAATATACAAACACACAAACTTTACCTCTTTATAATATTAGATTATAGATAGGTAATTTGAAACCCTATTTTGTTTTATTCTTTTTTTTATTTTGAATATTTCACGATCCAAACTAATATTTACTGTAAGTAAATGCTAAATAGTAAATATTAGTTTGGATTGTGAAATATCCTACTAATATTATAAAGGCGAAAGTTTGGATGTCTGGATGTCATGATGTCTGGATGTTTGTTACTCTTTCACGCAAAAACTACTGAACGGATTTTGTTGAAACTTTACAGTATTATTGTTTATAACCCAGATTAACATTATGACGATATGTGGCAAATAAATTTCAATAAATAAATAAGACGTGTCTAAAAGCGCCATCTATCGTCATTGGTTAAAATCTACAGCACTGGACAAACTACGGTATGACGTTCGTAAATATTCATTCGGGGGAAACCGTGAAACGCCATCTATCAACATGGGTAAAATGAGGTAAAACATCATATCTAACGGGGGTAAAACGAGGCCCACGTGAACGAAGTCGCGGGCGGCCGCTAGTTTATAATAGGTAGCTTTCCCTCCGCAACCTTATTGGTATTCCATGTATGTGTCTTTTAACTGAGTTCTGTTAAACATTTCATGTAAAATTTGTCCAATTATAACTCTATTTACATCTGCATCTGTAAGCAAGGATTCATGTTCTCCAGCCCAGATGCCGAGTAAACAGAATCGTCTTTCAGTGACGTGCAGCTGCCCCTATATTTGACCCACTGACCTAATTTTTTATTATTTATTTGTGTCAGTGTGCTCTTCTAAAGTGAAGACGATTGTATGTAGGTACTATTAAAATGTAATTTTAACTCATTGGTTTTGTCTCATATTTGAGGAATGTATCATGAGTAGAGTCTTAGTTTAAAAGGATGCCAACGATTTAAATTTCAATAGGTAGACAAAATTCAGAATTCTTAATTATCAAAAATTTTAGCTTTCTCCAGTAACACTGGTATTATTATACTGTGACTCATCAAAGTCATCATTGTCAAAAATATTGACAAATCGAGAACTGTCACGGCCAAAAAACTGGCACGCGTCCGTCCTCCGTAAGCGCCACCGCGCGACTGATTGAGATTGTCGAAGCCGTCATGGGCGATTTTTTCCACATTTTTTAACATAGTAACTAAATAAGACGCAATATAAAAATTTCATCCGTTAAAAGCCCTCAAGTTATTTCTGAACTTTAGTTTAGTAAAAGATTCAGAATCTCAAATCGCTTATTTTAAAAATAAAACCATAATTAGAAAACGAATAGAGGTAACTTTGGGAATTTATTCTATCGAGTCAACTTCATCAAATCGTGTTTCCATCCGTTAATAGCCCTAGAAAATATCCTCAACTATGCCCAAAAAAAATCTTAGCCTTTTATTTTACTGTTTAGTACCTCAAAAATGAAAAATGAAAACCTCATTTTCGCCATTTTCTCTGTTACCCGGCCTTAAGCTTCTATTATTCAAGCATTCTCCTTCATTAGTGACTGAGGTCACAATCTTTGTCTTAAACTGTCTCCGCTCCTGCCGCGAACGCTATAGTACACCGCGACGTGCGGCCGCACTGCGTGCTATCTGAGTCCTTGTGCTTCCATTATAATGCGTCGTATCTGAGTTCTGAGTCTTCATTCGTGACTGAGATAATACAATTGCTCCGCTACTGCCATGAACGATATAATCCACCGCGACAACTGCGCGCCGGTCAAGCTGGGCGGGTTCGGCGTCGCGGCCCAGCTGCCGGCGCCCAGCGCGCACCGCACGCCGCCAGGTGATGACGTCATCTGAGTTGTAGGGTGCTTTTCAACCGACTTCAAAAAAGGAGGAGGTTCTCAATTCGACCCGTATGTTTTTTTTTTTTTTTTTTTTTTTTTCTATGTTTGTTACGCGATAACTCCGCCAATTATGAACCGATTTGAACAAATCTTTTTTCGGCGTATAGGTAATACCTCAAGGGTGGTCCCATTTAAATTTAATAATAAAAAAAACAACCCCCAAGGGTGGAAAATTGGGGATGAACTTTTTTATACGCAATATCTCCGCCGATTATAAACCAATTTGAACGATTATTTTTTTGTTGAATAGGTATTATCAAAAGGGTGGTTTCATGCGAATTTGAAGAAAATATTTCACCCCCAAGGGTGGAAAATTGGGGATGAACTTTTTTATACGCAATATCTCCGCCGATTATGAACCAATTTTTTTTGGTCTCAGTGTACTGCCTACCTTCAGTGGTAACATCAAGGTAATAATTAGTTAACTAAAAAGCAAGAAATAAGTAAAATTTTATAAAAAAAAATAAAACCGACTCCAAAAAACCTACACTAAAACGTAGAAAAATAATTACTAATTACCTACTTATTTATTAGGACGAATTATTAATATTGTTAGCGACGTCAAGAATAGTCGAGATTAATGTTGGCAGCATCATGTCAAATAGTGCAAATCAACTAATTAATCTGTTTCGTAATTAAGAAAATGAACATGAAATTTTCGCCAAAAAGGCAATACCGTAGCGAAAACCATCAGGCTCTCTCGCTTACTCACTCGGTAGGCCTCTTTCTTGCATTGTCTGATCTCTCACTTCCACAAAATAGCTTCTCTTTCACACTTTTCTGGAAAATCTGGAATGTTCAGGAAAAAATAGAGAAGAAACGAGACGGAAATATCGGACCTCTCGCTTCGAACATTCTAGAGCGTGAGATAGCAATATGTTTTGTCCTTGTCTTGCACGGATGGTCCGTTGCGCGAGGCAATACCGTAAAGAGAGCCGTTTTAGGTTTTTTGTTAATAACTTCGCCAATTTTGGGAATTTTGAGATGAAACTTTTTGTATAATGTAGATAATTTAATTACGCATCTGTAGAAAATAAGAAACCATTGTAAAACTACCTGCCAGTTGGAGAAAATTAGCAAAATCTGTGGATTTCCCGAAGACAGGGATAGCAATAGCGTGTGAAAGCGGGACGGAGATAGCCGCTCCCCATAAATACGGAATGGACCGCTCCAGCTGGCATGTGTTGTTTTGTTCAGTTCAGAGAACAAGTGCTCCAAGCAACAAGTGATCTGAAGAAGCAAGAACTGAGAAAAGGAAGCGAATAATAAACGCGAGAAGTCTCAGCAAGTGAAATAGTGGTTTTATTCCTGCAAGTAGCACCTACTACGCCTGACATAGTAAGGGCAAGCTCTCAACGGCAGTCATCATCGTCCGGTCAGCGCTCTCGAACACACACAAACGCATACAGTCCACTGCAGTCCACCACAAATATTTATGTAGGTATACCATGATTGATACTTTTGGAGTCGGTGCAGGCAAACTTTACATGTTTCATAATCTTGGCACCGACTCCAGAAGTATCAATCATGGTATACCTACATAAATATTAATAATTCGTCCTAATAAATAAGTAGGTAATTAGTAATTATTTTTCTACGTTTTAGTGTAGGTTTTTTGGAGTCGGTTTTTGAGAACCTATTCTGGCAAAAAAGATACATTTTAATAGAGTGACGTATCTGAGTCATTTTTGAGTGACGTATCTGAGTAATTTGAGTGACGTATCTGAGTAATTTATAGAGTGACGTATCCGAGTCATTTAGTGTCATATCCGAGGCATTTATAGTGTCGTATCCGAGTCATTTATAGACTGACGTATTCGAGTCATTTAGTGACATAACCGAGTCATTTATAGAGTGACGTATACGAGTCATTTATAGAGTGACGTATCCGAGTAATTTTTGAGTGACGTATCTTGAGTTATTGGTCTGTTAGTTGGGTATCTAGGTCGTGCTTCTTTGGGTGACGTATCTGATTCTTTGTGCTTCCATTAGCAAACGTCTTTCTGGGTCATTTTCCTTCCTTCGTGACCGAGGTCACAACCACCCTCCTTGTAAACTGTCTCGCAACTGCCGCGAACGCCATAGTGCACCGCGCCGTGCGGCCGCGCTGCGTGCTGCTGGCCGGGCGCGACAACTGCGCGCCGGTCAAGCTGGGCGGGTTCGGCGTCGCGGCCCAGCTGCCCGCGCCCAGCGCGCACCGCACGCCGCCAGGTGATGACGTCATCTAAGTGATTGGGCGCTTTTTGAAAACCTTTTTGCTAAAAAAGAGACATTTTTGTTGAGTGACGTATCCGAGTCATTTTTCACTGATGTACGTATACGAGTCGTTTTCGGAGTGACGGATCTGAGTAATTTATTGGTGACGCACCTGGGTCGTGCTTCTTTCGTCGAGTGAAATATCTGAGTCTGTGCTTCTTTGAGTGAGTAAGTGCAATAAAAAAATTGAATTTGAGTTATATGAGTCCTTGTGCTTGTCATTACCATGCGTCGTATCACTCGTATAGGAGTTATTGTTCTTCTGAAGTCACAACCCTTGTCTTACACTGTCTCCGGTACTGCCATGAACGACATAGTCCACGTACGTATCAGAATCGTGCTTCTTTTATCGAGTATCATTATTGGAATTGATGATTGTTTTATGAAGTGTCCTAGATATTATTAGGCGGCTTTTATCTTCCACTTCTATCGTGCTTCCTTTATCGAGTGAGTTTCTTTGAGTGACGTACTCATATCTCAGACATTGTTCTTCTTTTATCAAGTGTCGTAGGTATTTGTTTGGATGATCTTGCTTATTTAATCGAGCGATTTAGACGTTATGACACTTTTCACCTGACTCCTCCTCTTATGAAGATAACTCTCCTTTCTCTCTATTTTATTATAATTTAGTCAAATGATTAGTTGGTTGGACCTAGAAATTGCATTTTCATTAATGATATTAGTATTTCTTTGCTTGTAGCATGTAATATAAGGTATATTAATACGGAATGGAAGGCAAGCTCTGTATAAAACACAAGCCTATGCGTGTGTGGGCCACTAAATTATGCCCGTTATGTGGCCTACACGCATTTTAATACATATTTTAATAATATAAATATAACTATGGAAGGCAAGCTCTGTATAAAACACAAACCTATGCGTGTGTGGGCCACTAAAATATGCCCGTTATGTGGCCTACACGCATTTTAATACATATTTTAATAATATAAATATAACTTATGTAGAACACAGTATCGTTTGAGATAATCATTTCAAAGATCTTTTTTTATTTAGGTTCTTAATTAATATATCTTTTTTCCTTAGCGAGTTCAGAATTCATTCTTCATTATAAAGGACAAAATAACTTGTCGCAACATTTGTCACAAGTATGGTTCGCACTCTGGTCTAAAATACTCGAATGGTTAATAAACATTTGTGCAAACGTATTTTGCTCGAGTATCGATTTCTGTGAGGTTCCAGAGTAATTAAATTACTTATTAATCCATAATTAACTAGTTATTCCACAAAAATCACAGTGACCACAATTTATTATTTAGGTATTCATTCGTTTTGTATGAAGATGATGACGTCAGATTGTATTGTACAGAACTGGTGATGGACACCCGACCACTTATGGGTCATATGGGCCAAGCGTATCTGAAATCAGACGAATATGGTAAGAAGTTGACCTGACTTCGGACCATTTGTGACCTAACTGCATGGACATTGTGCAACTAATAATACCACTGTTCGAGCTAAGCGAGCATTAATTATAACGATTAAAGCCTCAGCCAAACCAACGCGTGCAGATCGCGTCGGCGATGGCGATTACTGAGCGTTCATAGATCGCCGCGACCAATGACAGGACGCGTTGATGTGAACTCATCGCTACAAATTCATACACGACATCTGTTTGCTATCGCGCCCGCACGCTGAACGCGTTGGTTTGGCCGAACCTTTATTGAATACTTGCCACAGTACATTCGAAATTTTGTGAGCAAACTTTAATAAATTAATAGTGAATTCATCACAAATATGAAAAAGTAAAATGTAAAGTATTTATTTTAAATTTTAGTCCAACATTATAATAAAATAAAAAGTTAATTTTTAAATTCTCTTAGCTCACCAGTGGAATTCAAACCTTATCATTAGCGCAATAAATGTCACTCACGTCATATCACCACGTATCGACACCTACCTGTCTTATGCAGCAGGCATTAAGGATTATTACCTACAGCTTAATTTATTTATCGACTACACCAATATGGCACCTCACCACAGTAACACTTGATATACGTAAAAGTTGAAATTATTTACTAGTTTGAGAATATCCAGATGTTAAAGAATTTCTTAAAGAAACCTGCTCTCACAGAAGATTTTATAGCACTGTAATTTTTTTTCTTCCTGTACAATAAAAAGCACAATATAATGTTTTTTTTTTGTTTCGTGGTAAGAAAGTACTGATGTTAAATTCATAGTTGTTTTCGTAGATTGATGTTAAATAGCAGTTTTCTTAAAAAATATTTACCTTACTATTATCCAGCAGAGAACTTCATTTTCTCTACACCGGCCCTCCTTTCTAATAAAAAAATTACGTAGTGAATTTCACGTATCTTCATTATCCTTGTGTATCATTTTATCCAGAACGAGCCGCTGGCAGCACATCAACCTAGAGCACATCAACCACAATGGAGTTTGATCATTATATTCTTCAGCATAAGTTTCAAAATTATTTGACATTTTGTGATGGTTATGATGGGCTGTCGACTAATACTATTTAGGTATCTGCTATATTTATCTTCCAACCTGTGAATAATACACTAACCCCTTTCCAATTTTGTATTTATTTATGTACACAACTTTTATTAGGCTGAACCATATTGGATAACTGTAATCTTGAAATTATTAATAACATTCCTATCTATTTCCAAAGGACATCAGGCAATTAAGAATAATAATAATAATAATAATAAATACGTCAATTAGTTTCCAAGATATTGAATTTTAAAAGTGCGGCCGGCGGCCGGCCCGCCATTTTATGCGCGTGACGTCATATTACAGTGACTGGCTCATATTTGTATGGATGGAATCTTGCAAGCTGAATTAAGACCCACTTCCAGGCAACCGATTAAGCTGAAATTTCGCAAACACATGAGATTTGGATGACCATGCAATATTATGATGACATGGAGCTGATCTGATGATGGAGCTGGAAGGTGGCCATAGGAACTCTATAATAAAACGACTTAAATCCATCGAGTTTGGGCTCGTTCGTTTTGTATTGATGAGTACTTTAATTCTATATAGTAATCAGGGTCTAATGATGGAGCTGGAAGGTAATTCGCAATAAAACGACACAATCGCATCAAGTTTGGGTTTGGTTCAATTTTAATTTCTGTGATGGGTCTGGGTGTTAATATGTATAATAAGTTTGTATTTACAAAAAAAAATGTATTTAAGTATGTTTATATCCGTTTTCTAGTGAGCGGACACTGTGAATGTACGTCACGCGGGGTCACGTGACCGTCGGCGGGACTCAATATTTAAGCGAACTTTGAATGCCTATAAAATCATAACTACTGGGTATTTTTGAATGAAATAAAAACTAATGTATTTGTAAATGTAAAAGCTTAACTGTAACATAGGTTTCAAGTGATTTTGCATACCTAGTAACATTCTCAATTGCCTAGTTTTATTACTTATAACTAAGTTACTCATAACTTTAAGGCCGTCAGCAATTTTAACGATATATCGATACCAGATTAGCATAATAACTATTTTCTGGTGTGTCACAGGGAGGTATTTTTTCTCCAATATTATTTTCTGTCTTTATAAAATACTTTTTCAACATAATTTATCTTGCTGCTCGTACCATCTGTATTCTGTTACCTACAGCATTTGAACTGCATTCCGATATCAGTGAATTAAAAAAATAGTCTGTTTCATTTGACTCTAAATGCCTGATGTTATCTGAAAAAGTTAGCTTATAGTTTGCTTTATACAGCTTTGCAGTATCCAATATGAAAACAATGTCGATAGCCTTACTTTTGACTAAAGCCTGGTCCGTGAGCACGTAGAATCCCGTCCAATGACCTCAAGCTACCCATCCCTATCGCTCTCGCGTAATTATATTGCTGTCGCGACTGTGCGACGGGCGCCTGCAGTGAGTGTGCGAGCGCGACAGCAACATAATTACGCTCGAGCGATAGGGATGGGTAGCTTGGGGTCATTGGACGGGATTCTACGTGCTCACGGACCAGGCTTTAGACATGGACTAACTCTAGGTAATCTTCCAGGCCGTATCGGGACTCCCCACTACATGGCCCCAGAAGTGGTCTCCAGCCAGCTGTATGGGAAGCCTGTGGATGTATGGGCAGCTGGCATTCTTCTTCACGTTCTCCTGGTGGGATACTTGCCTTTTACTGGCACCAGGGAACGCCTGTTTGAAGCTATCTGCCGCGGAAGACTGCGGGTAAGAATCCCTTTGTCTAGAATCTAGGCCAAACACCGTATGATCTACTTATAATCTAGACTCTAGATTATAAGTAGATCATACGGTGTTTGGCCAGCTGTATGGGAAGCCGGTGCATGTATGGGCAGCTGGTATTCTTCTCCACGTTCTCCTGGCCTTTTACTGGCACCAAGGAACGCCTGTTTGAAGCTATCTGCCGCGGAAGACTGCGGGTAAGTAAGATTTGTGTCTAGATTGTAAGTAGTGCTAGAGAATGTGGTGTTTCATCCAGCTGTATGGGAAGCTAGTGAATATGTGGGCAGCTGGTTTACTGCTCCTTGTTCTTCTGGTGGGATACTTGCCTTTTACTGGCACCAGGGAGCGGCTGTTTGAAGCTATCTGCCGCGGAAGACTGCGGGTAAGAATCCCTTTATGTCTAGATTATAAGTAGATCATACGGTGTTTGGCCAGCTGTATGGGAAGCCTGTGGATGTATGGGCAGCTGGTATTCTTCTCCATGTTCTCCTGGTGGGATACTTGCCTTTTACTGGCACCAGGGAACGCCTGTTTGAAGCTATCTGCCGCGGAAGACTGCGGGTAAGAGTCCCTTTATGTCTAGATTATAAGTAGATCATACGGTGTTTGGCCAGCTGTATGGGAAGCCTGTGCATGTGTGGGCAGCTGGTATTCTTCTCCACGTTCTCCTGGTGGGATACTTGCCTTTTACTGGCACCAGGGAACGCCTGTTTGAAGCTATCTGCCGCGGAAGACTGCGGGTAAGAATCCCTTTATGTCTAGATTATAAGTAGATCATACGGTGTTTGGCCAGCTGTATGGGAAGCCAGTTGACGTGTGGGCAGCTGGCATTCTTCTTCACGTTCTCCTGGTGGGATACTTGCCTTTTACTGGCACCAGGGAGCGGCTGTTTGAAGCTATCTGCCGCGGAAGACTGCGGGTGAGTAAGCTTTGTGTCTAGATTGTAAGTAGAGCTAGAGCATGGAGTATTTCATCCAGCTGTATGGGAAGCCAGTAGACGAGTAAGCTACAGGGATATTTGTCCACGTTCTACTGGTGGGATACTTGCCTTTTACTGGCACCAGGGAGCGCCTGTTTGAAGCTATCTGCAGCGGAAGACTGCGGGTTAGTAAGATGTGTCTTGATTTTAAATAGATGAGTTTCATCCAATTTTATAGAAGAAAGCAGTAAATTTACATTATGAGGGATTCAATTTCATGCGATACTGTTGACACATTAAAAAGTTGCAGAAAGGATGAATATTCTGGAATGAATGCAGGCGGTTTCACCATTTTGTCAATGGAGTTGAATGACGGCTTGCTGACTGAGACAGTTAAATTATTTAATCAATTTACTAAAAAAATCTGTTTTTCTCTTACAGTTCGATGCTCCCCTTTGGGATGACATCAGCGATGCTGCCAAGGATTTGGTCCAGCGCATGCTGACTGTGGATCATACGCAGCGAATCAGCATTCAGGATGTTCTGACCCATAGATGGATTCGGGTAAGTTACGTACTTCATCTCTTAGCTTAGAAAAAAAAAAAGAATTTGAAAGTACTTTTTAAGTGATGTTGAATAATTATGTGGATATGATGTTCTTAAGTTATTGAAATATAACCCTTATTTCCAGGATCGCGACAAGCAGAACCGCATCCACCTCTCCGGCACTGTAGAAGAGCTGAAGAAGTTCAACAGCCGGCGTCGCCTCCGAGCAGCGACGCTCGGCGCTTGCGCAGTCGACGACGAGGAGGACGAGGACGCGCCCGCCAGCCACCAGCTCATGCTGGAGGAGGCCAGCGCAGCCGGTCAGTATATAATAATACAGAAGTCCAACAGCCGGCGCCTGCAGTCGACGACGAGGAGGACGAGGACGCGCCCGCCAGCCACCAGCTCATGCTGGAGGAGGCCAGCGCAGCCGGTCAGTATATAATAATACAGAAGTCCAACAGCCGGCGCCGCCTCCGCGCAGCGACACTCGGCGCTTGCGCAGTCGACGACGAGGAGGACGAGGACGCGCCCGCCAGCCACCAGCTCATGCTGGAGGAGGCCAGCGCAGCCGGTCAGTATATAATAATACAGAAGTCCAACAGCCGGCGCCGCCTCCGCGCAGCGACGCTCGGCGCCTGCAGTCGACGACGAGGAGGACGAGGACGCGCCCGCCAGCCACCAGCTCATGCTGGAGGAGGCCAGCGCAGCCGGTCAGTATATAATAATACAGAAGTCCAACAGCCGGCGCCGCCTCCGCGCAGCGACACTCGGCGCTTGCGCAGTCGACGACGAGGAGGACGAGGACGCGCCCGCCAGCCACCAGCTCATGCTGGAGGAGGCCAGCGCAGCCGGTCAGTATATAATAATACAGAAGTCCAACAGCCGGCGCCGCCTCCGCGCAGCGACGCTCGGCGCCTGCAGTCGACGACGAGGAGGACGAGGACGCGCCCGCCAGCCACCAGCTCATGCTGGAGGAGGCCAGCGCAGCCGGTCAGTATATAATAATACAGAAGTCCAACAGCCGGCGCCGCCTCCGCGCAGCGACGCTCGGCGCCTGCAGTCGACGACGAGGAGGACGAGGACGCGCCCGCCAGCCACCAGCTCATGCTGGAGGAGGCCAGCGCAGCCGGTCAGTATACAGGGTGTTGATTTCAATCCTCGCCATATTTATTTAGGTGATCTATTATGACTTATTTAAACGCATTATCCACCAAAAAAAAAAATTACAAACTAAAGTAGAATTTTTAGCGAATATTTTCCGTGCGACATCAACTGTACTGTGGCTCGTAATACTGCAATACGTTTCAACTGCGGCACCCATCGAGCTACGCGGATCGCTCGTTTATCATGTCTGATAGTCTACTGAAGGAAGCCACGTAAAATAGGTAGTTTAAATAGGTATTTTTGTTTGACTAACTAAAGTTAAAGTTCGTTTTAAATTAGTTTGCTGTTTCCTATGTGTGTGTGTGTGTGTGTGTATTGGAGCGTACCTACGCGCTTTCCGCCACTACCTACCGCAATCGCGGGAGTATTTTGTACACAAAATTACCAGATTATTTACTCCCTACATTAAAAAAACACATTCCTTTAAGTTTAGAACTAGGTACCTACTCACCGATGCGACTTCAGATGCGTTTCCACGTGCCCTCCCGTAACAGTAAACCATGTTTACGTACTCACGAGCACTGTACGTATGGTTTGGCATCTTCCTAACACTCACTCACTATTATTACACTCACTATCACACTTTCACACACTAAATACTCAAAACCGCACGAGAAAACAATCAAAAATCGCAAATTTGCAATTAGAAAAGTGCATTCGATGAAATACGTCCATCGAATGTCGTCGTGAATCGGTAGTTATCGTTATTCTTCATTTACAACTACTTTACGTAATTTTTAACATCAGAAAAGTTTAATATCGTCAGTTTAGTACAGGAAGTCTATCAACGAATGAGAATGTAAAAGCGGCGGGAAAAATACTTTGTTTAATCTTTGTGAACTAAAGATTCGTCCTATCATTAATGCTCTTAAAGCAAGCTTTCAAAACACTCAAATGCAAATGATTTGTAGATCTTTAATTACTAATCGTTATTATTAAAACGATAAGAATATCAATAAATTTTGGTAGTTATTTCGTGTAATGAAATTACATTCATTTAAAATAATCCCGAACATGACGATGAATTATTTTATGTAAGTTATGAAGAATGGAAGTCTAACCTGAACCTAACTAACATTCGTTCAGGGTATTTAAATTAAACGCCGATAGAAATGAAATTACGTTATTACGGTAGTAGGAAGTAATAAGTACTAGAAAACAGTTATCAAGCAGAGAGGAAGAGAAAAGTTGAAGTTACAAGGCAAGAAATAAGAAAATAGCGATTGAGTACTAGGTATTCTAAATACGAGCTAGATTTCGCGGAGCGTGCGCGCGGCCTCTCTGCGTGGATAGCAAAATCGGACTGATGAACAGAGAAAATCGATGATCCACGATTGAGCGCCGGCCGCCCGATGACGCCCGAAACACGAAGATGGGGAAGTACCTATTCCGTGCGAGCCCGATGTCCGTGCCGCGTGCGAGGCGGTGGTATTATTGTATTCAATTACAAGTCACCGCTCCAAATGAAAGATATGAAATTTTCTTTTAAGATATGAAATTTTGTTTAGGTACTGAAATCAATCGAGTTTAAAAACAAAATCTTGTCTTATCTCCTATCGAAAGTGAAGGAACAAGAGTTTGCCAGTGTGTTATTTCTAGGTGTTCAGTTTGCGGTATTAAGTAAGTTAAGTTTTATTTTAATAATTACTATCGTAAAGACGTAAAAGTTATTAAGGTAGAGAGCTGGAAATGTAAGGAATAACGAACCTGTATGAAAGAGCATTATTGTCATCTGTTTACAGTACTTTTGAATGATAAGTAGGTAGGTACAAGCTTATCACACACATAAAAGCATAGTTTAATTAAAAAATAATAATAATGTAGGTCCTGTAAAAAAAATTATTTTGCGGAAGGAAGCAAATTCGTGTAAAAGGTTTTTTTATTAATTAAAGAGTACTTAATTAATTAGTTTTTAGAACAACAAATAAACTCGTAACATGATAAGGTGTAAGATGTAAGTAACTAATTTACTCATTACATTTTTAGGGTAGATTTGGATTAAGCTCTGTCCAGTAGTCGTATTTGAACTCACAGCTGATTGTGGCTGATAGTTGACTGACTCATGGGCGAGCGCGGGTAGTGGGGCGCGGGACGGGGGGCGCAGCGCTTGCCCGGGTCACCGGGTGAGCGCCGCGCGCCGTTTGCGTTGGGGGACTATTCTGCACTGTAGTGGTCGATTATGGAAATCGTAGTATTTAAAAAATAATAATAAAAAATTTGGAAGTCAGTTTTTTTGCTGATTCGTGATCAGAATAAGCTACTTAATCTACTCCCTAAATATGGCGGGTATTGAAATCACCACCCTGTATAATAATACAGAAGTCCAACAGCCGGCGCCGCCTCCGCGCAGCGACGCTCGGCGCCTGCAGTCGACGACGAGGAGGACGAGGACGCGCCCGCCAGCCACCAGCTCATGCTGGAGGAGGCCAGCGCAGCCGGTCAGTATATAAT
The DNA here is from genome assembly GCF_963855985.1 of Ostrinia nubilalis. Lineage (NCBI taxonomy): Eukaryota > Metazoa > Arthropoda > Insecta > Lepidoptera > Crambidae > Ostrinia > Ostrinia nubilalis. Next base: position 4,384,331 of record NC_087099.1, on the reverse strand, counting down.
AATACAGAAGTCCAACAGCCGGCGCCGCCTCCGCGCAGCGACGCTCGGCGCCTGCAGTCGACGACGAGGAGGACGAGGACGCGCCCGCCAGCCACCAGCTCATGCTGGAGGAGGCCAGCGCAGCCGGTCAGTATATAATAATACAGAAGTCCAACAGCCGGCGCCGCCTCCGCGCAGCGACGCTCGGCGCCTGCAGTCGACGACGAGGAGGACGAGGACGCGCCCGCCAGCCACCAGCTCATGCTGGAGGAGGCCAGCGCAGCCGGTCAGTATATAATAATACAGAAGTCCAACAGCCGGCGCCTGCAGTCGACGACGAGGAGGACGAGGACGCGCCCGCCAGCCACCAGCTCATGCTGGAGGAGGCCAGCGCAGCCGGTCAGTATATAATAATACAGAAGTCCAACAGCCGGCGCCGCCTCCGCGCAGCGACACTCGGCGCTTGCGCAGTCGACGACGAGGAGGACGAGGACGCGCCCGCCAGCCACCAGCTCATGCTGGAGGAGGCCAGCGCAGCCGGTCAGTATATAATAATACAGAAGTCCAACAGCCGGCGCCGCCTCCGCGCAGCGACGCTCGGCGCCTGCAGTCGACGACGAGGAGGACGAGGACGCGCCCGCCAGCCACCAGCTCATGCTGGAGGAGGCCAGCGCAGCCGGTCAGTATATAATAATACAGAAGTCCAACAGCCGGCGCCGCCTCCGCGCAGCGACGCTCGGCGCCTGCAGTCGACGACGAGGAGGACGAGGACGCGCCCGCCAGCCACCAGCTCTTGCTGGAGGAGGCCAGCGCAGCCGGTCAGTATATAATAATACAGAAGTCCAACAGCCGGCGCCGCCTCCGCGCAGCGACGCTCGGCGCCTGCAGTCGACGACGAGGAGGACGAGGACGCGCCCGCCAGCCACCAGCTCATGCTGGAGGAGGCCAGCGCAGCCGGTCAGTATATAATAATACAGAAGTCCAACAGCCGGCGCCGCCTCCGCGCAGCGACACTCGGCGCTTGCGCAGTCGACGACGAGGAGGACGAGGACGCGCCCGCCAGCCACCAGCTCATGCTGGAGGAGGCCAGCGCAGCCGGTCAGTATATAATAATACAGAAGTCCAACAGCCGGCGCCGCCTCCGCGCAGCGACGCTCGGCGCCTGCAGTCGACGACGAGGAGGACGAGGACGCGCCCGCCAGCCACCAGCTCATGCTGGAGGAGGCCAGCGCAGCCGGTCAGTATATAATAATACAGAAGTCCAACAGCCGGCGCCGCCTCCGCGCAGCGACGCTCGGCGCCTGCAGTCGACGACGAGGAGGACGAGGACGCGCCCGCCAGCCACCAGCTCATGCTGGAGGAGGCCAGCGCAGCCGGTCAGTATACAGGGTGTTGATTTCAATCCTCGCCATATTTATTTAGGTGATCTATTATGACTTATTTAAACGCATTATCCACCAAAAAAAAAATTACAAACTAAAGTAGAATTTTTAGCGAATATTTTCCGTGCGACATCAACTGTACTGTGGCTCGTAATACTGCAATACGTTTCAACTGCGGCACCCATCGAGCTACGCGGATCGCTCGTTTATCATGTCTGATAGTCTACTGAAGGAAGCCACGTAAAATAGGTAGTTTAAATAGGTATTTTTGTTTGACTAACTAAAGTTAAAGTTCGTTTTAAATTAGTTTGCTGTTTCCTATGTGTGTGTGTGTGTGTGTGTATTGGAGCGTACCTACGCGCTTTCCGCCACTACCTACCGCAATCGCGGGAGTATTTTGTACACAAAATTACCAGATTATTTACTCCCTACATTAAAAAAAACACATTCCTTTAAGTTTAGAACTAGGTACCTACTCACCGATGCGACTTCAGATGCGTTTCCACGTGCCCTCCCGTAACAGTAAACCATGTTTACGTACTCACGAGCACTGTACGTATGGTTTGGCATCTTCCTAACACTCACTCACTATTATTACACTCACTATCACACTTTCACACACTAAATACTCAAAACCGCACGAGAAAACAATCAAAAATCGCAAATTTGCAATTAGAAAAGTGCATTCGATGAAATACGTCCATCGAATGTCGTCGTGAATCGGTAGTTATCGTTATTCTTCATTTACAACTACTTTACGTAATTTTTAACATCAGAAAAGTTTAATTTCGTCAGTTTAGTACAGGAAGTCTATCAACGAATGAGAATGTAAAAGCGGCGGGAAAAATACTTTGTTTAATCTTTGTGAACTAAAGATTCGTCCTATCATTAATGCTCTTAAAGCAAGCTTTCAAAACACTCAAATGCAAATGATTTGTAGATCTTTAATTACTAATCGTTATTATTAAAACGATAAGAATATCAATAAATTTTGGTAGTTATTTCGTGTAATGAAATTACATTCATTTAAAATAATCCCGAACATGACGATGAATTATTTTATGTAAGTTATGAAGAATGGAAGTCTAACCTGAACCTAACTAACATTCGTTCAGGGTATTTAAATTAAACGCCGATAGAAATGAAATTACGTTATTACGGTAGTAGGAAGTAATAAGTACTAGAAAACAGTTATCAAGCAGAGAGGAAGAGAAAAGTTGAAGTTACAAGGCAAGAAATAAGAAAATAGCGATTGAGTACTAGGTATTCTAAATACGAGCTAGATTTCGCGGAGCGTGCGCGCGGCCTCTCTGCGTGGATAGCAAAATCGGACTGATGAACAGAGAAAATCGATGATCCACGATTGAGCGCCGGCCGCCCGATGACGCCCGAAACACGAAGATGGGGAAGTACCTATTCCGTGCGAGCCCGATGTCCGTGCCGCGTGCGAGGCGGTGGTATTATTGTATTCAATTACAAGTCACCGCTCCAAATGAAAGATATGAAATTTTCTTTTAAGATATGAAATTTTGTTTAGGTACTGAAATCAATCGAGTTTAAAAACAAAATCTTGTCTTATCTCCTATCGAAAGTGAAGGAACAAGAGTTTGCCAGTGTGTTATTTCTAGGTGTTCAGTTTGCGGTATTAAGTAAGTTAAGTTTTATTTTAATAATTACTATCGTAAAGACGTAAAAGTTATTAAGGTAGAGAGCTGGAAATGTAAGGAATAACGAACCTGTATGAAAGAGCATTATTGTCATCTGTTTACAGTACTTTTGAATGATAAGTAGGTAGGTACAAGCTTATCACACACATAAAAGCATAGTTTAATTAAAAAATAATAATAATGTAGGTCCTGTAAAAAAAATTATTTTGCGGAAGGAAGCAAATTCGTGTAAAAGGTTTTTTTATTAATTAAAGAGTACTTAATTAATTAGTTTTTAGAACAACAAATAAACTCGTAACATGATAAGGTGTAAGATGTAAGTAACTAATTTACTCATTACATTTTTAGGGTAGATTTGGATTAAGCTCTGTCCAGTAGTCGTATTTGAACTCACAGCTGATTGTGGCTGATAGTTGACTGACTCATGGGCGAGCGCGGGTAGTGGGGCGCGGGACGGGGGGCGCAGCGCTTGCCCGGGTCACCGGGTGAGCGCCGCGCGCCGTTTGCGTTGGGGGACTATTCTGCACTGTAGTGGTCGATTATGGAAATCGTAGTATTTAAAAAATAATAATAAAAAATTTGGAAGTCAGTTTTTTTGCTGATTCGTGATCAGAATAAGCTACTTAATCTACTCCCTAAATATGGCGGGTATTGAAATCAACACCCTGTATAATAATACAGAAGTCCAACAGCCGGCGCCGCCTCCGCGCAGCGACGCTCGGCGCCTGCAGTCGACGACGAGGAGGACGAGGACGCGCCCGCCAGCCACCAGCTCATGCTGGAGGAGGCCAGCGCAGCCGGTCAGTATATAATAATACAGAAGTCCAACAGCCGGCGCCGCCTCCGCGCAGCGACGCTCGGCGCCTGCAGTCGACGACGAGGAGGACGAGGACGCGCCCGCCAGCCACCAGCTCATGCTGGAGGAGGCCAGCGCAGCCGGTCAGTATATAATAATACAGAAGTCCAACAGCCGGCGCCTGCAGTCGACGACGAGGAGGACGAGGACGCGCCCGCCAGCCACCAGCTCATGCTGGAGGAGGCCAGCGCAGCCGGTCAGTATATAATAATACAGAAGTCCAACAGCCGGCGCCTGCAGTCGACGACGAGGAGGACGAGGACGCGCCCGCCAGCCACCAGCTCATGCTGGAGGAGGCCAGCGCAGCCGGTCAGTATATAATAATACAGAAGTCCAACAGCCGGCGCCGCCTCCGCGCAGCGACGCTCGGCGCCTGCAGTCGACGACGAGGAGGACGAGGACGCGCCCGCCAGCCACCAGCTCATGCTGGAGGAGGCCAGCGCAGCCGGTCAGTATATAATAATACAGAAGTCCAACAGCCGGCGCCTGCAGTCGACGACGAGGAGGACGAGGACGCGCCCGCCAGCCACCAGCTCATGCTGGAGGAGGCCAGCGCAGCCGGTCAGTATATAATAATACAGAAGTCCAACAGCCGGCGCCGCCTCCGCGCAGCGACGCTCGGCGCCTGCAGTCGACGACGAGGAGGACGAGGACGCGCCCGCCAGCCACCAGCTCATGCTGGAGGAGGCCAGCGCAGCCGGTCAGTATATAATAATACAGAAGTCCAACAGCCGGCGCCGCCTCCGCGCAGCGACGCTCGGCGCCTGCAGTCGACGACGAGGAGGACGAGGACGCGCCCGCCAGCCACCGGCTCATGCTGGAGGAGGCCAGCGCAGCCGGTCAGTATATAATAATACAGAAGTCCAACAGCCGGCGCCTGCAGTCGACGACGAGGAGGACGAGGACGCGCCCGCCAGCCACCGGCTCATGCTGGAGGAGGCCAGCGCAGCCGGTCAGTATATAATAATACAGAAGTCCAACAGCCGGCGCCGCCTCCGCGCAGCGACGCTCGGCGCCTGCAGTCGACGACGAGGAGGACGAGGACGCGCCCGCCAGCCACCAGCTCATGCTGGAGGAGGCCAGCGCAGCCGGTCAGTATATAATAATACAGAAGTCCAACAGCCGGCGCCTGCAGTCGACGACGAGGAGGACGAGGACGCGCCCGCCAGCCACCAGCTCATGCTGGAGGAGGCCAGCGCAGCCGGTCAGTATATAATAATACAGAAGTCCAACAGCCGGCGCCTGCAGTCGACGACGAGGAGGACGAGGACGCGCCCGCCAGCCACCAGCTCATGCTGGAGGAGGCCAGCGCAGCCGGTCAGTATATAATAATACAGAAGTCCAACAGCCGGCGCCTGCAGTCGACGACGAGGAGGACGAGGACGCGCCCGCCAGCCACCAGCTCATGCTGGAGGAGGCCAGCGCAGCCGGTCAGTATACAGGGTGTTAGGTACATGGGTATATGAGCCGACACTAGCCCATGTTAACATAGGCATATAAATGATATGGTGAAGTCAGAAATTTGATATCATGATTTTTTTTTAATTTTCATACAAAATAAATTTTATAAAATCCGATTTGTATGAAAATTAAAATAATTGAAATGAATATATCAATTTTCTGACTAAACCATACAGAAGTTCAACAGCCGGCGCAACGAGGACGCAAAGGCCGGCAACGCACCTGTAACGCACCTGTAACGCCCCTGAGACTGCGGGTGTCTATGGGCGACGGTTATCACTTACCCCCTGTCACTTAAAAAAAAAACGCGCCCGCCACCGTGACCCTACCATGTGGTTGTGGCGACATCTATCATACGGGACTATTCCCACCTCTCTTTCCCACCTCTCTTTCCCACCGCTGAAACACCTGTGTAGCCAGGATCTACAGCTTGACCGCCAATAAAAACCCAACCAGTGAAGGTCAAGTTTGTCCCAGGAGAAAGTTAAACTGTCATTGGACCCGCAACGAAAATAATCAGAAAAACATAGGAGGAGTTCGAAGTTAAGGTTCGATTTGCCTCCATGCCACGCCACTACAGTCATAATCACCTAACAAATTGCGCTGACACCTACCTTACTGTGGCACACGCCACCGCATCTACAATCCTGCATCGCGGTATCAAAGTTCTCCGCTCTGACTAAGTATACATAGTTATTGCAGCAAATAGGCTTTTAAATATTACTTTTACATCATCATCAGGTCATTTAGTCTCCAGTTCTCCACTGCAAGAGTACAACCCTCTCTAATTTACCAGAGAGAAACAGAGGACTCCTCACGATGGTCAAAGGGGATGAGAATGTGAATAACGTCACCCTTCCTTACTAGATGGCGCTACTGTCTTAGCTACTAGCGAACGACACCAGCTGGCGTCACTTGATTTATTTTTTTTATTTTTGACAAACGAAGAAGATTATCACTAGTCCAGTCATTTCGTCCGAAAAAAAGGCAAATAAAAGAAAATGAATTTGCGCTTCTAATTTTTTTATATGTTGTAGGGGATACCTAGACAAGCTTAACTTGAGATTGTCGACCAAGCTTTCCTAGGAGCTTTCGCCGCCATCTTGGAAAACGCTTAAAATTTGTTTTTCGGCAATAACTCGGCTATCCGATGAGATTCGAAAATTTTTGTAGGACACTTTTTGTAGCTTTCTTTGTGCTCTACAATAACGCCCGAACCATTTTTAGCGTATCATGCATCGTTATCGAGATATCGATCGATAAAGTCAAAAATTTTGGACACAATTTTTGTTTTTTTCTTTTTTTTTCTTTGGGTCTTAATAAATATGAAAAATTGTGGAATTCAAACTTGTAGAGCATATTCAGACCTACAATTTCCTTCTTGGATTTTTTTATGTTGGACAAAAATTACGATCTCCAGCGCGCCGCAAAGTCGGTGAATCCACGCTCAGCGTCGAGCGCGCTCAAGTTAGTATATCGTATCGTGTTGAGTTTTTGCTGTGCGTAGTGTAAATCGAGGGTTCCGATATTCTGGGCAAAAATTTCGATATCTAGTTGGCTGTAAACTCGTTATAACGGCGTGCCCGCATAGAGCGTCCGTTTGAAAGCAAACCGGCTTCCTGATCCTCCGATCTCTCACAACTCACGTTACGCAGCAGGCACTGAGCAAGTAATCACTTGACAGCAGGTAATCTCACGTTCGGGCAAGTAGGTAACCGTTATCATTCCAACCAAAAGCGCTGTGCGTCAACACATTTTCCGGACGTATCTCCAGGTTCAAACCTGGCTCGGATTTTTCAAGGATCCACAAAGATGGGGTTGGCGACAGACCAATCGAGGGCTCGAACCAATCACCAGCACCGCCGAACCCGCTCCGCCTGAACTATTAAAGCTCATTTCCTGTAAATGTAAAGGAAATTGTGAGGCCGCCTGTGGGTGCAGAAAAGCGGGAATCAGTTGCTCCGTTATTTGCATGCACTGCAGTGGGAAAACATGCAGTAACGTCGCCAGAGTCGACATTTTGCTTGACGACGACGACGATGTCTGGAACGATGATGATGACGATGCTCTCATCGAATCAGCATCATTTCCAACGGTTCAACAGACACAACAACTCGAAGAGTTTACGGAGGACGAAGATCTTCAGCCTGGACCATCCAAGCGAAAAAAGACATAAAAAAAGTCCATCGTTCGTGTCTCGAGTGCAGAAAAAAATATTTTTCTTTCCGTTTATTTTGTTTTGTTTATTTTGTATTGTAAAAAAATATTTTTTTTTACTGCACAAACAAATTATTTGTTTAATAAATTACTATTGTGTGATCCTTAATTTGTTGCTATGTACTTATTTTTTATCCCATCAATTTCCTGAACAATTTCCCATTCGATTCGACATCCAGACACAACCGAGCGAGCAGCTCGCTCGACGCTGAGTGTGGATTCACCGACTTTGCGGCGCGCTGGAGATCGTAATTTTTGTCCAACATAAAAAAATCCAAGAAGGAAATTGTAGGTCTGAATATGCTCTACAAGTTTGAATTCCACAATTTTTCATATTTATTAAGACCCAAAGAAAAAAAAGCAAAAAACAAAAATTGTGTCCAAAATTTTTGACTTTATCGATCGATATCTCGATAACGATGCATGATACGCTAAAAATGGTTCGGGCGTTATTGTAGAGCACAAAGAAAGCTACAAAAAGTGTCCTACAAAAATTTTCGAGTCTCATCGGATAGCCGAGTTATTGCCGAAAAACAAATTTTACCCCTTTTTTCAACATGGCGGCGAAAGCTCCTAGGAAAGCTTGGTCGACAATCTCAAGTTAAGCCTTTCTAGGTATCCCCTACAACATATTAAAAAATTAGAAGCGCAAATTCATTTTCTTTTTTGAATGTACGTAATGACTGGACTACACATGTTGTTTTCGGTTTGCACTGGGCGGGACTCTATATGTTTTCCAGTATTCTCACTGTCCAATATTACTGGCTTCTTCATAGTTGCTACCCTTAACTTACAATTCAATCGTACTGACCTACATTTTTGTCCGCAGCTGTGAACCTAGTGGCCGAGTCGCTGGATGACGTGGCGGTGCTGCAAGACGGGCCGCTGTTCATGGACCCCGATCTGTTCCATAGCGTCCTCGATGATTTGCAGCTGAGAGCCCTCTTAGAGGTAAGGATTATCACATCGCGTTATATTTGTTTTATTTTCTCTATTAGGAAAACATACAGCTTAAAGTATTCAAGCTTTAGTTCAAGTTTCGCATACATTGCCGGCACACCCTTAAGGTCATGCCTCGTATTATAAATAAATAAATAAATCTTTGGACAATTTCACACAGCGCCAGCTAGCCCCAAAGTAAGCAACTTAATGCTTGTGTTATGGGTGCTAGCTTAACGAATATACTACTTATATACTTTTTTTTTTTAAATACATAAATATTATACATAGTCACACCCAGACCCGTCACAGAAATTAAAATTCATCATTTCAATTTCTGCCCGGCCGGGAATCGAACCCGGGACCCTTCAGGTTCAGAATGTCCAATTCCCAAAATGTCCAACGGTTTCAAAGTGTCCAATTCCCAGAATGTCCAATTCCCAAAATGTCCAATTCCCGAAATGTCCAATTCCTGAAATGTCCAGTTCCCGAAACGTCCAATTCTCAAAATGTCCAATCTACTATTATGATGGGTTTGTTAAATAAGTCCTCATAGCCTTTCTTAAAAATGAATAATTAATATATTTATGTACGAATGCGTTTAGTTTTTGCAAAATCGGCATATAAACATAGAAAATTTGTATTATTTGCAAAAATTACGTAGAAAAAATTTGTAGCTACTGCACTTTATACTCGTACAAGTATGTATAGTTATTTATATTTTTTTCTATTGAGCTAAAAAGGAAAGAATAATTTGTAAATAAATAAATGAGTAATATGATTATTTAAATTTAAGTATGGTTATTTATTAAATATTTTTAAGAAAGCCTATGAGGACTTATCTAACAATCACATCATAATAGTAGATTGGACATTTTGGGAATTGGACGTTTCGGGAACTGGACATTTCAGGAATTGGACATTTCGGGAATTGGACATTTTGAGAATTGGACATTTTGGGAATTGGACATTCCGGGAATTGGACATTTTGAAACCGTTGGACATTTTGGGAATTGGACATTCTGAACCTGAAGGCCCGGGACCTCTCGGCATAGTAGTCCGTTCTGAACCACTACACCAAACGGCCGACGGTATTCTGCAGGGATGGCACCCGTAACCTTTGGCATAGTAGTCAAATCGGGCACTAAAGGTTCAGGCGGTCATCTAAGAGCCAAAGCACACGTTGCGATGCGGCGGCGGTGCGACACCGGAGCGCTATCGCTGCGTCATCTTACATAGAAATATCTGTGGCTCGGACACGAGCGGTGTGCGATACAGCGATATCTTTTCGGTGCAGCGTCCCAACGCCTTTGGCTCTCAGTTGCGAATGTAAAATGTGTATAAAAAGTAACACTTAATTGGTGTTATTATCATGGCTGTCTTCGTCCTAGGTGTACGACCGCATAGCCTGCACAGTGGTGGTGACAAGCGGCCGGGCGCCCGCTGCAGAAGGCCGCCAGCGCTGCCGGCAAGCGCTTGAAGCGGCCACGCGGCTGCGGCACTCGGGGCCCGGGCCCGCCGCCGCCTCGCCCGCCACCGCGTCCGCCATCCACGAGATGAGGAGGCTGCTCGCTCTGCCGCACATCAAGGTACGTCCGCTGTGACAGCGCTGCAGCGCTGCCGGCCAGCGCTTGAAGCGGCCACGCGGCTTGCCCGCCACCGCGTCCGCCATCCACGAGATGAGGAGGCTGCTCGCTCTGCCGCACATCAAGGTACGTCCGCTGTGACAGCGCTGCAGCGCTGCCGGCCAGCGCTTGAAGCGGCCACGCGGCTTGCCCGCCACCGCGTCCGCCATCCACGAGATGAGGAGGCTGCTCGCTCTGCCGCACATCAAGGTACGTCCGCTGTGACAGCGCTGCAGCGCTGCCGGCCAGCGCTTGAAGCGGCCACGCGGCTTGCCCGCCACCGCGTCCGCCATCCACGAGATGAGGAGGCTGCTCGCTCTGCCGCACATCAAGGTACGTCCGCTGTGACAGCGCTGCAGCGCTGCCGGCCAGCGCTTGAAGCGGCCACGCGGCTCGCCCGCCACCGCGTCCGCCATCCACGAGATGAGGAGGCTGCTCGCTCTGCCGCACATGAAGGTACGTCCGCTGTGACAGCGCTGCAGCGCTGCCGGCCAGCGCTTGAAGCGGCCACGCGGCTCGCCCGCCACCGCGTCCGCCATCCACGAGTCTGCCGCACATCAAGGTACGTCCGCTGTGACAGCGCTGCAGCGCTGCCGGCCAGCGCTTGAAGCGGCCACGCGGCTCGCCCGCCACCGCGTCCGCCATCCACGAGTCTGCCGCACATCAAGGTACGTCCGTGTGACAGCGCTGCAGCGCTGCCGGCCGTCCCGCCGCGTCGGCCCGCCTCCGCGTCTGCTATACACGAGATGAGGAGGCTGCTCGCTCTGCCGCACATCAAGGTACGTCCGCTGTGACAGCGCTGCAGCGCTGCCGGCCAGCGCTTGAAGCGGCCACGCGTCCCGCCGCGTCGGCCCGCCTCCGCGTCTGCTATACACGAGATGAGGAGGCTGCTCGCTCTGCCGCACATCAAGGTACGTCCGCTGTGACAGCGCTGCAGCGCTGCCGGCCAGCGCTTGAAGCGGCCACGCGTCCCGCCGCGTCGGCCCGCCACCGCGTCTGCTATACACGAGATGAGGAGGCTGCTCGCTCTGCCGCACATCAAGGTACGTCCGCTGTGACAGCGCTGCAGCGCTGCTGGCAAGCGCTTGAAGCGGCCACGCGTCCCGCCGCGTCGGCCCGCCACCGCGTCCGCCATCCACGAGATGAGGAGGCTGCTCGCTCTGCCGCACATCAAGGTACGTCCGCTGTGACAGCGCTGCAGCGCTGCCGGCCAGCGCTTGAAGCGGCCACGCGGCTCGCCCGCCACCGCGTCCGCCATCCACGAGATGAGGAGGCTGCTCGCTCTGCCGCACATCAAGGTACGTCCGCTGTGACAGCGCTGCAGCGCTGCCGGCCAGCGCTTGAAGCGGCCACGCGGCTCGCCCGCCACCGCGTCCGCCATCCACGAGATGAGGAGGCTGCTCGCTCTGCCGCACATCAAGGTACGTCCGCAGTGTGAGCGCTGCAGCGCTGCCGGCAAGCGCTTGAAGCTGCCACGCGGCTGCGGCACTCGGGGCCCGGGCCCGCTGCCGCCTCGCCCGCCACAGTGACGCCGCAGCTAAGTAACAGTGACGCAACAGCGACATAACAGTGACGCCGCAGCAACGTAACAGTTATGCAGTAGCGACGTAACAGTGATTCCGCAGCGATGTAACAAAAAAAATATGCAAAAGGGAAGCCACCGCGATGGACCGCGTAGTCCATCGATGCAGACAACCATCAGCACTCATAGTTGAGGCAGACTCCGAGATTGTAAGTGAAGCAGATCTCCGAAATATATCTGCTAAGGAGAACGATAGTAGATAAAATGTACAAGTTTAAAAAAATCGTCTTTAAAGTTGTATGAAAAAAAAAACAAAAAATTCATTTTTGAAAACATTGCCATGATTATATTCAAAACCACTCGTTATTTGTACTGGAAACGATTTTTTATCGTCATAACTTGTCTTTAACCTGTTCGAAGCGTTTCTCGCCCCTTTTACGCCTAAATATCTCGTTAGTTTTTGTATTCCCTAAACAAGATTCAAAGGTCCATAAAGGGAAATCCTTTTTTCCACATGCTCGAAAACGTTACTTTATTATTTATAAGTATTTACCCAACTTGGGGCGCGGTTACAGTTACAATATAATAAACTAGTCTGCGTTATATCCCTCAGGTGCCGTATACATTTATGAAGAGGTTATTACTAACATAGACATTAGACATCTAAAACGAAGTAAACAAATAACATTGGAATTTGGAACGCTTTCAGTTATTGTTGTTGATCTTGACACAAAAGTTTGCATAATGAGGATCATTTCGATTTTTAGCTGTGAATGCAGATTTATAGGGCTAAGAAATCCTTAATACACAGTCCAAACATTTTTGTTCTACGACAAAAATTGACGAAGTTATGGCCAAATTACTAAAAAAGTTCACTGACCGCCCGGCGCGGGGACGATGACGTCATTATATCCGATCCGAACGCTGCCGGCGTACTGCGTGGATAGAAAATATTGTTTTCTAGCCAAACTATCAGTTTTAGAGAAAACCTTGTAATGACATTTATTCATCAGAATAAAGTAAGCTATCGATAGGTAATTTTTAAAAATAGAAATTGTGAAAAATAACGCAAAAAATCCATACGCTCATACGATTCAATGGAACGCAGAGACGCGATTGGGGTCTCCGCGGTGGTATATTTGGCGATTTATTCAAATAAAGTGTTCATAAGTGTTGTTAGAGTCATATCTTCTTCCAAGTAAAATATAAAAATGTATAAGTATTAATTTATTTACTTCTAACAATAAGGTATAGCTGAGGCAGATTCACTCTCCCTAGGCTACAAGACATTGCTATGAAGATCATTTCGATGTACACGCAATACCTACCTGTTATTTAGTTTTTCTGAGTTAAACCTACGTACCTACCTATCTATTCGCCGTTCCCATGGGCGGGCCAGCTGCTGCAGAAAAGGACAGCTGCTTTCTCCTGGAAATCTATTTAATCTTAGCCTAGATGCTGGGTATGACTCCCCCGCCCCCCTCCTCTCCCCAGGTCATAAGCTGGGCATGACTTCCCCCTCGGCCAGAAGTTGGGTATGATTTACCCCCCCCCCCCTCCCCCCAGGCCCGAAACTGGGTATGACTTGACCCCTCCTTCTCCCCCCAGGCTTTATGGCCTGGCCATAAGCTGGATATGACTCCCCTTCGGCCAGAAGCTGGGTATGACACCCCCCCCCCTCCCCCCAGGCCAGAAGCTGGGTAAGGCTAGCCCCTCCCCCCAGCCCATAAGCATAAGCTGGGTATGACTCCCCCTCGGCCAGAAGCTGGGTATTACATACCCCCCCCCAGGCCAGAAACTGGGTATTTACTATTACTTATTCTGTGGTATTAGCATCATATTATGTATTATTATGTTCAATACAAACAATCATTAAGTTACACTCACCCCAACCGCGTCTCCGCATTGCATCGAATCCTATGAAAATGTGGTTTTTGGACATAGCGATACTTATTTTTCACAATTTTTATTTTTAAAAATTACTGGTCGATAGGTTACTTTATTTTGATGAATAAATGTTATAAAAAGTTTTTTTCTAAAACTGATAGTTTAGCTGGAAAAAAATATTTTCCATGCCAATAGTACGCCGGCTGCGCTCGATTCGGATATAATGACGTCACGCGGCCCTGCGTACGTTGACTTTTAGCGGCAAAAACGGCCTATGTTTATTACTTAATATCTTCGTAAGTAATGGTCCGATTTGGATAATTCAAAAAGATATATCTTTCTTATGTCTTAAAGATTAACGTAGATACTAGTTTTATTGAATTTTCTACAACAGTACTGATCCTCATTGTATGGCGCTCAATCGCATTCGTCATATAAGATTCTTTATATCTCGAATCACATCCAATTTCCCTTGCTTATGATACAAAAGCTATCCCACCGCACCCGATACTTTGAATTTATCACTTTGTTTTGCTAGCAATTTCCATAATCGGTACGTTTTGTGTCATTTGACGACGGAATGCCAACGGGCTGCGTTTATTCACCGAAGCGTAACCCTTACAAAACTTTTATTGGACCACACGTGCTGCGAATACGAAATGAGACAGGCACAGGGCCGTATTGGTTGGACAATTGGGTCCCAGTTGCCCAAAGTGACTGTTAATTTGGACCCTTTTTGCACTTTTATTAAAAAAGTTTCTGTATTTGATATTATAAATGACGTTTGTTAACAATATAGGGTAAAAAAATAAGTGAAATTAGGGCAAATCGATTATCCACATGTTACAAATTAAAGTGAATTCAGTCAGTCAGTATGGCCACTTAGAACTATAATTAAAATTTAAAGAAAATTATAGTTGAGTATCATCTAGTTTTGTAGATAGTAGGTCAATTTGAAAACTTATGTTTACTTTTCTCCTGCCTGTAGTTTCCTCCAATAAGTCAGTGCTACCCAATAGACCTAAACTGACCCTAGCTTCGGCCCTGTACTGGGCATGCTCAAACAAAATTCATTATCCATAACTCGTCCGTATAAACAAGCAAGATTTCTTCAAGTAAACAGTCTTGAAAATAACTGTCCACGCGTCTTAACTTACGAATATTGCGGGAGTAAAAACTTCACCTGAATAAAACATTTTTGTTTTTGAAACTTTTTACCTATGCTGTTTGAGATGAAAGTTCAAGATTACAAATATAATAGACTTTAATAGCCTGACACTAAGGTTTAAAACTAAAGAATATTATGTAAAATGCTTACTCCCTTGTACCGTCTGAAGCAAAAACAATTTCGCAAATCCGATAAACATGGCGATAAAAAGTTTGGGTACCTCTGCTGTAAATATTGAATCGCAAACAATCACGCGCTTGAATTTATGCTCAAGGGGCTCGAGTTTAATCTTGTGTAGGGTTACACGATAGATTATTATAAAACTTTTTTATATTTTGTAACCGATTTTCTGTAAAATATACCCTGAAGGCTTTGCCACACTGGATGGGTTCTGCGGGCAGCGCCCAGTTGAAACTGAACGTAGCTTGCATCATGTATGAAGAACATTGTCGTTCTATACAACATGTTAATGAAAAAGCGCAAAACCTGAAATTAGTTTGTTCGGAATCGAGAGTAGAATCGATTCCACTGATAAAAAATTAGGGTCAAATTTTAACCAAAAAAATATTTTAATTTTAATCGTTATTTAACTCTATTATCAGAGGTGAATGAACTACCTACGTTAACTACTAACCTACTCATAGGCGTGCATGCCTTGCAATGAGCGTGTAAAAGGTAAAATGCGTAAAAAGAGATCTCAAGTGCGCGGGGCGAAAACAAAAAGAGTGAATATCTTCGTAAATAATCCGCGAAAATTAATTTTAATAATTTACCTACATAATTCTTTTATAATAAAAATAAGTTGGGGTGTCTGAGGTTTTGCGCTTTTTCATTAACACGTTGCATACATTTCATATTGATGCGATCTGGCCGTGCGGCCACGCGCAAAGAACGCAAACCGCATGGTTAACACATTGACTTGTCACAACCGCTGACAGATTGTTTCGCCCGGACCGCAGACAGTTGCCCTGACCGACAATGTTCTTCATACGTTGCGGACTCAGTTCACTTTGACCTGACCGCTGCCCGCAGAACGCATTCAGTGTGGCATACCCTTCATTCCTTAATATCTATTGTTGAAAAGCAAATGAGTGCCGAAACTGCCCCACAAGTCGTATTAAAAGTTTTTTTATGGATTCTCTCCTCGTATCGCGGTAGTCTTTCGCGAAGTTTGTATCATCACATCACAGTTACGACGTGGCTAAGAAATAAGTAAGATAAAATAACGGTCATCATTCATAAAGACCAACTAGAAAGTACAACACACAGTTTCACATAGTAAAAGTGTTAACAGTGGGCCCACACTAAATTGATTCCCAAAATCGTTATCATCGAATACAAAATTGGAAATCTTGTCCATAACAAGACTCTTAGCGATAGAATGGTCCATTTTATTTTATAACTAGCTGACCCCGCGCACTCTGTTCCGCCTTAAAGGCAATAATTAAGCCATCGCAATTTTTCCTTATTTGCTCACCGTTTAGACCTACCCTGGACTACGACAAACATTTTAAAACCAAAATCAGCTCAATCGGCCCAGCCGTTCTCGAGTTTTAATCAGACTAACGAACAACAATTCATTTTTATTTATATAGATAGATAGAAGATAGATTATTGCGCCTTAACAAATGAAACAATAAAGTGATTACTTTTACCAAAATAATTTATTCCTATTTGTCAAAAAGTAAGTAGAAATTAGTTATAAATTCAGTTTTGGGCGCTACGCCCCAATACTATTTTCCAGCTTGAGGTATTTTCGAGGTATGGTGTAGTCAGCGTCAAATAGTTCATGACACCCAAAGTGGTAAAAAAGTTAACAACACATCCTTATTCCAATTGTAACAAAGGCGTGTGGCGAACTTTTTGACTACTTTGGGTGACACGAACTATTTGACGCTGACTTACATTTCTATTACAAAACCGCCCCTGTTACAACTAGGCAAGATGCCCTAGTATATTGGCTTGAAGTGCTGTCGTCCATACAGCACAATGAGCCTACTGTTTACAGCTCTACCATTCTGCTTCCCGATATCTACGCAAACTTGCACAACTTCTGTGAACTAGGTCACTGTGTCATTTTTTCCCCTAGTTACGTACCTTTCAATATAATATTCTCTTTGACGAGTATGCCCCGTTTTAATTTAAAGCTCTATAATTTTTCGTTCGAGTGAGCAGAGCTGATAATTCGGGGTTGTTATTTTTTAATTTTTTTGTATTTACTGTTGCCGGAGGGACCTGTTTTATAGACCCTCCGGGGTTATTTGCACGCCCGGAGAAAAAACGATACCTTTAAATGTTACCGTCATTTTTTACATTTTACCCAACCTTCAGAAAGATAGGTAATGTTTCTTTGAGGCTTCTAGCTAAAATAACTTGTGTGTACTAATCACAAGGACAAAAATGGGGTCTCAAAATTATTCAGAAGTATTTGTTTGAATGACTGTCAGTTTCTATAAGCGTGGACTACAGCTGCCTGTATGTGGAAAAAGGTGAATTTCCGAACACAAAGGCGTACCTCTGAAATGAGTTGGCTTTGACGTAACCCGCTTTATTATCCGAGATTATCCGAAAAGGCGTACGGTGTATAGTGACGTAATCATTGTCAAGGCGCACATTGCAACTTTAAAGCTGGTTAGCCACTAGTGAACTGTATCTGAAACTGTTAGATAGAGTGTACCTAAAGGTTGTAAAGTTCACTCCTGAAATTATCTTAAGTACCGACATTCAACAAAGCGATATTTGGTTTTAGAGAGCTGTCACTGTAATCATCCACATAGATTTAGGAGAATATTTGGCTCCTTTTTGATGTTCTTGGCTATTTTAACGACATTTATTTCTTCATAACTTGTAAGTTGTGTAGAACATTACCTCCACTAGTATTTCTAAATACAGCGCATTTCCATGCTTTTCTCGTACGATTCGTTATTTGACCCACCCTAGTACCTACACGATGCGAGCGTTTTTTGTTTCCCTACATAAACCATCCTAGGCTCGCCACGATCCGCTCGTAACGTTCGGAATAGGCTTTCGAACACGTACTCGATATGGTAACAGCTCGCTAGTGAGCTTTAAAACAGGTTCGTCAATATGCGATGGCTTGTACCAAAACCTATACTGGAAAATTTAATATCGCTCCCTATGAAAATCATAGACAGGTCGGCATGCGCTTGTAAAACTTATACGTTACACGCCCTTATATCTTCATTTGCATGTTTTTGGATGGCTGGATAGGGTAGGTGTATAAATAAAGTATATTTTGTGGGTACAGGGCTATACAGGGTCTTCGTACTATGTGGGTTTGAAATGGTAATAATATCATATCATATTTTCGATCGTATTAAAATCGTTTTCAGCGATATAAGTTGCCTCTAACTAGCAAAGTAATTTAAAGATATGTGGTGTGATTTATTTATATGTCACCCACATATAAATGTTTGAAACTAAACTAATTCGATACAGTTTTAAAAACAGAAAAGTTTAACATAGATTTTATGTAAATGTATCCTAAAGAGCGCTATTCGAGCACAAATAGCGTCTCAAGATTATAAATACGATGAATTTAGATTCATGTAAGCTTCAGCATACATCAAATTCATTACCATTCACGTAAGCCGCCCTCAAATATAAACTAAGCGCGCCGAAACTTGAATGTTTACAGATCGGTCACGCGCTTCGGTCAGCCGTTTCTGGACGAAATACAGTCCACACAGTGGCGGATTAACGTATAAGCACTACAAGCACGTGCTTGGGGCCCCTGTTCTCCAGGGGCCTCCATCCTCTGCTGGCGTTTCATTTCATACCTACACTTAGGGTTCTTCTTCTTTCTTTCTTTTCAGCCAAATGACGTCCACTGCTGGACAAAGGCCTCCCCCAAGGTTTTCCACAATGAACGGTCCTGCGCTGCCCGCATCCAGGCTCTTCCCGCGACCTTTACCAGATCGTCGGTCCACCTAGTAGGAGGCCTGCCCACGCTACGTCTTCCAGCCCGTGGTCGCCACTCAAGAACATTCCTGCCCCAACGGCCATCGTCTCTACGAGCTATGTGCCCCGCCCACTGCCACTTGATTTTAGCAATTCTGCGAGCTATGTCGGTTACTTTGGTTCTCCTGCGGATCTCCTCATTTCTGATTCGATCACGCAGGGAAACTCCGAGCATAGCCCGCTCCATCGCCCTTTGGGTGACCTTGAGCCTTCTTATGAGGCCCATAGTAAGCGACCACGTCTCAGATCCGTATACCATCACTGGCAACACACATTGGTCAAATACTTTCGACTTGAGACACTGCGGTATTTCGGACGTGAGTATATGACGAAGCTTCCCGAACGCTGCCCATCCGTTGGATTCGACGATTGACCTCTTTCTCGAAGTTGGACCTACCTAACTGGACTGTTTGTCCCAGGTATACATAATTGTCAACAACTTCGAGTGTAGAGTCTCCAACCTTCAGAGGAGTGGGTGCAACACGGACATTAGACATGATTTTTGTCTTGGCCATGTTCATTCTGAGGCCCACTTGTTGAGAGGCTCTACTGAGGCCATCGAGCATTGTGCCTAGATCCTCCAAGGTCTCAGCCATGACTACGATATCGTCCGCGAATCGAAGGTGGGTGATGTACTCGCCGTTGATATTTATGCCAAATCCGTTCCAGTCCAGAAGCTTGAAGACATCTTCCAGGGCGGTGGTAAACAGTTTTGGAGATATGACGTCTCCCTGTCTTACCCCTCGCTGCAACTGGATAGGTTTCGAGTCCCGATCCTGGAGGCGGACCGACATTGTGGCGTTTTTGTACAAACCCCTCAACACTTCGATATATCGATAGTCAATTTGGCACCTTTGGAGAGACTGTAGCACTGCCCAGGTCTCGACCGAATCGAAGGCTTTCTCATAATCCACAAACGCCAGGCAAAGTGGTTGATTATACTCCTCGGTCTTCGTATAATCTGCCTTAGCGTATGTATGTGGTCTATGGTACTAAAGCCTTTTCAGAAACCGGCTTGTTCGGGAGGCTGAAAGTCGTCGAGCCTGCGAGCGAGACGATTCGTAATGACTCTTGAAAACAGCTTGTATACATGGCTCAGAAGTGAGATGGGTCTATAATTCTTCAACAAGGTTTTGTCACCTTTTTTGAAGAAAAGTACCACCACACTTCTGTGCCATGTCGTAGGCGTTTTTCCTTCGAGGATGACGGAATTGAACAGCTTCTGAAGAGCCCTTAGTACCGGCGTTCCGCCTGCCTTCAAAAGCTCAGCCGTGATTCCATCATCACCCGGTGCCTTGTTCTTCAGCTGTTTGAGAGCCATTCTAATCTCGTACAGACTGACGTCCGGGATATCTTCGGTATAGTGTCGGGTCAGTCTCGCTCTTGGGTCTTCGGCTAGATTTGTGACAGGTGCGCGTGCACTCGTGTATAATTGTCCGTAGAACTTCTCAACCTCTTCCAATATCTCCGGCCCCGACGAAATGGCTCTGCCATCCTCTGTCTTCAGCTTGGTCAGTTGACTTTGGCCAACAGACATATCTCTTGCGAACACTTTAGAGCCCTTGTTTCGCTCAATCGCCTCTTTAATACGGTCTGTATTAAATTGGCGTAGGTGTTAAGGCGCCGATACTGAGCAGCATCTTCAGAGGACTGCAAAACCAAGTTCCGTCTCTCTTCCATGAGTTGATTGGTGAGGTCAGAGATCTTTTTGGTTCCTTTTGAACGACGGGTTTTAAAAAACTTAGACCCAGTCGTTTGGACAATTTCCACGAACCTGTCATTGTATTCGTCCACATTTTCGCAGTCTCCTAGGCATTCGAAACGATTTTGCAACTCGAGCTGAAAGCTTTCGGGGTTTTGGAGTTGGATGGGCGCTGGGCGGAGCGTAGACTTCATCAGTCGACATCTCTCGAGCTTGGGTCTGATATTCAATGTGCCTCTTACCATTCGGTGATCGCTTCCTGTTTTGACCTTAGGGTTGCCAGGTCCAAAATCACAAAAGCCGGACTTTGTGCTTCATTTGGCCGGATATTTTACCCTAAAAGCCGGACATGTGCCGGAGGGGGAGAGGGGGTGCAATTAGTGTCAGCTCATGAGTGAGTTGCTCACCAACATCCTGATATGATCCTTCATATGATTCTGTGGCTCGACTTTCGCCTGGCGCGGCAACCAAATAAAAAGCCTAACAAAAGCCGGACAGGCCGGACAAGTCCCTAAAAAGCCAAACATATCCGGCTAAAGCCGGACGCCTGGCAACCCTACCTACACTAGCTGCGCCCGCGAATTTGTCCGCGTAGAAGCCGAAATATTCTCATAGGATTTATAAATGGTTTTTTAAAATGTAACAAACAAACGAACTCTTCAGCTTTATAATATTAGTATAGATTTTATCGAGATTCATCCACAATATTTCTATTTTGATGAACTTTCATTTTATACTTTCTACCTTCCATTCCATTCCTTCCATGTCCATTTAAGCAATAGAGGGCCTACACAGGCTCTGTGCTTAAGGCCTCGGATACTCTTAATCCGCCACTGAGTCCACACCATATTAAATACACATTTTTGTTGTAAAATAGTATCTATTCCGACCCCATAAGATGCCAGAGTGTTTAGTTTTACCCTAAATCGGTTCGCCTCGAACTCACCAGTACTTGGTGGCGCTTATAAAGTGCTAAGACGTGTTTGCAGATGACGGAGTAGGTATTTTGTATTCCGAACCATGCTATGGCATCGGCACCCAGATCTCTGAGATGTGTTCCCGGAATTTCTTTGCGTTATTACAATTCTTTGGGTATCGGAGTCGATGGTCGATTTTCTATCAGTGAGTTTACTGTTTACTTAAAGAGAGATATTGCTGAAATAATTAAATAAGTACTACTTTGGTTTTCATTTCGCCGTAAGATTAATTTATAGGTCCTTCAAATAGAGTTCCTAGCGATAAGACTGCCTAAATGTGCCGTTTTAATTTTGCATTTCTTATATTTGTCAGTTTTGTTTGGTATGAAAAGAAATAGAAAGAATCTGTTTATCATTTGTAGAGAAGGGTCAAACTGAAAATATTTCATTTTATGAAACTAGCTGTCTAAAATACATTTGAAACAAAAGCACACATGA
Organism: Ostrinia nubilalis; assembly: GCF_963855985.1. Taxonomy (NCBI): domain Eukaryota; kingdom Metazoa; phylum Arthropoda; class Insecta; order Lepidoptera; family Crambidae; genus Ostrinia; species Ostrinia nubilalis. The sequence goes on along the minus strand of NC_087099.1, from coordinate 4,362,530 downwards.
TAAGGGTTGCCACTCCAATATGTTGTTATTGCGAATTGCACTTGTTAACAGTAATTCATCCTCGTGAAGTAAGCAAAGTGTCAACCCTCATCGCCTAATGAATGGGCTCAGTGCGACGCCCCTATTACATATTATTAGATGTCAGCTTGTGTACCTCACTTGTAGCACTAGCAACAGCGATGTAAAATGAGTCTTATCTCTCACAAGCTAAGGTAAATAGTGCAGCACACAAATGCTCGGAATCTATTCGTATTATCTATCAAGGATGGCTGGTCGCTGCCTTTGTATGAATTTTGATATGATTTGAAATGTATGTTCGTGTTACGTGGGTAGGTTGTGAATTCAATCGTATTATTTGAGGTCTTCGGTCTTCTAAAGGTTAGTGTACATTTTAGTTATTGGACTATAGATTGTGTTACAAAAAATATTTGACGGTTTTTAATGGGCTGTAGTCTTTCTGCTTGCATTAAAATATGTACGTGTTTCGTTTAAGTCGTTTTACAAATACATTTTCCCATTTTACTGAAATTTTTCCCGTAAATTCCTTTTTCCTTTTTAAAGTCTCCGTCTCTAAAGGATTATCATCTATATTAAATATGACATAAGGGCACAAAATATAACAGAAGGTAAACTCCATACTAAGCGCGCTCGAGCCACGCACACATAGACACCGCTCACGTACGCGTTATCAAGACTGTCTTGGACGAATGCGAGGCGCGACTGCGTTCGCTTGAGTGACGCTGCTCACGCGTTCGTAAAATTATTTTGTTTATGCGAAAATTAGTGAACAACAAAAAAGGGGTATTATAACATTTGTTAAGTAGACGGTTGCTTTAACTCAACATTAAAAACTAAATTTTCGTTTTTGAAACTAACAGTTGATTCCGGGAGGTAAGTAAGGTATTTATTTGTATTTCAATAGTTCGTATAACGTTGACAAATTGAAAGCCAACTCAATTATTAGGAATATCGAATTGTTTTAGAGAGGATTTAGGAATTATTGGATAATAGTGTCAACCACTCAACTAAATACTACTTCTTTCTCGTGTATTTGTTTGCAAACTATTACTATAATAACGTACTAAATATAACTGCATAAGTATACGTGGATATCTGTTATTGTCTCTCTTCCATAATATTAAGAGTAACATTTTTCTATCACAACGAAATAAACGCAACACATGACAAGACAACCCTAGCGCGACGGCCGAGCGTGCGAGCGAGAGAGGTATGCAAAGCGAGGTACATACATGAGTTTACCTTCTGTTATATTTTGTGATAAGGGTCAGTCAAATGATATTGTCCAGCAGTTGCCAAGCCCGACGTCGTTTTTCGCGGCACAATAGGTACGCGAAAAGGAATAAAACCATTGAAATCTCAGTTGAATTCTCGCTAAGCTGACTGCAAAGGGAATCCTGTAACAATATGAAGTATTATTTTTCATATTTTTCCTAGACGTATAATTGCGATTCTGCAAGAGTTACACTACATCGAGATTGGCACCGTAATGTGTTGCTGTCTACTTATAAAAATGTAAAATGATTCAAGTCATCAAATATTCATTATAATAAAGGGTACTGAAGCCGTTGCCTAGACAGTTCGTTTATGTAGACAGGCAGATATTTTCTACTTCTAATGTTTCTCTACTTTAGGCACCCCGCTTGATTCATATTCAATTGCACACAATTATCGGTCTCTCGTTATCACTGAATACTTTATCTGCAATCATCGATAAACACTAAAACGGGCGTCTAATGGCTTCTGAATGACACGGGGTCCATTACTCCGTCTGGCACAGACGTTTATTGCCTGACGAATGGCGAGAAACCTAAAAGAAAGTTTGTCTCAGACGGTGTTAAGTTCTTGGGGAATTCTGAGGGATGTACAGACGACGGCGTGTCAAGCGAAACAGTGGTATTTTATGCAGTTGTAATAGAGATGAATTTTCAACAAAAATGTATACTAGAGTCTGTGTGCTGTCGACTGTACAGTTTTCCAAGTAACAGGGTGCATAGATGCAAAAGTGCGGTATGGAAGTTCGCTTGAAAGAGTTGTTCGTTGTGTACTTACTTGTTGGAGTTTTGTCTTTTTATTTTCGCGCCTTGCTTAGTTTCTTGAAGTTTCTGCGACAAAAAATGTAGGTACAGTATTTTTGCAATTTAATATTTAATAAAACTCTTAAACATTTACAAGCATCAGAGAAATGCATCAGAGAAATTCTCGTACTGGGAAAATATATCGCTAGGAAGATTATTCGTCGATGTGATCCACCTGAAAACAAACTTAGCGTTCCAACAATGCATTATTTTTACGATCTCTGATACATTGGTCATAGGTTAGATTTTTTCAGCTTCAGTCGTAATCAGTGATAGCCGCTAGTTTTACATATTTCAAGATGGATCACTGATTTTCCCTAATGAAATCTACAGCTCATTTTCTAAAGACACCGCACGCCTCTGATCCTCATTCCAACCTCCGCACGAGTGAATTATCACGCGCTAATACCACGGTAATATTATCATACAGTATTGTAACTTCATATAAACGGACGAAATGCAAGCTTTCCTTCGAAATTCAAATCTCGGTATGCGCTCGACATGCAAAACTCGGGGGTGTCGCGAATGTGCCACAGTAATAAACGGACGATGTGACAGTAAGCGCTCTTTTTTTATAAAAATAATTACAAGTACCTATTTATTACAGTGTTAGGTAAATGGGTTTATAAGCCGACACTAGCCCATGTTAACATATGCATAATTATAAATAGTATGGTGAAGTCAGTGATAACATCATTTAACTTTTTAAAATTTTCATACATAAATAAAATTTATAAAATCAGATTTGTATGAAAATTAAAATGATTAAAATGATGATATCAATTTTCTGACTTCACCATATCATTTATATGCACATGTTAACATGGGCTAATGTCGACTTATAAACCCATTTACCTAACACCCTGTATAAATAGGTTCTTGTAATTATTTTTATAAAAAAAGAGCGCTTACTGTTTAAAAACAAGCATTTTGTACTCCTCAGTCGAGGCGCATACATTTTACGGTCGCAAATTTATAAGTATTTGTTACTAAATCTTAACACAAATATATTTTTTTAATTAAATCTACTAATCACAAAACAACATGCATTTTTATCCTATTTCATTCACGAAGTATTTTGTTTGTCAAAATAAAATTAAAAATTACAATCACAAAATACACTCACAAAACTAGATAGAAATTCTAAGTAGGCAGATGTAATGAAAATAGGGTCTGCAGGTGGACAGCCCTATCGCATGTTGCCATACCGTGACGTACCGCGCGGCTGTTGACATTTATTTCAAAAATATGGCCGAGTTGGAATACTGTATAGATAGTATTACCGTGCTAATACTTCTTCTCACCTTGACATTTAAAACCCAACGGTAAAATGCAAAAGACAGAAAAAAGCTGGGTCTGAGTCTGAAAAAGGCGACAGAAAGCGCTTTTCGTGTGACACCTGCTATGCAGCGATGCATGGGATGCAAGCTGCTGCATGTAGTGCGGAAGTTTGGTTCAGGTCTCTGACTTTTCTTTACTGGATTTTAGGCGAAAAATGCTGTCATTTTGACGTGAAGGTCACGATAAACTGCACGTAGACAAAATGTTGAATTCTCAAGTGAAATAGAGTGGGTCGCATATCCTAAGACTGCATTGCAACTCGAGTGCGGAAGTCCGCTTCGGCGCCTAGTTCGCCGCAGTTCTGTCCTTTTATATTCCGTTTTGTTCTCAGTTTTAAACCGTAAGTTTGGGCGAGAACAACTGCGGTCTCTGAGGTCGAGTAGGCGGCGAGTTGATTTATATTATAGTTCTAAAGTTGAAATATATTTCAACGATTCTGGACAAAGGTTTCGGTAGAGTACAATGACGATACCTAATATTTGTTCATTTAGAGGCTTTTCATTGAGATGTTATAATTGGACCTGAAAATTACGTGCTACTTACTCGTAGTAATAAAACAAAATAATTAATACCTACTTAAACTTATGAAATTAGTTTCAACTATAAAAATTTTAACGAGGCCTCCAAAATTGTGGACGCTCCAAAACTTGGTGGTATTAAATTAAAAAGTTCCCGGAAAAAAGTGACGTCGTTTATTTTAGTCGACGATAGGGTTTTTTTCGCGGGATTAGCGCTTAATCCAAAAGGGAGGGCATTAATCATGCCCTAATGACTCCAACTCGGCATTTTAAGGCGTGTGCCAAAAGCAGATAATGCGGTCCCTGGCTAATGCAGTTTGATTATGACTTGGAGTGTCGTTTGAAGATGCTGGTGGAGATTTGACTTTTTCTTCTGACGGGAAGAACACCCACTATCTATAGGTCTAGTGAAAACTTTTTTTTTAAAGATTATTATCAATTTGTATTGCCCAAATTACTAATAGTCCCATTAGCCCCTCGTGTTAAGCTGAATAAGCTTGTGTTACGAGTGGGCTCACCACAATAGTTGAGCGGTGGTGGGATTCGAACCCGGCTATGGTATATTTTGACTATAAATCTAGATTCAGACGCCATTTCATAATATTCTGGTCTTAGATTTGCATGAAAGCAGTCTAAGCAAAAAGAGAAATCACCTTCGTAATTGTAAAAGTTTTTTCATTCATTCTTATCTATTTTTTCAGTCCATTTCATTATCATTTTGACTCTTAAACCCTTAAACGGATGACCTTATGAATCTGTTATTTTTACCTTTTTCTTACAAACTTTTGCCACGAAAAATGTCTTCTTTTGGTCTTGCTTCAATCCTGTTAGCCTAGGCGCAGACCACCGACTTTTAATTGGACGATAGTTGTGCCCGATTTTAATTTGTATGAAGAATCGGCCGATACGAAATCGGTGTAATGTGCGCACTTTCATACATCTCCATACTGATCAACAGCCCGACTCAACTATACTGAAAAAAATGTTTAGTTACTGCTTGCTTACACAACAAAAGTGACTACCGAACACTTTGGCTATGAGGAACAAAATGTTGTGTAAATTAAATAAATAATTCTGTAGTGAGCTAGACTTAGTTTGGTTATAGTTAACACTTAGTTCGGTGGTCACTTTTGTTTAGTAAGCAGTAACCAAACATTTTTTTCAGTGTATCGGCCAACTAAAAGTCGGTGGTCTGCGCCTAGACTTAGTTTAAAACTAAATCCATATCTATCTGTATCTATGCTAGGCTATAACGAATCTTTGTTCCAACAAGACCTGTTTTCACTAGATAATGGAATTGTTCGTGTAATTTAATGCAGTCTATTCAAATGTCGGGACTGATCAAAGAGATTTTTCCGCCTTTAATACAAAGTTGGCGACCGAGTTCGTGGGCGGTGCGGTAATCTACATGAAAATAAAACTTTTTTTATTCAAAATTACAGTCACTGCTAAATTATATTTCGAAGACTTCAAAAAGTTATGTCTATCTCGTGATTACTTGGTATCTGTGCATAGTTTTGTCATGATTAACACCCGTATTCACAAACGATACTAGCTTAAGTGAAGCAGAAAATCGAACGCACAGTGTTGAATAGAGCTCGATTGGTTCGTGGGTGACCCTGTGCGTCCACGCGCACTGTGAGACCTCATAGTAATATTTATGAATACGGGTGTTAGACTGACACAAAATCGGATTTTTTTTAATATGAGACTTGACTTTTCATGAGAGTATAAAAATATTTTAAGTTCATAACTTGCGTATCACGTAGTACTTTCATCATTTTCAAAAGTTTTCCAGCTCAATATAATGAAATGGGTTTCGATTCTCCAGTTTCAATAGATCTATAGATAAAACCTTCTCGATCCAATCCAGAATTATTGCGTTTCTCTTCAAGTTCCGGCTTCATCTATTCGATAATATAGCTTCTATTATATTATAGATAGCGTCTAGATTTGAAGAGAAACTGCCGTCCTTCTAATTGTTTTAGTCGACCAAAATCAATTAAATTGGAATAGCTATCGGGTATTGTCCGCAGAATATTAATTTGAACATGCACTTCGATATGTAAAGCTATTGTGCGAAAATAACTTAGGGCGTTAATGTAATCGAAAAAAAAAACACTTGCGAATTCAATTTTCGGACCGGCAAATAAAGGAGTTAAATATACCATACGATTTCATAATCTACTTCAACGATGCCTGCAATGTTATAAACTAATTCGTTTTTGGATGAAAGCATCAGTTCTTAGCTACATCAACGAATATCATCATCATCATTTCAGCCACAGGACGTCCACAGCTGAACATAGGCCTCCCACAATGACTTCCACGTCAAATTACATTCAATTTATGTATTTCCCACCGACAAATGACAAACGACATAAAGCCGTACAATGTGGCATTTTGACAAATGTAAGGCTTGGTTGCACCATCTTACTTTAACTTTGACAAACGTCAAAAATCTGTCAAACTTAGAGATGGGTTTGTAGCCAGCTAGTTTGGATAATAACTGATTATTATCTATTAATAGCCATTACTAGCCATCCATTGGCTAGTAACCCTGCTATTAATAGTTTCTTACGTTTTTTCTTCCACCTTTAAAATCAAATCAATATTAAAATCAAATATTACTCAAAGAAACAAAAAAGAACTAAAATATTAAAAAACAACAATGTAATTTATATAAACGACATTGTAGTTAAAAATGAATCTAAATATATAAAAGGAGAAACTAACTGACTTAGTGACAGATCAACGCACAGCCTAAACGGCTGAACGTAGGCACTTGAAATTTGGAAGGGACGTAGCTTATATACCGTAGAGGTGCACTAATAAAGGAATTACCGAAATTCCCAAGGGAACGGGAATTAGCGGGAAAATCCTTTTGTGTGAAAAATCTAAACCGCTTAAGTTAGACGCTTAAAATTTGGCATGTAGGTACATTAGTAAACTTAAAGCTTAGTTACAACAAGGAATTCCCGAAATTCCCACGGTAACAGGAATTAGCTGGAAAATCCTTTTGTATGAAAAAAGTAAACCGCTTAAGTTAGACGCTTGAAATTTGTCATGTAGGTACCTTAGTAAACTGAAAGCTTAGTTACAACAAGGAATTTCCGAAATTCCCTCGGGAACGGGAATTAGCGGGAAAATCCTTTTGTATGAAAAAAGTAAACCGCTTAAGTTAGACGCTTGAAATTTGTCATGTAGGTACCTTAGTAAACTGAAAGCTTAGTTACAACAAATAATTCCCGAAATTCCCACGGGAACGGGAATTAGCGGGAAAATCCTTTTGTATGAAAAATCTAAACCGCTTAAGTTAGACGCTTGAAATTTGGCATGCAGGTACCTTAATAAACTTAAAGCTTAGTTACAACAGGATTTTCCAAAATTCCCACGGGAACGGGAGTTAATATATAAATACACAAAATACCCAGAAAATGTCAATAAATAATAAAAACTCAGATATTTTTTTTACTTTTTTTGTCGATAAAAATAGGTTTAGTAGTTCCGCCTATTTTAAATATCCTGTTGTAACTAAGCTTCAAGTTTTACTAAGGTACTTGCATGCCAAATTTCAAGCGTCTAACTTAGGCGGGTTAGATTTTTCATACAAAAGGATTTTCCTGATAATTCCCGTTCCCGTGGGAATTTTGGGAATTCCTTGTTGTAACTAAGCTTTCAGTTTACTAAGGTACCTACATGCCAAATTTCAAGCGTCTATCTTAAGCGGTTTAGATTTTTTCATGCAAATGTTTTTTCCCGCTGATTCCCGTTCCCGTTGGAATTTTGCAATATCCTGTTGTAATTAAGCTTTAAGTTTACTAAGGTACTTGCATGCCAAATTTCAAGCGTCTAACTTAGGCGGGTTAGATTTTTCATACCAAAGGATTTTCCCGTAAATTCCCGTTCCCGTTAGAATTTCGGGAATTCCTTACTTAGTGCACCTCTACGGTACCGAAGCTACGTCCCTTCTAAATTTCAAGTGCATACGTTTAGCCGTTTAGGCTGTGTGTTGATATGTCACTAAGTCAGTCAGTTTCTCCTTTTTTATATTTAGACTAGCGGCCGCCCGCGACTTTGTACGCGTGGATCCCGTTTTACCCCCTACATCTATCTTACGCTGTTTAGATTTTTTCATAGAAATGTTTTTTCCCGCTAACTCCCGTTCCCGTGGGAATTTTGCAATATCCTCTTGTAACTAAGCTTTGAGTTTACTAAGGTACCTGCATGCCAAATTTCAAGCGTCTATCTTACGTGGTTTAGATTTTTTCATACAAATGTTTTTTCCCGCTAACTCCCGTTCCCGTGAGAATTTTGCAATATTCTCTTGTAACTAAGCTTTGACTTTACTAAGGTACCTGCATGCCAAATTTCAAGCATCTATCTTACGTGGTTCAGATTTTTTCATACAAATGTTTTTTTCCCACTAACTCCCGTTCCCGTGGGAATTTTGCAATATCCTTTTGTAACTAAGCTTTAAGTTTACTAAGGTACCTGCATGCCAAATATCAAGCGTCTATCTTAAGCGGTTTAGATTTTTCATACAAAAGGATTTTCCCGCTATTTCCCGTGCCCGTGGGAATTTCGGGTATTCCTTTCTTAATGCACTTCTACGTTACCTAAGCTACGTCCCTTCCAAATTTCTAGTGCTAAATTTGTAAACTATGAAGGGATATGTTTAATCATTAGTATAACATTAATAGCAGGGTTACCATCTGAAATCGGCTATTATTGGCTATTAATGGCTAATAACTGCTTTTAATTCGTTATTAGCCAATTGCTATTAATCGGATTATTAGCACTTACCCATCTCTAGTCAAACTCCATACAAAAAACACCGGTTATCGTCATAGTTACGGTCAAAGTTTGGAGGTGCAACTCAGCCTAAGAGGTGTGATTTTGTTACAAAGTTTTTGTTCCAAAACAGCTCATCAAACTTAACAGTTTTACTGTAACTTAGCGCTTATTACAACTTCATAAGATCTACAGTGTTAAGCTTGACGTGCCTTTGTCTGTACATTTATTGTGTTTGAACAAATATAAATCGTGTTTAATGTTGCCTCGGCTCAGTTAAATGGGGCAAAAATAACGTACCAACTTTCACCCCTTAACAAACAGCCTTGGGAAATCATGCATATAACAACCTGTTTATATGGAAAACATTGTTAAAAAAAGTTTCTTTTTTCTTTATGTTTTCTTTTTGGCTTATCGGTAATAAGCTGTCCGGTTTTTTAAAAACTTAACCGTTTACAGATAAAGGGTCAGAATCTCGATCATATGCAACATTTAGCATATTTATGATTGTAATTTTGTTGTTTATGTTAATGTAATGATTTATTATTATTAGCTAGCTAGTAAACTCTGATATCCAAATCAAATCAAATCAAATATATTTATTTTGCCAAAGTTTATGTTTGCTTTGCGAGTTAATTTTGGCTGATTTTTCCTCTTATTCTATCTTTTACTTGTTTTCAGATGCCCCACTCCCGCTTCCCTTCCTGACCCATAATACCGAAAATCAAGCGCTCCTGTTCACTATCTTGCCCTGATATCTGAAATTAATATATCATGTAACAAATACATTTTACATTTTTTACATCTTTATATAAAATAGGTATTTTACATGTATAGGTAGACTACAATTCTTGAACGTCTATTAGAAAAATAAACATAGATTCAATTAGTTACTTGTAAGATACTAATAAACATAAATATAAAATTAACATTACACTCAAAACTTTCATTATTAACCTTAAGAGCTCAAAATAATGTAAACGATAGTCCATTGCGCCATCTAAGTAAATAAAATCGTATTCATTCCACTTTAAACTTGACAGGGGTGACAAACCTTCCCCTAAAATGTTAAATATGACCGGTTACAGGAATGTTAAAGTTTAAACTTAAACCACACTTAATACGAGCTCGCGTGTTGGATAGCAAACGGCTTTTGTTCCAGAACACGCCCAGAGCTAGATTTAGGGACTGCGATAAATTCCAGGCTCTATCTTACGTCATATGTGTGAGTTATTTGGTTGCTGCAATATTTTATAGCGAGATATAGTTTTGGATTTAAAGTGTACTGGATTATGGGCGTCATAATATTAATTTATAGTAAAGTTAGTTATTTCTAAAGCAAAAAACACATACGCATTAACATCAGTGATAATGGCGTATTTCTGGCATTCACGTTAATTTATAAGATCATTTTTACACACTTTCCAATAGATAGTAAACAAGAACTTAATTCACATACTCATAAAAAGTACCTATAAAGCAAACTAAGCTAGTTATAAAAAATAAAAATCACATAATTATCTTATGTTACTTAGGGGTAGGTACTTATAGCAAAAACATAAAATAAAAATAATCTGTAAAATGTAGTAGAGCTTCATACATCCCAAACGGTTTTCAGGATCTTTAAATTTTTACAAAGACTTTTCAGAAGTTTGGGATTTAAAAAAGTATATTATGTTTCTGAAACTACAAATATTACTAACATCTGTCGCACTACAACCGAGATATTAAAAATAAACGTCTCCCGTTCCACACAGCTGCTAAACAAGATTAATCAAGTTCGGGACGTGTCCCGAGCAGTGCATTTATCGTGGCCAACCTAGTTAGCGTGGAACAATACTTCTATTGTTGTGCCTTACACCGTATTACTTCAATACGAATGTCGTAAAGCAGCCTTTACAGCATTTCAGCTTATTAATTATTGTTAGCTGTTTTTAATTAGCCTTAGGATTTGGCTTTTGAATTTTAAAAGCCTATTAAAATTGAATATCAGATATTTAGGCTTTGGTTGGATCATTCAGTTCAGTAGCTGAAGGTTATTCTGAGATAATTTTCACATCAGGAGAAAATCTTCAGGCTGAGTTGCACCAACTTTCATTAACTATAACAGTAACAGGTATTTTTTATGGAGTTTGACAGATTTTTGACGTTTGTTAAATTTAAAGTAAGATGGTGCAACTCAGCCTCAATGTACTGTCATGATAAAGCTATGGTGCTTGCAGATCTAAGTATTTAGTTTTGAAATATGTACACTTGTAGTCTGAACTAAAACAAAACTATTCCGGTTTTTATTTAAGCGGTTTTAATTGACAGAACCTTGCGAATTAAAACCATTTGCCGCTCCAACTAAGGTTTAAAAAAGTCAACAAAAAACAAAAGCCGACTAAAAATTGGCTCGGCTAACTTTACATACAAGACTAATGAATGAAGTCAAAACTTTTAATCAATGGACAGACCGGTCAGGCAGCTGGAATTAACTTCAACTAAGCTTTTAAAATTGACAGCTCAACTCTGCTAACAACGCAGGTGAGGTCGCAACTTCATAAAAATCCCGCTGACCTAGTTTGTACTGCAGTTTGTGGACTAATCAACTGCAGATGTATGTATGTCTATGGCTGAGCTGGTTAGTAAAAAAGTAACAATTAAGCTGAGTTGCACCACCTAACTTTGGCCGTAACTATAACGATATCCAGTGTTTTTTTGTATGGAGTTTGACAGATTTTTGACGTTAAAGTAAGATGGTGCAACCCAGCCTTAGTGTACTAAAAATCCTATGTAATAAAAATATATTATTTGGTCGTTAGCAAGTGGTCGAAAAATGATATTTTCTTACATTTTACGAGGCCAGACAAAGTTTACGCCATTCATTACTTTTTTAACATAAAGATAACGGGCTTTATTGACTGACTGATTTAAAAACTAATCGAAAATAGATAATTATGATGATAGAAAAATTGGTCTTTCTGAGTTTGCTTCACGTGCTAGCGACTCTACATGTAAAACCTAAATCTTCCCGTGGCCCAGTTCATACCGCATGGTTAATCTAGCCTAATCGAGTTGGCGTATGTCTCGCCTGGTGCATTCATCGTGGCAAACCTAGCTAGTGCAGACGTCAGGTGTAATATGGTTGAGGAAGTCTTGATTAATTTTGTACGTTGTATGTTCTCCGAGCCAAGGTAACTTTGTTAGAGATCACATCATTTGAAGCCTACAAAGTAGGATGTGTGAAGTACATTGCATTTTCCATGCGTAAAAACAAGAGAATCTTCAACTTGGCTACATTCTGATCTGAAATAGGGTAAGTAATGAGTAACTGAGTACTAATAATAAATTTTAAACAGGTATTAGTTAAAACTCCGACGGCCTCCTTAATTTTGGAATTACCAGTATATTGATTAACAGTATCGGCTGACAAAAAGTCTACAGTCTGCGGAGTGTCTATTATTCTGTGCTATTACTTCGTAGTAATAGTATACTCGTGTATATTAAGACAGATGCCACTTTACATTACCTTACACTCAAGTGTTCCATTCCATCCACTCCTGAACAGATACGTTCAATCATTACTCACAAACAGCGTCTCATTAAGCTAATTAATGTGACTTAGTGCCTATTCCAAGAGATGAACGAGCCTGTCGCATTTAGGTGACGTCGATTGACCCTATCAGACGCTATGCATAGCAGACTGTTTATCATCCTACACCGTTGATGTACTCGACAGGCCGTGCGTACACAAGCTGCTGCTTGATTAGAGACCCGCGGGGCTATTACCTATCTTAGCAACCGGTTGCTAATAGGGATATTTCCTGGGTAAAAAAACAAGAGTTTGAAGTAGTCCGTCGGTTAACTTATTAAAAACACTGGACACGTATATTTTTCATTTTTTCAAACTAATGAAAATTGAATGAGATAAAGCGCGCCAAAATTTAAAAGAATAGGCCCGTGACGTCAGGGCGTGCTTAAAAGTGTAGCACTTTGTGTCGTCACGCGGAACTTCAACGAATCATAACTTTGTAATGACTTGTTTGATTGACAAATAAAAATATACCTACGTGTCCAATATTTTTTGATTATGTAATTGACGGACTAAAACTTTTTTTTTTTAAACTAGCCTATTTTATAATTGTAACGCGACTGCGACAAATGTAGTGTCGCTGTGTTCGGTTGCCGTAGCAGTCCGTTGCTATTGTAACAATTAGCAACTGGTTGCTAAGAAGATCTGTAATAAGCAACCCGGTGACAAGGCCGGGACTAACGCTTGTGGGCAGCCTAATTAATCGTAGCGTCGAACTGGAATGATTGAAGAAATTGTCGGTAATGTCTATGACAAGTCAGGTAATTGGAGGAGGGTGTGAAGACAGTTATTAATAGAATTTGTCTCGAAGCCGTCGAAATCAGTTAGTTGAAACTCGGAATATCAAACGTCGTGATGTTGATATCAAAGCAAGCGTAATTTACGTTGCAATGTAGCTTAGAATAAGTATGTAAATAATATTTTTGTAGTTAGTTATGGAGCTAAAGTTTTTGAAAAGTTATTTAACGAAGAGTTTCCAGCCTTACATGTATACTAAAATCAAAAAATGCCAATTCCAGGTTTTGTATGCCCGAATAAGCATGTAAAATTCAATTTTTCTGTGTTGCAGTCAAACCTAACTCAGCGAAATTTCTTGCTGACTCAATACCAGGGCCGCGCCGACCGCCGGCAGCGCCTGTGTGCGGAACCTATGAAGCGCCTCTTTTCTAATGAATCGTCATAAAAAAACGAATTTAAATTATTTTTAACGAATATTTTAATTGTTAATTTTGACTAAAATAAATGTTCTTCAGTTTTACAGTAGGTACTTAGATAATATTATCATAAGTGTATTAAAACTGAAAACCACTTAGGAATTAGGATACTAAATAGGTAAATCCCGTTCGTTCTGCTTGCCAATTACTACGAAAAAGAAAACTCGAACTAAATTTTTACATGCTTAATACAAAGAATTGTATATTTAAATATTAATAACAAAGAAGCTTACTTGTTTCTAATCATAATAATACTAATATGACTATTACGTACCTACCTATGCTATGTAAAAACAGCAAGAGTAACTTTTTTTTTATATTAGTGCTACTGAAATGCACTTGCAACTGGTGCTAACAAGAATATTTTAATCATACTTAAATTATAATACAGGGTGTTTGGCGGAAGATTAGACATACTTCGTGGGTGTATAGGTAAGGTCATTTTAAGAATACAAGTTCGCCCATTTTACCCTAAGTGGGCTATTTTTTTAAATTTATATTTTTGTTTTAATTTAATTTTTTTCCGAAATTTGACCTAAAAACTGCTTTTTTTTTCTCGCGTGTTTTGAATCGCTTTTATTATTTCAAATTAATATCGAATATGTCTTAAGTCAAGTAAAATAAATTTCAGATCCAGATAATGATTGGATAGCTAGTTACGAGCCGCCAAAGTTTAACAAAAGTACGAACCATGATAAAAAAAACTACTTGGAATTCTATTTAAAAAAAAATTAAAGATGACAGTGAATTGCCAATGATCTTAAAAACATCTCTAGCTTCTCTTCTTTCCAATGATATTATGTCACACATGTAGCCTAATTAGATGTTGAAATTCGTCAAAAATTCAAAGTTTGGGGAAGAAAATGGAACAGTAATACAAAAGTTATCCATGCAAAGTAAATTTAGAATTTTTTTACTGTTTTTTCTTCATAATGTGGTTATTATTTTTAAATTGATTTTGAAATAAAACACAAAAAAAGTAATGAAAATGAGTATAGCAGAAAATGTAACGATGTTGGAAGAAGCTTTGTATGGATAACTTTTGTATTATTGTTTCATAGTAACGGCAAGTTTATTTTTGTTTAAAATAAATTTGCCGTTCCAAAGTAAAGTTATGCAAATCGCTCTTTTTCGTTAATTTATTTTTGCGAACATAACTATTTACTTACTTCAGTAGTTACTTACGTACTTAGTAGCTCACTGGGTAAAATGGGCGAACTTGTATTCTTATAATGACCTTACCTATACATATACCCACGAAGTTTGTCTAACCTTCCGCCAAACACCCTGTATACTGTGGTTTTGGCTTGGCTATCTCGTTCGTTAAAATCCCCGTGGCGGGGAATCCCCGGGACCCCATCCCGTTTGTGTCGCAACACTCGCAACTCGCACGCATCGCATCGGGTTGCGTTCATAAACTCACTCATAGTCATAAAAAAATTGTATTACAAACTCGGTGCCTCTACGGTTCAAAATATGTAACTAGTACTTTATGGTTCAAAAGAACTGCCGCCGTTTTAACGTTGAGCTCGTAAGTAATCTATACTTATAATAAATCTGTAGAGAGGTCAATTCTGTACATGAAATATATTTTCAAAATAACTACCAGGGGGTGATTAGTGATCGATACTGATGCCAAAAATGCAATCAGTAAAATTTTTGTCTGTCTGTCTGTATGTTCCTTATAGAAACAAAAACTACTCGACGGATTTTAACGAACTTTGGTACAATTATTCTTCATACTCCTGGGCAGGTTATAGTATACTTAGGAATTCCCACGGAAACGGGAATTAGCGGGAAAATCCTTTTGTATAAAAAATCAAAACCGCTTAAGTTAGACGCTTTTTGGCAAGCAGGTACCTTAGTAAACTTAAAGCTTAGTTACA
Source organism: Ostrinia nubilalis (assembly GCF_963855985.1). Classification (NCBI taxonomy): domain Eukaryota; kingdom Metazoa; phylum Arthropoda; class Insecta; order Lepidoptera; family Crambidae; genus Ostrinia; species Ostrinia nubilalis. The sequence continues at coordinate 4,347,107 of NC_087099.1, read as the reverse complement.
ACAGGATATTGCAAAATTCCCACGGGAACGGGAGTTAGCGGGAAAAAACATATGTATGAAAAAATCTAAACCGCGTAAGATAGATGAAGGGGGTAAAACGGGATCCACGCGTACGAAGTCGCGGGCGGCCGCTAGTGTAAACTAAACTACCTAAAACCCTAAGCGTAAAATGAAACCATAAACGTGAATCATAATAAACATATAAATATTGAGAGACTTGTTTAATAAGCGTAATATTTGTTTTGTTGCGCTTGCGCATACTGTACCTACTTACTTATCTATATGTACTCCATTTAAAAAAAAAATAGGTGGCAGTAGCGGCGCGGCGCACAGTGGTCCCGATTTAATAAAACATGGACATTGATGCTAGAGGCACGAAAATTTTTTTGATGGTTACTGCTATGATAACTAATAAGGCAAAAAAATATTACAATCCTACGACGTCTATTTCGTAGTAAAAAAAAATATATACATATTTTTTGTATGGAAGAAATTACGTTTCTGTCAATTTTTCGAAATTCTTTAACGATGTCAAGATGCCGATCACACATGTTATAAAACAAGTGATTCTGAGTATTTCATGCGAAGATACTTGTCACTTATCTCTGCGTACTTTTGAGTTATCGAGGGTTGAAAAATCGATTTTTTGATATTAAATATTTCCACGAAAAATTGCCAGAATTACAATATGGTGTATAACGGACACTTTTGATGACACATAACAACGACTCGCACTCGCGCGCGCTCGTATGCATCAACTTTTACTAAAATAAAAAATAAAATTAAAGGAAACACTTAATACAACGTTGTATGTATAGGTCCGCTGGCCGTCAAAAAGTAGCTTATACGAGAGTTTGCCCAATTTACAATATGTCCATCATTGATAACTCACACAAATATCGTCTCTCTCTGAAGGACAACAAGTTTTTTTTTGTTTCCAGAAGCTCTTGATAGGATGGAAGCCCATAAATACTCTCTGAAGCGAGAATGAATCTCAAATTGCGATATTGCCATTTCGACAAATTACATGATGTAACTAGCGCTAACGTTTATCTTCAGGTAGACACAGTTTTAAGTTAAAAGATTGTCTACTATTTCACACTGTTCTTCGTTTTGGAACAGTTCTTTGATTATAGGTAGTCGCTAATTTCGTTTTGTTAGACACTTTCAGTTTAGCACATAAAGCGTAAACTAATTCCTCCTCAGAATGATCTAAAAGTGTTAGAGAGCGCCTCTTCTTCTGCAGAAGAAGAATTTTGCATAAATCTTCAAAAGGTTTTTTATTTATACTAAAAGTCGATGGTTGCACATCTACTTCCGCAGTCTCATCAACTGGAGCGTCTTCCTCAGTATTAACGTTGTCTATGCGTTGTGTTAACTCGGTAAAAAACATTGTTTAAATCTATATTTTTACAATTCGGCCAGACAATTTCAGAGTCTAGCCAATGCGAATTCTGGTGCAAAAATGTCTTTTGGGCTCTGCTGGAAGCAGACCATATCTTCTTTGATATATTTCTTGTAAAATTACGACTTAATGATTTGATAATTACTCAAATCTTCGGAAGACAATTCAATGCCAATACGTTCGTCATTTTAGTCTGAAATGGTCTGGCCGAAATGTAAAAATATAGATTTAAAAAATGTTTTTTTACCGAGTTAACACAACGCATAGACAACGTTAACACCGAGGAAGACGCTCCAGTTGATGAGACTGCGGAAGTAGATGTGCAACCATCGACTTCTGGTATAAATAAAAAACCTTTTGAAGATTTATGCAAAATTCTTCTTCTGCAGAAGAAGAGGCGCTCTCTAACACTTTTAGATCATTCTGAGGAGGAATTAGTTTACGCTTAATGTGCTAAACCGAAAGAGTCTAACAAAACGAAATTAGCTACTACCTATTGTAATGTATGTGAGTACGGATGGTGGGAAGGGTAATAGCCTGGTATCCGGGAATAGGGAGCCGAAGAAATGAGACGCGTGTTACTCTAATGACGATTTATTCCAGACTGGTTGGCCCTATGTACAGAATATGTCAATCTATCCTATTTACATAATATTAATTGTTAGTAACCTACCTGCATTACACCTATAATCAAAGAACTGTTCCAAAACAAAAAACAGTGTGAAATAGTAGACAATCTTTTAACTTAAAACTGTGTCTACCTGAAGATAAACGTTAGCGCTAGTTACATCATGTAATTTGTCAAAATGGCAATATCGCAATTTGAGATTCATTCTCACTTCAGAGAGTATTTATGGGCTTCCATCCTATCAAAAGCTTCTGGAAACAAAAAAACTTGTTATCCTTCAGAGAGAGATGATATTTGTGTGAGTTATCAATGATGGACATATTGTAAATTGGGCAACCTCTCGTATAAGCTACTTTTTGACGGCCAGCGGACCTATACATACAACGTTGTATTAAGCATTTCCGTTAATTTTTTATTTTATTTTATTAAAAGCTGATGCATACGAGCGCGCGCGAGTGCGAGTCGTTGTTATGTGTCATCAAAGGTGTCCCTTATACACCATATTGTAATTTTGGCAATTTTTCGTGGAAATATTTAATATAAAAAAATCGATTTTTCAACCCTCGATAACTCAAAAGTACGCAGAGATAAGTGACAAGTATCTTCGCATGAAATACTCAGAATCACTTGTTTTATAACATGTGTGATCGGCATCTTGACATCGTTTAAGAATTTCGAAAAATTTACAGAAACGTAATTTCTTCCATACAAAAAATATGTATATAATTTTTTTTACTACGAAATAGACGTCGTAGGATTGTAATATTTTTTTGCCTTATTAGTTATCATAGCAGTAACCATCAAAAAAAATTTCGTGCTATTAGCATCAATGTCCATGTTTTATTAAATCGGGACCACCGTGCGGCGCCCCTATTGTCTTGGCGCCTGTGTGCGCCGCACACATCGCACACAGGGGCGGCGCGGCCCTGCTCAATACATTCAGCTTGTTACACTTTTAAAAGGGAAAATGCAAAGGCTTAACTTTGCGTGAAATCGGTTTTCGTGAAAGAATTTAACGGCAAATCCCATTGAAATCATGTGACGAAAACGGCTAGGTATAATCCGGGAGGAAAAGTTTCCCTTTGTAAGCTGACTGCGCTTGTTACCGTTTGTTTTTTAACTAAAAAACAACTGAATGTTGTAACTTTTATATCGAGACATGTAGATTTTCAACTGCAGATAATAAGAATAGTCGTACGTACTATCTACTTTTTTTTTAATCGGATCTTTAGTGTATCTTCTCAAGAAAAAGAACTAACTATGCCGTATACTATAAGATTGAGCTTGACTCGTTCGTTACCCCGATTCCTCCATAGAGGAATACGTTCTGGTTATTTGTTCCCGTTAGTAGAAATATCTCTTTATCTACTTCTCGTGATTAAGGAAATTAAATTACTAAGTACATATGGACGTAGTTATGCTACAACGTTCCAACCCACAAGGTGGTCAAAATTGAGTTTTTGAGCCCAAGCTAGGTATTTTGGGTGGCCCTATCTAGTGCTGAAGACACTGACTCTCTTACGACAATAATTAATGAAATAATTAAGCGGTCCAAATGATAAAACGATCCAAAAGATCTAAATAAAATCTTAAAATGTTACATTCCATTTGGAACGTTATGTTTTAATTCGTTTTGGACTGAATACAATGAAAATAATGATCCAATCATTTTGGAACGTTTTACAAATAACTAATTTTAAATGTTAAAAAGTGACATTCCATTTGGATCGTATGCTTTTAATTCGTTTTGGACTGAATAAAATAAAAATAATGTTCCAATGTACTTGGAACGTTTTTAAAAAGGCTTTTTGTTTGAAAGTGGCTATAACTTAATTTGCAAAAACGTTCCAATGTGTGAAAATTGTTATAATATTATTTTGGTAGTTAATATAAATAATTTTAGAAAAAATAAGTATAACAATGAAACAATATTATTTTAAAAAATAAAAATATTTATAATATGTATAATTATAGATAATAAATATTAATTATCGTTTGATAGAATGTTTATGTCCGAATTTACAATGGCATACTTTTAAAATAGCAGAATTTCTTTTGGCAAAATTTCATTCTGCATATATTAAAGTGGGGTCCCATTGCAGTTGGCATCTTGTTGGTGAATGGGTGGGTGGCACTGCTCAGTTTACTCTTGTTTTTATTTATTTTTTTCTTCTTCCATTATTATGTGCCACTGTCATGAGTCTATGTAATTGCCTGCATTTGTGTGATGTCCATTGTAATAAATGTATTTTTTTTTCTATCAATGATGTTTTCAGTTACAGTACACTTAGTACAATTAGTTTTCCGCAACATTCCTGGACAGGATATACTAAATAAACGTCATGCAATCGATATTATGCAGAATATTTTCAATATTGCAGAAATTCTGCCATCTGCATAGTATGCCAAGTGGAATGGTACCAAATAATCGTGTTACTAAATAAAAGTTATTCTAATCGATATTATGCAAAATATTTTAAATATTTCAAACTAAAAACTGCCATCTGCATAGTATGCCAAGTGGAATGGTACCAAATAAAACGTTATGCTAATCGATATTATTCAGAATGAAATTTTGCCAAAAGAAATTCTGCTAGTTTAAAAGTATGCCATTGTAAATCTAAATATGTAAAAGGAGAAACTGACTGACTGACTGACATATCAACGCAGAGCCTAAACGGCTAAACGTAGGCACTTGAAATTTGGAAGGGACGTAGCTTAGGTACCGTAGAGGTGCACTAAGAAAAGAATTCCCGAAATTCCCACGGGAACGGGAATTAGCGGGAAAATCCTTTTGTATGAAAAATCTAAACCGCTTAAGTTAGACGCTTGAAATTTGGCATGCAAGTACCTTAGTAAACTTAAAGCTTAGTTACAACAGGATATTGCAAAATTCCCACGGGAACGGAAGTTAGCGGGAAAAAGCGTACCACTTGTTAGCGGGAAAAAAAGTGGTATGTTTTTTTTGGTAGCGAGTAGAACTGAGTAGTATGTATCACTTCAACTAAATAAATAAACGTTATTTTATTACATACTTGTCATTAAAATTTACTAATATTTCTCATACAAATTTTTAAAAAAATGTACATGGAACGTTTTTGCAAAATAAGGTAAAAACTAATTTCATACAAAAAGCCTTTTTGCAAAAACGTTCCAAGTACATTTTTTTCAAAATTTGTATGAGTATTACTAGTAAATTTTAATGACAAGTACGTAATAAAATAACGTTTATTTATTTAGTTGAAGTGATACATACTACTCAGTTCTACTCGCTACCAAAAAAAGCGTACCACAAATTTACAAAAACGCGATTTTCTCAGTTCGACTTGCGTGTGGGTTGGAACGTTGTAGCATAACTACGTCCAATTATCTTATGAAAAAGATGCTGAAAAAGCTTGAAAAATGCAAAAAATAACGAAGCTTTTATTTTAACGTTAGTTTCCGTTATAACTCTCAACTTGTAAATTTCATTGTCCCAAATAGATCATATTTGTATCTGGTAGCTGTGGCATACCCAAGATGAGCAAACAATTGTTTGTTCCCGCCCATGATTGACAAGGGTGTCCACGCGACAGCACTAGGACATGGGTTGACGCGGCCGAGTTGAATGTTTGAGAAACGTGAACCGGGGATCATCACTTTTTGTGTCGGGCATTAAAATCTGTGAAATGATAAATAAATACAGAAGTCGACTTTTTTAGTGCACCGTATTTTTTAAATTAATTTAGTCTTGTTAACCCCTCCAGCTAAGGCTGAGCGGTAAGCCTGAGTAACCCGTGGTTTTTTTATGAAGTTTAATAGATTTTTGACGTCTGTTATAATTAAAGAAAGATGGTGCAACCCAGCCTTAGTACGCTTATGTTTTGTCAATTGTCATGAACATCGCAAAAAATGAGCATTTAAATTGCTATCTAATTCCTGACGCTTATCAAATACCTAGTCCTAACTAGTGAATAATAAAATCGCATGTACGAGTATATTAAATAAAATCTATTATTTTGTTCTACCTAAAGCAACGGACGTTAAGAACAAAGGTTGACGGTCATTTCCGACACCAATTTCCGAGCTCCTACCGCTTCCAACCTCTATTTTCTTTTTAATGAAGTAGTCATCAAAAAAGTCGCAGAGATGACCTTTAATTAATATGATGGCAAGAAAGTAACTGCTTTTAATCTGTGCATACTCCCTTGTATAAAAAAAGTAAACGTTTACTTTAGTAACTTTGAATTAACGTTGGCTCTTAAACACGTTCTCAATCTCGAAAGAAAAATAATTTCGTCGATGTCCCTTTTGTGAGACACGAGACTAAAAACGATTGCAACGAGTCACTTCAAGTTGTCTCGATTCACGGTGCAGTAAACATTTTCTTGAAAAACAAATTGCTTGGAAAATTTGTTTGCTACGTTTTCTACGAAGCACTAAAACGTTCACTTTCAGGTAGTGAGAGTTCAACTCAAATATTGACGTTTCAGAAACACGTGTAAGACTGAAATCTGTTTGTTCCATTAAGGCTGAGTTTCACCATCTTACTATAACTTTGACAAACGTCAAAAATCTGTCAAACTCCATACAAAATCCACCGTTATTGTTAAAGTTACGGTCAAAGAAGTTGGTGCAACTCAGCCTTAGTTATAATTGGGTGAATATTCTCGGAAATATTTTTGTCATTGTTGGGGTTTCCTTCGTGAAAACAGATGGACGTGTAGCAAGAAAAACATATCAGCATCATTTAGTAAAAGGTTCGCAAATTCACGCGAAAAAAAATGTTTTCAACAGCGAAGTGAGCCTTGTGCGAGTCCTTTTAACACAAGTTGCCAGTACAACAAAAATGCTCTATTTGGCTTGATAATTTTCCATAATATTTTTTCAAGTGTGAATTGATTTTTAAATGAAACTACAGCCTTGCTTGCAGTTTATTGAATAATTAACAACTATATAGAGTAAAATAACCTATCAAAGTATGTCTTTAATCAAGTTGTTATTTATAGGGTTTGCATATTGCTTGTTTTCATCAAGCCATCTCATCAATTTACATGACCATCGCCTTAGAATAGTTAAGTTACAAAGCTCATCCTTACACCCTCCGATCCCAAATTTACATAGTTATTAACTCTACGTTGAAGACTTTAATCGCAAAAATATTCTAGTTATAGGTACCTAGTCTCTTAGATTTCTGTAAACAAACTCAAAATCTAGAGCTCTAAAATAGTTTCCTATTTCATTCGTAAATTGTTTCCTTTCTAATAATTGGAATGGAGTTTTTGAAATGACAAATAGTTCAGCCCATTTTATGAGTGAATATCAAATCGAATTATTTATTTGTTAATCGTTACTAATTGATATATTGAATAACTGACCGCAATGTAATGTAATTAACCGATACCGCCATTTTCACCGCACGATTTTGTTTATAAGTTCAATTAATTTTAAACCTATTTTGTATGTATTTGGGTCAGACGTAGACAGCTGGTTTCCATACACGAGTTATGCGAATAATAGGCTGCTTTCGACATAGAGCTATAGTAGTTTTACTTCCTCATTGTTCAATTTTGTTATATTATAGGTACCCTGGATACTTCTACATACAAACATCGATGTTATTATTTCTGTCGCATATTTCAGGCGTGTTTTGTTTTATTCAGTCCAATTCACCCCTTCAAAGTTCATAACTCTCGAATTCGTTATCACGAATTTTGGACTTAATGTTAAACTTTCCTGTCTGTATGTTGAGTTGACTATTTTCTTCGGTCTATTCCACTTTGAATCACCTGGGTGATCAAAGTAGAAATAGACCTTTTCTTCATGACAAGAAGTTTGAACCTCCACGAAAGACTGTCTAAATAAAATTTTCGTATAACATCAAACCTGAATGTACAGCGGTAGATAATTTTTAAATTAAAGTCCCGTCATATTTAACGTTGCTTGATCGCAGTAATCGCCGTCAAAGGAACCGCGTCGTAAGCTAATAACGTATATCGGCGTAGGAAGCCGTTTCATGATTACGCCGTATTTTATAACTCCCCAAACAACTTGGAGGGCGCTTCAGATAAAACGTGTGTTATTTAATGTTAGGGAATTAGATTCTTGCACGCGGCTCCTCTTGCTTAAACGAGTAAGCGATTCTTTCTGGGACATCTGTTAGAAACTACATAATCATCACCATCATTTCAGCCACAGGACCTCCACTGCTGAACGTAGGCCTCCCCCAATGATTTCCATGCGTCCACTATTGGTAACAATATCCAAGCTGTAGATCTGTCATTGCGCTTAGGGAATAGACTAATTTTGATACTTGTACGATTGAGATTCAATTTGTACCAAATGTTCAAATGCAGCAACGATCAATTATTCCGGTCGCGCTATAAACAGTCACGTGAGCTGAATCAACTTGCGTCCAACATGCAACATTGGAAGCTTCGGGAAGTAATTGATGTGGAGATAGCAGGACCACTAGTTAACTACTTATAATTGTCGAGTTGAAATAGATCAAAAATAACGCGACTATTTCCATCTCTCGTTCCCACTATGTAGCGAGAATACAGCTTGAAGGTCGATCAAAAGTCACCTCTAAAGGTATGGAAAACGATTCGTTTAAAGCAAAGTTTTAACATAGGTCTTCGTACTATAATATGGAAGTCTTCAACGTTCGCGTGTCAGCTGTCCCACGGCGATAGATTAGTGTGCTCATTATAAACTGGTTGTTCCTTCAACAGTAACAAAGGTCTTGCTGGGATATTTCCCAGACAAACTATTGAGTTTTTGTAGTAGTTGTAGGCCTACTGAAAGAAGCGACCAGTATACAATATGTTCAAATTGTGCTCCTAGATTACGTTTGGCATAGAAACGGAATATCTAACTTTGTAGTTTAGGGATTTGAACTAAAGCCCCTGGCACAAAAAGCTGGTAGACTGAGACGTCAGTGCATGTGTCGCTTACACTCAATTGACAGCTACCGCTAGGATTATTTTAGTAAGATCATTATCGTTAGGAAGCTCTACAATTTCTTGACAATATCAGAAGAAAAAAGTCCTGCCTTAATTACGTACAGCTGCTTATTGAAAGCAGTAAAATAACTATGTATTACAGTTATTTTAAGCAGCTTTAAATAAACAGTAACATCAATAATATCCCCAAATGTTTTGGCATTAACATCACAGGTTTGGATATAATAGCCATAATAGCTAGCTAATTTAAATTCCAGTACAATACCTGCGGGCAATTCGAAATTGTATGGCCATAACAAGTAAACCTAATTTATATAACTAATACGTATTTACTCGACTGTAATGCGACGGAGATTACACGGGAGCATAGACAAATAAAACCATAGACAGACACCTATCTTTATAACGGCGAATTTCCATCTTCCACTACTGACATTATCAATTATGTATGGTGTTCTTAAACATGTTTAATGTCGTACTCGTATACCTAAAACAGCGCGCATTTAAGAAAAATAACGGTCAGTGTTATGGGATTGTATTATGAACTCAACTTAAAAAAAAGTATTTGAGGATTGCATAATTTATGCCAAAAAATGTCATAGTGCGGCGTCTCATTGTTCTTCTTAGTCTGTAATAGGACCCATCAGGAGTTATCGCTGTGAAAGCGATTGTGGGAATTATCTAAGTAAATAGACGTGTAAGTAGCTTCTTCGGGATATGACACGAAGATAGAGAAATGATTAGATGAAAGGTACATTTGAAGGAAATTGATGCCAAAACATCTATTTCGTCGTATGGTATTAGTTTGAAGGTAACGTAGCAACATTTCATAATGACTCATTTGAAATGTACATAGTAAAGTTCCTTTACTGAGTGCAGGTTTGTCCTAACGAAGGGTTAAATATACTATTTACTTGAAACCAAATGAACAATATAATTTCAATCTTCTTCACAAGTAACTACCCGTTTTAGCACGTTTATCGCCAGCGTTCACATAAACGAGTCATTATCTTCTTATTTGCCGAGGGACCTGCCCAGATATATTTGTACAATATCTGAGATATTTTTCTTTGTCGGCAACATATTACAAATTAATCGGTAGATACTAGATATTTTGCGGAAATATTGAAGGGAATATACTATCATCGCCGCATTAATAACAAGAAAAACCCTTCTAGAAATAAAAGAAACTATTATTTCGGAGAGAGTTTGATTCCTTACGCTACATTTCAGATAGGTTTCAGATAGCTTAGTTTGCTATAAGTATAATTATAATAACAACTTTTTCCTTCATTTACCCAGAACATTAGCAGCACAAAATCATAAAGTTTCGTAGCATTTTTCAACTTCGTATTTTGTGCAACTTCATCGTACGCCTACTTAGTTTTGTTGCGCAAAGAATTCAAAGTAAAACTACGCTATTTCTGAGGAATCACTTAGACAGACTACATTTTTTATTTTATCTTTGTACGTTAAAACGAAAAATATCCATTAGGTACTAATGTAAGTTTGGATTTAATTTGATTCGAATTTCACATGCAAAGTTGGTATTTTTTTTAGACACTTATACTCTGTATCTATTTAAAGCGATATTGCGACAGACACAATATCTTGTGGTTTTTATCTAAGTAATCTGTAAAACAAACACATCAGCGTTGATATTAATGTCCTGAAATATAAAATGTCATTACTGCCATACATAACTTTATTCATTAACCCAAATGAAGCTCGTATGCAACTTAAATGTACTTTATTTTCTAGGCCTGTTCCTTTGAATAAAATATAAGCATTGAAGTCATTGCCAGCATGTGGACCGCCTTTCTTTGCCTTGCAGAATGTTGCATAGAGCTTGCCCAGAGAAGCATTTATTTATTCCGACTGAAATAAAAATACAACGCGGGGTAAAAAGTGGGAGAGTAACGAGGGAATTCCGCCCTCGCCTCCCACATTTGGGGTACTTTAGCAATAATACCCGTTTCTGTTAGTGTACCTAAGCGTTTGGCCTACTTTCATGGATCTTGTTAGTTGTACTTTTTGCACTGGCAACACTAGAAAACAGTTATCTGCAAATATTGCTGCATTTTGAACCTGGAGAACTATAAATTATCGGAATTCGATAAGCATGGCAACATAATTTATAGGTATTTCCGTTGACATCTTTTTGGGTTATGAAACTGTGTTGTAGTAGATCCACTTTTGGTGCCACTAACTTTTCGTTCGTAAAATACTCATAATCTACTTCTAATAGGTATCATTATATTTTACATCGTAGGTACCTCTAAAGACAATTTTATATTGTTTATTCTATTTCATTATTTATTATTAACCAAACGAATATGCCTTTTGTTACAGGTAAGTCATCAGCCGAGCTCGGTAAGTCCTATGCAATTATGAATTCATTAAAAACCCGCTGCGTGATGTTAAAAGCATTCGCACCATTTAGAGTATTTTCGAGTACGTCTGCGTATAGCCGAACAGAGTGCAGTTTGGAAATATCGCTAGGAACTACATTTTTGTAATTATATTTCCTTCTGACGTTAGATGGAACGACAATTATAATATACCTTATAAACGGCTACTATTCTAACGGTAGCGTTTTGTCATCATCATCATCATTGTTAATTTTCATTAACTGTAGCCATCGATCACTAACACAGACATCATTATCAGTGGTTGATGATTCTAGTATGAACTCAAAATAATATTTAAGTAGGCAAGTGGTGTGCGTTACTAAATAGGGGTCTTAAGTACTCGAATATAATTATGAATGTTGCCTTTTTAATCGACCTTTTTTATTTCGCCGTTTCCAAAAATTCTCGAGTGTTGTTGATATTAATTATTTTCTGAATCCAATTCTGTTCATTTTATATTTTGTTTTTTCAATAAAGATATCCCTTTTTAATTTCAATATAATTGGAAATTTCATTTCGTTTTCCTGCTACATTTTATTTAATATCCGGCTTATTCTTACCGAATCGTCAGAAAAGACACTTATCGAAAATAATGGAAAAACGAGCTTCGTTCAACGTTTCATTATTTATAGGGAAAATTGTTTAAACGACTGTTAATTAGGCATTCAAGTGCCAGCAAAATGAAACAATTGAAAATTCTAAGTTGAGTTTTTGCTAGTCCGCCATTATTAAAATATCGTCAAAGGCTAATGAGGTTCAAGAGAAGGAAAATATTTACCAATCTAAAGTGAAAATTCTCTATGTATTATGTATCATTTTTGTATGCTTATACTTCTGTGTTGGCCTTATATGCGGCATGGAATGATAGAGTAACGCCCGTATTCACAAAAAATACTATGAGGTCTCACACTGCGCGTCGACGCACAGGGTGACACACGAACCAATCACAGAGCTCTATTCAACGCTGTGCCTTCGATTTTCTGCTTCACTTAAGCAAGCATCGTTTGTGAATACGGGCGTAAGTGTCTACTGCGATTTAAGTACCGCAACCGCTAAATGAAAATTAAAGTGAGGTTGGTTGAAATCACATTGCCATTGACATATGCCTTTTATCGATGCTTCATGCTTCTCTTTACAGAATAAAACGTATCAATGAATGAATGAAATATATTTATGCCATCACAACCAATTAGAACCAAAATTAGGCTCTAATGAACGTCGGAAAACCATTCACCCTTTCTCTACATTGGGGGTAATAAAAATAAATCAAGCACTTACCTTAGTGATATGAACCCATAAATTCAGCCAATAGAAAAATAGCGGGTACTATCAATTTTATTAATTACCGAAAAGGCTGTAAGATACTTAAGGAAACGATATTTCATATTTACGACAAAAATAACGGTAATTATTAACACGAAGAGGCGGGGAGGAACACAACCTTTCCATTAACGAATTTAATGTTAGAATCTATTAAAGAAAGTATCTTTGGAAATTGACTTTCGCGGAATTTATGGTGTTTTCTGTTTTACTGTGGTAAAATACCTGTGAACGTCACTCATTATTTGTAACGAAACATTAACTTTGTTAACGCGTGGGTTAAACTTTGCAGGATTTAATGTTATAGGAAAGACAATTTTGTATAGGTAAGGTTAAGGAAGCCGAAGTGTGAAGTGCGTTTTTAAAGCTTGTGAAAAGTTTGTTACCTATTCAATTTTTAACCCGTTTCTTCTCGTGGTTAACTAAATAAATGCCAGGGCCGTTGTTCGAACCTGCGTTCCTCGGATCCCGATTCGTCCAGTCCAACACCGACACCATTGGGCTATTTAATTGTCGCTTAGTGCCTTTTTTCAGATCTGAGTCCGCGTGCATGTAAAATCGCGCTGCTGGTTCCACGTAGGACAAAGATTTCGTATTATGTGCCCAAAGCCAATCCGCGTAAAACATGAAATAATTAAATGCGGGCAGTTATCTACGTCACGTTATAGTAACAGCAGGATGTTTTGTGTCGCAATTAATTTGCTAAACAAAGCTTCTACTTTATTCTTATTACAAGCTTTATACATATTGTAAGTCCGCCCCCGCAAATCACTCTGTCCGCAGTTCTGTTATGGCGGTGTACGCAGCATGCACATTGCAATTACCTTTGTGCAATAATTATGGCAGAACAATGTCAAAGGTGCCCAAACCATCTGTATTTTTTGCACTAGCCAAATACATCTTTCTTACTGAACTAAAAAAAAAAACGTTCGCGCTACAAAAAAAGTCATGACTTGTGCCAGGACTACGATGCGTCTTTCCGTTCTATACATAGCCAGAACGCAAGGGTGTGAAACTAATCGAGTATAGTTTGGAGATGACTTTTTTTACTAAGCTCCTCCAAACTATACACGACCAGTACGCATATGCTGCGTACTGCTCGCGTATACTTTGTAGTGACTTAGGGCAAATATCTTACTCCAAAATATACATCGCCAGTACGCATACGGACTAATCACGTATGTATTGTAATAAGTGCGTGATTACAATTTAGACGCGAGTAGTTAGTTGCATGCTAGTCATTTTGTCTTATTGACCTCTCTTTCTATTACATATTAATTAATATCTGCGTGTCTACTTTAAACATTGAATCATCTTTCGACACGTATTCTGCCATAGAAAAGATATTTGTTTTGGGGCTGATATTTAATTTTCACCAATTCTCGAATAACTCTTAAATTAAGAGGGTACTTCTCATTTACACTCAAATTTGATGGTCACACAGTTATAGTTCATAAACGGTATAAGTTAGAACAATAACTTTGAAATCAGATGATAAAATATCTATTTAGCTACATACAAAATAAATTTTATCGTAATAGAAGCAAAAATAATACGAAAAAATCACATGAAACGATAAAAAACGGGGTCATTTTTCGCGTTCTCATCGTGTCACACCTTCGGTTGCAATGAAACATTTGGTTACTGCATTCACAATTTTCATTCAATTTGTGTGTATCATATACTAAAATCATCGTAATTAAATATACTTTCCACACAACAGTCCAAAAAATATCTTCTTATAATTATTTTGAATTGAGAAAGCGAAATACGTTGGTCACACGATTTTAGGTACCTAAAATTTTGAGTAATAATACAAAATTGCCGTTAAACCGAACACCAGCAACCAATCACAGCATTCTATTCGGTTAACGTCAGTCGCGCTTCGACCATTGGGGAGGTGAAATAGGTCGATCGTCGCTCCGCGAAAAAAATACGTAACTTTTTGTGATTATCCATAGACATACCGTCGCTTGCTTGAACAATATTTTCTACCTCTAAAATTTAAACAATTTAATTGAAACTTTGCCATTGAAAACTCAACATGTTAGACTTATTTGTGTAGTATTCAACTTGAACCGTTAAATTCAAATTTAAGGATAATTCATAAAAAACTAAAATTTTCGTCACCTTCGTGGCATCACCTTCGTGGTGTTTTATACACGAAGGTGATTTTAGGCCACGAAAGTGATTTCTTGCTTTGGTTTATTTCAAAATATAGTGACTGGTGTTTATGTTTTTACAATATTTTAATAACTAATAAATTATACGTGGTTGGTAGAGATCAGTACATCAATAAATAAATAAGGGCCTCGTATTTTTGTTGTCTGTCTGTATGTATGTCTGTATATGTGACTGTGTAGGTATCTGTTTGTAAGATAAATTTAATCTGAAGTTTGAGTTATAAAATATTGGAATAAAAATTATTTTTGAAAAACAAGTTTTTAATGCGCTAAAAAGCAATAAAAATTGTTTCAAACCCATCAACTTATTACTTTACTCAATTTATATGACTAAAAGCTAATCGCGAGATTTACTTGTACAAATAGAGGCTTGGCGACCCCCCAGGAGGTCGCGACCCACAGGTTGAAAAACACTGATCTAGGCCAACGTACTCTTTAAGACGAATTAAATGAGCCCAAAGTCAACGGGGCTGTGTCGCTTTATTGCGGAGTTCCTATGGCCAGGGCCACCTTCCACTCCATCATCAGACTGGTTAACATATAAGTAGGATTGAAGTCATACTCGATGAGGTAGTGTCGCTTTAGTGCGGAGAATTCGTATGCCCACCTTTCAGCTCCATCATCAGACCCTAGTTATCATATGTGATTGAAGTGCTCGTCAATACGAATTACCAAACTTGACAAAGTTGTGTCGTTTTATTACGTAGTTATTATGGCTACCTTCCAGCTCCATCATTAGACCCTAGTTATCATTATAGGATTGAAGTTCTCGTCAATACGAACCAAATGAGCCCAAACTCGATGAGGTTGTGTCGTTTCAGTGCGGATTTCCTATGGCCACCTTCCGGCTTCATCATCAGACCCCGGTTACCATATAGGATGGAAGTTCTCATCAATACAAATCAAATGAGCCCAAACTCTATGGGGTTATGTCGTTTTATTGCAGAGCTCCTATGGCTACCTTCCAGCTCCATGTCAAAATAATATTGCATTGTCATCCGACTTACACAGGCATGAAAAATTTCAGCTCAATGGGAAACCGGGAAGTTGGTCAATTTTAAGTTGCAAGATTTGCCTACACCAGACATGTGAAAGTAAATAAAAGCTTGCAATAATAATAAAATACGAGGCCCTCTGGCCAAAATAAAAAATATATTTTTGTTGAGGGACTGATAATCAGTAAGAGTTCTTTTTTATTGAGGTTCTAAATCCGTTTTTTGCTTCTTTAGCATTTCAGAATGCCACCAGTGTCACCCTTAAAACCAATTGCGTAGAATCTTGTAACTTAGTAGATGAGTTATAGGTGTACCAGAATCTCATGGCAAATGGGGAAAATAAACTTTGTTGAGTGCAATACTGGGGAAATTGGATTAAACGATCTTGATACTGTTTAATTTTTTATTTATGACTTTAATATTAATGAACATGAAGTACGAATGCCTACCTATACATTTTAGATTGTGTATGAAGAATGTTGTTATACATCGGGTTTTTAACATTTATCATGTCTTGAAAAATAAGTAAACCGTATACCTATTACTGTAAATAATTTTATTATGTATCATCATACTTATAACTTATCACTTCATTCAGAACTAGACGTTTTCTAGGAACTCCACTTGCAATTCTTGATTCTTCTTCAATAGATAATCAAGTTAAAGAGGTATTTATACAGAGTGGAATTTTGTAATGCCACCTGGAGGGAAAGTACTCTTATTACTGTAGATAGAAAAATTTGCTGAAAGAAAATTCCTTTATTTTCGAAAAAAAAAAGAGAGCTACACTAAAAGATTTTCGAATTTTTTTCGAAAATTCACTACTATACCATACAATTTTCTGTAACATTATTAAAATATCAAAACATTTCACTCCAACTTACTGTCAACTCAACGACGCGCTTTAAAATCAAAGATTGACTTTGAATTATGCCTTATTTTACAATACACTTTGAAAACAATATGATTTGCTTGAGGTTTCTCGACTTTTTCACAAAAATAACAAATAGGCATGAAGAGATTACAACATTTCTGCAGCGGCTGACAGATCTCTTGATTTACTTTGACAGGTGACAATAAAGCCATAGACAATTGCCATATGAAAAACACACTTTTCCAATATTTTTATTTGCCATGAGATTCTGGTACACCTATAATCGGTAAAATTGTATCTTGTATTCAAGTAGGTACCTATTTATATTATGTTATTGCTATTTATCTATGAAAATAAGACAAAATATGTGTTATATAAACACTTAAGAGTCATTTACAGTAGTAAAGTTTGAAAAAAATATTGCTGTGAAATACAGAATCACTTTCGTGGCATCAAAAAATTCAAAACGTTAAAGCTTCCAAACGAGACTCACTATTTGACTAATTTACTGAGAATACAATCTTCACATCAAGCGCTACAATTTTTGTTTACAAAAAGTTCAAATAAGTTAGAAATAAAATTCGCCACGAAGGTGACGATGAGAACCGTGGCGATGAGAAATACCCAAGAATTATGTAGGTATGGAATATGTCAAAATGATTTTGTTCTTGAGATAAGTTAATAAATAAAATAAATAATAAATAAATATCCTTAGACATTTTACACTGCGCTTCTAGTCCCAAACTAAGCAAAGTTTGTACATAATATTAAGTATTAAACATACATACTTAAATACTTTTTTTTTTGTAAATACATACTATACATAGGAAACACCCAGTCCAATATAAACAAATATGTTCATGCACACAAATGTTTGTACTGTGCGGGAATCGAACCCGCTACCTCCGGAATAGTAGTCCGTTTCGAGCCACTACACCAAACGGCCGATAATACAAACCTAGCATTTAAAGTCTCGCATAATGTATTAACACAGATAATATAATACTAGTTATTAATAATGCACGTTGAACTTTCTTCTCTCACTCTCTCTCATTTTAAATGAATTTATGATTACACTAATAATTGTTATTTAATTTGAAATCTACCTAATCAATTTAATTTCAAAAACCACTTACAATAGTGTTAAAAATCTAGATTTATTATAGATTCAGTAAAATAATAATATTTTATGTAATAATATCGAATAAATGCAATTTTAAATATAATTCCATATTTTACTAAATCAATATCAACTAAACACACTCTAGTCAAGTGTAAGTGGTGTAGTAGAAACTAATCGAGTATAGTTTGGATATGACTTTTTTTAGTAAGCTCTTCCAAACTATACACGATCAGTACGCAAAATTCGTGTATAGTTTGGAGTCACAGATTTACAAACGGGCACTACAAAATATACACGAGCAGTTTCCTATGGGTGCGTTCTGGCCATGTATAGAACGGAAAGACGCGACTACGATACGGCCTCCATTAGACCTCCGAGTGCTCCGCGAAAAATATCGATGTTGCGTAAGAAATGTTGAATCTGACATTTTGAAATCTGCCTGCAGTTCAATTAGGGTGAAGGACCATTAATTTGATCTTTAAAAAATAAAGTGAACGTTGCTTGTTAAATGCTTTATGAAATTAAGATTTTATTACGATTCTGCGGTGTAGTCGACAGATAACATTGAAAAATTGTACTTATTACAACTACGTATGATGCTATTTTACCGTCGTTTAATCCTTCAGGGCCCGCGAATCTAGACACAATAGATAATTAATCAATTGTTATGACATTAATGAATGCCGTCTGGGACTCAAGCGGTTAAGGCATATTTTTAAAGCGGAATTTTTCAGACAGGTCAGTTGCTTTCAGAGGGTCTCTGAGATTTAATACAATTATGTAGGTACGTGGCGAAGTAAATTAACCTAAACGTGAGAGCTTTTTTAAACACACTTCTTTGCATTGTGCTCATAATGAAATTCTTATAGCTTTTGTTTAACCGCCTCTCTAATTTAACACGACCCCGTACTTGTTTTTGCTAAAACTCAATTTGGTTTATGTAATCTGATAACTACCATATTGATCCGCTGCTGTACTAGGAATGATTCTTTTGACACACGCCAATTTGGTTATACGAATTCCCCATCCAATTTCCGTTTTGCCGGTTTGCAAAATACCTGAATTTACATTCTGACTGCGACATCGATACGGCGTATTGCGCTGTGTCCTCGAGGAATGACTCTTTTGTTCCTGGACGCTCATTGTTTACGTTCTTTTCAAATGTTTCCTTGTACGCTTTTATGTTTTGCTTATTTTTGTGATTAGGGTGTTTGGTAATAAAACAGCGAGGAAAAAACTGATATTTGCAGCAAAAGTGTAGTTTTTCTGAATTCTTTACATCATTAATTTCGTATTGCTGCCTATTTCAACGCCTCTTGGCAAAGGAAGGATAGTTATGAGAGGACTACATCGAAATAGAATACTTAAGTGTCGTTAAGGAATCGAAACCGACAGCGAATATCAATCTGTCTTACAAGCATAGGTATAAAAAATTATATGGTCGCAGGAACACATAACAATACATGCCTAGGGTTGAGTTGCACCACCTTATTTTGACCGTAACAATAACAGGAGCTTTTTGTATGGAGTTAGACAGATTTTTGACGTTTGTGAAAGTTAAAGTAAGATGGCGCAACTTAGCCTTAGATGATATTATTATACTTACCTGAATTTATAGGGTCGTTCCATTTTTTTTGCTGTTAATTCGATCTACTTATTCGTCGATCGATTCTAGGTATATGACATTCTGTCCTTTTAGTTTTAGTCATCATCATCATCATCATTTCGGCCATAGGACGTCCACTGCTGAACATAGGCCTACCCAAATGATTTGGTTGGTGGCGGCCTGCATCCAGTGCCTTCCCGCTACCATTGAGATTAGTTTAAGTCGCCAAATTAAAACCACGATGTACCTACTAGCCAAGTAATTGTGGAAAGTTAGGAGGCATCTAAAGAAAGTACCGTTTCACACTAGATCCCAACGTTTTATTGCCCCTCGAGATTGCTCGCGTTACTCTAAACCTTCCAGGAACTGTCGCCGTAACATTTGTCCACTTTGCTGCCAAGATAAAGGTAAAGTTATACTAAGATAATATAAATTATAATTACTCTCATACCTTCCAAGAATTGCTAGCGTAAAATGTGTCACTGCTCAACGAAGATTAAGGTTATCCGTTTATCATATTATTATTACAATAAAATTATACTAAGCCAGAAGGCTACCAGTAGGCCTAAGATGCGCGCCGCGATAAGCGGTTATCACGTCATTTTATCGATTTTGCCCATACATTTTGACGTCGATAAAAGTTATCACGGCGCGCATCTTAGGCCTACTGGATGTTAGACCAGACGAACACGCTCAGTAAGGGCCCTTTCCCACGGCAACTGATCTTGAACTTGTGTCATACGACAGTATCACGTTTTTTGCAGATTCGGTATTTTGCGGTACGGGTGTTTATAAAAAAATTATGCAGGATGCTGCTAGTGAAAACACTTTTATTAAACTGGATCATGTTTTTCTGGTCAAGTTCCCAATCCCAAAAACGAATCGGTTTTTTGCGGGACACTGCAAGCGGAATTTTTAGTACTTTCCTAGATATAACTCTTACTAAACTGGATGCTGTCCTGCAAAAACGGGATGTCTCAAATAGCCTTAAAGCTCTCACCTTCAATTAGTTAACAAAGCGGTAACATTACAACCGGTAAAGCCAGCACAATCCTAATGAACACTGCGATTATCTCAGACATTCTCAGTGCACACAATAATGCAATAATGCACTCTATTACCGCCACACAAACTCCATCCACTGATAGACGGGGCTTAACATACAATATCCGGGAAATGGATAGGACTAGTAAATCGCTGGCAGAATAAAGCCGATCAGTAAGTCAATGAAATATCTGCAACAATGGAAGTAATGCATACAGCTATAGAAAGAAGCGTATTGTTAGAGGAAATGAAAATACTGCACCCATTGTTGCCTACAAAGCATGGAGAGTCAATCGTAGTAGACCACTCTAGTTTATTAAGTATTACGGGAGATCAAAGAATACAGAGTAGCAGGGCTTTTTTTACAAGATGCCATCTTATTATGTAAGTAATAAGTGCGAATTACCAAGTAACACGAGTATAGATACTGTTCTCAGCACATCAAGCTACAAATTTCCTCGATCGACTTTGTACCTCATTATAACACATGAAGATCAAATTATCCGTTGGGGCAATATTTTGTGGCAGGCTGAATATTCTTGGCACCTAATAAACTGTGATGTCTACCGTACTAGAGAAAATATTTTAGTTGTTCCCTGGATCCATCCAAGTATACAAAGTGCATGCAAGCTGAGGACATATTTCAAGGGTGCATTTTATATGTCACCCTGGCTGGATTTTTACAATATTGTACATTTACTCACAACATTTATTTATGTTGTCCTGACTGGTGCACTTGTGGATGGTTTACTTTAGATATGAATTTTATTTGAAGAGAAAATCACCGGCAATGTTACATTGCGTACCATACTTCTGATGTTTGAATACCTACATCTATTAGAGCCTAGTTTCTCTTTGTGAATGGAACAAGCTACGCTACGTATGGAAAATACCATTGATTTTCATAGACCATTCTGAGTGTTATAAAATTTGATTGTAAAAAGAACTCAAATACTATAGAAAACTATGTCTATGTCGAGTATCAGTATGTGATCTGATGAGAAGTTGGATGTAAAACTTAATAAATGACCCCGTTTTCATCTAAAGGTATTGACATACACTGATACACTACGTATTTGAAAGTGAAATGAAGAATACAACTTCTCTCAATCTTCAAAGTATCTAACAAAAAAATGTATGCATGCAAAAATACGTAGTCTCTGTTGTCAACATTAATGTTGTGCCATTGTCCTCAACCTCACGGTGATTAGGCAATTTGAGCTGCAGCAAAATTGATGACGTCGGCTGCTAAATCATGACCCTGATTAAAGTCTTTGGCGACCCGATGTAATCGATGTAATCGGCTGATAAATGATATCGATTTGTCGGGACCCGACGATACTTTGCTTCACTTCCAAAAGTTTGTGCAAATTTTACTTTCGCTGTGCAATTGTTTAGCAGATAGCTGAGTTTTATCAGTTGAAAATGTTCAATGGATTCTAATCGAATAGAAGTTTTCGATCAAATATTTACTTCTCCAAAATCTATGTATATTTAGTTAAGCTATCTATGTCTACATACATCTTAGAACTAGTAAAATTAGGACTAGTATGCAAAATATAGGTAGACCGATATTTGCTTACTAATATTTAGAAATGATAACGTTTCAAGTCTTTATTTATAAAAACTTCATCATCATCATCATCATTTCAGCCAAATGACGTCCACTGCTGGACAAAGGCCTCCCCCATGGTTTTCCATAATGAAGGACTCTAGGTGGACCGACGATCTGGTAAAGGTCGCGGGAAGAGCCTGGATGCGGGCAGCGCAGGACCGTTCATTATGGAAAACCTTGGGGGAGGCCTTTGTCCAAAAACTTCATGCTCGAAGAAATTTATCACTTTTTAAGTGGAAAATTGCAGTCACTGTTGTATGTATTTTGTGGCGGTGTCTCGTTGAATTTACCGCCCAAATGCATTCAGCTATTAAGTAAATTAACTTCTTTGCTCTTTTTGCTAATGATGAGACCAACTTTGTGGCTCACAACTTTGTCTTTTGCATTTTTAAACGATTCGTCTATTCTCTTCGAATCTGGGTCACCTGTGTTGAATTTACGCCCGTATTCACAAACATTACTATGAGGTCTGACAGTGCGCGTGGACGCACAGGGTGACACTCGAACCAATCACAGAGCTCTATTCAACGCTGTGCATTCGATTTGCTGCTTCACATAAGCAAGCATTGTTTGTGAATACGAGCGTTAGTTTTGTACACGAACACACCAACAAATATAGAAGATTTTTCGACTCATTTTAAACTAACTTTCTCTCGTTTTATTTACAGAACGCGTATTTTCGTTTATTATGCAACTGTTAGGTGTTGTTGGAAACAAAGAATTTTATAAATATGCATTTTCTGGTTTTAAAACTATTTAAAATGTACCCATAAATAAAACATAATCTTCATTAAAAATAATGAGAATCATAAAAATTCAAAGGCAAATGATTCCGAAAAATACTTGGAAATGTTTCAGGTAAAACTTCTGCGAAATGTTTTTCATAAAAACGGTTGTATTTCCTATTACAAGAATTACATTCAAAGCTAATGGACGAGACTTTGAATGATTTACTAGGAATATTTTATTACAGGTGCATTAAAATCCTCAGTTCGCCTTTCTAGGTAATTTCATTTGAATTATTACCACTGACTTAAAGTGGATTAGATAGCGCTAACTCTCGCAAGCGTTATTTCATTTTAAACCATCTGACGTTGAAGATAATGGCGCACTTTATAGCAGGGCGACTTAGCTACAATTTATGAATATTCTTCCTCAAATTAAATAAAACTTCCTAGCAAACACTTTGAGTCCTACATGGTACCGCAAATGGAGTTTGCTTACGAAAGTGGTTTACATCGAATGCGTAAATATGGCAGCTCGCGCGAAGCTCTTGCATTTTTGCGTAGGTTTTAAAAGGTGCAAAATTCTGCATCGAAAATCCGGCATGAAATTGACGGAAAATGGCAGCGAAGCATTGCCATAGTAAAATGAAACAGTGATATATTATCAAATTATAAGCTCGATTTGGCACACAAGCCAAAGAGGTATGGAAAAAATATTGCAAAAGCAAAATCATTAATTCAATTTTGTCACCGTTTTACAGATAGCCTTTATGTATAAAATAGACACGGTCTTAAAAAAAGTTTTATAGCCTTTATGTATGTCTTTGTCAGCATAGACTTCTTATTGTCCTTTCGTATTTTAGAGTCATATACCTACATGTGTCCTTGTAACTCAGTCTGGCTTCTCGCGGTGAATGAAGTGTGTATGAAGATTTTTTACTCTTCCCTTTCACTGTGACTTCCCGGATTCCCGTTTTTCTAATAAGACTGATGGTCTCAGCAATCAGATCCAATATCGCGAATGTTCTTCGATTACTGTAAGTGCCCGTTAAACAACTAAGTGAAGGTGAAGTTTAGGAGACATTTTATTCAAGCCTCCGCCTTTTTATCTACATCGTTGAGTTGATTATACGAAAACTTTGAATTGCGTGCTTAGTTGTAAGTTATGTGGGGTATATCTGCGTAATAAGGTTTCTAATATACTTCCATATTGGGATTGGATTTCCTAACTTAGAGAAGTTTAGGTTCATTCGTTCGTTCGTTATTACAATTTTTAGACTATGAATACCTGTAGCCCGCAACATTATCTATGTGTGATTATTAGATACTTCCTATAGCTCTTTTTCTTCATCAATTCTTTACCGCTTTGAGGGCATATTTTTTAAAGGCTGTCAAGTTCATCAACATAGGTTAATTCAGCTGTAAAAAGTGACAAACAGACAGAGTTACTTTTGTGTTATTAGATTTGTTTTTGTTGGTTGAGCGTCGGCAAAGTTAAAATTCGTCAAGATTGGTTGTTCCATTAGAAGCCTTTTAAAAGTATTTTAAACTGAATGGAGCCATGGTTTGTTGATTGTTTCTTTCAATTTAGATATTGCTGGATTTAGAAGAGTTATCTTATCTTTTTCGCTCTCACAATAGAATTATTTTCAGTCCGAGTCCACGGGTTCAAAGTTCCTATCAACGAATCGATGTCATTGATTCATGAGTATATCTACAAAGAAGTATTTGTGTAACCTTTTTCTTCGCTGTATTTCTTTCGGATATACAATGACATGGTTCTGCAATCGTATCTACGTGTAAATAAGGTTAGTTGTTTAATTCTTGCATAGAATTATTCGTTACACAATTACAGCTTACCTTCATGTCGAGGAATTTGCTAATGGATTTTGCTATTTGGATTCCACGTATTGAATGTATGGAGTTGTATGTTTAATTACTGGATTCACTATTAAGTTCACCTGTTCAAAGGACTCAGTTTTGATAGGATCAATAAGTAGGTAATTCAGAATTTCTAGTTTATTCGCAGTACAGAAATGGTATATGAATTCCAAATTGTTTTGTGATCCAATAATAATAGTGGTACAATGTTTATAAAGGTTTGCAACTTGAATACTACATTGTTATGCCACAAATATTGTATTTGCGTGTTTTCATAATAATATTATGATAATGCCTCGTGTTCTGGGAAAATTAATAGAGCTATTTACAACTCCATCTTGTTTAAATATTAGTTCTATTAGTCAGTCGCCGCTGTCTAGATGCAAGCATGTGAAACTGATGAGGGTATAACTACATTAAACTTAATGTAGGTATATCATGATATGAACTACATACAACTAGGGTGGCCTAGGTACTCCATACGAAGTGATGTCGCTACTTATAACGCACGCACTTGTAAAATTGTTCAAAAAGTTAAGTTAGTTAATTGTATGATCACAATAATTAATAGGTCAAATACCTGCCCTGTCTTAGAAAAAAAAAGCTTTCAATTCGTCAGAGCTTGTGCTATGACGATTAGAGAGTGGATAAATATAAGTACGTAAATGGATACATAAGTACTGGTTCATATTCCATAAACATGAAGATGTCCTTCCCAGGATTTGAAGCCGAAACTAGACCTGTCTTCATATTCCGCGAACCACCACACCAGTCGATCGTCAATTACCTTCGCTTCTCCATCCATTTGAAGCCGACTTGAATATTACCATTGAAAAATGCTTTCTGACTGAGACCTGTGATTTGCGATCTTGCTTAATGTTCCACATAATTCACTACTTTATAGAGCTTCCAATTGAAATCCTTTCAATTCTATATTCGATATTTCTAGTATTTATTGATGAGGGAAGCTTTATTAAATTATTTATTCATGCCAGCAAGAGCTCGGAGAATTCGCCGTTATTACATCTTCGACGTGAATATTACAAGTAAATAACGTAGCTTATTGAAAGGAGATAAAAGTACTTGTGAGCGACTTTTAGTGCTTCTTTCACTTAACTATTGCCCGCTTCTTCGCACGCGTGAATTTCGGGCAGTTTCCAAACTGGTTTTTGGAATAAAAACTATATTATATTTTTATCTGTGTCCCAAACTATCTTTATATCAAATTTCATCTAAATCAGTTCAGTAGTACTCTATCTCCATGCACCCTCACAAACTGACACTTTTTTGAGCGTATTTTATACCAAAAAAGCTTTAAATACCAAAATACCAATTATGGTATAAAAATTGTAGCATATTCATAGTACCTATAATGGTATTTTATACCAAAAAAGCTTTATGAAAAGCGTTCGAAATAACGCGCTACGTCTACCTTTTTACACAATTATTAAAATACCAATTATGGTAACAAAATGGTAGCATATTCATAGTATAATGAAACATTAATAACACATCCAATACGAATTCTCAAAATTTCATGAAGCATTCGTAAAGTTATTGCTATAACGTGTGGTCGCACCAACGACAATAAATATGATAATTCACCTGTTTACGCCGAGGGAAACGTGTATACGAAAATACATGTTGCAAATGAATTTGGTACAAGATTTCTGTTGTTTTCTTTAGCCAAAAAATAACAATATATCATTTTTCCTCCCACAAGGTTCACAATTTTTCCGCTCCAAATGTGGAGCTCTGAAAAATTGTCTGATTTTTTATTAGAAAAATGCTTTCTTCAACAACAACGAGGAAGTGACATCTCACCTATGGAAACTGATCAGGCTGTAGGTGGAAGTGAGCTACCACTAAGAGCCAAAGCACACAATGCACACCGCTTTTATGTGCCCGCCACAGATTTCTTTGTAAGATGACGCAGTGACACCGCTCCGACGTCACAGCGTCGCTGCAAGGCATCGTATGCTTTGGCTCTAACTGCTGAAACACAACAACGCAGTTGACATAGTTGTTCTGATAACAGACATGACATGGTGATAGCAGGACTTCGAGAAGCTCTACGACCAACTCTAATTAATTAACTTGTTAATTTCATCCGTAATACTTAAACATTCAAGCCTTGTGGTAACTAAAATTCCCTGGAAATACAACCTCAAGGCTGACTAAGCCTGTGAATGGACATCATCTTCGAATGAGGTTGTGGTGATCAAGAGTCAAACCATTCAATATGTTAATATAAAACATAGCATAAAATATGTGGTGTTATTGTTTCCAGAAAAACAATGTTTTATTTTGGGAAAGACACGTGAAAACCCCATCACTGGTGTACAGACTAAGAACATAATATTTACTCGTATGCCTGTGCTGCATTGATTACTGTTTCAAATTTTAAAACTGTACTCGAACAAAAATCTAGATCTCTGATTTAAAATTCGATGTCAAGTCTTGGCTCTCCGCCCACGATTGTCAAGAGGCAAGACTATAGTTTTGTCTAGGAAATAATAGTTTGCGTATGTGTCTTCAAACACTCTTGACACTTTCGACTGTCGCACTGCGTACTTTTTGGAAACATTAATGTAAAATTGATCTCACCCTTACTACCCATACCTAACATAACAGGCGAGACTGACGCTCGTATGAGGTCTCACAGTGCGCGTGGTTGCACAGGGTGACACATTAACCAATCACAGAGCTCTATTCAACGCTGTGTGTTCGATTTGCTGCTTCTTAAGCAAGCATCGTTTGTGAATACGGGCATGAGCGAGCACCTATGATTTTGAAGACTTGATGTTAATTAATTACGTTGACCAAAATGTGGTCTATGCTACTTATATTTGGCACAGTTTTTGTATCACCTTTTTCCTTCGCTACTTAACTAAAGACACTAACGTCCGCTGTCACGTACTACGTTTCAGCATTAACGCACTTTTTCTGATTATTTCTTTATTAGTTACTTATTTACAAGCTCACAATCCACTAGACACCTAGTTGATAGAGTTTGTGTTCTTCTCCAAGCACCAATAATATACCACTAAGTATGTAAATCTTCTAAAAAGATTCACTTATATTTATTAGGATTTGACGATTTCTTAATTAGTACTGATGAAAATAATCTAAAGAAATTCCTAGTTTTATATTCGAAAAGACCTTCAAAATGCTCGTCTTTAACCTTCCTACTAATTTTCTTCCTGAATAATATAATTGGCAATTAACTCCAAATATTCCTCATAATATACCTACCTAGCTTTCCAAGAAACTGAATTCGTACAATTTAGTTAATAATTGCGTATTTAAATAAACCTGAGTATTTAATCAAATTTGTGTAGCATCATCAACGTAAATACTGTACAAATGCTCCCGACTCATTCATTGGTTCGAACCAGGGACCCTTAATTTAGAAATCAATACCCAAATGATGAAACGCTGGGTGTCATTTGTGTAGCGTTTAGAAACACCGAGTAATTATGCCTGATTATTAATTAAAAGTGAATTGGATTGCGTCGAACATGTTACGGGCTAACAATACGGGGAATAGTAATTGTGTCCATTTATCAAGTGTACTGGTTTGAATAATAAGCTAATTAGTGTTAGTTAAATAATTATGTTTAATCTGTAGGTCAAGTGTCAAATGCCTATGTATTTATTACCCATATTATAATGGCGTAAAACATTGTAAACATAAATTCAAGGTAGATAACAAGTGTTTTTCTTCAGGCTTAAAACTATTCCTTATATTGCATATTGATAAGGTATTCTGACCTTTCAAAATCTTACTATACGTGCCAGTTGCATGTAAGACGGAAAACGGTAAATTACGAAATGATAAGCCACATTTTTCAAGATAAAAATTCGTCCCGACTTCCTACAATTGAATTTTTCGTGTACACGTTCTAAAATGTACATGTTTTACAGACTCACTCTTGCTGGTACATCAACATAAAATGGCGGTTGCATCGTCGGACCGCAATAAAGCGAGCAAACGGAAAGAAATTTTCATTTGATATTCCATTTTTATGGGGCTTGGTGGCAGAATCGCAAATGGCCCAAAGCCGTAGCTCATATTGTACTGGTGGCATTGGTTAAAAATGAGCCAAGTTAATGACTACAGTATTGTGGTTTGTGTATTATACATTACATTAAAATTACCTTCTTAATGTACTAGTTTATGAAAATATCAGCTTTTTCCCGGCGGCCGCCGGATAGCGGAGAAAAGTAAACTCAAAAAAGGATAATAAATTGGGGCTTTTTTAATATTTGTACAGAATTAGTATATTTTTTGTGAATTTCACAAAATATCTAAATAACTAAATTTTTATTTTTATCAGGAAGTACGACAATGAATAAAGTAGTTTGATTTTCGCACAAGGAAACTAAAACCAATGCAAATATTTTATACCTACCCACAGACTATGAAAGTAGCTTTCTCAAGTCATTCAAAACAGAACGTGGTATACAAAATTCTAAAAATAAATAACTAGGCTGTAACTTGGCGCATACCACTGCCATGTGCCTCGATTGAAACGTGGCATGCCCATACCACATTCGGTTTTTATTGGCGACCGTTGTATTGTTTATTCTACGACAGAGACTCGGTGCAGGCTGGCGTGCAATCTGTGTGCTCGGACGTGTCACAAGACTCAAAGGTCACACTGCACTTGTGCATTTGTTTGTGAATACTTAGATTGTTGAAACAAATTTGGAAACTAAAGGAAAACATTCGAGATTGTCTTCCAGGAAATTATGCTGTCTATTTCGGATTACAATAAGAACTAGCCGTTAAGTGTTTGCAAATCTGCGCGGTCGCGCTAATCGGATTCGGACCGTTTGGAAGTCTCAATGCATTTAAATACCACTCGTACTTGACGCTTTAAATACCACTCGTACTTGACGCTTTTTTCTGTTTGAGTTACAGTAACAACTAAGATATTATCATTGTCTATTATCTCATTTATTAAGTGAAAGTACAGCGAAAACAACTCATCTTAATTTTCCGGGAAAAAAGGAAAATCTTACTGAATTTGGAATGCTTAGAAATCACTGTTTGTTATGCCTTCCTACCGTTTCAGAAATTGTGTTTACCGCCTGTAAAACTTGATTTCCACATTCATGTATTGTTTATTTCCCTCCCGACCCTTCGTATCCACGCGCTCCGTGAGGCGGATCATCCGGAGGTCGCAGCGTGCATTCAGCAGAGCTATTCTGATACGTTATCCGAAGTTTCGAATGTTGCCATTTCTCTCATACAAAGCGGGATGGCAGTATGAGTGACGGTGACAGATAGACCCAAAAATACGTGAACGTTATAGAGTAGCCCTGCAGATACGTGCGGGTGCATCCAACTGTAAATTGATTTAGCGACCTCTGGGATTGAAACTTTGAATTCACGTGTGCCGTTTGACCAAAATCAACAAAGCAAAATTAGGTAGGTATAGATACATTAGTAGAGCGATGGAATGTTATATTTTTCTGATATGTAATTGTGGTTGTGCAACTTGGGATCCACATGTGCTGTTTGACCGAAATCAAAGCTTGTTTATTAGCGGTTTTTACTCATAAAATATGGTTGTATGATTTTCTGTTCTTTAGAATCATTATCTGTACAAAAGAATCTATCACAATGTAAGTAAGTAATTTACATTAATAACTTTTTACTTGATCAAATTTCGTAAACGCTTCGTAGCGTAAAATTTTCTCAATTTTTTCATTAGTGACCTTCTTATGAAGCAGATTCTTTACAATCTTGGCATAGTAAAAAGATACAAAAATATTTTTTCACTGGCCATTTATCCGTTCTAAAACTGGGTCAAGCCTTGTTACAAATATAATCCCCTTGGTGTTATACTTACTGCAGATGCAACTGCGTTATGTAACGGGGCGACATTATTTTTTATTGCAAA
This sequence comes from Ostrinia nubilalis, assembly GCF_963855985.1. NCBI lineage: Eukaryota > Metazoa > Arthropoda > Insecta > Lepidoptera > Crambidae > Ostrinia > Ostrinia nubilalis. Next base: position 4,316,441 of record NC_087099.1, on the reverse strand, counting down.
TCTATAATGCTTCGCTAAGGGTCTCCCCATAGCCGTTACTTTTTATTTTGCCACAGTTAGCTTGTAAAATATAAAAGCTTTAGGAAGTAGGTACCTATTTGTGATTTGTGGCCAATGGGTCGCGGTTCGGGGCTGTCAAATTGAATGACAGACGTTAATCCTGGCCGAATTTCAAATTTATTTTTTTAGAAAAAATTGGTATAATGGTGTTCGCAATGGTTGTGACAACATAATTATCTAACTACATTCTCAACTAACGCCCTTATTCACAAACATTACTATGAGGTCTCACAGTGCGCGTGGAAGCACAGAGTAACACAAATGAACCAATCATAGAGCTATTCAACGCTGTGCGTTCAAATTCCTGCTTGACTTTTAAGCATCGTTTGTGAATACGGGCGTTAGGCCATATTCTTATCTATGCGTTAGGCTGAGTTACACCACCTAACTTTGACCGTAACTGTAACAATAACCGGCGTTATTTGTATGGCGTTTAACAGATTTTTGACGTTTGTCAAAGAAAGTAAAATGGTGCAACTTCATTTCTATTATAGTGAATTTTTCAGCTAATTCTCCATTTCTTCAGGCCTTTGTAAGTTTACGAGGGTACTTCTAAAATATCAATTCAGCTCCAACGTCCGCCTTGGCACGGAACTTGGCCGTTGTTTTATTTATGAATAAATTAGGGTCAGTCTGAGAGAGCCGGCCCGTATGATCGGACCAGAGACAACGTAGATTATAATATTATAGAATCCGATTAAAGTTATCGGGGACGACTTTGCATAAATTGACCTTTATGTAAGATTTTAAACTTTCGCGTTCCATTTCAATTAAAATAGTAACACACGGGTCTTAACGCGACGTTTATTAATGAGTTACATTATGTACTCACATTAATAAACGTCGCGTTAAGACCCGTGTCTTACTATTTTAATTGACCTTTATTTTATTTGTATAATTATTTTGCCTTCGACTTATTATTTCGAATTAGTATTAGACTAATGGGCTGAGTTGCACCAACTAATTTAAACCGTAACTGTAACGATAACCGGTGTATTTTGTATGGAGTGGGACACATTTTTGATGTTTGTTAAAATTAAAGTATAATGGTGCGCATATCAGCCTTAGCATTCATATACAAAATACACCGATTATCGTTATAGTTACGGTTAAAGTTTGGTGGTGCAACTCAGCCTTTTGTCAGTGATGACGGAGACGTGATCCCTTATTAAGGGTCACATAAAAAGATTCAAGGTCACCTAAAGGGCAATGGAGCGAGTTATACTCGGAGGTTCCCTTCGTGTTATATTTCACATTAAGGTTAAAAGAAATAAAAATACGATTATATTATTAGAAATAAAAACTCGAAATAAATTATAATTATTATTATGTTAGTGACCATGAAAGTTTAAAACACGATACGATTATTAGCTCTTCAATTGTTATATTTGTTAATAATAATTCATAAGTTGGTGCGAATATCCACAGAACACCTAGATGCAACCTCCATGTCTGTGTATTTATTCTTATAACACTGAAGCTTCCTTCGGCGGGGTCTATTGCAGTTCACTGGTCTACGCCACGATCCTAAAACTGAATTATTTTCAGTTCGGGGGCCCTTCAGGCTGTATGGATAAGGCATCCGCAATTTAGGCGGTTGTCTAGGGGCGTTAGAATGTAAATTTGATTTTCCTTGTTGCAAATATTAGTGATGGGTCTGCAGGAGGCTATTCATTGTTCAATCAAGGCGTTTAATAAAGGGATTCCCTTATAAAATTATTAACGAAGCTGTCAGTCCATCACAAGGTTGTCATAATTATGTCTATTTCTCCAAAGTTTTTAATTCATAATTTTGTGCTTAATATTGCCTAATAAAACGAATGCCCAATATCATCATCATCATCATCACATCATCATCATTTCAGCCATAGGACGTCCACTGCTGAACATAGGCCTCCCCCAATGATTTCCATGTTGACCGTGTAGCGGCCTGCGTCTAGCGCCCAATATACCAAAAAATAATTAACATCATGAAAAAAGTTGGATTTATTTTAATGACATCCTACACAGTGAAGTTAACTACTACGAAATTATACGAGTATGTTCTTTGTGTACGATCACAATCTGCCTCTCGTAAATAAAATTATTCGAAACGAAAATTATGGCGATATTCACAATATTCCCAGAAGTTCATTAAATTTAACTATTCGTTGATTGCTGGGACTTTTTACGATATTACGTATTCCCATAGTAGTTGAAATGTGTGTTAATTGGACCGTACAGGTTTTTTGTAAAATAGATTTTAAAAAAAGGAGATAAAGGATAGTGCCAGGGTCTGGACCAAGTGTTGCCCAGAATCAACCCATAGTGCATTTTGTTCCTCAGGCCTATACTAATGTGTAAACCGAAGCGCACTGAAATCTATCCCTGGAGTTAAGAGAAAAAAAGAGTTTTGTTTGGAATTATTTACATACATAAATCATCGATGTAAACATACTACGCATAAGATTTCGCGATTGTGGCATTAAATAACACTCGCTATGTTGAACTTAACCATACTGCATCCGTACACGTTACTTTAGTGCGATTTAGACATTCTTTATAAAAGATCTAGCGCTGTTTTAATTGTTTGGTTACTTGACAGAAATTAATTATTTCCAAAATGAAGCAAGAAGTTTTAGCTTTTCGGTTATTTTAAACGCTGAGATTCTGTTTTTGTAGCATTATCATGACGTATAGTTCCATGAAATTAGTTTTCTTTTATTTAACTGTTAAAGTTTTTGGGAAACAATTGAATGAAACAAATGAAAATCACGATTCTTATTGGTTATCTATTTCAACCTCTGTTTTTGCGCCAATTTCGTGCTATACCTAGGAATTGAATTATTCGGACGGAATTTGCCCCAAGTGGGCGATCGGTTGGCAGAGCCGAGCATCCTCGATTTGCATAGTGGTCCAGAGGCGTTAGAACTCAAATCTGATTAGTCTTGTTGTGGAAATAGTGTTCCTAGGTTCTGTGTGACTTTTGGACTGTTTCTAGGGGCGGGAACTTGACCTTGGCATCATAGTTGGATTCCAAATAGGAACTTTTTGTGTTGTCTACAGTATGTCAAAGTAGATAAAGGAGTGTCCCTTGTGAAATGTTATCCATAAAATATTGGATCTAAATGCTAAACAAACTGATCAAAACCATCTTAATACTCGTACCTAATCGTCAAACTTTCTCAACTCTACTTATACGTGCTATATCGGTCAGGTAGTCAGTCGACTTTTAGTCCTTGGATATAGTGAGAAAACCTGACTGTTACAGTTATTGCATAGTCGTAGGGAATAACTGTAACAGTCAGATTAAGTAAACCATCTATTAGACACTATAATGGGATTTTCTCGATTCTTGGTCCCAAAATTAGTAAAACGGCTGCTACTAAAATGACCATTTTGTTAATGTTAGTTCTCGGACTGTGTGGAAATTCCTTAGTTTGTACAGTTGAAGATACGTTTACGCTCTGTGCATTTAGATAATGTACTTTATGCATAAAATATTGTTGTTGTTGTTTCAGCCGAAAGACGTCCACTGTTGGACAAAGGCCACCCCACCCCCAAGGATTTCCACAAAGACCGGTCCTGCGCCGCTCGCATCCAGGCACCTCCCACGACCTTCACCAGATCGTTGGTCCACCTAGTGGGAGGCCTGCATAAAATAATTATATTTAAGCGCAATTAATAATGTAGTTACTTAATACATACATTGTATCGCAATTGATTTAGATTCGATTCGGCCTTGTACTTTACTTGGAACGTAGTTATACAATCATCAATTCAAATCTGTTATAAGTCATGAGACCCTGATGTCTCTACATAAACTTTTTTTAAATAAAATTATATACCTCGTAGAATATTTTGTTTTGTTGTATAGGTAGGTACTTAAATTCATTCTACCGTTTTATAAGGACAGAAGGTATTATGGTATTAGTGCGCAAAGTATATTTACTGTTAACAAAAGTTTAAATGTGTCGTAGCCGACATATTTCATGTTTTCATGCACGTGCTCCGTGAAACAATATTTCAGTGTTAAGTTAAAGTGAAACAAATTTTCTGTTTCTACCTTCAAGTGTGTTTTCGCTGCTTGAGTCCTTTATCTTTTGTTTTCTTTGCAAATGCTTGATCTTTGCGTATGCGGATTTTATCTAAACATGTAGAGTTGTAGGCACTTTGAATACGTTTAAAAAACTGGGTGGGCTTTCGAAGTGGTATTTTTATTTGTATAGTAGATACATTATTTGTCATAGGTTCGCTTGAATTTTTGTCTGTAACAAAAATGCTCATTGCGAGTTTCCCTTTAAAAAATGGGAATTAAAATTTATCCTATCTTTTTTCCTGGGTCTCTAACTATCTCTATGCCAAATTTCAACTACATACGTCGGTTCAGCGGTTTAAGAGTGAAAAAGGGATTTACCTTTACAGAGTTACCTTCGCATAATATAATGGGGATATAGATTAACGTGTTACTTATTCAATTTTGATAAGTATACACCCTGTATTATAGGTTAATATGAACCAGGCGTGTTTAATCACTTGATGGGAGTTGTAATTCAATAAGGAGAAACACGCGAGATCCAATAAACCTACCTAGTTGCTACGTTATTAACCGAGGGAGTATTATTGTATAACACATTAATAACGATATTGTTATTATCCATGGTGTTATCAGGTCTAAACGTGCCTAAACAGGATTGTGATTTTCATCTATGTCCTTCAAACATGATTATATTTCTTCATAAACTAAAACTTGCTTTAAATTGTTATGAAGTGACAAGTTAAATATAGTGTTAGAAGAAAAATATCGCGTAAATCCTGAAACTTCGCTTGTCATATACCTAAATAAGAAGCTTTTGACTGAAAAGGCTGATTAAAAAAGATATCCACGCATAGGCAAAATGATTATTTTCAACAATAAACGCAATATTGTAATTTTTATTTTAATGTGAATTTTAATAAATTTGAATTTATTATTATACATTCTTTTTTGCCCCTGCGTACAAGGTACCCACTGAAAACCTTGGCACTTGGCAGTAAAATGTCAACTGTCAAGATGATACTGGGTGGGTGACCTCTTTGGCAAAATTTTTTTTTTCATTTCTCTCCATTGTTTTTGTACTTTTAGAGTAGGCGCACACCGTTGATTTTTAGTTGGCCGATAGTTGTGCCCGATTTTAATTTGTATGAAGAATCGGCCAAATCGACTCGGCGTAGTGTGCGCACTCCCATACATGCCCATACTGATCAACTGCCCGACTAAACTATCGGCCGACGAAAAATCAACGGTGTGCGCCTTCTCTTATTGGTTGTCAAATATTTTTTTTTTCTTTCTATCAATAAGGGTACAAACAAGACCCACACAAGTAACAATCACTATTCATAGTGCCCTTATTCCGGTAATGTAATAACGGTTACTGCGATCTCGTCTTATCTCACAATTTGCCGAATTAGATTTAGGTCGCAAACTAGAAGTATGAAAACATCTGCCAATTTCGCTGCGACTTTTATACGTGTGTTATGTGACACTCCTTTCGGGGGAGCTCATGAATCTGCAGATTATTTGGTATTGCTTTCCAAATTCTTATCTGGATGTAGCTCGGAGTAGGAATCCATGTTACACGTTTAAAGCGGCGTTGTAGTTCGAATAAGTTGGATATGAATTTATATCAAAGTCGATCTAGAAATTTAAAAAAGCTAGGCTTGGTCGAGGTAATAAGGTTGTTTTTATGTTACTAATGAGTCTGTATGAGTCACTACCCGAAGAAATGGAAACATTTTGTTTGCGCTGAGCATAACATTTTAATTATTTAAAATTATTTCAAAGTATTTTATTTGTGAACGATAAAAATAAAAACCTCGCACATACAAAAAAATCAACGGAAAACCATTTAACCTGAATGACCTAGAACAATATTTTCCGTTCCGCGATGAAAAGCCATTGTTTGGATCATTACACCAAACAGTGCAAACATTATAAATCCTTTTTCAGCTGATCTCGGTTCGGGTGCTAACACGTCAGCCCTTGTGAAAAGAGCACAGGCCGCATTAAAGTCCGGCTGTTGTGAGCCAGGCCTGGCGGGCGTGAATGAAGGCGGGGGCGGCCTGCGCAGCCTCCAGCCTCGCCGCGCCAGTTGCCGTTGCGCCGAGCGCCCGCCCTCACGCGTGTTCAGTGCCAAACCTGTGCCACCAAACGTGCTCCAACTTCTTTGTCAAACATTTGCCCAACACCGTGCAGTTGCGACCTCTTCTAATAGCTTAACAAGCAAGAGAAAATTCGGATGTGATGTCAGTTTCCATAGCCACCTGAGTTGTCTGGAGGTCGCCGCGTAGACGTTTCACGTATCCAAGCTCATCGCTGCCCTCAATCACGTGCTTTGTATATCCACTTCAAATTCTCTGCTTACATGTAATACTGGTTACTGTATTCATTTCATGCTTCATGTAGCGTCACCAATTTACCTATTCATTTGAAACGACCATGAATATTAATATGTAGAAAGATTTCCTTGGAATGCTATAAAAGTGTCCATTAGGATCTTCGTTAAAAAATTTACGCGGGAACTCTCTATCTTCCGTTTCTTTTTGATTAGCAAATTGGATTCCTCGTGGAACGTTTTACTGTTATTTGAAATGGATTTTATTTTCAAATGTTTCGGCTAACGAGGGGTTAGACACGTTGTTACGAGATTTGGGAATCAGTTTGCAAGAGCTATCTTCGAATCTACGTCGGTCCTAGATCGTGCTATCGTAATTGCTACTCTATTCGCCAGCTTAGAATGGTAGTGCCTGTGATGGAGATGTCTACGAGTACGAGTCTCCTTTACATTGGTAAACTAGACTAGACGTAGCCGATAGCTATTTGAATTTGGAGATAGTTACTTGAGTACCATGTTGATTCATTTGAAAATTGCCGTTGGTTCCTTCTAGCAAGGTGGAATATTCTACTGTAAAATACCCAATTTAAGCAATTATATTTAAACCTTCTTCAAGTTTTGATAAGGCTTGAATTTTGCAAACACAATCTTTAGTTTTTTGGTACTGATTCCAATGAGAATAACAAGATTTTTTACTCATAACCACGACTGAGAATAACGAAACAGAAATATCGTGCTCCAGTTACAATAAATGCAGGTATCCCACGAGCTCAAATTAGAATTCCGTTCCGATTCTTAATTCCGCTCGCAAATATAACCTCATTACGCTACCCTCTTCATGAAGGCTTTCGTTGATACGTTTCCTGCCGTAATCTAATGCTGACCCGCGGTCTCTCATTTTCAGAATTTCAACTTTGCGGTCCAAACCGCTTTCATAATTCAAATCCTCCCTCTGATTAATTGCTGAGCATCTTAATCAGGAAACCAGGTACATACCTCCTAGTACGTGAAATTTATGGCCGACTGTGTTGCTCTAAATGGCCCACCTTTTTAACCGGTTCCGATCTATATCGGCCGGTAACTAGGGTTGCCGGTACCCCGAATCTATTTTTTCAACTGGACCGTACACCGAAAGGGGTCAGCACATGAAAGGGTTTATCTGAGCGAATTTTGTCGAGCTTTTTGATCTGCGAAACTGTCGATACGGATTAAAAGGTTTCTTTTTGACGGGGTAATGCGTATGGGTCTTTTGTTCCAGCACATTTGAAAATTGGGTATTATCTTGCATCATAATTTCATCTAATAAACGTACATTGCTGAACAAAGGCCTCCCTCATTAAGTTCCAACGATAGCGGTCCACGGCCGCCTGCATCGAATGGCTCCCTACAACCTTAATCAGGCCGCCTGAATTAACTTGCTCTATGTAAATCTAATTGTGGGGATGTGATTGTCCTTGCTCAACTGAGTTGTATTTGACTATAAAAATCTATATTTATGGGATTTCTCACGAAAGTTATGTCTGTGATTCCAAATTTATGTGAAAGTTATTACTCAAGAATATCACAAGTCTACAGCCGACTTCATTTTTTATATCTCAAGGCTCAACCCTACAGTGACAAACATTTACGAGCAACCATTTTCCCAGTGATAAATCAACGATAAAGGACACAAAGTCCAGCCGCCATTTAAAAATTTAAGAGGCACACCGCGTTGTCGAACATTCGCCGTTGTGGAATTTTATCGATCGTAAATATTTTGAAAACGCACATGGGTCTGAAAGCAACATTTTTAAGTCAACAGACTGTTAATTTATAGTCTTTAATGCCATACAAATTGGAACATAAGATAAACTTGATGCCATAAGTAAGGTATTTTCTGCTAGCAATCCAAATTAAGAATAATTTTGATTGCAAAATCGGACCTAACACGACTAGGTAGATAATATCCACACCTTCAGTTAAAAGTTCTTAATGGTGTTCTACAAAAATGTTCTAAGTAAATGTTAATTTCAACCTTTCTGAATGTTGAACACTTTAAAAAATTAACATGGTCGTGTAAGATGGCTTGGCAACGAAGATAAGACCCAGCTTGTCTAATAGTGCCTTGTATACTTCTAGTGGGTCGTATTTGCAAAAAAAAAAGGCCAGAGTTCTAAAATTCAGCGTTGAGGTTGCAGCGAGAGTCGTGCAAGTGGCGATAACCGTCCGAGAAATTGAAAAGGATTTGGTTTGCACGAGTGAACCCGTTCGTCGGATTAAATTGGCTTAGTTTGCAATCTAAGGCTGGGTTGCACCATCTTATAAAACTTTAGCAAACGTCAAAAATCTGTCAAACTCCATACAAAAAGCAACGGTTATCGTTATAACTATAACGAACGGTTAAAAGGTGGAGCAAGTCAGCCTTAGGATAGCTCATTAGGTAAACGAAAGATAGAAACGTACCGAAAATAAACAAAAATATTCTGAGTGTTTTTATCACCCTCGGAATGGTAATGAGGTTTCCATCTCTTCTGAACTTATTTTATTTACTGTTTTAAATTTTTCATAATGCTTTATTAAACAATGAATAAACCTATTTACTCGTAATTTAGAAACAATTATTCTATTCCACAAAATCTTATTTAAATCAATTTCAACGAGAAACACAGACAAGTTTCATTAATTGTGCGCCTATAATTCCATTTTCAATGCCAGTTTTTGCAAAGCAAATACAATTTTAAACATTCTGGACATTGCGACCCTGAAAAAGTATAGCTTACACGTAAATCTGCGACCTTATTTAATTTAATTGTTAATAGTGAATTATTTGGATTCAATCTTGTGCGTAAATTGAAATTTCTGTATAAATGAATATAAATAAGGATAAATCGTTCGTTTACACCGCGGAATATAAACGTTGCAGATTCCATTGAGCTTTATTTTTTTAGGTAAAACAATATCACAGTTGCCCTACAGCAATTCGGTTTTGATCTTCAGGAAGCATCAGGAATATCATATCAATGTTGTTGTCATTGTTCATAAAATATTTACTTAGTGCTGAATTTAAACATTCATGAAATCAGCCAAACTTCGCCTTTATTGATCCCAATTGATAGCCTTATCAAGTACGAGTACGTACTTGAAACTTAAGAAGATGAAAATCTTATAGATGATTAGAATCAAAGAGGTGAAGTATCTACTCTTCAACATTCGAACCGACCAAAAATAATTGTTCTTTTTAGGAAGTTATAAAAATATCGGCATTTAAAAATTTGTTTCACTTATCTTGTTAGATTGCTTTAAAAACAAACTCCTTAACTTTCGTCACATTATCATCAAGCTCTACACTGATTTATACTATTCCTCTCTTGTTTTTATCTTTACCATTATGCATTATGTTAATTCCATCTTTCCATTTCACTGCGTCTTCATTCGTGCCATTAGCATAATCGTCCAATTCTTTCATACCAGCGGTTGTCGTTGTCATATTAAAGGGCGAAAACAATTTTCTAACGACCCCCCGCTTAGCCATATAAGAAAAGATTTCGACCTCACAATGGGAGAGCTCCGCGTGGCTAATATGGCCCTGACCTATTTACCACGGACCAAGGTGACATCCACTTTCAATACATGCCCGGATAAGCTAAGCTGACTTTATGCACAGCCATAAAATAAAAGTTTTACCGAGCGTCCTGTAGTAAACGCCTTTATGATTCTTATAAGGCACAAACGGAACGTGTTTTTATTTGTCAAGTGAATTTATCGCCGATTAGGGATCACCTGTAGTAAATCGATAAGCACGAGTTTTAATAATTGTGTAAATTCTAAATAATTTCTGCTTAATTTCCTCAGAAAAAAGATCAAAGCTTTTTGCATCTTAATAATTGACCCGATTTCGATATGTAATTACAATATTATTGAAACCCGCATAAAATGGTTAATTAAAGCTATTCGTACGGTAATATATTTGTACACATCTACCTATTTCCCGTTCTTGTAATTTTGCATGAAAGTTACCTAACTGAATACGAAGTAATTGATTCTCTGTATTCCCGTTGTCCCCAAAAGCTAAATGTAACCCGGAAAATTCAAGGAACTTGTTTGATGAAATATATGCGAGTGTGTCGGATATTGTACAAAATATGAAGAATCCTATCGTTCAGTGAAATTAATATAACATAAGAAAACAATCACGTAATAATTTGTGCCAACATTATTATCCCGTTCCATTTTATTTCTGAAATTATGCGTGGGTTCGACCAACTCAAAGAGCTTTTTATACATCCTGAAAGTAATGCCTTCCGAAGCGTGAACGCGGCCGCAAGATGTTGCGCCAAGAAGCTATAAAATCCATACATAAATATTCAGAGAACTCGCGCTCTCTGACATTGAAACGAATAAAATGTTGAACCTTTGAAATATAAAGCAAATACGGGTCGAAGGCAGTTGTTTCGCGCTTAACCCAGTCAGAAGTTTTCCTCGTGCTCTGTCGTATCATGTTTCCATTAGTGACTGGAGTTTGTTTACTTAAACAGCCGGGTTTACTGCGGTGTCTGATATATCAGGGTTTTATGATGCAGGAACACGCGGGGCTTCATATTTATTTTCATTACGGAGCTCAGCTGTGCCGCGAGCTATATTTTTCGTCGCAGATTTGTCGCGAGCGTGCCTGAAATTAATAAAGTGATATTGTTGAATTTCTGGGAGGAGCGCTGAATATCTATCACGTCTTGTGTGGCCAAAAACAGCTCTAACGACCTTGTGATAAGGCACATTTAACCAGTATATTATCAGTTCTCAAACAGTAGCTTTGTGGAAAGTAACATTATAACAGAATAAAATCCACAAATGTTGACCTAATTGCAAAGACCATCAGGAGAATGAGCGTTCGTCATTGATATTTACGGGCTAAACTCATTTAGATAGAAGCCAACGTTACGTTACCTTGTACTTTAGTGTAACGAGCAAACTTTTGTAACCTAACCTTGCAAACGTCCAGGGAATTGGGTAACAGACAGCTGATGCGAGCAGCCGTCGGATCCGCAGCGATATCTCGCCGTATGACAGCGGACTGACGACCCACTGACCTATATCTGGACTGCAGTCAACGCTCTGCATGCACCTTATTTGTTTCCCTTTCTGGCACTGATTCACTTACTTGTAAATATTCATGAGTAACTTGACAGATTGCCATGTTCTATATTGTGTAGGTAATTTAATTGATAGCGCTTGGAATTCAACGTCCGCATTTCGAGTGTAATTTCATATGCATCATCAAATTCTGGAAGTTTGATGGCGAATATAATTTAAGGCTGAGTTGCACCACCTAACTTTGACCGTAACTATGACGATAACCGGTGTTTTTTGTATGGAATTTGACAGATTTTTGACGTTAGTCAAAGTTAAAGTAAGATGATGCAACTCAGCCTAAGTGTTTGTGTTTTCATACGTCACAATTGTACATGTTTTCTACGTTATCTTTTTTTTATAACACCACAGAGACTGGGAATAAAACGTCTTCACCTCAACAATTCTCCGTTGACATGCTGTATATTGCCTTTGGGAAATATAACCAAATGGAGGCTCTCGAAAATTGTTTTACGCAGAATTGTGGTAATAGCAAGCTATTAGTTGCGCGTGCAGTTCGAGTAAAAAAGTTGCGATCAAATTTGCTTTCGATTTTGCCTGGTTTCATCGTTCAATTGAGGGTTTTGTCGTATTAGTTTCAAACCGCAGCTGATATAAAAATACAAACAGTATTACTATTTTCAGAATTGTTAACTAGTAGCCATTGGATATCCTAATTAAACTAAAATAAAGTTATAATTGAAGCAACAACTACTCTAGAAACTTAATTACCAGAGAAGTATGAAATAATACAAAGGCTCGATCCCATCATACTCCCTTTTAATTGACAGGCAGCTATCGAATGAGCCTCTGAAAATTAATGTACCACATTCAGGTCAAGGCTTTCAGGACGCTGCGAGCGACAAAATGACAATTTGTACCTAAAATAATGTTTTCATTTACGGCCGGTTCGTTTTTATTCAATCAACGCGGTAAACAAACGCGTATCATGTTGTCCAATAATTGGGGTGGGGGTGGTGAATGAAAAAATGGTGATTAATGATTCGTATTTTTTCGCATGCGATCACTGTAGGTACAGGTACAAATGAAAACATAGTGTTGTTATAATGTTAAATGTTTCAATAATATTTTTAAGGGAAAACCGCTCTTAGTGACTTTGGTTTCTGAGTATCAAGGAGATGATTTTGTAATGCCGTCTAATTTTCTAGCCTATCAGCACAACATTTTTGTGCCTCCAATTAAAACGTGTTTGCTGCGAACCCTTTCAACGAACTGCAAAATGGGGCATACGCTTATTGCAGATCCCCAAGACCCTAACTGGGCCCTTAGCGTTAACTGCGCTTAGCGTTAAGACCCTGCTAATTTAGCTCCGGGTCAATAAGTCACGTCAGGCTTCGAATTTTCCTTTTCCAATTAAAAACGTGCACAGCCGGTGAATTCTTTTCGGTGCACGACTGGAATATTTTATGGTTGCACTCCTTCGGGAAATTAACGCTGGGTGCAGCTATTCATTGTGCTTAAGATTCAATTTCGGGGTTCGTTAATTTCTGAGAAAGGCTATTGTTAATTTGCGTCGTCATAAGCATAGGAAATTAACTGTTATTGCCTTTTCCGGGTGGAATTTTTATTTTAAAATTTTGAGTGCCTGATTTTAAGGTTCTTGAGATTTTAATCACTTCCGATTTTCCGTTATTTGTACCCTTGGCGACGTATATAAAATTTTCAATATGCTCCCGTTCTGCAGTAGTGCTCCACTAATTGTGAGTTATTGCCATTAAATGTTTCCCATCATTCCATTATTAAGCTCAAAACCAACGTGCGAGCTTTATTAAATTTCACAAACGTCATTATTACGGTCTGTCGTAAATGAATCTGAAAATTTAAATGAGTGTTAAGCAGAATGGACGTATTAATGCACATACTGATATCACAAATATCACAATTCTCCGAATCGTTTCCACTGTTCTGGTTATAATTTACACTGCTTTCATTCAAGTTTATTACATTATGTACCTACATTGGTGTGTTTACTAGACTCATTTCATTTGGAGAAGGGAACACAAATCTATTTTAATTTGTAAACGTGAACCTAAGAACACAAGTCACAAGGATTGAATGCGGAGGTGTCTCACCACTAAGACCTAAACTGCGGTTAGCCACAGACTAGCCCGTCTCCAAAGGGACACTTTCACCCTATTATTCTACTATCCGTACGTGACACCCTTATTTATTAGTTGAACCTGGTGTAGCAACGTTTTTGTACGTGACCCGCAATCTTTCTCTTTGCTCTCTGAATAATTTACTTTTCCCGTCGCACTGCATTTTAAATGCATAAAAGGAGAACATGAATTTGTGCAAGTCAACATCAAAGGCTGTGCTGCAAAGAACCTGTATTGTACCTAGTATTGTATTGACTCTAGTTCCTCCAGCACATTAAATGCAAGCTTTACGGCCTTCCATTTTAAAAGTATTCAAGGAAAAAGAGTTTATTCATTCCATGTCTTTGATATTTTTTCTTTAATAGAATATTTTTGATACCGAGTTCCGAATATTAATCTGTTAAATTAAATATATTTATTAGAATTTTTGTGTTTCTGAAGCTAAAATAATAATTTGCTTTCTTCGAATTCTTGGTGAAATCTAAAACATTTAAAGTATCTTTCGCAGCTATAAATTCGCGTGGTTCACTCTTGGCTAAATCTTAAATACATTCTGGCTCACTTTCCTGTGTGTTGGCTCGAGGCTAAGTATTTTATTTCCCGTACACCTGCGAGCTGGATATAAATAATTGTGAGAATGGTTTTGCCTTCCTCGAGCAATGATTTTCCCTTATTGTTACAACACTTTTATTTCTCCCGGCTGCACGGCCGTGAAAGTTTCTTTCCTGCGTATCATTGCTTATTCATAACTGAGCTTCGTAGAAGGTCATTCAGCACCACTTGGGAAGTTTCGCACTGAACTAGCACAAACCTAACGTTTTGATATAGAATCCAAATGCGGTGTGCATTTTGGCTGAGATTAACTTGGCCGACGTATTGAGCTCTTGTTTGCTCTCGAATTGGAGCAAGACTCCGCCGTTACTTCAGCCAGAGCAAAGACAAACTTACGCCATTGTGAACATTATACGGAATACCTTTATTACCTCTCCATTGCATTCCCCAACTACCTTAACGACGGGCCATTGTCTCGCAGCGTTTAGGCGGGTACTAAAACTTTTATCCCTATTTTATTGTCTAGCTTACCTATTCGAAGAGGTCGAAACTGATTTAAGTGGAACCAAGTGATGGAGTCTAGTGAGTGTTGCACGCGATTCTTAAGGACTCGTGAATAAAAAAGTTTTGATTGAAAAGTGTTACAAAAAGCGGTGTATGAGAAGTGTTATTTTGGTGATTGATGAGAGGATGCGAAGTCGTCGGTCGCCCGTGCGGCGGAGACGCTAGAAGCGGTAGCGAGGAGCGGAAAGGGTGTCGGGGCGGGAGCGAGACGACTGGTGCCCGCACGAGGCGCGGCGTCATGCGCTGACGTGCGCGCGGCGCTGCGCTTGCTGCGGCGCGGCGCGATGCGCTCCGGCGCCTGACATGGAGGAGGGGGGGTACTGGCGGCCGTCGTGCTCGTCGCTGTCGCTGGCGGAGCACCATGGCAGCACGGGCCACCTGTGCGCGCGCCACGCGCCGCAGCCGCGCGTCGCGCACCGCCACGCGCCGCACGCGCACGCGCACACGCACCACCGCGTGCCGCACACGCAGCACGCCGCCTCGTGCCCCGTGCACAGCCCCTTCCGACAGCCTGCGCCTGACTACTGCGCTGCGCATTCACAGGTTGGTTTCTTTTTCAGGAGATGTACACCTTTAGTCTCCTTATATTTTTTTCAGCGGAATAAAATAAATCTTCACCAATTACTTACGGTAAGACATTGTTTTTTTTTTAAAACAGGATTTCATGATCTGTTAAATAATCATACTTCACTTACATATTGCAGTTATATCCCAAGTCCCAACGCATCGACCTATTGGTTTAGAATTTTGTATGAAGCGACCCTTTGCTTCTTTGCACTGAAACTATGTATTTGAATACGATTTACAATCTTCGAACGATTCACTGATTTTTACTCACCGTCTCGGCAACCTGAAATCTAAATACGAAATACGATTAACACAATTAGCAAAAAGCTACGGGGCGTCCTTTGAAGATGGTAAAATTAACCAATTAAAAGAAACCAATATTAATGCACGTGTAAAGGACACTAATGTTTTCAATTGGTTTAAACATAGCGTGCTATAGGTAATAGGCTACATTCATTATTAAACATAATACGTTCATACCTTACATATTCTACCACATCAATGTGTACCTACATATTCATAAATCGTTGTATATACACTTGAATGATTCGGGCCCAACCGGGTTGTCGCGGCGGCACCTGCACATAATTTATCACGAGAGGCTGCAGTGACGTCGACCGACTCGAAGCGAATTGGTTATTTGGGAATAAAACGATTTTTGGGCTCTTGGGAGCACTAGTACTTTGTACCTATTTACATACGTGTACATCATTTAAAAGCATCTTTCATATTCATTTTTATAAATAAAGTATTGATTATTAAGCGAGAAGTACTTACAATACAGACAAATCTCAAGAATACGACGGGACGTGACGCTGACTGCGTTGCGATTTTGCGTATCACTGTTGTTGGTTCTAGCTTATTCTATAACTAACAACATTTTCTGAAACATATGATGTACTTAGTAGTACATTGTTTTCAAGTGATCACCTATTCTGGTGAACCTTGTTGTTTGGGCAGCAAAATAGAATAGGAAACCTCCCATTCTCCTCGTAGATGTTCTAAGAGGACACTAAGAGACAAATATTTTAACATCAGGTTTCGCTAACTCGTCTGGCCAGCATTAGAGGAGCGAGGGCAAATCCTCCTGCAGTGGATACCAAATAACCTGACCAAACTAATATCTCACTCTATTTATCACTAAAAGTACTAAAAGATCTAGCATTAAAGATGATGAAAATATTTGACCTACATAGATGCCTAGTACTCGTATGTTGACTCTATCCAATATAGTCGAAAAATCCAGCATTTTCGAAATGTAAATCTGGACGTGCGTTTCGGGTGCTGTCGAAAAGCTTTCTTAAAGGTAATTTATCACGAAGGCTATTTTCGATGCATTGGAGATTTGCTTGCATCTCTAGAGTTGGATATTCGGAGGAACTGCATTTACCGAATTGGCTCTGTTTAATTTTCTGCCCGACTTGAGCCAAATATCATTATAATGGATGGAATTAAATCCGTCGATTGAGGGTTAACCCAAATACTTCCGTGGTTTTTATAAATTAAATATTTGGGATTAAAATATGCACACTTGCGCTGCGGTCAGAATAACAAATTGGAGCTTGAATCAAAATCAACTAGTGTTTTCGCTGCTCTATTTTTACCAGTGAATCCCAATTTTGAAATAGCTAACTAGAAATTACTTTCCGCAGAAAAACGCGTGCAGTTTTCATTTGGGAAACAAATTCTGATAGCTTCATTTTCAATGGTTATTGGAACATGTTTAATAAAGCTAAATGTGATGAAAAATCTAGTGGTCAATCTGAAGCAATCCAATTAATATTTGTGGGCCACAAAGCCCAGTGATCTAATAAATCATTTTATGTAATCAAGATTTGAAACTATAAAATTATCACTTCACGGGATTTATTGCAACAATATCCCGTGAAGTGATAATTTTATAGTAAAACAATGCAACATAAGGGAGAGTCCGCTAATTTGGACCAGTTTTTTTCAATCCCATTTTACACATAGTTTTCTTTTGTTTTTGCTAATGTCCATGGTATATAATAAAAGATACATTATTCAACTTACTATTTCATAAGTATTAATTAACATGATTGTTGTATATTTAGCACAAATCAACAAAGTACGAGTTCAGAGCTTCGGTCCAATTTAGCCAACCGGTTCGATAATTTGTACCACAGGGTTACTAAATTGGATTTCAATAAATTTCAAGCCTTTAAAAAAACTATGGCAAAATATTATACGATACATTCTTAACAAATTAGGAAACGAAGAGGAACAGTAGTTAATAACATAGACAATCGATATTGTTTTACTCGTTATCACGATTTTGAGTACAAGTTTTGTAATTCTAATTATCGTAACGCACACTTGTACCTAATCTACTTTGCCAGTCTTTTGCTTTCATTTATTGTTAGTCAAACATAACTACGCTATTATAACTTCAAAATATGATTTACTAAAAAAAATTTCAAAATCCTTTGGTAAAGTTCCATACAACTTGATGTGGTACAATTTAGCCGACTAGGTGATAGTGCTTTTAAAAAATCGGTAAAAAATATAGCTTATAAATACCGAAAAATGTTTCAAATAATTCTAATCCACACTAATTTACGCTTCTAAATAATATATTAGAAACACCCTGTGATTAAATTTAACAAAATTACAATCTAAACATGTATTGTCAAAAGTTAGTTGAAAACAATGAAAAAATACTTTTCAAAATAAAACACACGTGTTTGTTGTCACGGCAAAAACCACATGGCCGATATTAATTGATTTTAGTTGTGTATCGCTGAGTGTTGCAATTACAGACATTCAATAAATACTTTACGAAATATGAGGGTGGTACAATTTACCCGGCGGTACAATATACCGAACTCTCCCCTAATAGTTTAAAAGATTTGAAACTGTATCAAAAATGGCCGCTAATCTTTACATTTCCAAGAGCCAACGAAAATCATAAAGACACTCGTCCAAACTCGCTTTGAAGCAGCTGTCATTAGTCAGCCTTTGTTTCGGCCCAAAATGGGACCGCAGACATGGCAAGACGCTCTCATGCAGATTCGAAAGACCCCGAAATCAGCGCGGAATATAAAAAGGGCCATTTATCTATTTGAAATAATCCACTTTAACGTTTTCAAGAATTCCGCGGGTGCGTTTGACAATGGCAATCGAGACCCGAAATTGCTTTTGGAGGATACGGAATAGCACGGACGACTGTAGAACCATCCGATACAAGATTGAATCAGTTTTAGTATTCGGCTGGATTCAAATTAGAATGTATTGAAAATTTGAAACTAGCTCTTTACATTTGAGATTTCGTTGTTGAACAATAACATGTCATTGGATAATTCCTGAACAAGACCTCGAAGAGAATAATAAGAAGGCTCTTTTATTGTGAATTTTGAAGTCACAAGCATAAGAAATAATGTTTTCTTCTCTAACACGCTGTAGGCGTCTGGCATAGCTCATCTGGCCTTCGAAAACTAGCTTAAGTTAAACCTTCTTTGAATGTACACTAACTACCAGTAAAACAAAATAATATTTAGCACATAAAAAGTTGCCTTACTAAACCCTATGTGGTTTTCTGATGTAGAGGCATAGTAAAGTTTCACATAAATCCGCCCGGTAGTTTTTGAGTGAAATAGATACACCTAACTTTTGACTTTATAAGTATTAATGGGGTTTTAAGACCACAAATCAATCGTAGGATATAAATTTTAATATTGCAATTCAAATTTGAAACCACGGTATACCCACGATTAATAGTAAAATCCCATTGCCCACGCACTCGCCCTCACCCGCACATTTTTCATATTTAATGGTGGGAAAACGCCACGCAGTTTGTAAATCTAAAATAAATGACCTAATATTTTGGCAGCATAACAATGAAGTTTTAGTTAACGAGCACATAGCGAAAAATAGTTCGGAACTGCAGGAATCCATCTAAAAATAAAATCACCTGACAATTTTGCCCCGTAAAATGAAGATACAGCAGATCAAGCTTTACACTGTGGCATCTTAAATAGTTGTAATAGATGCTATTTTGCAGCAAAAATGTAGATTCTGATGTGCCGTCGACTGTACTTTAGGTAAAAAGTTAATGCACCAGCGCCCGCCTCGTGGGAAATTAAAAATCTGCCTGTTGTCAACTTGCGCTTCTCATTTGCAAACTAACGAATATCTGATACAGTTCCGAAAACCGTCTATTTTTAAGAGTTATGCATTTGGCAGGAAGTCGTTAGTGACAGAGACGGTAATATCGTAGAGCGAAAAGTCACTAAGTCGTAATTTACCCAAAATTGAGTTGCAAATAACATCAAAATTACTTATATTTGGTGCAAGTTTCAACTTTATAATCTTGTACACAGCCAGTCAGATATCATACTTCTTATTATTCAATGGTAGCAGAATTATTTTGTAATAAGAAATAACCCAATTCTGGCTTTTTAGTGGAAAGAAATTTCTTATAAAATATTCAAATCTGTAGTGAGTTCAATTCTTGTCAAATTAATCACAGGTTTTATAAGTACATATAGCACCCAGTGAAAGTTATGAAGTAAGAAACATATTTTTCAGTTTTACTATGGCGATATTATTCTCCCTAAAGCGTATACTTTGTGGAGATATAATGGCCTCTAAAAGGTTTTTGTTATGACTTAATATACGTGGCATAGATGCGTTTCAGGTACGTGAACGTTATGAGATGTAAAGTTGTAAAGTGCCTAGGAATATGAAATGAAAAGCCCCAGATCGATACTTACTTTGCTTTCTATCTTGGCTAAGTGAGTAACAACATTCGGGTATACGAGCTTGCTACCTAAAATGGAGGTCTATATGGATAAAACTACGCTGAATCACTCAATAGTATTATGTAGAGACGAGCTTATGGTTGGTTTTAAATATCGAAACTTAAGTAAGTAATAACGTGCTTGAATCTTTTTTGAGATAATTCTGAGATACGATTCATGACACAGACCTATATTGAGTATATATTCATTTATTTATTTAAAATCTTTATTTGCAGTATGAGTAAAAGCTATTATTATTATTATTTATTGAAATGAAATGCGAAAGATAAAAGCTTCATATGAATAATAAAAAGCGTCTTAACAGACTGAGAGACATCTAATCGATCCGAGGGTACCTACTGCGCCCATATAATATATCGCTGTAACATTTGTTGTTTACAGAATTTTGTTTATGTTTAATCATTATTCAAACAACAAAATTGGCTTGACTTTGGCGTCATATGACTTTACCCTTCTGAACCTTAAGCATCCCAAAAGTTAATTTAAAGATTACCAGCGCTTGTCAAAGGACCCGAAATGTTAATGAAATGAAAGCTGAACCGATAACGACCTAATCCCTTCTAAGTCATTTGAGTCCGCCATTTTTGGCAGAAACAATAGCAGGAAACAATTAGGCGACTTTCGCGGATCCTTTTGCAGCGTTGCGTTGCGACTTAATACTTTAAACTTGACTTACTTGACTTATGGTCCTATGTCCCCTAGATGGGGCAGAGGGCGTCCACAACAGTCCTCCATCGCGTTCGGTCTTGAGCTATGTGTTTGATCTCGCTCCAAGTCTTGCCGATCTTCTTCTCCTCGTCTGCCACAGTGCGCCGCCAAGTTTGCTTGGGGCGACCACGTTTGCGTTTTCCTTGGGGGTTCCAATCCAGAGCCTGCTTGGGGATGTGATCGGGATCCCTTCGGAGAGTGTGGCCAATCCAGTTCCACTTGCGGCGCTTGATCTGCTGGTCGATCGGAATTTCGTGGCAGCGTTCCAATAGCTCGACGTTGGACATTTTCTCAGGCCAGTATATGCCGAGAATTCGGCGAAGGCAGCGGTTGACGAAGACCTGCAGCTGGTGCGAGATGACCTTGGTGACCTTCCACGTTTCACACCCATAGAGCAGCACGGATTTAACGTTGGACCCGAAAATTTTGATCTTGACTCTTCGGGTCAGTTTCCGTGACTGCCGTACGGGGCGAAGTTGTGCGAAGGTGGCTCTAGCCTTGGCAATGCGCGAAGTGATGTCCTCTTCGGTACCTCCAGTCTCTGACACGACGCTCCCGAGGTAGGTAAAATTGTGGACACGTTCCACATCCTCTGCATCTGCACTAATACTTTAAAGCTGATGTCATAATTATACTGGTACTTTTAATATTGAGACTTTTTTTTTCTCGTAAGGAAAATGCATTGATTTGTATACCACTAGCCGCGGGGGCAGCCTACCCACTAAAAACCTGACGTTGCCCTCGGTAGTCATATGAGTCGGGAACGCGGGACATCACTAATAGTGTCTTTATTATATCTGTTTGTACAATTCTTATGCCAAAATCCTTGAATCATATTATAGAATTTTGGTATAGAGAAAGGTAGAGATTGATAGATCCTTTGGGAATACTTAGTTTTTGTTCCTCATAGGCGTGAAAAGTTTTTACCTACGGAAAATCCATCATTTCGGTTTAGTTATGTGAAATTCTAATTTGTATTATAAATTGAAAGTATTTCTATGTGTTTAGTTTTGTTCTTTGAGACGTTGAGTGATCGCCTTGTGTAGGATAGATTTAAAGATTAATTTAAGAATAAGCTATTAATAAACATTTTTCTCAGGATATCATCATGTTTCTTATTGAGTTTGTTGATTTTTTTGTGTGTGATGTGGAGAACGGATCGGACGATAGGTATGACGGTCACAATATTATAGTCTATCCAATATAGCTTGATTAGAATGACAGTTGTCAAACGAATGTGACTAGTGTTGGGTATGTTTCGTACGGTTCACATATTGTATCGATAAGTTTTCGAAAAAATTATATAAAAAAATACACCCAATTTTTCTTCATATCTTTATTCATAAAAATGACAATTAAAATATTTAAAATTTATATTTAAAGACAGTAAAATTTAAAATTTATGTCAAGGGTGTACAACCTAAGTCGTAGTCATCATCATCAGTGTTCTTCAGTGGTTTTTTCTTCTCTCTAGAGGGCGGTGGGCATCTCTTCTAGAGCAACGGTGCTATGAATATCCAAAAAATTACCGGTGATTGATTTCCGATGTTTGATTATTTATGAATGAAATGTTTTTTGGTTTTTAATAGTGAACATTTAGAAAAACGTATCGTTCGTTCCTTCGTTTCAGCCGGAAGACGTCCACTGCTGGACAAAGGCCTCCCCCAAGGATTTCCACAAAGACCGTTCCTGTGCCGCTCAGAAAAAAAAACGTCAGAAAAACGTATAACTTGACTTAAATATTTTAAAAAATTAGTTAGAAAAAAAAATTAGTTAAATATGTTAAAAAATTAATATGACATTTGTCGATATGTCCCATCACTAACATTTTTGTAACTCGAGATAACCTTGTAGAGACGTCGTTAATAATCTAGCTTGATTTTTATGATTTCGAATTACTACTTATTGGTGTAATTTAACGCTGCATTTACACGAAATTAACATTTTTATTGGAAGCAATGTCGTCGAAAATATTGTTTGTAGGTCAGACGTGAATTATTTCACGTCCGCCAATATTTAGCTCTGATTGATCGCTACTACAAAGTTAAGTCGTTACTTTTGATGGCAGCTGTCATTCTAATCAAGCTATATTGGATAGACTATAGTTGATTTTATAGCAAACTAGCTGACCCGGCGAACTTTGTTCCGCCTTAATGGCAATAAATAAGCAGACTTTTTTTTTTAATTTCGAACGGGATAAAAAGTATCCTATGTCCTTCTCCTGGCTCTGAACTACCTCCCTGACAATTTTCAGCTAAATCGGTTCAGCCGTTCTTGAGTTATAAGTGGTGTAACTAACACGACTTTCTTTTATATATATAAGACTTGTGTAAAAGACATTGAAACATCCGAAAACGATGAAAGGATAGAACTGCCAAATATAATAAAAACATTTATGAACGAGAGCCAAGCTCGTTTAAAATATATTGCTATTAACTTTCAGGCTAGAGGAAACTGTAGGGCGCTTTAAAAAAACTTTTATATTTTTATGGAACCTGTAAATTATGCTGGACAAATAGAAAATTAAGTAGATAGTGGCCGTCATTTATTTTGGCTAACAAACTAAAAGGTGAAACTGAAAACTTAAAGTTTAATAATATTACATTAGAATTAATTTTGTATACTTTGTATATTCGACAGCATCTCAGACTGCAACATTTTGTTGCAAAAAAGAACCCTCAAAAAAGAATCATAAGGTTCAAGTGCTTTATGTATTCTTGTACAAACATGAGTTTGCGCATATAGGCCCGATTTCTGAATTTAAATTTTTGGCTTAAAAGATCATCTTCTAATCAACTATGAACTTTTCGTATAACATTCATCCTTAACCTTTAACTGGTGACCTGCCCGTCTCTCAGACACCGCGTTTCGTTTTTTTTATTTATCTCCCCGCCTTTTTGTCGCTTCTCCCCGTGCGTTTTGGTACCTTCCGCGTTTGCCATACACCTTCGCTCAGTAGGAGGCGCACGAGCTCAGGGTCTCCTGTGTTGCCTGTGTGGAGCTTTCGCCGTCTCACAGACGTCAGGTCAGTGCTAATGTGTATTTTACCTATGTGTCTGTTGTTCGTCACCTCACAGTTAGTTTACACAACTTCATAGTGTTTGAGGGACGTCACAGCGGTGGTAATGTTTTGTTATTATCTTTTATAGAATGTCTCACGATAAATAAACGAGGTCTGCCAAAAGAAGAAGGGTTCTTAGTCAGCGAGGTATAATACAGGAGCTTCTAAAAGAGAGCGACGACGAGTGTAGTAGTTTTGACGACGATATAGGCGATCCTGACTTCGTTTTAGAAAGTCTGCATGTTACCAAATCTGAGCAATCTGGAGATGAAATTAACACCTCCACCATTGAATAACAGTGTCCTGACGAAATAGGAGGGGTTGATGGATGAGGTGGAACAAAGTGTTTCACCTATTCAACATCCTTATTGGCCTATGTATAATCATATTCTATAGCTTAGCTCAGTCGATATTTTTCAGGAATAAATTCTTACGTCTTAAACAGTGATTGCGACAATCCTAACAAGGTAACTAGGGGTAGCTTCTTATTATCATTGGATAGCTCTTTAGTTATACCTCAATTGAAACTCGTGGCTTATAATGACTACCTTACCCCGCGAGCTGCGTTCAGTTGGTGTTGATGAATTACCACCTAGACCGACTTCTGCCTCGTCCCAAAACCATCCTGGGGTTAAAAGAACATGTGCCATTTGTCTTAGCCATGTAATAAAATGTACTAGGTTCACTAGAACTTATTATGATAAACCTATGTGCCTAAATTGCTGCAAGCAAAATTGTGATGTCTGTAGACGTGAACGTTTCTAGTAAGTGATGTTTGATGATAGTAGTTTTTTAATTTCTTATCTTAGGATAGCTTTACCTGCTGAGTTTTGTTGATTAGTATCTAAACTATCTAAAAATGATGATTAGGAAGGTCCCAAAGTGTATTTCTGGGGGCTAGTATGCCCATTTTAGGTGACTAACTTTTTTTTTAATGAAAAGTACCTTTCTCAAATAAAGACTGATTTTGTACCAAAAACTAATGTTTTTTAAAACCATGTTTTTATATTATTTGGACAACTATATAACTTACGAAATTCTTGGCCTAAAACTTATTTTACGTTAGCCAATTTTTTTGTACATTAGTTTTTCTTTGACGTCTCTTAAACGTCACCTCACCAAATACGCACTGTTGACTTCAGGTCACCAGTTAAAGGTTAATCAAAAAATGAGTTCTCATTACAAATCAGAATCTGAGCCATAGTCTCTAAATACACTTGATACGAATATTCGTATCTTCACTTTTAGTCTCATTACTGATTCGTATTATTAACTGTTTTCAAGATAAATACCTGTTGGGAATTGTCGGTAGCGCAACGAAGGTTCTTATTAGAGCCGTTACTTTATAATTAAGTTTTACTAGCCAGACCCTTGTCAGGGTAATGCGAGTACCTATATTATTCTATATTATTCCCTTAAGTTTTCCCATATTTTACCGAGTATTTGGATGAGGCTCATAACTTTTTAGGATACTAGTTTCACGCGTTTATGAAGCCATTCTTATTAAATTTATCGCTGGATTGAACCTCATGGCATGATCTTCATCATCATTGGATAATGTATTTCTTTTTTGCTCAAATAATAATAATATGCGCCATTGCTCAGAAAAAGCTTTAGCAATAACTAACACATAGGAAGCCTTTGCTGAAACCTATAATACATTAACGATTGTTCAATGGAAGTGAAGTGAAGTGGCAATGGGCAGGGTACATAGTACGCAGAACTGACGGCCGATGGGGCAGAAAGGTTCTGGAATGGAGGCCGCGTACCGGAAAATGCAGCGTGGGACGTCCACCTACAAGGTGGACCGACGACATCGTAAAGGTGGCGGGAAGCGCTGCACGCAGGCCGCTACCAATCGATCAACATGGAAAGCATTAGGGGTCCACTACACACTACGTCCTATGGCTGAAATGATGATGATTGTTCAATGTATGTCTAATTACAAGTGTGTAAACGATTTGAACGCTATTTAATTAAATCTCACCCTCTGTATGAAAATACCCTGTGTCAAAAACGACTAGCGATTGAAAACGCTATTCGATAAAGGTTTAAAATGTAGTATCACTGTATAGGTAAATACCGACTAGGCCCTGTGTATATACAGTGTGTCCGGGCATGTAGTGATCAAACTTTAAAGGCGTAATCTATGGACAATTTTATCGATGAAAATACTTCAAATTTGGGGCCTGAACCTTTTCTCGAAAAATTACATCGATTTAAGTTTTTAATTTTTAGTTTACACCTCTTCTTTAAAAAACAAGTGAAAGCGTGGGTAGCTTAACATTAATAGGCAAATATTTTATATCATGCGATAGCCAATAAAATTATCTATTAGTAGAAGAAGAAAACAGACACAAGTTTCATACATTTTATGGGAGTAAGAATGGATTTAATAACAAAAATACATTACTTTTTCCACTTCTTTTTCAGTTATTTTCCAACACAAGAAAAACCAGGTCGTTAAGGTATGTTTTATTTGCATTGTGTTATTAGTATTTGAGCTATTCTACAAAACGAATGTAAATTTATTAGTCTACGTCTATTAGTTTCGACGTAATTGTTGAACAAAGATACCCCTTCCCAGCGGTTTCCATAGCACACGCGACATGCGAAAATACACTGCCTGAAAGAATTACTCAACCTATTCCGATTACTATGGAAACCGCTGGGAAGGGGTATCTTTGTTCAATAACTACGTCGAAACTAATAGACGTAGACTAATAAATTTACATTCGTTTTGTAGAATAGCTCAAATACTAATAATACAATGCAAATAAAACATACCTTAACGACCTGGTTTTTCTTGTGTTGGAAAATAACTGAAAAAGAAGTGAAAAAAGTAATGTATTTTTCTAATTAAATCCATTCTTACTCCCATAAAATGTACGAAACTTTTGTCTGTTTTCTTCTTCTACTAATAGATAATTTTATTGGCTATCGCATGATATAAAATATTTGCCTATTAATGTTAAGCTACCCACGCTTTCACTTGTTTTTTAAAGAAGAGGGGTAAACTAAATATTAAAAACTTAAATCGATGTAATTTTTCGAGAAATGGGTCAGGCCCCAAATTTGAAGTATTTTCATCGATAAAATTGTCCATAGATTACGCCCTTCAAGTTTGATCACTACATGCCCGGACACACTGTATAATTATACCTATTGTAAAATAGCCTTTGCCCCGTGATTTCGCTCGCGTAAACTGGGATCCCGGTTTCATTCCCTTAGGCCTTACGGGGTGAATTTTGAAAAATCCTTTCAAAACTGCCTACAAATTTCAGCGAAATCCGTGGTTTGAGGTAAATATTGATACACAGATCAGACAGTAACGGTTGCCTTTTACATATTATACAGAAATAGAACCTCTTATGACTACATACGAGTATGATACCACAGTATTTACCTTGAAGAGTCTTCTGTACTTAATTTAGACGCGGTTGAGCATATTTTCAGAGATATTGTGGCTTTTGGCTTTTGCGAGGTTAGATCATTTGCCATCGTTATTGCCTTTTGCGCCTTTACCCGGTATTAAAACTTCCTTAGGCAAATATGTCGTCTATCTGAATCGGGTAAAAAATTTAAGTTTAATATTCGTTTTAATAAATCAGCATTATTAAAATGCTGGCTTCGTGAAACGCCGTACGAAATTCAATGACTATTTTATTTTTTGTGACCCCAATTCTTTATTCGTGTCCATTGACTGTAGTTAGCCTTTATAAAATTTATTTTTGAGGCCTTCATTGATAAAAAATACTCGCATTTTTTATCAATATTGTATAAATTCAAAGTCTTCACTTCGCACTCGTTGATAAAATGTATTCAGCTCTATATCAAGTTCTTACCAGTCTAGACTAGATTCTCTTAACACTTAGGTACAACTATGTCGTAAAACCGCCGAATATCTGTATAAAAACTTGTGATTTGGAAGATTTTACTTTATAACTTATAAGACCGTAAATACGACAATTTCTTTGTTTCCTAAGAAATAATGTTTATCCTTCATCTGAATTCCTAATCTACAGTAAACAAAATTTCTTCTTTTCATGTTATAGATCGTTTCATTCACGAAGACGCGCCCCACCAAGGCCGCAAGGGAAGCGCGGAGTGCGGGAAGTTTGGCCCGAGCAATCCGCTCATAGATAATTTAGCGTGTACCGATAACAACCAAACATAAGCGGAAGAATGGTGTGGCGCGTCTTCGTGGATGAAACGATCTATAACTAAGAAAATGATTACCTACTTGAAAAATGTTTGGTAAAAGGTGTTTCATCCCAAAGCCTATCGGATCGTTATTACCGAAATTGAAAAACGATACTTCAGCCCACTACCTCACCTCGATCACTCTTAGGCTACTAGAAAAAACACCACCATTATTCATACGCCCATTTTCTACCGGCTCAACTAGTAATGTCCGTCCATTTTCTTTTTTCCACTCCATCAAACCGTGGCTTAGGTAAATTATTATTGTTTTCGAAAAGTGCCGAATATTGGAGTCGTTGCTTATCGAGTTTGCGGTCGGTTGACTTCGAATGGTTACCTGAAACCGGCTGCGGTTGCCGAGTCGATCTCTGGTGATGCGTGCATGCCAGATAATGTGTAGGTTCTATCGATTGATTTGTATTGTATTCTGAATGGTTTGAAGATGGTCCTTAATGTACAGTCGAAAGCAAATTAGACTATATTTTGTTGAAAAATAGTATTTATTCTGCTAAATATGACGTTTTTAAGTGTTTTTTAATGTCTGTACTGTCAGTACAGTCTAAATCTAACGTTTATTAGCAAAATAGATTTAATAAATTTAGAAAAGATGCCTTCTAGAAGATCTAGATCAGTGTTTTTCAACCTTTTTCGAGACACGACCCCCCTAGCATAAAAAAATATTTTGCGACCCCCCGACCGCTCGCTTTTTTTCATGCATTTTGTAATATTACAAAGATGTTGTAGGTACCTAGGAACCGAATATTTCAATCTATAGAACATTTTATGCATTTGCTCAATAATTAGATTTCGGATAAATCTATCTTTACAACTTAACTGTTTTTTACTGAGGTAGGTTTTACGACTTCTCGCGACCCCCTATAGAGGCTTGGCGACCCTCCAGGGGGTCGCGACCCACAGGTTGAAAAACACTGATCTAGATCATGCCATGTATCCCTCTAGGCGACAGCAACGTGTACTGGTTCTGTAATATAGGTAAACATGTTAGATCGTTGTGTTACACCTTAGTCTATATTTTGCTTCAATAAGATTCTCTTTGGCTACTTTAAAGCATTGCAAGACTGTAAAACATCAGGCTTCAAAGGTGAAAAAATATTTTTCTACTTTAGCTCTTATTTTCCTGTAAATTAATACAGTAAGTGCTACGTCATATCCATGCAGCTTTCAAACTAGTTATAGCAAAATAATAAGTTTTCTGATTAGAGCAGATTAAGTAACCCTCGAAGTTGTTTCTCATGCGCCATTCAGAACTTTTAATGTTATTATTAAAGTCCCGCTCATATTCCCATTCGCGGTGTGGTCTCCGGCTTCGTTAAAACGAAGATCAGCCCAAGTCCGTGAAACTTTTAACTACTTCTACCTTAACGATGTATGTGCGATCGCAAACGGCAAAATTCGATTTGTACTCCACATCTGACTGATTTGTGTTGCAAAATAGAAGCTGTTACAAGGACATAAAGACGCCAGTGTTTAGAGCTGATCTGCTGTCGTCTGTACCATTTATTTTCGGCTGGATTGCCGTCGCCATGGCAACGCTTCAGACCGATGTCTTATTGATTAATTGCTCAACACGTTGCCTTGATAAACGGTCGGGAACTCACTGTTTCATCTTTGTGCGTAGTTTTTCGTCGGCTTTTTGCTGTTACCTTGTTTTATTTACGATGTTGAAAGCTTTTGTAGGGCTATGTACACATTGCCAAGACAATTAAATAGACGTTTGTACTGTTCTGTGAGGAAAACGGGAGGTTGTATAAAAATAATGGGCGCACAAGCGCGTGGGATGATATTAAAGGTCACGAATGAATCAAAGAGATTTCAGTACATTTACATAAATCAGAACATTATTTCTTGCATTATATACTAACTGCTTCTAATGCACCTACTTACTGCTCATAATACTATCTTTTCACTTGTCTTCGTTTCATTCTTCATTCGTGAAAATAATTTTATTATCTTACGAAGGTAATTTTTACTGAAAACTCTTTAGCAACTAAGTAAGTTCGTTACCCACTAGTGCCGTAAGTTAGTAATGCTAGCACAAGCAGCCGTCATTCCGCCTATCTAGAAGGTGTTCTACTAAAGCTTGTCTAATACGCAATACATAATGTAATGGTGATCATACTCGATAGTGGGTCTATGGTATGGTCTATGGTTGGTGGGAGAGAGAATCTGGGCACTGTACGGAATGGCGCCAGGGGATAACATTTGAGTGTTTTATTTCAAATACATTATTTGAACTGTACTGTACTGTACATACACAAGTAATAATCAATGATGATGATTAAGTGATGTATTTTTATGATTTTATGCAAATGTAAACAAAACTATGACCTCATTAAGCTATGCTTCACGTTAGTATGTTTCCAGCTTAACTTTCATCCAGCTGGAAAGTGTTTGCAATTTGCTCCCTCATATTGGATCAAGTAAGCGATTCATCGAGCGTTAGCCCGTAAACTTCGATGAATCGGCACAACTGAAAGAATTTCACGAATCGCAAAATATTAAAACCCGAAATCGATTCGGTAAGGGATTCCTTTGAAACGATTGACAAAAAAGCAATTAGAACGTGATTCGTTCCACGGCTAATTGAAATCTTATTAATCTTGAATAATTCGTCCGGCAAAAATATTCGTTTGTTTCTAATTTATCGTTTAAGACATAAAGTATATAGTCCAGTCAATAAAGCATTATAGATGGAAAACTGTAGAACACAATTTCTGACTTCAGGACTTTATTTAGACTAGTTAGGAGGTGAACATAGCAAAAGTCCCCGCCCTTAGCTCTTGAGCCGGCGGGGAGAGGGGGGTTTAAAGGTGCCACATGTTCCCATCAGGAGAAAACCGACTAAATCAACATTGAGCAATCATTATAGACATGCGGGAGCATGTTAAGCCTTGTTCCAGGGAGGGGACTGCACCGTGCGTATATTTAGACGAACCACTTTGAGCCACTTTTGACTCCGCATCACTCAAAAACTACTGTGCATTAACACTTCAAATTTGGTTCATGTGTTGAGACTTGCAAGATATACATCAGTTTCAAATTTCATAAATATGCCTCAAACGGTTCTTTAGGTATTGACGTCCAAAAATCTACATGTCTGACCTATAGACCAAATTCTAACCACTTCCAGATGACCTCGAAGGTTCAAATTTGGCATCCAGAAAGGTAGTTATGTAAATACAAAGGAACAAATAAAACATCAGTAAATTTTAACATTTCACATGTGATGGATAGATTTTAGTGTTCTAAATGTCGATTTTTGAACGTCAATACCTAAATAACCGTTTGAGGTATATTTATGAAATTTGAAGCTGATGTATATATATTTTTTTTTTTTATGTGATAGGAGGCAAACGAGCAGACGGATCACCTGATGGTAAGTGATTACCGTCGCCCATAGACACCCGCAGACCCAGGGGCGTTACAGGTGCGTTGCCGGCCTTTAAGGTAAAGATACGCTCTCCTCTTGAAAGCTTGCAGGTCGTATCCGTCCGGAAACACCGCAGACGACAGTCCATTCCACAGTTTGGTTGTACGGGGCAGGAAGTTTCTAGAGAAACGTACTGTTGTGGACTGCCAACCATCTAAGTGATGGGGGTGGAAGTGCTGTCGGGTAGATCGGTGGCGAAAAGTGGCGGCAGGAATAAGTCCGGATAATTCTTCGGAGCACTCCCCGTGATACATGCGATAGAATATGCACAGTGAGGATACATCTCTACGCAGCGCCAAGGGGTCAAGCCGATCCGAAATGTCCTGGCAGTCAACGATTCGAGCTGCTCTCCGTTCAATGCGGTCCAGAGGGAGAAGCTGGTACTGGGGCGCACCTGCCCAAAGATGAGAACAGTATTCCATATGAGGCCGAACCTGCGCCTTGTAAAGTTGCAGACGATGGGCTGGAGTGAAATACCGTCTCGATCTATTGAGCACACCAAGCTTCTTCGAGGCTAATTTAGCCTTACCCTCTAAATGACCACGGAACTGGACTTCGCTCGATATGTCGACACCAAGGATTCCGATATTGGCTGAGGCAGTTAGGGGAGTGCTCTCGCAAGTATATCTTGCAAGTCTCAATACATGAGCCAAATTTGAAGTGTTAATGCACAGTAGTTTTTGAATGATGAGGAGTCAAAAGTGGCTCTAATTGGTTCGTCTAAATATACGCACGGTGCAGTCCCCTCCCTGGAACTAGGCTTAACATGCTCCCGCATGTCTATAGTGTTTGCTCAATGTTGATTTAGTCGATTTTCTCCTGAAAGGAACATGTAAGACAACAATAAAATTTCCAATTTTACAGTCCTTCTAGAGCAGATGCCGTAAAAACTATACAAGATATAGAAAAACTTGACGGTCTCACCTGTAGCAAATTGAATAAGGTTTTTTTGGTTCATAGTAGTCATGTCACTAGGACGCATAGTTTCCGAGAATTAAGCGAAAAACCGAAAAGTGATACCTTTAAACCCCCCTCTCCCCGCCGGCTCAAGGGCTAAGGGCGGGGACTTTTGCTATGTTCACCACCTAACTAGTCTAAATAAAGTCCCGAGGTCAGAAATTGTGTTCCACGGATTTCTCTCTACACCGTCGTTAAGGCATTCATTGACTGGACTAATATCAATTTGCCCTTTTAGGTAAATTGTGATCAAATTACTGGAGATTTAACGTTTACCTATGTTTCCTTTAATCAACAACTACTATCTTTCTCTAGCTTCAAAACGGTTAAAAACTTAGTGAAAACATATCTAGTTAATTTACATAACATTTACAACGCAAAACGATATAACTGAAACGGCTGTCATCAACGGGCGCAATTAAAGACCAATCTTCCTGTTATCTAAAATTCATACAGACGAATGCAATAAAACGGCCCGCCAATATAACGGTTGATTGTTTCTCATTGCGGCCATGTTTGATTGGAAGCGATATAACGCAATATAAGGCAATATAGCACATGACTAGTCATGCTCGCTTGTGTCCTTCTAGCATCGGTCGCGCTGGCACAAGCCGGATATGTACCATTCAGATATTTGCACGATTACGTTAAGGATGGACGTGAGTATCCGTATTTGTTGAGTTCCATCTCAATCTTAACTTTATCAACCACGTTTCCGTGTCTCTCTCACGGGCATGTGATTTTTTCTCTTATCAAATATATATCCGTAAAATATAGGCGGACCAAGCAGACAGATTGTCTCAAGTGTCATTTATCTTATCTATACACACATACCTACATAGAATATACAGCTCGTTTTTAGACTGGAAAATCTCGCGTGAATTTCCATCGTAAAATTCCCTGCTACTCTGCCTTATTTACGATGTTGAAGGCCTTTGTTGGGCTAAGTACACATTCCAAGTCAATCAAATAAACGGTCTCTCTACAGCTCTGCTTTGTAAAATGTTCGACCTGTCTAATTCTAATTGAGCTAGGTACCAAGTTATCAAATCTCTTGTACTGGTAATTGTCAAATTATCAAACGTTGAAAGCATCTAACATTCAGCGTTTGATGCTATATTAATTTCAAACCTTTGGAATATTTGTACTTCACTAATTTGTTAAGTGAGTCTGCTAAGTTTCTGGGCATAATGAGTTGAGATTTGAGTTTCTGTAATATGAAACCAGTATTTATTTACCGTAGCGTTTTTTTTGCAATGCCGGTGTTTTCAATTTAAGTTTCGTGTTTATTTTAGAGAACAAAGTTAAATTCTCCATTCTCAAATTAGTTTCAAAATCCTTTAAGCAATATTAAGTTGAAAGGTATTTAGGTAAATTAATATCGAATGCTTTTGTGAGAGCCGGTAAGAGAGTTTATACAAAACTGTTTATTGTATGGAAAAGTAACTAGGTATAGGTAATTTAACGTTGCCGTTTTTATCTGAGAAAACCAATGAAATATTTAAAAGTTTTATTTATTTAAAAATATTTTAACGCCATATAAATTAGTACATAATGCGATTTGCTTGCCATAAGGCATTCTCTAGCAGTTTACCTGCAGAAAAAAATAATTTCCTGGTATTAGAAAGCAAAGAAAAAACAAAAAGTTTTTATGTCTTGCCCTTTTCATGTAGCGATATGAATATATTTAAGTGCTTATCACAGCATGGTTTTTCAGGCCCAGTGGATGGACCGTTCCCTTCAAATCTCATGAACATTCCATACTACTGCTACCAGGCGCCTCTAAAAGGGAACTGTGAAGAGGTACACTTTGTATGGTTTTTCGACGTGGTAAGGCGCAAGTGCATGCCCATGTTCTACTCAGGGTGTAAGGGAAACGAGAACAGATTCTCCAGCAAAGCAGAATGCGAGAACTACTGCGTCCATAAAAGACCTATTTAAAAGAACGTCTTTCATTTGTTTGTCGGAAGTTTTAGATTTACCACTAACAACGCCCGTATTCACAAAAATTACCATGAGGTCTCATAATACACACACACGAACCAATCACAGAGCTCTATTCAACGCTGTGCGTTAGATTTACTGATTCACTTAAGCAAGCATCGTTTGTGAATACGGGCGTTATTTAACTTGATTCTTACATACATTGTTTCTGTATCAAAAATAGTTTGGATGACTATTAAATAGGCGCCACAAAGGCTGACATTTTATAGCTCTCGTTACTAAAGCTGGGTTGCACCATATGACTTAACAATAACAGACGTCATAAGTCTGTCGAACACCATACAAAAACCACCGGCTATTTTAATAGTTGCGTTTAAGTTAGGTGGTGCAACTCAGCCTAAGTATTCCTTGTCAAACTTATCAATCTTATAAAGAACCATATCTACAAAATCTCAAGCATCAAAATGCACTAGCTAATTGAAATCAACATTGATCTGAACGGAAAAGTTTTCCTTTCACTGCCGCCAGTTACAAAACCGTTTCAAAACTTACGAAGGTTTCAGCGAACTAAGTTGCAGTAACAGCAAAGAGTACAGTATAACCAAGCTGCTGAAAACCCCAAATCGAGAATGTTCGGAACCGTTAAGATAAATCAAAGAGCGCCGTTAGCCTTCGAAGTTCCGCTGCAAGTTTCATTTGTGTCGCTTTCAGCAGCTTTTAGGCGCTGCACGATGATGTATGGCTGCTTGGATCAAGCAAATGTGTGCTTTATAGTTACTTCTGGAAGACTGAGATTAATTGTAGTTTTTTGGTTTACACTGGTACCTACACTGATTTATGCAATTGGTAATATTACATGTTAACGACATACAACTAGGTATGTAGCGTAAGTGCCTACTTATAAAGAATCCATTTTTTATTACTTTCAAATTCAGATAAAAGTTAAATTTTGAAGTACGTAGGCAAAGGCTCATAAGAAGGCTCAAGGTCACCCAAAGGGCGATGGAGCGGGCTATGCTCGAAGTTTCCCTGCGTGATCGAATCAGAAATGAGGAGATCCGCAGGAGAACCAAAGTAACCGACATAGCTCGCAGAATTGCTAAAATCAAGTGGCAGTGGGCGGGGCACATAGCTCGTAGAGACGATGGCCGTTGGGGCAGGAAAGTTCTCGAGTGGCGACCACGGGCTGGAAGACGTAGCGTGGGCAGGCCTCCTACTAGGTGGACCGACGATCTGGTAAAGGTCGCGGGAAGAGCCTGGATGCGGGCAGCGCAGGACCGTTCATTGTGGAAAACCTTGGGGAGGCCTTTGTCCAACAGTGGACGTCATTTGGCTGAGACGACGAGGCAAAGGCAGCATCCACTAAACTACTTTTTTTAATAATTAAAAAATCAGTTCAAGATGCGACTCTTAACGCTCAAAATTTTAATAACTAAGATATCACCTTTTTCAACAGACACTATCTGAGTGCCTTTTTACAATTCACGCCTCCAACTAAGCGTATTGATATAGATCCATAAACACAGCCTGAAATCAGTAAAGAAGAAGTACGAGACAAACACTGTCTGAAACTTGTCCCTGAAATGAAGTCTGCTGAAATATTCCAGTGCTACTTTGCAGGCTCGCTAGCTTTAGTTACTTTGTTGTAAATTGGCGCTTTTGTCAAACTAGCAAGAACTTTATTTAAATGTACGAGTAGATACAGCGTCAAATAGTTCGTGACGCCCAAAGTGGCCCAAAAGTTGACAACGCAAGCTTATTACAATGAAACAAAGACGTGTTGCGACCTTTTTGGCTACTTTGGGTGTCACTAACTACACTCAACATCAAATAAACCGCACCTTCCGCGACGCGAACTTTAAAGATTTTCTTCTGACACAATCATGGTACCCCAACAATATTGGTGTTATTTGAAAGCCCAATAAATATCCTTACAGAAAAATACATTTCATTTCTAAATAAATGATTAACATTTACCATAAATGTGACTTGAAAATAGACCTCACTTTGGGCTCACCTCTGTGATCAATTAGACCAATTTTTATGGTTATAAAACCAAATAAAGATCTCACGTGTCCTCTTTAACAGATGGATAGCGATTAATCCCAACTTAACAGTTTTATAGTCATAAAAAATGGCTATAGCGTAACTACCTATTTTTTGAAGAAGTGACTCTGGATCCTTGTAAAGACACATTTTTGGGGTAAAAACCTTTCCTTTAATGAAATGAAGTTTAGAACTAGGCTTTCAAATGGTACCAATGTTGGTGGGAAGTGGGGATGCATACGTTTGATAAGTGCTTGTCGCGGGAGCTGCGATTTATTTGATGCCGAGTGTATTTGACTGTACCAGGAGCCATGATGCATTCTAAGTACGCCCTCTTAAATAAACCCAAGCAATAATTTGTAGTTGTTTTTTACTGACGAAATAAGCAACGCAATAACAAAGGGATTTCGATTTAAGACCATCCATTTATTTGGTCCTTGCCAGCATTCTAGGGCAAGTTAGAGAGATAAATACAAGTGAAAATACGATGACATTATTTTTCTATGCGGGGCCTCTAGTCCCAAAATAGGCAACAGATTGGCAGTCTACAGAATATATTGGATTTTCAGTAGGTATGCTACTTACATCTAAAAGCTACAGTTTGCTTATAAAGCTATGTTATCATCTACTGCTGGGCGTACGTAAGCCTCCACTCGCTGGCCCATGGCTAGTGGTCATACAACATCATTAATTTATGTCTTAAGCTGGACGTCTACGGTCAGTTAAGCTGATAAATCGAAGTGACGACACCCTGAAAACTGATATTAGGTATACAATAAAACTCAATTTAAGATTTCACACACACGTCAGTCCAACTGATCAGCTTTACGTGAAAAATTAGCACTATTTACTGTGATTGCCATTCAACATTGTTCAATATCATCTGTTCCCCATAGTAGACGTTTAGTTTTCTTCATTTTCAGTCTGTTAAAGCTGAAACGAAGCTCTTACTGTGACGTTCTCATTTCACCCGCCGATTATAAGCGAGACATTTAAAATATAAACTGAAACACTTGTTCGTACTGTTCATAAAAACTTAAAGCCTTCGTAATATCGCGCAAAAGTGTTTTATGTCAGTCGGGCGTTTCCTTTCGGGAACTTGGACGAATAAACTTTTATTGCGTCCACTTACACACAGAGTTCTTTTGCGAAATGACTACTAAACGCCCGTTCTCTTCGGTTCAGGGGATAAATGTCTTGTAAATTAAAATGTTTTGATTTGTAAACCTTTTGACAGCGGAAAAGTTTCTTTTAGACCTAGTTTAAAGTGAACCGTAACTTAAAAATGTCATACATTTCACAGATCACAGAAATAATACTGTTCTGTTGCGTCGTTTCTAAGACTTTATTGTCATGTTTCGTAAGCTTCCTTATACCTTAACTTTTCGTTCCAACTAAAAGTCGTCCACTGCTGGAAAAAAGCAGAATACGAAATGATTCCCACAATGACCGCTCTTGTGCTGTCCGCATTTAGGTGCGTCTTACGATCATCACCAGTGTGCTTACCATGAGTTAACGTTAGGTGTGTTCACTAGCGACTGCGTAAAAAATGACATTAGTAGCTAGTTAGTGCAGCGCCCCTAGCGGCTACTTTCAAGAAATAACATCTTCATAGTTTTTTTGACGTATTCGATAGCGAACACACCTAACGTAAACTCATGGTAAGCACACAGATCGTCAGTCATCTGTTATGGTTGGTAAAACATTCCAATTTAGGTTGCAAATTATTATTAAGTATGTATAGCTGTACACGGACGGAAGCATCAAGTCAAGTCAAGTCAAGTCAAAATTTCTTTATTTGTTTAGACTAATAAATAGTTCTTACAAATCGTCATAATGCTCTTAAGGAGCCTCTACATGTCTCATAATCTTTTTACCCTACCAGCGCTTCGAGACCAACATTTGGCAAGTGCTGAGAAGAAGCGCCGCAACAAACTCAGTCACCACTGTCTGCCGGTTAATATAAATAAATAGAAATAGTAGTAGTAAGTAGGTACATTCGATTCAGGAGCAGTTCACTGAATTTACCATGCATTCTTGTATGGTGTATCATAAGAATGGGTATACAAGATTGCGTGGTATATTAAACAAGGTAGTGACGTGCTAATATCTAGACTTACATATTAAGGTACTAGTAGAAATGACTCGCATACATACATCATATTTTGATAACATTATTCGTAGTTACATAAGCATTTGTATGTATTCCAAACAGCGCATCAGCTTTCCATATGATATTTTGGTTTGTAACATTTAACCCAAAAGTTTGCTCTGCTGATATTTCCAATAACTAAAACATCGAATGCATAATGTTTCTGGTTAACTGTGAGTTAAACTTTGTTGGTTATGAAAATATGTGAACCAGGAGTTGGGCATTGATTGAGATACAATGTAATAGTAATTATTACTTCAATGAACTTGGGAAGTCTGAAAGTTACTTGAAGTGGTCAGGTGTTATTTTAATTAGATTTTCCCTGTTTATTTATGTTACCAAAAATATGACGAACTTCAGAGAAATTACTAAGTTCTGGTTAAAAATACAACATCATCATATGTTCGTATATTAAACATTCCATGTTATATTATATAAATTTTACTTAAAAGGTTTGATATTAAATTCAGACGTGACACGAAAATATAGCAATAATAACCACGTAGAAATATCTTAAACAAAACCGTGCCAACATCCGCTTCCAAGTAATAAAATCCAACTTATGAATTCCCTCCATATCTTCCCAAAGCGACATCTGACAGCAATTTAAAGAAGTCACATTCGGGCAGCCTTAAAAAGAATTTCAGAAATCGTGAGAGGTTCACTTCAGATCAAAAAGCTCGTAATATTTCAACATTTTGCTCATATTTCTCAGCAGGGGCTGCTCGCTTGACATCTCGCTCGTGACGAGCAACGGAGGTCAACTCAAAAACCAGTGCTTTTATTAGATAGCCGCCGAAAGAGATGAAAATTCAGCTTTTTAGAGCGTATACAGAATGAGGATCAGTACTGTTGTACAAAATGCAATAAAACTAGTATCTACGTTAATCTTTAAGACATAAGAAAGATATATCTTTTTGAATTATCCAAATCGGACCATTACTTACGAAGATATTAAGTAATAAACATAGGCCGTTTTTGCCGCTCAAAGTCAACGTACGCAGGGCCGCGTGACGTCATTATATCCGAATCGAGCGCAGCCGGCGTACTATTGGGATGGAAAATATTTTTTTCCAGCTAAAATATCAGTTTTAGAAAAAAACTTTTAATAACATTTATTCATTAAAATAAAGTAACCCATCGACCAGTAATTTTTAAAAGTAAAAATTTTGAAAAATAAGTATCGCTATGTCCAAAGACCACATTTTCATAGGATTCGATGGAATGCGGAGACGCGGTTGGGGTGAGTGTAACTTTATGATTGTTTGTATTGTACATACATAATATGAGTGCTAATAACCAGTTTCTGGCCTAGGGGGGGGGGGGGATAAGTAATACCCAGCTTTTAGCCTGGGGAAGGGGCAAGCCTTACCCAGATTCTGGCCTTGGTGGGAGGGGGGAGAGGCAAGTCATACCCAGTTTCTGGCCGAGGGGGAGTCATACCTAGCTTATGCTTATGGACTGGGGGGAGGGGCTAGCCTCACCCAGCTTTTGGCCTGAGGGGAGGGGGGGATCAAGTTATAACCAGTTTCTGGTTCTGGCCTGGGGGGGGGGGGGGGGGGGGGGTTAAGTCATACCCAGCTTATGCTTATGGGCTGGGGGGAGGGGCTAACCTTACCCAGCTTCTGGCCTGTGGGAGGGGGGGGGGGGTCAAGTCATACCCAGTTTCTGGCCTGGGAGGGGGGGTAAATCATACCCAATTTCTGGCCGAGGGGGAAGTCATGCCCAGTTTATGACCTGGGGAGAGGAGGGGGGCGGGGGAGTCATACCCAGCTTCTAGGCTAAGATTAAATAATTTCCAGGAGGGAGCAGCTGTCCTTTCCTGCAGCAGCTGGCGTAACGTAGGTTAAACTCAGAAAAACTAAATAACAGGTAGGTATTGCGTGTACATCGAAATGATCTTCATAGCAATGTCTTGCTTGTAGCCTAGGCAGAGTGTATCTGCCTCAGCTATACCTTATTGTTAGAAGTAAATAAATTAATACTTATACATTTTTATATTTTACTTGGAAGAAGATATGACAACACTTATGAACACTTTATTTGAATAAATCGCCAAATATACCACCGCGGAGACCCCAATCGCGTCTCCGCGTTCCATTGAATCGTATGAGCGTATGGATTTTTTGCGATATTTTTCACAATTTCTGTTTTTAAAAATTACCTGTCGATAGCTTACTTTATTCTGATGAATAAATGTCATTACAAGTTTTTCTCTAAAACTGATAGTTTGGCTAGAAAAAAATATTTTCTATCCACGCAGTACGCCGGCAGCTTTCGGATCGGATATAGTGACGTCATCGTTCCCGCGCCGGGCGGTCAGTGAACTTTTTTAGTAATTTGGCCATAACTTCGTCAATTTTTGTCGTAGAACAAAAATTTTTGGACTGTATATTAAGGATTTCTTAGCTCTATAAATCTGCATTCACAGCTAAAAATCGAAATGATCCTCATTGGACTGAATTAACAATGTGAATACTTCGACGTTTTGATAGAGCTTAAAAGTTGAAAAATATAATCTGGCTCTACATTACGCAGACAGAACTTTTTGTCTGATCTTAATCAATTTAATATTGATTTAATTACACGTAGGTATACTTATCCGTCTCTCTAGTTTTTAGAAACTGGATTTTTTTTTAAATTAACTTATATGATAAAAAATACGTGATTATTATCTTTTTTTGCGTTGTCACAATATTTCATTCGTGTTTTACGTCACCCAATTTATTACCGCTATGCGTGGGAGTTAATTTAAATGTACATAATGAAAATATGCTACGATAGGTAATTTGGTTCATTCATTCAATTCAATGCGAATTTGGTATAACCAATCAGCACTGCGTATTGTGTGAGCTAACGCCCTAACGATCTCATCGTTAATACACTGTTTTGTGGATTAGGCATGTATTTGCACATTTACTGTTATTTTCGTAAAGGGAAGTAATACTAATGGGAATATGATTCGTGATTTACGCCCGTATTCACAAACATTACTATGAGGTCTCACAGTGCGCGTGGACGCACAGGGTCACACACGAACCAATCGCAGAGCTCTATTCAACGCTGTGCGTTCGATTTGTTGCTTCACTTAAGCAAGCATCGTTTGTGAATACGGGCGTTAGAGTTGCAATGAACACATTGAGTCTCTTGATGTGGTTTTTCATAGTAGATACATATTAAACTAAATACTTAATTAATTTTCTTATTGAAAATTGTGATACCTCTCAAAGGTAAATTGTTCAGTTTCCGATTTACTTGTAACATAATAAAAACGGAAATTGAAATACTTACCTACTTTGACTTGTTAATAAGTATCATTAAATTATTACATGTTTCTATTAATAAAATCCAATTACTAGTAATTAGTCACTAGTGACTTTTTGTAAAATTAATGAGGTGTCTGAAATAACGTAGGTAATGAATTTAAGCATAATGTTTTACTTACAATAACCGTTTGAAAATAATACATATACAATACACAATACCTTAGGTATGTATGTGTGTCATTTACTTACCTTCGTATGACAAAAGACAACATAATATTTGAAACATTGTTTGAAAGTATTCTCGAAAATCTCTTTTAATATTTCGCTGTATTACACTAACCAAGTATGCATTTCTTACCAGTTGCAGTGTTCGCCATAGCTTTCTGCACTTTTCAGCTTCTAAATGTCCAATATTAGCATCCTATGAATACCTATATTGTCCTAGCAACCAGCAATTTACATAGAATACAAGTACGTACTATACAAGTTGTGTGGGACTTGTAATAAACTCAAAATTAATGCAACAGTGACGTCAATTCAGTTGCAGTGTTCGCTGAACTTCAGGCGGTATTTGTGATGTCGCCTCGAGCTGCATGTATTATTTGATTAAAGCAACGTCTTGAAACTATTGTCTGTGTAAATAGAAACTGGTAATCTTGCAAACAAACTTATATACTTAGCACCCGTGCGAAAAAACGGGCGGGTCGCTAGTATTGTTATAAACAAGAGTCACATTAACTGGTTTCTTCGTATCATCAAACTTTTTTTGTTATTATAATGTACTAAGATCTAGCTACGTGGCGCCACGGAAATTCTCAAACCTGCTTGGGGCAGTCTTA
Source organism: Ostrinia nubilalis (assembly GCF_963855985.1). Lineage (NCBI taxonomy): Eukaryota > Metazoa > Arthropoda > Insecta > Lepidoptera > Crambidae > Ostrinia > Ostrinia nubilalis. The sequence goes on along the minus strand of NC_087099.1, from coordinate 4,273,711 downwards.
TACAGCCTTTTGCTACATCAAGCAGACATTAAGGCTATCTTTACATCAGTTTCTGTAGTAAAACCCAAGGGATAGGCATAGTAATTACCTCAATGTAATTGTAATACAGTCTAAATATTATTTACTACTCCTTAGTTTCACCCTTTTAGTTAAAATAGAGATATGTGGAGGTCTTCTTATTATGCTTATATGCATCCCACTTAACATCAGGTCAGATTGTGGTCAAATAACTGCCTTGTATCTTATTAGAGGTATACCTTAAACATATCAAAATTATAAATCCTCTCCAGTCTTCAGGTTATCTAAAGTTGTTCCGAGCGGAAAACAACTTCTTATCAGGAACTAGTTTGATTACTTTGATGTTGTGAGTTACATAACGTGTTTAGCCTCTTGAAACCCGATTCTTTGTGGTCGGATATTACTTACATTGGGTTATCTTATACGTTTATTCTCCCATTTCGATCACGAAACATTTCAGTGAAATCAAAGTACAAATCAGAACAACTTACTCGTATTTCCATAAGTTTTGGGTTACCAGAGATTACTTATTGGTTTTATATCTTACTGGTTTTTACTTTTTAGTTCTTTTTTTTTTTCGTTTTACCATTGTTCTTGGGATATTATTGACTATGACTTACACATATACATACCTATATGTTACGGTCAATGTGATAAATGTACAAATCTATATATATAAAAGAAAGTCGTGTTAGTTACTCCACTTATAACTCAAGAACGGCTGAACCGATTTAGCTGAAAATTGTCAGGGAGGTAGTTTAGAGCCAGGAGAAGGACATAGGATACTTCTTATCCCGTTCGAAATTAAAAAAAAAGTCTGCTTATTTATTGCCATTAAGGCGGAACAAAGTTCGCCGGGTCAGCTAGTTATGAATAATCGCCGGTTATTATGAATAATTACCTCATGATTTGATAAAAGTTATTAATATAAGATCATTTATGTGTGTATAAAACTAAATAGGCGGCTTAGGGGTGGCCCAAGGGCCAACCCCGCCGCACCCTAACCTATTTTTCACTTTAAATCAAACAATATGTTATGGGCATTATGGCAAAGTAATGTTACGCAAGAAACAGTCCAAAGTCATTATGCCAAATTATATTAATATATGATATCAAAACGTTCAAAATGTGTGGCTGTACACCGGCGCTGTACACGAGCCGGTGTTCTCTTTTTTCTTTTATTATATGTATTTGTTACTATTAAGGTTGCATTATTAAATAATCACTGATAAATGTGATTAATTTATCACTTTTACGTCGACTGTCGGTAATTATTCATAATAACCGGCGATTATTCATAATTTTCAATTTATCATATTAACCGTAAGATGGAAAATTGCATGTGGTAAACTACGCACTGTATTTGACCTAGTATTATTGCTACAAACATAGCTTTATTATAAACTGTTGTTAAACCATTGACTTTGTGTCTTCCACATACAGATTTGACCTCAATCTCAATCAGGATGAGATTGAGCTGCGTCAGCTTCTAAATTACAAGTACCGAGCAAGATCGATTAACAAAAGAGCCATATTACGAAGTTCCTCAGCAGTACCAGAGCAGTTCCAAATTGGCCCTAATGTGGCCGGACCACACGGGGCATTTACGTCCATGTAGTTACACTACTGCTGAAGCCCGCTAGATATCTCGCCTTAATGCCCGTTCGAGACAAATTGCCAAACCGAGCCCTGGCACGATCAACCTCATTTATATGTGGGACCAAATTAGGAACCTTGAAGAAAATTAGTGCGGCTTCTGGCTGTATAGCGGGCAAGACTAGCGCTGGTTTAGAGCTGAAATTGTATAGCATCAGAATTTAAATTAAATAGGTTCTTGTATTTTGGTTGTAATACGGTGCTTTCTGCATATCTACTTGAGGATTAACTGAATTTGCACCGGCTAATTAAATTCAACAAAGAAAAGGCGTTTATTAGATACTTAGAATATTTATTAATAATACAACGATGCACTTATTTTATTGAAGTTTAAAGCTAGAGCTCCAAAATTGCATAATTTCAGCTAAATGCCACGGCTACAAAAAGCTTTTATTTAACAAGAAATGTTGAAAAAGCTTTCATTAATCATATTTTACGGTTATTTAACAAGAAAACTTCGTATTACGAATTGAAAATATCTTTAAAATCGAATCCCAATTACTCGCGAAATCCATGTACCGAGAGACCTGCTTTACTCCAAAAAAGCCGTCTAGTGAATAAGTAAGCCGGCGCATTGTGGTGTCCGCCGCGTGGCCGCACGTTAATGAGCGCAAAGTGGGCCACCGAGTCACTATCCTGCGTGGTTAAGGCGACGCTTCTCACTTATTATTAAACATCATTAAAAATATCTAGAAATATGGTTAGCCATTCCAACCAGCTATCTGGTAGCTTGAACTTGTTACAGTACTAGCGCTAAGCCGTCTAGCGCTGAATAAATAAGACGGCGCATTGTGGTTTCCGCCGCGTGGCCGCACGTTAATGAGCGCAAAGTGGGCCACCGAGTCACTATCCTGCGTGGTTAAGGCGACGTAACTCACAGATTATTATTAATACAAATATCTGAAAATACTGCTATCCCTAACAACGAGCTATCTGGTAACTTGAACTTGTTATAGTACTAAGTAGCGCTAAGCCGTCTAGCGCTGAATAAGTAAGCCGGCGCATTGTGGTGTCCGCCTTGTGGCGCACGTTAATGAGCGCAAAGCGGGCCACCGAGTCACTATCCTGCGTGGTTAAGGCGACGCTACTCACAGATTATTACTAATACAAATATCTGCAAAGACTGCTGGCCCTAACAATTTGTTTTCTGGTAGCTTGAACTTGTTACAGCACTAATACTAAGCTGTCTAGCGCTGAATAAGTAAGCCGGCGCATTTTGGTGTCCGCCGCGTGGCCGCACGTTTTGAGCGCAAAGTCGGCCACCGAGCCACTATCCTGCGTGGTTAAGGCGACTTAAGGTTACTTTCAGATGATTAGTAACTCTAATACTATAAGTAAGCTTAATATACTGGTAGGGGCTAAAAATCAACTGTAAAATTAGCTTGAAATTATTATTACAGCAACATTGTCACAACGTTGTTTTGCGCTAACAAAATGCGCCAGGCATTGTGGTGCTACTATCCTGCGTGGTTAAGGCAACGCTTCTTGAAAATTATTATTATCTCTAACACAAATAACATGAGAATACACTGCTAGCAACTAACAACCAGTTGTGCTTGAATATGTGGTGTACAGTTAACAGCACATCAGGCTATACATTTTTGATGCAAAATCGCATCTATTACGACTAAATAAGACGCCACAGTGTTTACGTTGACGTGCCGTCGTCTGTACAATGACGCCAAAGCAGGGAGCCGTCTAGCGCTAAATAAGTCGTCGCATTTCAGTGTGATCGATCTATGTATTTGGCACGAAGACTTAAAATTTTAATGATGAGTAAACGTCTAAATGGAAGAGAAAAATAAGAAAATGCTACCGGCGCATAGTAATGACCTAATACCTATCGGAAACCGAATCCGCCTGGGCTTCGTTAGACTCCGATGCAGTAAAATATCTTATTGGAAGAAATTCGACAAGTAAATATTGAAGAAGGAGCGCATAATATTGGGGCATAAGATTGAATATCAGAGTTCAGGATCTTAACTGTTGGAGAGCGGAGCAAAATGAGCGAGAAGTAGGGCACAGGGTCTCGAAGTCACTGTCCTTGCTTGTTAAGGCATAGTTTACACCTATAGTATAATTTTACCTAGAGAGACCTAACGATAAACGACGTTTTGTACGTAACTCCAAAACATGGGGAAGTTATCTCGGTATCAAATCAAAATCGAATTTTACATTCATGATGTAAATAGAAATAAGTGTTATTTTGAAACAAAATTGTAATAGTCTGGTGTGCTATTGACTGTGCAGAAACCGAGAACTCTTACGCCCGTATTTACAAACGATGCTTGCTTAAGTGAATGTATGCAATGTAAAGTTGAATGTAAAGTTGAATAGAGCTCTGTGATTGTTTCATGTGTGTGCGTCCACGCGCACTGTGAGACCTCATAGTAATGTTTGTGAATACGGGCGTTAGCTTTAAATCCTAAATTTGTAGATCTGGTGCCGTCTTGAGAGTCTTGTTTAGGTGAAACTGTCTGGTCTACAACATATTTCCCTGTAATATCCTGCTCCGACGAATCGGGAACTGTCCCATGATTACTTGTCTGATTGGTATTCATAGAGTTACTGACCTGACTAGACTAGTTCTAGATTTAGCACTATTTCACAACTAATAATAGCTTGTTGTGAATCTAGGAGTTGGTAAACCTAATAATTTATAATTTTCAAATTGGTAAACCTATTTTGACAAGCCGTTATTTTTATCGTTTAATATTTAACCAGGTAGTCTTACCCTTAACTCTGTAAATCTGGTGCAGTTTTGCGCGTCCTACCGCGGTGAAAGTTCGTAGACCACGGATGCATGATAACTCAATGTAATGGTCTGTTCCGACAAATTGGAGATTGTCCACCAGTTGCGTGTTGTAGCAAAAGTGAGACTACCTACATTGTGATTTAATAGTAGGCCATCTATGAAAATATCAGTTATATCAGTTCAGTAAGTTTTAGATATAAATGGAATATCGACTAAATAGAAATAATTTTCCATGTATAAATATGGTTTTCAAATACAGAAAAAAGAGCTAGGGCAAAGAGGAAGAAAAATAATAAAAGGTTTTCAAGGTAGAGGCGTATAACAGTGAAATCAGCCAAATGGTTTTAAAACCAGGATAAATAAAACTAGCCATACCAAAAAGTAGTAAACAAGGCTACCACGCATTCAGAATGTAAGCTGTTCCATGAATCTACCTCCAAATGCACCCGAAACGATGCCATGGACACAAAGGCGAGTAGAACCGGCAAAGCTTGTGCTAAAAAATTGACATGAACGTAGGGTTACCAATGTTACCATCCGTCAAAAATAACTCCAACTTTTGAGTTCTTTCGATCGTGTGTTGAAAGATATAACTGCCCAATTTAAAAAAAGAACGCAGACAATTTCAAATCTGACAATTCGTCTGAGCTTTTTTTTAATCTATACATATTTTTGGCCAGGACTTTTAAATTTAGAGACGGCAACCCTGCTAGAACTCTAAAAACGGTGCGGGATACACGAGCATTGTTAGGTGACTGCTTTTTTCGTGCTTTTTGGAATTTGAGCTCGGTGTTTCATTTTGCAAATGTCTGTTCTGTTCAACTGAACGTCATGCGTCAGTTGTGTTTGCCAATGAACGCGGGACAGATGGGAACTGACGGTTAATTAGGGCATGCAAAATGCACGGTCAGTATTGTAAGGCCTAGCTTTTGAGAATATTGTAGCAACAATGAACATTATTTGAAAGTCGGGGATATCATTTACCATAGAATTTTAACTAAAGAATCTGGCAAATTGACGTTTCAGTAGGTAACTATAGGAAATATGTCGAAATGACAATTTTATTCTTCAGTTAAGAGATACCTGAAATCAGCCCTTAGTCGTATAGTTTTATTTTAAGGAAATTATTATTACTATGTTTAAAGCGTTGGAAGGATTAATCCAGTATGTCATCGTACGTAGGTAGTTCATTAAGTTAGTTCGTTATTGAATAATCATCGGTTGACGGTCTTCACTGTCTTAAAAATGTAACATTAACTTTTTAAAGTGAATATAAATTATCGTAATTTCTTGATTAACTCAACCTGGAATAACAGTAAACAAATATAGTGCTAGTTTTGCTCCTTTAATAGTAATTAAAGTGACCTACTTGTATTAGTACCGCAAAATATTTCTTCTGATTCCCCTTTTGTTAAGCTACTTAAAGTTACGAATTTTCGCAGACATTTCGCATTGCAAACATTAATTAACAGGCCCTGTCTTGTCCACGGCCCTAATACAAATAAGTTAAATGTAGTAGCACAGAATAATAATATAGTAGTAGGTTCACTTTTATTATGTCCTCACCCTGGTTAGGTATGATTATAAACCGATGTAGATGACTGATATAAACAAATATTACCTAGTCCTACTATACTTTAGACCAAAATAATTATTTAAATATTCTTTAATCGCAGTATTTCTCCGAGGCTTCCATTTCACTTGATTCCATTTTATAAACCTTTTGTTACATAAAATGAATGAAAATGTAGTGTGTATTCTACAACAGTAAAGCCAGTTACTGACAGCAGAATCATCATCATCGTTTCAGCCATAGGACGTCAACTGTTGAACAAAGGCCTCCCCATATGTTAAACATGGCAGTATTATAAACGAGATTTACATTATTTTATGACTCCCATTAAGATATAAAATGTGTATTTTGTTATCCCCTTTATTAAGATACTTACGCTGAGTTGCACCACTTTAACTTGAACCGTAACAAACGTCAAAAGTCTATCAAACTCCATACAAAAACACCAGTTAAAGTTATGGTTACAGTTAAAGTTAAGGTGGTGCAATTCAGCCTTACTGTATGTATCTTTTTTGTAGCAAAATTCATTACAGAAGCGCAGAGTGTGTTGTTAACGCACCGAGCAATAAAATTTTCAACTTTGAAACTGGCGTTTAGTTCCAAATTACATCCTATCCTTTATGTAATAAGGACTGTGCATTAAGCGACATTGTTGCTTGATATTCCTTCCAACTTGTAATGAGTTATGAGACTGAGAAAATGTTACTGAGCTCACTGTTAATTAATTAAACTATTTAATTATACAAAAATGTGGTCATCAAAGAGAACCACTTAATTTATTTATTCTACGTACTTGTGTGTGTGTAAATGAACTGTTTAAATGTTGATTCTAACTAAGTATACGGTAATCCACTGCATAAAATTTACCCTGTAAATATTTACAACTTTACTATATTTTAATGTAATTTTATTGTTTGTTTCAGGTAAGGAACCGTGCCACATTGCCTACACTTCGTCAATTCACGTATGTAGATTGTAGGTATTAATTAAACGTTTTTACCAAAGAATCTTTACTTAACTTAAGGTAAAAAATTAGGTATTTAGATAATTTAACATTTTATACCTCTAGCCATCAATATGCTGCCAAGCAAAGTGATTTATCGCCCGTAATCAACTATCTCACCGCGACGGCGGTTTGTTGGAACTCGCAAAAGATATAAATTCCAACTTATCTTTGGCATAAACACAGCAACTCAGAGCAATTAGCAAGAACAATATTCCTTCTGTTCTCACAAACTTACGTAATTAATTTGCACCGAATCTCGCGTCGGAATCGTCATCTGAATCAGAACGATTCCACACGAAAATTCAATTCCTGATTCCATCACATTTTGTCTTCATTTGCCGTAACGTACGCGCCATATAAATTATCCAATCATTCCAAAATGGCCTTTACGCCATGAGCATTATGTATCAAGATTCAAGGGGTTCGTAGCCCCTTTTACGGCGGCGTGATATGACGTCATAAACTTAGGGTTCGTGGGGTCCCTGTGACAATGTGATAAGTTTCTCGTCATAGGAGATTATGTATACTGTTATGAAATACGCGACCGCGACTTGAATATTACTTGGCTTTTGGGGTGGATATTTTCAAATTACGCCACACGTATGTGACAGTAAGTCCGTGATATGAACTATCAAGTGAGGGCAACGTGACTGAAATTTAATTTGGTGTTTTGCCTAAGTTTGTTGACTGAAAGTAACCGTAAATATTTATTTTATTTGGCGAGATAACACTTAAATATACATTTATGGCCGCAGGTAGGATTTGACTGTCTGAAAATAAAATCGCTGTGCTTTTAAGAGACTCAAGAGCTGATATGTTTTTAGCAGCTTATTACCTAAGTCTGATAGGTACTAAGAATAAACTCAGCTCACCATACTTTACAAGATGGACAAAAGGGCCCCGTTAAATAGATTTAGGTTCAAAATGACGACATAGTGGGCACATTTTTAAATAAAAATAGTATAGAAGCATTTATAATTTTTACGGGTTTGAGCAGCTGTCAGGGACTTACATTATGTGTAACTTACTTTATTAAGGTTTACTTTTCCAAGAACTACTCACATTCCTTCTTGTATACGTTTCCCTTGTTACTATTTATTGGCTGGATAAAGCACATATCATGTGCTCTACGACGTCATTAACCTTGTTTACAGACAGACAAACAAATCCCATCAAAAACAATACTTGTCAAAAAAACCAAGTCTCGCAACTCAGTTGTTCTACGGTAAAAAGTTGTGAGATCCATGTAATACCTTGGTATTACATGGATTTGATGGATTGGACTTGTCCAGGCCAGGAAATCTTTAACGTTTTACATAAATTATTGACTTGGCCATCGCACTAAATAATTTAATTTACACGTGTTTTCATGCGATGGCCAAGTCAATATATTTATGTAAAACGTTAAAGATTTCCTGGCCTGGACTTGGTATTACATGGATCTCACAACTTTTTACCGTAGAACAACTGAGTTGCGAGACTTGGTTTTTTTGACAAGTATTGTTTTTGATGGGATCTCATTTATTTTTGTATTTTGTAGACAGCAGTTATGTATCTAGAAAACTGGACCGAAATTGAAAAATTTTACTCGACTTGGCGGTTGCACTACCGTGCCCCCAAATATTTTAGTTTTTCCTTGATTCATACACCAAACACTACTTATATTCCAAATTTAAAGCTTCTAGGTCTGCTAGAAGTGCCTTAGAATTTTGATGATCGGTGAGTCAGTCAGTGAGTCAGTGAGTCAGTGAGTGACAAAATTAAGTAACTTTGACCCGTTATTATTCTTAAACTACTTGTTCAAATTGAATGAAATTTGAAATATACCGTGTCTTTACAATGCCTGCATAGCTAATGAAAATTCAGCCTTCTAGTTTTATTTACAACGAAGTTACAGGCGGTCGAAAATGGCCTGAATTGCTTCGAGAAAAGGATGGTACGGCCGTGCCGCTTTTTTGCTCGACTTGGTGGGGGCACTAGAACAAAATATCATGTGTCGTAAAGGACTACACCTCAAGCCCGCCGATTGCCTGGCGGCTTGGTGGTGGCTTTATTTCAAAAGAATCATGTCGACGACTTGCGACCACGCGTGTCGCCTGGTTACTTTTAACATGTTGACTTTTAATAAATCGACAACTTATTTCAGCGGGTCTGGTGTGTCAACCACTGTATAAGAGACTTCAGAATGTTGTCCTTTGTCTCTGATATTCTTAAAAAATACTAGTGAATGGAAAATAATTTATTTTTTACAAAGTAACAAGACTAGGAGCGAGGTCGGGCTTAAGTCACTTTATTAGTTAACCGCGAACGAAACTTCCCTGCTGCTCCTCGTAATGAAATTTTAACTATGTCCGTGCTTGGAATGCTTATTTTGGTTTGATTATTTTAGACTTTGTTTGTCTTTTACAATGGCAACACTGCGATGATGTGTTTAAGAACACGAAACAGGCCTGATTCATTACCACCTTGTAACTGCTGGTGGTACTTGATAGCCTTTTGTGAACTTAACTGACAGATTAATTGGGATAGAATGTGCCTCAGTCAGTATTGCATCAGCTAAATGTATCAATCTAGGAAAAATGATTACTTACCTACACAGTAGCGTCGATTCTCGAGCGTCTCGGCGATCGTAGCATAAGCCCTGCTCGATGGACTGACGATCTCTTAATTAAAGTTTACAATTGCTTATTCATGTGATTCTTCATATGTATACTTAAAGGTGTCTACTATACTGTAGAGATTTTTTACCTGGTTATGAGATCCCATCGCATAAAAAATGAATTTATGGCCGCCATAAAGCCATTCGGAGTCTGGTTCTCGTCGGAATGAAATCCCAGATGCGATAACAGCAAATCATTCTGCTATAATACGATCATCACATATTTTTCTACTTAACTTTTCTTGAAATAATTTTGAATATCCAAATAGTACTGCAACCTATCTGTACGATTTTTTCTCAATGGACTTGTTCGTAAAGTTATTTATCAGTTTTTCATTTGAATCAACTAATGCCCGTTTTCACAACCAGCTTCCAGTCTCATTATTGCATAATTATTTTAGTTCTATTTCAGACTCCAATAAGGCTGTGCACAAACGTGTTAAAGATTATGCGAGATTTTTTTCTATGAAAGTAATAAAAATAATACCTACACCGTAACAGCCAATCCATTTAATTGCATTTTTAAAGGCAATTTTCACGTTACTCATTATAATACATCCTGTAATAAATATTTTCTTCAAAATACCATTTAAAAAAACCTCTACGTATGATCATATACGAGTAGGTACTTGTAATAAGGTTTTCAGTTAGTTTATATCGATATATTTGTAATTGTCGCAACTGATTTTAAAATACATTTCATTAATGGAGATTGAATGATTAATTTTGTGGTAGATTTGCGTGCTAGAAACGCATATAATATTCCGATTATTACACTTCATTCGCTACATTTAGTGCACGCTAAAATGTCCCATTTCCAAATGGGACAAAAGCACAAATTCCGATACAGAAATTGCAACAGGCACGTTCATTACACGGTACATTGTTTGGAATCACGTCTGACCTGATTCCCATTTAAATGGGCTCCCTTTGAACTACGCCACTTGTGTTGGAACAATAAGAATTTTATTCAATTATCCGAATGAGTACACAAACGATACATTAATTAAAGTTGGAATAAAATAAACCGTTTTCATATTATTTACTCTTCTGAAGACGATGTTTTCAAGATTTTAATTTTTGTAGTGTGATGAAGTCATTATTACTTATGAGTGTACGTCACATCACGTCTTGTTCCTAATTAATTTAATATGAAAGAAAAACATATACGTTGCCGAACAAAATTCTAAAAGCTAAAATTCTAGTTATCTTGTATTATCTTCTTTTTTAATTTGAATGAAAGGCATGTTCTGTTACAATCTTCTCTTCACAACCACAAAACAAAAAAACTTACTGTTTTTACGTTAGTTTATTTCGTCGAAGTCTTTACGGGCTCAAGCATCAACCAGTGCGGTCCGAGCTTAACAATTTCCATAGATATGTTTTGAGAGCGTTCGCACAGAAAACAAGGTCTCATTTGTGCTAGCAGTTAGCATCGAGTGAAAAATGTGTCTGTTCAACAAAAGAAAATTGCTGCTGCACCTCCATTGTTCTCTGTTATTTTATCATAAATAACAGTCGCGGTCACTTTAAAAACTTTTTAGAGCTCCATTGTCTTTATTCATTCTTTGTCTGTCACTTTGTGCTTTTAGAAAAAATGCGATCGCTGTATCTTCTGTGAAACAGCTGCGCTATTTTGACATTCTCCTTTTTCAAGTAGCTGGAATAGCATTTCTAAAGATGAGACTAGACCATTGAGTTATAATGTACTACGTACTAGAGAAGACATGTCAACTAGACTGTTTCTGGCACGCAAACAGGTCCACGGACCGATCTTCAATTAGTATGTTCTCAGCGGTTGCTGTGACAACACGCTTGAGTGCAGTTTTGTTTTTTGAAATATGCCATCCTATAGACGAAAATACTGTTCAAATAACTCCAGAAACATATTAAGTAAAAATCAAGGAATGACTTTTTACCATTAAGTTGTACATTTATGCACTTTAAAATACTAATTTAATTTTAATTTGTTAATTACAAAGCGTCACCGCGGCGGCAGCCATTTTACGAAAATTTCAAAGAATAAAAATCGCAGACTTGACACTGACGCATAAATTAGTATAACGAAAGGAAGGTTAAATACAGCAATAAAAAGATTTTTTTAAAGATTATAAGCACTTTGTATTGCACAAATTACTAATAGTCCCGTCCAGCCCCTTGTGTTAAGCTAAATAAGCTTGGGTTACGGGTGGGCTCACACAATAGTCGTGCGGCATCATAGATCAAACTTGTTTGAATCTCACTGCTGTTGTTGGTATGCAACTGGTTAGTTAGTAAATCACCCTAATTATTGACACCTAGCTCACGAGATAGGCTAAAATTATAATAATTGTACAGTGTGTCTGGTCACCAGTGTCCGACCCGTTAGGGCGCAGTAATATGATCAATTTAATCGACAAATCCACTATTAAAAAATTACAGCTATTTTAATTTTTTTAGTTTCTGAGTCCGGATGGATTAATTTATTTACCAAATCTACCGATGTACAGGACCTATGAGTATAAAAGTGTTCGACAGCTGAAAAAGTAAGCAATACGTTGTCATCAAAAAGTTTACCAAAAGCTTCCATTTAAATTTCTTAGAAACACTTGAACGTAAAAAAATGATGCTTCTTTTTAGATTTTTCAATGTTACAAAAAAACTAGAAAGTTTTACATTTTTAGATGCACTAAGTCATTACATAAAAACTGATATAATACCTTGGCTTTAAATCAACTAATCTAGGTGCTAGCTACACAGGAGATGCAGCGGTGGAAAGGAGAGGTGGGATTAGTCCCGTAACTTCTACCTCACAGCTATTATACGTGTACTCAACCGCTGAGATAGTTAACAATAGAGACAATAAAATAACTGAAAAGTCAGAAAGGTTCTGGAGTGAAGGCGTGGGTCATCCCTAGCTTTGTTCCTACCGTGACGAGTGGAAATTTTTCTAAAATCTCAAGATGGACTGACTAAAGATAGCAGGAAGACGCGTGGGCGATGTGGAAATCATTAAAGGAGGCCTTTGTTCAGCAGTGGACGTCCAGTAGCTAAAATGATGATGACGATGTTTCCTTACAGTATCCAATTCAATAGGCAGAAACTAAACGTAAACGAAGTGTCGCCTCTGTAATGGTATCATTATCTATAACTCATAGTATTTCGTGCGCTGTTGGATGACAGTTTTAAACTAGAGATGGGTAATTTTGATAATCGAATTAGAAAACACCAGTTAACGATTCTCAAGGCGATTATTGATTACATTAGATTTTAATCGGGACGAAAAATAATTAATGGCTTAAGCATCAGTATGAAGCCCATACGCACTTGTAGCACAAGTAACACGATTAGCCTCAGTCCCCTCAGTTGTGAATTCGGAATCGCCAGTTGTAATTTTAAAATTGATTCACAGAGTGAAGTAACTAACACCAAAAAACGGCAGAGCGAAGTGATTTCGAATGTTTCAACTGCCACGTTTTGTCACTTGTCTAGGAGGGATAATTTTAGTCTAAGGTGCTTAGATTACATTACAGGAAACGCACAATATAATAAAAGAAAATAATGTAAGTAGCTGAACCTTTTTGCTATTGAGCACCATGAAAATTTAACACAATTTAGCCGATTTGTTTATTTTCACAATCGATTCACAATGTCTATGATGAGGCGACTGCAGGAACGTCACTATTCGTTCAATCCTGTCAATGAAGTACGACATTTTCTGGTGCAGATTTTATCGCCATAAATTATGAAACTTGATAGTCATGGATTTGACTGACAGCTGTCCGTCAAATTCCCGCCCCGCACCCCGCACTGTACATATTTTGTTCGCGATGTCTGTTCTATACGTAGTAATATTACTTCAATGGACTAGACTTAAGATTTATGAATTAACTAGCTGTGCCCGCGACTTCGTACGTGTGAAAACATAGGACTTTCATACAAATTACAAACTGCCAATCCCCGTTTTACCCCCTTAGGGGTGGAGTTTCGTAAAATCCGTTTTTATTGGATTTCTACACCCTATAAGGAACCTTCCTGCCAATTTTCAAGTTTGTAGGTGCTATATTTTCTGAGATTTCGTGATTAATCAGTGAGTGACCGTCTAGCAATTTTGTAAACAGTGATAAAAATCGACTCAAACATAGAGTACACTACTGAATGTACTTATGCTCTATTTATTACCTTCTTAGCATTCAATGATAGGGTTACTCAATATTATTAGTTAGTACCTACATAAACATGAATGGAATGGACATTCTACTATGTTTCAATAATATCATATTTCTGTTGACACGTGGAGACGTGGATAATATTTGTAATATTTTACAAAAAAGTATCCTTATTATTACGATGAGAAGTTATTTGTAAAAGGCAACAAAGGCTTTAGTAATCCGCATAATCATTTTGGGCTACAGTTAGCCCATTCCGGACACATTCTTAGTTGGATCTCTTGAATCCGCTCTTAATCTTTAGAATGTCTTTGTATAAAGTCAAGGATCCCTTGGAAGGACCGAGAATCGATAAATTACATAATAAATCATACTTAGTTAAACTTTTGTTTGTTTTGTTGCTTACTCATGTTTCTAGTCCTCATAGCATATTAATACATAGTTAAAGTACTTTAATACAAGCTTATTTCCGAATGAAAAATGTTTTGCTTGCCAAAATGCTTTCGTTATTTTTCCGAAGTAGGTACTACTCTAAAAGTTTCTTCTATTAAGATACAAGCAATAAGGTTAGCATGAGCTTACGTCTTTAATAGTGTAAGGCTGAGTTGCACCAACTAACTTTGACCGTAACTATAACGATAACCGGTGTTTTTTGTATTTAATTTGACAGATTTTTGACGTTAGTCAAAGTTAAAGTAAGATGGTGCAACCCAGCCTTAGAGTAAAAGCCAAATCTTAGATTTTCCCCTTGGTGCACTAGAGAGGGACGTGCTCCTTTAGCGAAGATAGATGACTTTGATAACTATTATTGTACCCAAGATATACCTACCACTGATCTGTTATATATTATAAATTAGATAGTATAGTTATACCAAGTATGCCTTTAGTTAAAAATGTACCTAATACGACAAACGTACAAACCCTCAATAGATATCATGCTCGTACGTGAGTGATTTCCCACGGCGCGGCGCGAGCGCGGATGCGTCGCATCAATCACCAAACGAAGATAACCAGTAATTGTGTAGTAAGTGCTCCCGGTGGATCACAGGTGTTGCATTGTTATATATTAAGATAAACAAATTATGTTTATTCATTTTTATCTTTATGCCATAGGATAAAACTGGCATTTTAACATTGCGTCGAGAGCGTTTTCATAAAAGTTTTACATTGTTTGCGAGCTGTTTTTTAGCTACTAATAAACTGACACCTACCTATTTTATGTCATATCTCCTATTCAAATATTCGATATATTTTTATGTTAACTACAAATTAAAGTCCGGTCGCCGAGCACATAGAATTTCGTCTAATGACCCCAAGCTACAATTATTATCATTTGTAATAATTGCTAATGGAACCAAATACTGATCTTAGTTGCCCATAAAACTCATTTGGGGAAACTGAACAGGCTGTCAAACCCGAACTTAAACTAAAGGATGAGCAATAAACAACCTTGTTAAGTGTGCGCTTTAGGAAGCGATACAAACTCAGCCGCATAGTTCTGAGTCGGATCGTTAAACTGAATAGTGGAAGTTGGCGTGAGGTCCGATGATTGTTCATTTGTTATTCTATTAACCAACTAGCTGACCCGGCGAACTTTGTTCCGCCTTAATAGCAATAAATAAGCAGACTTTTTTTTTAATTTCGAACGGGATAAAAAGTATCCTATGTCCTTCTCCTGGCTCTAAACTACCTCCCTGACAATTTTCAGCTAAATCGGTTCAGCCGTTCTTGAGTTATAAGTGGAGTAACTAACACGACTTCCTTTTATATATATAGATTCGGTAGCACCTGCCTCTGGTAATTAGCGCTTAGCTTTTTTGATTGATTCACTGTTTGTTGTTATAATTTTTATTGACGACCTTTGGTCTTTAATTTAGCTAAAGTTAGAGACACTCTCCTAATACTAGTAAACAGTATTGTGTGTTTTAGCATTCATGTGCTGTAAAATGACGAAACATTGAGAACATCTCCCAACTTTACCTGCCTGTAAAAGAACAATCTTCCATCAGAATTACTTATAATTTTTGTTATTTTAGTGTAATAAGGTTCAACATTGAATAATCTACGGTTTTTTCTTACCTACGCCATTACGTAGGGGAAAATAGTTCTTGTTACCGTCAACACCTGCCTCGTCCCATGGGATCAGTTGCGTTATGCCAAGAACGTTCATGTGTTTTCTACCGCGTATAAGTATTTGTTATAGCTAACTAGTGTAGCCAGTTATGCATAAGAACACAATTTTATTTAACCAGTGTGCTTAGTGCGAGTTTGCATTGAACGCAGTCGCTAGCGAGTGTGTCAAAAAATCTATGAAGATTTTAGTTCTTGAAAGTATCTGCTAGGGACGCTGTACAATCTATTATACATTTAATGTAATTTTTACGAAGTCGCTAGCGATGACGTTTGATGTGACCCCCTGTAGTATTTTTTCATGTATTTGTGCGACTTCTTCCACGTGGAAGTAGTTATTATAAGTAAGAAATCTAGTTACATCTCAGGCTCTACATTATTAATTGGCGGTGAGCCCGCCATAGATATTTCTATGTAAGACGACGCAGCGACACTGCTCCGGCGTCGCACTGACGCAGCGCATAGTGTGCTCTGACTATGAAAGAGCATAACCTATTTTAGGTAAAGTAGCAATAGGTCGGCCATCGATAGAACGTGCTTTGTCTTAATGCTAATGAAATAACAAAGGCGACCATTTAACATAAATTTACAAATGCAGTTACATTGTATTTAATAACATAATAAAATAATTCTCAAGCACCCTCCCCACAAATCTCTAACAGGAACAATTGAAAGTACTGGCCATAAATAACAGTACAATGGTTTCAACATTTCCATAGGAAAGCAATGCACTAGCTCCTCTGAATTTAAAAGAGTATGAAATCGCATCGCCCAAGAAACCAATAAAGTTCGCCATATGGACTATTGCCAAGGTTTCTGTCCCAAAGAAAACCATGTTTTGTTCTCCAAACAAATGTTATAAGTAATTTTTACGACGCCATACGATTCAAGTTTGGAACAGCAATTTTTATAGACGATATTGCGGTTCCGAATTATGATATAACTCCGAAGTTACGTTGAAAACTGGCCCTTATCCTTTGCAATAAAAATTGATATCTGTTTTGTACTTACTTGGGTAAAAAAACGCCATATGATTATACAAGTAGGTTTGTAATAGGTTTCTATTACATTTTAGCTATGTTTTGTTTGTTTTTATTATTGTACAGGTGAGTGCTATAGGCAATTGAAATCTTATTGAGTTCAAATAAAAAAAACTAGGGTGGGTCTACCAGTAACAAACCGAATAAGCGACATTTTAAAAGTAATTTTGATATTGTGACTCAATTAGTACAACAATCATTGCAAAAAAAAGAATTAACTACTCCTTGTCTATCATAGAATCAAGTAGCTTATTCCAATTTTCTTAATAGCTGTAAGGTTTATCCCATCAAAAACAATACTTGTCAAAAAAACCAAGTCTCGCAACTCAGTTGTTCTACGGTAAAAAGTTGTGAGATCCATGTAATACCAAGTCCAGGCCAGGAAATCTTTAACGTTTTACATAAATTATTGACTTGGCCATCGCACTAAATAATTTAATTTACACGTGTTTTCATGCGATGGCCAAGTCAATATATTTATGTAAAACGTTAAAGATTTCCTGGCCTGGACTTGGTATTACATGGATCTCACAACTTTTTACCGTAGAACAACTGAGTTGCGAGACTTGGTTTTTTTGACAAGTATTGTTTTTGATGGGATCTCATTTCTTTTTGTATTTTGTAGACAGCAGTTATGTATCTAGAAAACTGGACCGAAATTGAAAAATTTTACTCGACTTGGCGGTTGCACTACCGTGCCCCCAAATATCATTTCTTTTTGTATTTTGTAGACAGCAGTTATGTATCTAGAAAACTGGACCGAAATTGAAAAATTTTACTCGACTTGGCGGTTGCACTACCGTGCCCCCAAATATTTTAGTTTTTCCTTGATTCATACACCAAACACTACTTATATTCCAAATTTGAAGCTTCTAGGTCTGCTAGAAGTGCCTTAGAGTTTTGATGATCGGTGAGTCAGTGAGTCAGTCAGTGAGTGACAAAATTAAGTAACTTTGACCCGTTATAATTCTTAAACTACTGGTTCAAATTGAATGAAATTTTAAATATACCGTGTCTTTACAATGCCTGCATAGCTAATGAAAATTCAGCCTTCTAGTTTTATCCACAACGAAGTTACAGGCGGTCGAAAATGGCCTGAATTGCTTCGAGAAAAGGATGGTACGGCCGTGCCGCTTTTTTGCTCGACAGATTTTTATTTAACAATCAATGTGGAAAGTCGCAATGTGCCTAAGGTTGACCAGATCGAACCAAGTCGTGTTTGTCGCTTTTATTTACTAATGATTGGTAGAAGTACGGCAGTGCTACCAAACGTAACAAAAGTGGCGGGAAATTCGACAGATTGTTATTATTTTGATGTGAAATTAGAAATGGTGTACTACTGGTTTCTGGTGTGGGACTGGTGCACCCACCCTATATCGTTTTTCTCTTACGCTTGATTAATGATATTAGAATATTAAATTGAAGTGTCTCCCGACGATACAATCTTAATAACTGCTTACTTTGGTCCCCATAAAAACAATAGTCAAAGTTATTCACCAGAAAGCATTGATTTACTTATACTTAAGATTAAGAATACCACAAACCGTATTTTAATGGCGTTTGTTTACTTTCCATCAGCATTCACCTTCGTTCCTAATTGTGCTCGATTGTTGTTTACGTTGAGCCTTTGTTTAAATTTTCTATCGGCTGGGGTTTAGTCGGTACACCAATTAAGTGAATTATTTCGTAACTCGGTCTAGGGATGAGCCTTGGGAAGACTCGGATATCGAGGTATTTGTTTAAGTAAATAAGCTGAAAGTTATTAAGCTATTGTTACTGACTTTCTATTGAATGAAAGTTTGACTATTGCGGTCAAATTAAATCACTGACTCAAAACGAAGGAAAAAAAATCATCTCATTCGAAAACGAACCAAATATTAATTGTTATTTCATAGTTATTAAATATTTGCAAAACTTATAATTACGTCATTCTTTGTTTGATTTTTTACATTGAAACTAACCTTACTTCTAACTTCACAGAAAATCAATCGCAAAAAAATTATCGATAAAACAGAAAATCGATATTTCACCCATCCCTACTACCGCCCACGATTGCGAGGGAGCAGATAAGCCTAATTAGAGACCTAATGATAAACAAAGACTCGAACTCCGTTTATAGGTATTTTATTTGTCTGCAAAATACTTGGTTACTTCAGTCCGCCCACCGCGTTCCACTTTCTGACTTGCTGTTAAGAAGTTTGCATCGAACTTGATCGACAGTATTGTGATTGTGAGGTTGTTCCGGCGTCACTTCGCAGCTCTTGCCAAATGCTTATCTCGAAATGTTGCTGGTGACGTAATAAAGTGCTACTAGTGACGTAATAATAGGATGCATTAAATATCGACTTGATGTTTTGCTAGAATTGAATCGTATTACGATAGTGCATGCAATTAGAGTATTTATTAAATATTTTATGCTGTTTCGTAATGAATTTTCAAATTTGTTTGTTATTTCATGAATCAGAGAATTGGTCAGAGTTATGCAGGATTAAATTGTTTCTAATTGCACCTATCGGATTCATACTACGAAATGAACATAAACAAATAAAAATTGCAATTTGCAATCCATTCGTTCATAATGTTTTTGGTTAAACAATCTACACGCAGCTTGTTAAAGTACCGTTTGTTTGAAGCGACGTAACGAAGTGAGATTTTGTTCTTTTCTTTTGCCTTTTTAAAGGCCTTTGCCACGTTTTGAGACCCGGAATAATCGCCGTGATCAATATTAAATTGCTGGACCACACCAAAATAAATCGAAGTAGAAATTTCCCAACTTGCTATGAATTCACAGAGGGATTGGAACTTGTAAAACTCTTGTAATAACGAATCGCCTTCGGATTTTCTCGGAACAGCCTAAGAATTAAGTGACCCGACTCGAGTTCTTGCATATGAGATGATTGTTAGGCAAATATTTTGTTTTGTTTTCCGAAGATCCTTTTTTGTTTATTTTCAGTACTTAGGTTTCTGATAAGCATTTTGTTTGGGTAGGATTGTTCTACAGAATCTATGTACTGTGTAGGCCCTTTTCAGAGTACCTATTTATACACGATCCAATTTAGGTCACTCTACCATCACTTCAGAACAACATTGTGTATGAGCATCTATCATATTTTTTTCACAAATATTCGTAATAATTCACTCACTCTTCTTCTTGTCGTGTCGACAACAAACCTACTCAGCGTCGGCCCAAAACTCCGCCACAAGGATGACGTTGTCAGTAGCCTTCATTAAATCTTCCTGCGTGCAGTTGTTTAGGCACGACATCATGTGCTTCGTCGACTGGGGAACAAAACCACACTTGCACTCCAAGATTGAGCCATCCAAGAATCCCCACCTGAACAGATTGTCCTTACTACGGCCGACCTGCGTCCGAAGTCTATTTAAAGACTTCAGGTAGGTCAGGGGAGCTCATGTCCAGGCGGAGGACTCTCAGACACAGGAACAAAAGGGCATTCACTCATTATCAAAAGATGACAATCAAAAATAATTTAATTAGGACCGGTTGCGCACTATGTACCTACGTCCGACCCGAATCCGTGAAAACTGTTCTGAAACGATTATGGCAGTTTACGCACTAAATCGTAATTTCACGGATTCGGATCGGACGCAGTGTAAAACCGCTCTTAAAAGCAACTAAGTGCTGGATACTAAACAATACTCATTATTATATAGGACCGACGAATTCAAGACAAATTCGCGATGCGCAATAATAGCTGAAGTTGATTAATGATTGTCAAGACGTCAAAGTATCTGCTTATTTCTCGCCTCCACTTCTGTGGCATTAGGGATGTTCTCTTTAACAATGTTAGTGGTTTTGATATCTGATTTAATTTTATTGATTCTCCTGATCTTAGAATTGAATCCGGGCAACATGGAAAGCATTGGGGGAGGCTTATGTTCAGCAGTGGACGTCCTATGGCTGAGATGATGATGATTGAATCCCAGTAAGTAAGTAATATAAAAAGACAGTTATTTCGAAAGCATGATTTACCGAAATGAGAATGTTTCAGTAAAAATAAGATACCAAAGACTTCAAATTTCAATTAACACAGGTAAATGTTTTGTTTGAATGGGTTCAGAAATTAATTTTTATGTCAAGTCTGGGGGTCCATATGAAGATATTAACTTCGATTGCATCTAAAATTGGAATTCGGAAATGTGCCTTTAATGTAAACAATGAGACCATTAAATACCAATGGGTTGTATCCGAAATTTAATATCCCTGGAATCCCATTCCGGATATAATTTGGCAGGCGTGTCTATTTAGGTAATTAATGAAGAACGTTCTGCACACTCGCGCCGTTTTGTCAGTTCTCTGGTTCATCTCGCTTCCATTTGTCATGCGGTGCTCCAATCAAATGAGCAGACGTTGAACTGACGTAAGAACCAAATGCCATTAGTCGATCTTAAGGAGTTAGTAGTTTGAAATATCGCTTTATTGTCTGAACTTTTTGTTTCAGATTTATTTGGACCTTAGTATTTTTTTGAATCCATTCATAATTGCTACTTTATTCGTTACTTTATTCTTATAATAGATTTTCTGTGTACATAAATTGCCTTACACTAAAACAATATGCCTAGAAGCGATCGGTATCTACGAGACAACATATTTAAACAACTTTATTAAGCGTTCGTGCTTTAAATCGAAACTTAACTGAACTAATTCAAACTCTCTTAAGTTTAAACTTATGAAACTATATTTGAAAGTAGTCAAATAAGTAGCACGTTTTACTGCCTCATTCGCAAAGCAATTAAAGTGCGACCGCTGCGTTTGTATTCTCGCGTTTGTCGCGCAAACGAACGCGTGCTCTATCACGTATGTTATTTGGTGTGCTGTGCTCCAAGAGCAGTGCCGGATTTAGAGGTCTCGGGGCAAAAAAGGAGTGGAGGCCCCCCTGGCTGACCCCAAATTATTTTCCAAATAAAATGTACTTTGGCACATCTTTTTTACAATACACTCCGGAGTTACACTTCTTACTGCCGACAGAGGGCCGCCAAAAGTCCACCTGAACACTCGCACGGCACGTTTGCCGCGTTTACCTACTCATTGAAATGCCAAAACCACGTAATTATTCTGCAGTAGAAGTAAAAAAAAAAACAATTTCTTATGATTTATTTATAAAATTATCAACGCGATTGAGAATTTATTTGTACTTATGTAAATTACGTTGCTATTCCGCGATAAGTAGACTAATTTTTTTTTTAAATATCAAACGAAAAGTTGTTTACTAGTGTTTAAGTCTAAATGATATTTTTCCGAAGTCTCTTTTATGGGGGCCCCTTTTTTGTGGAGGCCTATGGGCTGCAGCCCCGGTTGCCCTCCCCTAAATCCGGCCCTGCCCAAGAGTGTGTTTAATTCGCAGTTTGCTGCAGCTGCATACGGCGCGATATCCGATACAAGTTGCCCAACTACAAAGTAAATTGTGTTCTTAAATAGAAATCCATCTTGAAGTTTATACAGTAAATTCTTACTGATCCAAGAAGTTTGTTGCAAGTTTTGTACATCGAGTTCTTTGTTAGTTTACTCGGAGTTCGCGATGTGTTTGCAGATCTGCTGCACCAGATATTCCTTAACGTCGATGTTCGTGGAATTTATTGCTGTTTCAGTAAATAAATACGTTTCGCAAATAATTTTCTTCGGCACTTTAAAATTAGAAAGGAAAAGCAGCTAAAGCGTTTCTACAATCCGATTTAACAATTCAGTTTAGTTTTTTGTATGAAGGTTTTCATGACGATTTTAGGACATTTTTTCTACGACACAACTCATTCATTCGTACTTCTCATGAAATGTTTGAAAAGATTTGTCTCGTTCGTTCGTTCGTTTCAGCCAAATGACGTCCACTGCTGGACAAAGGCCTCCCCCATCATCATCATCATCATCATTTCAGCCATAGGACGTCCACTGCTGAACATAGGCCTCCCCTAATGCTTTCCACGTTGATCGATTGGTAGCGGCCTGCATCCAGCGCTTCCCTGCTACCTTTACGATGTCGTCGGTCCACCTTGTAGGTGGACGTCCCACGCTGCGTTTTCCGGTACGCGGTCTCCATTCCAGAACCTTGCTGCCCCATCGGCCGTCAGTTCTGCGTACTATATGCCCTGCCCATTGCCACTTCAGCTTGCTAATCCGTCGGGCTATGTCAGCGACTTTAGTTCGTTTACGGATTTCCTCATTTCTAATTCGATGTCGCAAAGAAACACCAAGCATAGCCCTCTCCATAGCACGCTGTGCAACTTTGAGCTTCTGTATAAGGCCTATAGTGAGAGGCCACGTTTCCGAGCCATAAGTTATCACTGGTAACACACATTGATTGTAGGTTTTCCATAATGAGCGGTCCTGCGCTGCCCGCATCCAGGCTCTCCCCGCGACCTTACCACATCGTCGGTTCACCTAGTAGGAGGCCTGCCCACGCTAGATTTGTCTCATATTTGGGGAATGTACTACGTATCATGAGTAGAGTAATCTTATTTTAAAGGGATGCCAACGATGAATTTCACCCTGTATTATTTTATTTCGTAAATCATCAAAACAAATAATGGCGTCCACAGAGGGCACGCTAATCGTCAAATTCATGAGTGTTGCTTAGACAAACACACCGAGCTAATCCATTACGTTATTCCGTTCCCCGAATTGGGTCAAGGTGGGACAAATTATTCCCGACCAGGGAGCAGGGGCTCAACTCTGCAACACTCCACCGTTATTCCTGTCACACTCACTCAGACTAAAATCTTGCTATGAGTGAAAGAGACGGACGTGTACCTACAGGTCCCGTAGAGCAAATAAGCAAAGGATTTCGCGATGTCACCCTTTTTGTTGGAATCCGTGATTGAGCGTCAGCTTTGACTTCAGGTTAAAGTAACGAAGCGTTATGTATTAAGATTATGGAGCAGTAATAACCGTAACTGTCATGAAATTCTCTAGTCTCTTTATGGTAATAAGCTTTTGCCCGCGGCTTCACCCGCGTGAAATTTAGTTTGTCATAGATCGTCATAAATTATAACCTATATGTTAATCTGGGTTATAAACAATAATACTGTAAAGTTTCATCAAAATCCGTTCAGTAGTTTTTGCGTGAAAGAGTAACAAACATGTTAACATCCAGACATCCATTCAAACTCTCGCATTTATAATATTAGTTGGATAGTAGGAAGTAGGATTGTCATTTGACGTCGTATAACGAAGTAATTCCTAATTGGAGGTGAGGTTAGCTTAGTACAGTTATTTATTAGTAGTACCATTATTGGCTTACAATTCACAAACAATTTTAGTAAATGTTTACTATTACAGCTTGTTTAAATGAGGTTCTGGCTACAAATACTTGTTTATCAGTGAATCTGTCACATAAATTGGCCATCACGCTTTTATCGGGAATATTGTGCCAAACTGTAAAGCTATTACCGATTGCTTTTATTGAACACACCGCAATATTTGTAAAACAACTTCGAATTGGTGTGAACTGTCACCTATCGATAATATTTTACCTTTAAATTACTTATAAGTCTCAGAATCGCGTGCTTTCCGTTCCTTTTCGAAACACAAACTTAGAGCCAAAACAACTGCCCGTTCTCTGTTTGATGTGTAGTCCCTCAGTCGCCTCTTACGACACCAGCGGGAAGAGTAAGGGTTGACAAATGTATTCTACTCTGCCGTCACGTTACCACACGGCACACCACACGGAAGCGTCAATAGGTCTAGTTAATTTAATTACACATTAAAATAATACCTGTAGCGTTAAACAACACTTACGCTAACTTCACTTCTCATTTCGAACTAGGAATATACCTACTTGTAGCTAATTAAATTGACAGGCACAGACTCGGATGCTTGTTACGCGCATGCACCCGTGCTCTACGGCTCAAGTGGCATAAACCTTCGGGATCCCATGTTATTATTAATGGGATCATACATTGTAACATAAGCCGTGTTTCTATGGCAACGTATTTCTGTTATTGAGATAGATATAGCTATTATTTAAGCTAGAAGTTTTCACTCTTCTTCAGTTTAATTAATGCAGGTGGACTTTTTAAGACAACTGATTTTATTTTTTTATCCTGTTCTACCGAAAGACGCCCACTGCTGAACAAAGGTCTCCCTTAGGATTTTACTAGAGATTCATTCAGAGAATAGTCTTCCCTCTTAGAAAAGTGAGGATACAAAAGAGAAACCTATCAATAATGGTCCCTAAAATGTCTTTCACAGTGCGAATTATTTACATAGGCGAAATTGCTTAACTTTTCTTTCGTCACAGAGGGTCAAAGTACACAGACGTTATAAAACTATACTAATCATTCGGCCATCGCGTCGTTTGACTAAATTTGACATTTCAATAAAAGATACTAAAATGGAAATGCCTTATATTTTCTGCCCACTAGGTACCTATGACCTTTTTTTATCAAAGTCTTGGCCCAATCATAAAATCTAATCTACGTAGATCAGTGCGCTTACCATGAGTTTACGTTAGGTGTGCTCGCTAGCGACTGCGTAAAAAAATGACATTAATTGTATGACATATTGTGCAGCGCCCCTAGTGGCTACTTTTAAGAAACAAAATCTTCATAGAGGTTTTTGACGTACTCGCTAGCGAGCACACCTAACGTAAACTCATGGTAGGTACACAGGTAAATGTAGAGTGATTGATATAGGTCAGGTAGATGATGGTTACTCATACATAATACGAATGTTTTGACTTTCTTTTTGAAACCTTCATACCTGGAATCGATAAATATTACAATCTTCTTCAAACCATATACTAACGATGGTCTAGTCTTCGATTCAAACCGTACTTACGCGTAGGTATAACCTATCATGTCAAAGCAATACTTGAGTCAATTCGCGACTCTAGTCATAGTACGAAACGCTTACCTTCAAACCTGATCCAACTAGCGCCTATTTCGTCTTTCAAAGTTACAAAGACTAAATGATGGTGACTTTGATATTATCTTGTTAACCCTTCTAAATATACTGCTTCACTACAGAAAACATTTTCTTGGAACCGTATGTCAAAGCAATGGTTGAATCGTACTTATACTACTAAACGGAATACTGCAAAAAACAGTTCCTACAAAAAAAAAACGGGATATCTCCGTGGTAACAAGCACAAGCCCTAAGGCGTGAATTGACAACTATTGCTTTGACATAGGGCTCCAGTTTTGCGGGATCCTGCTTCCTGAATTATCGGATTGCCGTGAGAACGATTCCTAAGTCACAGTAGGTACGGTAGTTACCTTCAAACCTGATCCAACTGCCGCCTATTCCGTCTTGCTTCCGCTATTTCCTGCGCCTGATTGCCACTTGCAGCAACAATTGCGTTAAATTCTCCAAGCAAATTGGAATGCGGAGTTAGTTCGACATTGGTTGAAGAATGTTACGCTATTTTTGACGCGAAGTTGGTTACGGAAATTGATGGAAATTTTGGAGGCTGGTGTTGAGCAAGGTTTTCACGAGTATTAGGAGTTAATGACTTCTACCTTTTTGAGAGTAGGTATATTACTTTATTTATAATATATTGAGAAAGTTCTTAAACTATGAACAGCTGTAACCAGGAAAAGTCATTTGATGTTCAGTTGTAATGATTATACTGTAGTGTTATCAATATTGACCAGTATAGAGCACAAACAACGACAGTTTTTGTATGTTCAACTCCAGAAAAAGAGAAGTTGAGAACATTATTTATGCACTTGTAAATGGAAATGCTCTTCGTGAAATGAATAACCTACTTAACATACTGATCACTTACTAGTTGCTACGAGACTTTCTGCCTTACAAATATTATCTTATTTCTATTACACTACACCTGGACCACAAGCACATTATACCTTATTTGTGTGCTAAACGTAATAGCAACAAAGTATATTTACGTTTCCTTTTTTGATAAATCAACCCTTTCTGTAATTTGTGTGGCAAACAGACCGGAACGTTTGCTAACACAGGCCCAACCCTTGGATAGAAAACACCAACATTTGTGCAAATATATGAAAGGGCGGAGCTCGCTACCGTAGAACCCAGGTCTTATTAAGCTTTATTTGTTACTCTTATGTACCTACTTGCGCATTTTAGGTAACTAGTACAAGCTGTAGCTAGCGGCTCCGCCTGCTTGATGCTGTAGTATTCCTTGCAGAAGTTGGTAAAGAAACAAACTATGTATTGGTAACAGGTTTGAACTCTCTCGACTCACAATATCCGAGTTTAAGATGCATGCTCACCCACGCAAAATAAATAATTTTAGTATTTAGAGACCAATCACACTATCGGAATTTATGACTGACATTGAGTCGAATCATAACTTTTATTTTTCGGACCTAAGTCCCTGAAGACAAACACATGGCGTACCTACAATCCATTTAAGTATTAAATCTAATTTGGTTAGGTAGGTTATAATAGGTATACGAGTAGGTTTGAATAGCCTAATTGTTTGAAACTATTACAATTCAGTATTTCAGAAGGCTATCGTACCTGACTTCGATTCATTTAAGGCTTGGTATTTCTGCTAAAGTAGGTATTTCGCGCTGTCAAAATCTGCGCGCGCAATACTTCGCCGAAGACAGCGCGCCAAAGAGCTCTCGCGGCTACACAGTATAGAAATACGCAGTTAGTTAGGTTAGGTTGACTTCCTTCCGTTCAAGCGTCACACTCACAGCACTTTCTAATACAAATCATATCCAAGTGATACAAATTAAAACAACTTTCAAAATTTTTGGGAATATATTTTAGAATCGAATAAATATAGAATATAACTGCCAAAGTAAACACGGTTCAAAGAGGCGTGGCGTCACCCGACCTTCCGGAAGTTCCGCGCCGGCTAAAATAATTTCAAGATTACGTCACCCGACCTATCGGTAGATCCTCGGGAGCTTGAGCGATTGGAAAAACATTTTATGATCAGTTACTCATAGTAGCGATTATTTAGAGCTTGGATAATAAATTATAGTTGTTGCAATTCACAAAGCTTTGCATGTAGTTAATTACATTAATCAGTACACGCTTCAACTTTGTTCAGTCTTTTTGTTTATTAATAAATAAAAATATCATACTTAAATTGCATACATAATATTTGTTTGTATTGGTCTGGGTGTTTTCTTTCCATAATTTATGTATAACGTATGTACGGGGCTCTGTATCGAAAATCACTATGAGCAATGAGCATCACACACGGTTACCTGGAGTGCATTACCGCAGCAAAATTTTTATAAATGTTGTGCTTTAGAGAGTCGAGAGTATAGCAGATAATTAGTCCATCGTGAGCAGAAATTTGTCCACTAATAGCAAAATTCGTTCAAATTATAGTTTTAAAGTTATTAGGAAAACACAGATTTTGCTGGGGTAACGTTTCAAACATTATCCTGGCAAAATTTTTTTTTGAAAGTCTTTCTATCCCGGAACCAAATACCTACATGGATAGATAGCTCTTGTTGCGTAGTAATTTGTCTACGAATAGCAAAATTTGTTCGTGTTCCGCTTCTCAAGTTATTTAGAATTTTGCTGGGGTAATGTTTTGTGATGTCCCTGATCTCGTAAATGGCTCAACGCAGAAGTTTGAAAAAATGCCAATGATAGACCTTGATTGTTCTAGATGTCCAAATTAGTTCAAACATTAGTCATTGATTTGAATGATAAACACCAGTGTAATTAAAAGATTTCAGAAAATCAGATAAAACGGATTTGTGAGTAAACCAGTACTCTTACAATCGAATAAAAAGGTGTAGCATGTACCCTTTGTACACCTTTATAACCACAGTAAATATAAATGATGTGGCTTTGCGCAAAAGAGAGATTTCAAGAAATCTTAGTCTTACTTTCGTAGCCGAATACGCGATTCCCTTATAACAAGGGAACATGGCATACAATGGACAAATTAAAATGTTCCTTAAATAAGCTATCCTGTTAATTTCAGCTTTATATTACGACTTATAAGAAAGTTATCGAACTGCAAAAAAATATCAGGAATTCTTCTATAAGCCGACCAAATTATAAAGGTTACAAAAAAGCGACCGTTCCATACATAAGGCTTGCCATCTTAAATGAACGGTATAATATCGAGGTTTCGTCAGTACAGTTGCGAACAAAGGTGTTTGTGTAGTGTAGTTGAGTTGAGAGGTCAGATTATTGAAATAATAAAACGAACATTTTATTTTTTAAATACATTTTAAAAATAATTTACATTACAGATAACAATGAGAGAATGACATTGCAAGGTGGTGCCAGTCCAGTCTTAAATCTGTTGATATTATGCTGCATCTGCCATGTTTTTGGCTAAAAGATTCTTCTATCTTGCAGTTTAGACTTTTATTACAGACCTCAGACAGTATTTTTGGAAAACTTTTACGCATGGTGGAGGAAGGGACGCTCTAGAGACTCAAGTCTAGAAGGAGTCACATGAACTCCAAGTTTTAAATCCGTTGACATCTGCTGCATCTGCCATCTTTTTGGCTAGAAGATTCTTCTATCTTGCAGCTTAGACCTTTAGCTACAGATCTTAGACAGTATTTTTGTGAAAATTCTTACGCATGGTGGAGGAAGGGACGCTCTAGACACTCAAGTCTACAAGGAGTCACATGAACTCCAGTTTCAAATCCGTTGACATCTGCTGCATCTGCCATCTTTTTGGCTAGAAGATTCTTCTATCTTGCAGCTTTGACCTTTAGCTACAGACCTTAGACAGTATTTTTGAAACATTCTTACGCATGGTGGAGGAAGGGACGCTCTAGAGACTCAAGTCTAGAAGGAGTCATATGAACTCCAGTTTTAAATCCGTTGACATCTGCTGCATCTGCCATCTTTTTGGCTAGAAGATTCTTCTATCTTACAGCTTAGACCTTTAGATACAGACCTTAGACAGTATTCTTTATTATTTATTTGTGTCAGTGTGCTCTTCTAAAGAGTGTAAGACGATTGTATGTAGGTACTATTAAAATGTAATTTTAACTCATTCGTTTTGTCTCATATTTGAGGAATGTACTATGTATCATGAGTAGTCTTCGTTTAAAAGGATGCGACGATTTAAATTTCAATAGGTAGACAAAATTGATAATTCTTAATTATCAAAAATTCAAGCTTTCTCCAGTAACACTGATATTATTATACTGTGACTCATCAAAGTCATCATTGTCAAAAATATTGACAAATCGCGAACTGTCACGGCCAAAAAACGGACACGCGTCCGTCCTCCGTAAGCGCCACCGCGCGACTGATTGAGATTGTCCAAGCCGTCATGGACGATTTTTTCCACATTTTTTAACATAGTAACTAAATAAGACGCAATATAAAAATTTCATCCGTTAAAAGCCCTCAAGTTATTTCTGAACTTTAGTTTAGTAAAAGATTTAGAATCTCAAATCGCTTATTTTAAAAATAAAACCATAAATAGAAAACGAATAGAGGTAACTTTGGGAATTTATTCTATCGAGTCAACTTCATCAAATCGTGTTTCCATCCGTTAATAGCCCTAGAAAATATCCTCAACTATGCCCAATAAAAATCTTAGCCTTTAATTTTACTGTTTAGTACCTCAAAAATGAAAAATAAAAACCTCATTTTCGCCATTTTCTCTGCTACCCGGCCTTAAACCATGTCCGACGTCTTACATACTTGGCTATACCAACGATACCAGCACTTTGACCCTAGTTATTACAACCCACACGAAAAAAAGTTGAACAACTGTTTTTACTTGAAAAGAATTTTTTCATCTCTTCAAAGGCGTAATTTCTCTTTAGCCTGCCGTAGCTGTCGAACATTTTACTCGCGAAAATTTTGTTATTCTAATTTTAATCCCTAAAACAAACGTGACTTACTTATAATGCTGCTGTAAACATAACCTAATACCTATATTTAAAATTACTAAATACGAGTTTACAGGCCAAATATATCCATTGTCCATACTAGACAGCATTTGCGGTCTGATACCAGCCTTTTTTATGCACAATAAAAAATGTGTCAAAATGCGACATGGATTTAGGCGTTTTATTGTTGGTAACTTAAACATGCTCTCTACATAATCTAAAAGATGTCTCTTGGAGAATGCTTTAGCTTGAAGTCTACCTTTTGTAATGTAATTTTGTAAGAGAGTGTTAAATAAATTTAACTTGAAACTTTTTTGATTTATTAAAGAGATGGACTATCTGTATTTTATTGTTATACTCATTGTTATATTCTCTTCTCAGTTGTCTTTTGAGGTGACACTCAAATTATATTAATAATTAATTAAATTAACAAGTTATATCACCGCAGCCATAATGTAGTCCCAAATATGGTGTAAGAAATAGGTCATGGGAAAGTAGGTCAATTGAATGTTTTATGGGGCCGTGGTTTGTATTAACACTTCGGTATCTTAGTGCGTATTGGGAAATACTTTCCCACTGAAGACAATTTTGCCGATAGGTTACTTTAGTTTGTGAGTATTCAATTGTTGCATGAATTGTGTTCAAAAGAACCTTTCAGCCATGCAGTGTGAGCGTGGTAAATAAATGGAATGGAAAATGCATTATTTACTAGGACCATATAAACGTCCAAGGAAGAATGGACACAAAATGAAGTCCACTAAATGAATCCGTAATGATTAATTAATACAAAATAAACGATCAAAGTTTTACTCTCCAATGCGATGCAGAAAATAATGCAGTAAGTACGCACAACAATACACAAGCTTAATACTGTGGCTGATATAGTCCGATGGATTAGCAAGCGGAAGTGTTCTGTGGCTGAAGTGGTAATGAACAGGGTACATAGTAGGTACGCAGAACTGACGGTTGATGAGGCAGCAAGGTTCTGGAGTGGAGGCCGCGTAGGTACCGGAAAACACAGCGTCGACATCATAAAGGTAAGCTGGAAGGCGCTAGACGCAGGCCGCTATGTTCAGCAGTGAACGTCCTATGGCTGAAATGATAATGATGATTACTGTGGCATGTTAGTTAGTCGTAATAAATGTTATTTCGCTACAAAATTATATTCCAATATGCTGTAGACTGTACAAACAAACGGGTAGTTAATTTAAATAAAAACCGACTGACTGAGGCACTCGTTAGCCGCTGCTATTGACGGAGAGAAGCTATTAACTCGGGCTTCGCGCTTGCATTACCAGCTCATTTGCTTTAATAAATACAGCTTGGAATTTCATCTACTTTGGATACGGATTTACTTTGTGAAGTTAGTTGACGAACGGGTAAGTTGATGTAAGGTAAAGGTGGTAAAGGCTAGGAAGCAAAAGGCTCTTAAAGGCTCTTAAAAACTTTTGGTTTAAGTAAGGTATGATTATTATTATTGTAAGTAATTGCTTAAACGAAAATATAAATTCTAAATGACAACATTGTACAAACATCGTCCACGCGACCAATTTTACTGACATAAGTTAGTTTTTCTGAAAATGTTAGTGAAATAAGTTTTCAATTGCCATGTATCGCAAAAATAGCTTTGTGATGTTTCTTAACTCATTACGATCATGACTTGCATAAAAAAGGCTTACAAAAATTGCAATTCCCGTATTTGTCTAAAAACAACCGCGAGAACGAAGCGCTGCGACTGACGTATAAAAATTGCTTCGTACAGTCGGTAACGACGGTAGAAAATAATTTTCAGCTTAGTTTCTGTGAAGTTACCCATTACAAAAAAGCACATAAAATTAAGAATAAAGTAAAATTTATTTAGTCCATTAAAGTTTGAAATGAAAACAGGCATGTAGGTTCGTACCTATCTCTTAATCTATTCACAAAAAAAAATTCTTCTCTAGATTTTATTCATTCTACAAAAAGCTTGTTGCATGAAAGTACTCCCATAAACATAAGATGTTTAAGGCAAACATGTTTAGCCTCTCATCTCTCATGCATAAATTATTTCTTTGTTTCTGGTACACATTGTTAATTCATGTTAGATGTTAAGCATTTTTTTTTCAATGTCATTCTTTTTATCACCAGTTTATATTCGCGACTGTACCAAGGACCGGGTAATGTGACGAGGGGGCTTGCTTTGTCTTCACTTACATTACAAGCGGGAAGGGTAACGGGCACGAGTCTGTGTATTTTTCTCATTACCCCGTAATTAGGCTTTTTAACTCACTGGTAACGTATAATATAGACTGTATGAATTTAGTATTAGCTTTGTTACTTCTTTATGAATGAAAGAGTGAGCGTAAAATGAAGTTATTTGTCGAGTAGGAACAAAATATTATAGACAAAATTTTCAGTCCTGTCTACCTATGTGAAACATAAATCAACTCATCCTCAAGAGATTCCCTAGGGGCCTAGACCGATATTAAATAAGTTCTTTGATTAGTTTGTTTAACCTAAGTAATTTTCTAATTACAATATAAGTCTGCTTCTCACAAGCAGGACGTGGAAATACCGTTAAAAGATTACTTACTTGAGCAACACCATTGATAATTTCAATTAACACAATACATTATTTTCTAATTCTAATTCAATTAAATAAAAAATAACAAGTTGGAACAGCGCTTTTCATATTTCTATTCTAAACCACGATGTGAAATCCTTTAAAATACATTTATTTGTACCATCAATTTTGTTGTTCTCCGGACTGCATTCGGGCTAATCCTCTCAAAGCCACGAACGTGTTAAATTGTAGAATAGCCGCCGGTATTGGGATTAAAATTGGGTAATTAGGTGTAGGTAATTGCTTTTATCTAGAGCTGACCACAATCAGGTACGTACTCGTAGTAAACGAGATTAATGAAATGTTAAATACTAATAATAGACTTATTTATTGATATTTAAATATATTTTTAATCATAATTATTTCGATCACAACTGTACATTAGGTATTGCCAGCCTGCATCATATTGATCCCCAATTTAATCAGAATCATATAGCCTGTCATAAAAGCTGGTAACACCGAAATTATTGTTTTTCCTTTACCTTTGAAAGCTTACTACGCTTATCTTTGAACGCGGCAATATTTACAATACTTGTCTGTATGTGTAATTAATTTTATAATAATAAATCGGGTCTTACCGTTACCATTACATTTTAAATTCAACATTAAATAACAATTTATTTTTCAGTTATTTAAGAATAAGTCTGAAACTTTATTTATTAAAATTGTACAAGAGAAGTCGGTTAAAAAACATCAAAGTGGCACCGTGATTTATTTGAAAACATCCGACGTGACTAAAATAAATAGGCCAAAAGTAATGACTCCAAAACCAACTCAAATTGAAACAAAGCAAAGACAATGGAACAACAAATTGCGGGAAAGTAATTATAATGTAATCAGTGATAAGCTCCATTGAAGTCGTTCCAGAATGACGGGTCGTTTTATCGCAAACGGACACTGAATTGGTACATTTCCAATTTAAATATCTGTTTACGTAGCACTGATAAGGGTTGGCAATGTATACGTAGCACACAACGAACGCTGTCAGTGCTACGAAAATGGAATTTAAAAGTGGTTAAGTTCTCTCTATGT
Source organism: Ostrinia nubilalis (assembly GCF_963855985.1). Taxonomy (NCBI): domain Eukaryota; kingdom Metazoa; phylum Arthropoda; class Insecta; order Lepidoptera; family Crambidae; genus Ostrinia; species Ostrinia nubilalis. The sequence goes on along the minus strand of NC_087099.1, from coordinate 4,239,316 downwards.
GTGTGTATTATTTTTTATTTATTTGCATTAATGTGCTCTTATGAAGAGTTTACAGTGATTTTACAAGGTTTTAATTATTGCCATTGGAACTCTTTGGATTTGTGTATTATTTTGATAATTTAATAGGTACCATGAGAAGAGTCCTATTTTAAAATTGTTCCAACGCGGCAACGATTTCAATTTCACCCTGTTTAATATCTACTTATGTAAGTTACGAAGTTAGTGTGTACTTTAACACTACTTTTAAATCTAAAACATTATGGTTACACTCAATAAATAGGTTGACAATACAATTAGCGACGGAAATAGAAAATGTGAACCCGGAAAAAAGCAAAAGGTAAGAAAGAGGGCCCAAAAAGAAAGGGCTCTTGTTTTCGTAGCTGTATTGTAGCGCCGTAGCATCGTAGCACTGTAGCGGTGTGGGCGCGGCATGAATCATGAATGTACTTTCGATCACATAATTTTTGAGATAATTTATTTTTATAAGGTACCAATAACTTTCTGGAAAAACATTTTTGTGTTTATTGTGCCCAGAATGACAAATGTTAAACTGATCACAAACATCTTTTTCTTCTGCCTACAAATACCATAGCATCGTAGTAATATATGGATTTGTGTACATTGCTACGTGCTACGCGCTACAGCTACGAGACGAGTTTAGACAGTACTTCGATGCTACGCGATATGGCTACGATAAAACAGAACCGCGTGTTGGTTATTTTGATATGAAACTAACATTTGTTACTGGTGAAAAACTTTTCTAACCTAAATACTCAAACGACACTTTCACCAGATTTGAAATTCCGCTTAGACCAGTGAGAAAAAAAGATTTTATACCAACGAAATACCTCTTAACCCGGCGTCAATGACGCTGGGTCATATTGACCCGAGGCATTTTCAAACGTTCATAATTCTTTTTTGCGTCTATTTTGTGGTTCGAGCGTTCGTATAGCTGGAGATAGAACCTCCCTAAATCCATTCCGTTAGTTAACGTACTGTGACTCCGCTTGCGTAGCGAGATACACAGACTTCAAATTAAAACGGGTCATTATGACCCGGCGTCATCGGTGGCGCGGTGATTTTGTGACTTACTTTTATTCGCTTATTTTGTGTTTAGTGCTAGCTTATGTTGTTCTTTTTTAAGTTTTAGTCAAAATGTCTTTGTTAAATGACCCATCAAGAATGTAGCGTTGCTAGAAGAGTCGGATTCCGAGATTGAAGAATTTCAGGCTGTAATAGCCAGAACTTAGAAATGGCAACGAATGTAAAAAAGACGCAAGTAATGGGGACTCAGTCTTTGGATAATCTCGAACTTGCATTAGTACGACGCCGGCAAGTGCGTCATGCCACATTTACATGCCCAGACCATTTGATTACATACTGCACCAGTTGCAGCAGTTCCATGGCTCTGAATGATGAAGTAGGAAACTGATCTCATTGTATCTGCATATAAAAAGTTGATTTTATCTCTTTTTCACTATATAACATTGTTGATTCCCATTTATACTAAAAATATTTACCAAATACAAAAAATATAGACTCAAATGTATTTCTATACGTGATTTTTTCATGTTTTGTTTAAAAATTCATAAAAAATTATTTATTTCATGTATTCGTTTTATTTTTATTTTATTAGCTCAGTAAAGAACCCTACATACATAGACAGTAATTAAAATTAAGATTACTTGTTCAATTTCCTGAAAAATGATCGATGAAATGTGGGTCAATATGACCCGGGGTCATCGTCTTTGCAATTATTTTCACGTCATTGGCGCCGGGTTAAACCAGTAAGAAAAAAAGATTTTATTCCACTGGCTAAGCTTCTTACAACCGGCACAAAAGGCGTTATCTAAAATTTAACATGTTCGCGGCCACATTCCCACAAAAATCGTGTAACACTTTTGTCGCTGACTCTCCCGCCGCGGTTTGCATTCCGCGCGCTCGCCGGTCGCGAATGAATTTACATATTGCATTCCCGCACACGAATGTATTAATTCGCCAGATTGTATGCATGGGTGTGCTTGGATATCATTTTGCATATTTGTAATATGCTAAGTAATTTTGTTAATTAAATTAGTTTGTTCGTTTTGGTTACGTCACTTATCTTTTGACGATTGCTTGAGGAATATGTGCGGCAGAGATTACAAATAAGTCTGTAAAATTAAAAAGGAAACCAAGTTTCAGACTCTCTTTCAGTTCTTGATTTCTTGTTTCTTCGAGCATGTCGAATACGTTAGTATATTATTAAACATCTGATAGGTATTAGATAAGTAGCTCATTAATTATTATTACAGTTAGCTACTTATGTTCGCGTGGAAAACTCATCCCATTCAATCTTAGAGTGAATAAGACCTGACTGTTTGAAGTAACGGCGTTGAGTGAATGGCTTGAGCCAATTCCCTGTATTTAAGTTATTAAACTAAATATAATGTACTATCCAAGATCTTAATAGGAAAATAAAATAAAAACCAAAAATGTTTATCCTCAAAAATAGAACTAAATCAAACTTTCTGCTCATTTACAAATACTATACGTATACGGCTTAATATTACTCCAAAAGTAGTACGAGTATAGTCTTTATTAAAATATTAACATCGAAGCAAAACGGTTTCATTCAGCGGTGGATGAAAGGTCGGGTTATTTATATGGGAACTCCCCGGAGCTCAAATATCATGGAATATGTTAACAAGCGTTTGTGCTAGTGTAGTTCGGAGTTATATTGTCTACACGTGTTGAAACGTAAGTGGAATTGTTGGAACAGCAAACGTGATTGAGTGATAAAATTATTTAGTCATGCGTTTGATTCCTAGTTGAGTTACTCAGTATTGAGCCACTGTTCTGTTTTGTTCTTTGGTGTACAATAAAGAGTATTTATTATTATTCACAAATCGACGCCTTAGGCTGGTTTTAGAGTCACGCTGACGCAAGCTGACCGTCAGCGCTGACCGCCGAAATGTATGAAGCGTCGGCGCCGAGCGATCAGCGTCACTCAGGAACGTTCCCTTCAATTACATACATATTGATCTGTCAGTGCCGACGATCAGCGAGCGGTCAGCGCAATTCTAAAACCCGCCTTAGAATGAAAACCTCTTAAGTGTAAAATAAGTAATTTTCCCGCTTCTATGCTCAGAACTGTTATATTCTGTAAGATTGACCAAAATGCATAAATATGCAAAAAAAATGCATTGCCGAGGTTTTCACTCTAAGGCGACGAATACAGTAAGCACACTGTATCTAAAAACGGAATAGATACTTCGTACCTACTTATCTTACTCACTTCTAAGTTATAACTTGTATTAAGTCTTAGGTTAAGGATACCTACCTATAATATAATTTATTGTGTTTTCGTATGAAATAAATTAACGAAAATTTTAATTGGCGATTAACATGTTAATACCGCTTAAGTACCTACCTATTATTCTCAGTACCTACTTACAGGTTTTAAGGGACCATTCACAACAGATCTTTCAATAATCTCTGAAAGAAAATTTCACGAAACACTTATTTCACAAAACTCATTATAAGTTACGAACACTCTTTTCTTCTAAACAATAAATTGAAATGTAAACGGCATTATATTCCCCTTTTTAATTTCCCGAGAGTGTTCTTGTGAGTTCATATATTAATGTTTTATTAGACTCGTGAATGGATGTGGATATTAATTTAATAACTTGAACGTGAAAATAAAAATTTTCCGAAGTTATTTTAATATTCCAAGCACGTACGCGACTGGTATTTTATTGGAAGAGATAACGTTTTTTAAGTGTATTGAATAGCTTTATTTGCAAAAAATATAGTTTATTTTTCATTAAATGTTTTATAATCATTGTGTTGGGGGAGGTCAATATTCTGCTATGCACGTCCTACAGCTGAAATGGTGATAACGAAAAATTTGCGTGGCAAAAATTTCACATAGATCTACAACGTGTTAATGAAAAAGCGCAAAACCTCAGACACCCCAACTTATTTTTATTCTAAAAGAATTATGTAAATTATTAAAAATAATTTTCGCGGATTATTTACGAAGATATTCACTCTTTTTGTTTTCGCCTCGCGCACTTGTTATCTCTTCTTTACGCATTTCTGGAAACGTATTAACCTTTCACACGCTGATTGCAAGGCATGCACGCCTATGAGTAGGTTAATAGTTACTAGTTAACGTAGATAGTTCATTCACCTCTTATAATAGACTTAAGTAATACGGAGTAATTAAATATTTTTTGGTTAAAATTTGACCCTATTTTTTATTAGTGGAATCGATTCTACTCTCGATTCCGAACAAACTAATTTCAGGTTTTGCGCTTTTTCATTAACACGTTGTATATTTATAAAAGCGAAAGGTCACTTATTGAGTGACTCACTTATCTCGAAATCTCAGAAACTGCAAGTGCTAGGAGTCTCAAATTTTGATTGGGGGTTCCTTTTAAAACGTAGGTGCTCACTAAGACGGGATTTTGCAAAATTCAATCCCTAAGGGGAAACGGGATCCACGCGTACGAAATCGCGGGCGGACGCTAGTCTTTTCATAAAATTTAAGACTAAGTATTATGTTCAACACTTAATTTTAATTTGAAACCTATTGTTTGCAATGATGTTATGCTTGTGGAGAACAACTGCCTAACTCAATGTAGGGAGGGTACAGTAAACAGAACTTCATGCTACATATTTTTATTGCAAAATAACATCTATTACGGTTACACGAGATTCCAGTCACTTTCATGTAAACTTCTAGATTCTAACCAGCATTGCGACAGCTTTGCGGTGATCTAGCCATTCCAACTAAAATTAATTAGCGAGTCGAAGTTTTAACTATAGGTAGAGTTACTTGGCAGATATAAAATTACCGAAGTCACATGCGGACACAGAATTTAATTTGAAACTAGCTATAACTGCGGCTTCATCCTTGTAGATTTCCGTCTGTTACCTACAAATGTTTACAATTTCATCATCATCATCAGTTACTCCGTGATCATGGCGCTTGCAACAGCCGAAATATCGGAAACTCGAAATTAAGGCACATGGTAGCAATCCCGTCAATAATAATTAATCTATTAGTGACCATGAAAGTTTAAAACGATATCTAGGTACAATTTCATGGGTTTGATCAAAACCTTGATTTTTTATTTCGTACATTGAGAACTTCACAGAAAAATCTGATTTGTCTGTATACTTTTCTATTTATTTACAACTACCACATCGAGTAAATACAAACACCGTCTGGATCTAGTATAAATTATATAAACATTCCTATACATACTAGATTCAGACGACTTACAGGTATTTAATTAATCTTTGTGGTCGAAACAAATCAAGCTTTAACACGTTAGCTCAGATATATTGTGCAGACACGCGTTAAATTGGAATCCCTTTGTCAAAGATGTGTCATACGAGTATGTACATTTTGATGAACACGACCTTTCGAAGTCAACGAAAAGTATTTAATCATTGTCTACATTATTTCACACGTGTCTTCACTTTGTATCAAATTCGACACATATTATAACCCTGAGTAATAGTAGGCGTAATAGACAATAACCTTTTAAAAATAACTTTAAATGCCTATTTTCAGACAGTAAATGCTTTTAGAACTTAAAAACTACTAAACTCAAAACGAAGAGGCTCAAGTTCAACAGCATTTTAGGCTATAGGGACATTCTTGTTGGAAAACCGTATCCTTAGAACTAAATGATAGCCTGTATTGACAAGTAATTGTGCAGTAACTTGTATTTACTAATTAATTCCTACTACAACTACAACACTACTTGTATTTACTAATTAATTCCTATAGCACTTGTGTATAATAATTATGTTGCCTGAAACCCAACACTTCAGTTAAACCAGAGCAGCGTGAAATCGTTAATATGGCTTACGAATTAGAATTGCTTTCGGATTGTTATAATAGATGATCTAACTCTGTATTCCTAAACTCTAGAAGCTAGACTAACCGATTTACTAAGTCGACTAAGCACCAACTAGCGATTTGACTTAACGAGGCTTCTGACAATCCATTGCATTTAGGATGACAAAGCTAAGTTAGCGGAGTAGTTACGACGACATTGTTTTATTTCTTCCTTGTTTTCTGTTTTATTTTAATTATAGTATCGTCTTTGTTTCTAATGCAAAATTTATTTTGTTACAGGTACGTTAACAGTTTGTTAAACACGCGAAATTCAACGAAAGGTAATTTTTCTACTCATTTTGCGGTGAATACATTTATAAGTTTTTATATTTAGTTTTTTTAACCGACCTCAAAAAAATGAGGAGATTCTCAATTCGACTGTATGTATTTTATCATCAAGTTTTACTCTTGATAATAAAAATAGCTAAGATATTAGACCATTAAGATATAAAACCAAGCTCGTAAAAACAAATCGAGAAAAAGTTTTCTTACTTTCTATTGTAACTCTTCTTACCACTATCACGTTACTGTATTGTCATAACGCAGACGCATGTACTAACCATCTAAATTTAGGGCACACTGCATTAGCCATTATATTAATAGCATATCAAGGTGTCTAATCGCCTGACCAAATGCCAGGTCGCGAGCGTGGCGCGCCGACCGAACCGTGAGTTATGTGTGGCCATTACGAGGCGCAGGGAAGTGCCCGTGTCGATGGATTAGCTAAGCACATAATGTATTAGAGCCAAAGCACACGATGCGTTGCGGCGGCGGTGCGACGCCGGAGCGGTGTCGCTACGTCATCTTACATAGAAATCTGTGTCGGGCATACGAGCGGTGCACATAGGTAGATTTCAATGATTTAGGCGGCCAAAAATATTTTTTGCTTGAAATTAGTTATAAGTACAAAATTAAATTAAAATAAACCATTTTTGACTGATTTCTTTTATTATTAATGATAATAAAACATTTTTTCACTTAAATGTAGAAATTTAAAAAAAATATATATATTAAAAAATACCCCATCGTATGTGGTATCGTTGGATAGGTTATTTAAAATGACTTAGGGGTTTCTAAGACTTTTTTGATTTAGTGATCCGTTTGCAAAATATTAAAGTTTAAAGTGATAATTTTTTTTTCGAAAATGGCGTCCCCCCCTCTAAAAACTAAAGTGTTGGTTTGAAAAATCTGGAAAAATTTATAATAATAGTGCTTTTCATGAACTTTTAAGGAAAACTATGACGGTTAAGATAGACCAGTTAGTTCAAGAGTAATAGTCGTTTAACTCGTGTAAAATTTCATACTTAATAAAAAATCCTTAGAAGAAAATATTAAAGTGACTTTAGATGTAGTAATTGCTTGCTTATGAAATATATTATGTTAACGACTGACAACTACGGAACCCTACACTGCGCTTGGAATGACACGCACTTGGCAAATTTTTGTATTTTTATAAAATAACAATAAGTAGGTAGGTATATCAATCTCACTTTGAGAGCATTCCTCATTGGGTCACTACTTGCTACTTGGCTTGGCAGATATCAACATTTCCATTGTTTCAGGAAGGAATTCTTTGCGAGAAGGTCTTATTGTGTCTCCTGGAGCTGATCAAGGGGTCTGATGTTAATAAAAGCCTATCTACATTGCGTTCCTTTCTAGAAAACTTTCTAGCAAAGTTAAGCCGATATGACCGGAAATGCTAGTACGGGGCTTCTGCGGCTTGTTTTAAAAAAACACTTCTTCATGTTTATTGGCTTTCATCCACCTCTTCTTGAATTAGCTTTTCACATAAGAAGAACTTTGCTTCAAACTCTTTTCAGCATTTTCTGTGTCTCCATAACGACTCAAAAGAAAATCTTCATAAAAATCAAGTTTATTACTGAAACTTGGTAAATTTTGCGTTTGTATCTGGTCAAATAAGTAATTCCGATTAACTACTTTAGTACCCGAGGCACCAGACAGGCCTAAAATAAAAAGTAAATGGATTTAATACAAAGTAGCAATAAAATGATATTTTGCTCAATTTTTTCTCAAAATCTTCAAATGCTGTTAATTTAAAAAAGCGCGGGTTTCCGCGGCCAAATTTTTTGCAGATTTTAAGAACAATATGTAAACTATTAAAAAATAAAGAAATTATTGCTCGGACGGACCCTGAAGTTAGTTAAACGACCACTTTAAAATAAAAAATACAAAAAAAATCTCATTTCTGATACAGCTATCTTTGACAATTTTTAAATATATTTAGGAAAACAAAAACTAAGTAAATTACTGTTGAAAAACATAGGCTCTATCCTTAAGTATCGCAATCCACCACTGTTACTCGAAAACAATGGTTTTGAAAATAAATATGCAATTTACAAAAGTTGTAAGTTTAAGAGCGCCCGAAAATAAATGCATACACGTTAAGCGAACTATCGCAAACGTTCAGACAGACTACTCTAGAGGGTAGATTTGCGCTCGTTGAACATTGAAAAAGGTACCATGGTATTCCTGGAAGTGTGTACTACCCGCGTACATGGTTTATTTTTCAATAGATTGATTTTGGAAAACTGGGTTTTGGCCGCCTAAATCGTTGAAATCTACGTATGTGCGGTGCAGCACCGCGCGCGCGATATGGCGAAATCTTTGCGGTCCGGCGCCGTAACGCATCGTGTGCCTTGGTTTTTACTCTCTGTACTTGGCATTGCAAATGTACTGATTTACGTCACTTTGGAGCTCTCTGAAGGCGCCAGAGAGTGCATCAATGTGAGTTGGAAATTCTTTTATCGCGATATCTACAAAAACAAAAGTTCCAGTTTCTAAGAGATGCCAAACATGCGTTGTTCTAGTACCTCGGTTTACTATATCCTGTTATTTGATAAGGCTTCACAATGTCTTTTGTTGAGCTGGTTCAGCTCTGATCCACATTATGTCCCATAGAATGAAGCCATAACTTCAATGTGACGTTGAACATATCTTCTGAAGTTAATATTAAAATTAAAACACAGAGAATCCGCTAAGCAAACTGAGATGAATCAATGTTTTGAAATTTTGTTTGAATTACAAACATTTTATAGCTGCCAATGAACTCTTCATTTAATAGCTTTACATAATAATAAGCATGTCTGCAAAACTAAAACTTAGCTTACATTGCAGTTTCATCCAAATCGCTAAACTTATTTTATCTACGTTGTTTAGAAACTCTTCGAACGAGATCTGCAAATGTCGACGTCTTACAAGATATTATCATCAAGTTAAAGGTAGTTTTCAGAATTGCTCGAAATTTAATCTGCGATGGAGTCAAAACTTCACTCTACTATAGAGATACCGCAATATTGTTATAAGTTTGATCACCCATTCGCGAAACCGCAAAGTTTTGTAACAAATAAAATGAAATTCTATGACTTCTACTGACCGGTTACTATCTCGTAAATGTTGTTGGAACTTTAAATTTCATTCCAATAAGCACGTACATTTTATATGTCGAAATATCTACTCATTCCTCGAAGTTCCATCTATTCGGAGTAAACTTTCAAATTCTGAACCTTGAGAAATGGAGAGTGGCGAATGAGGATCATTTCGATTTTTAGCTGTGAATGCAGATTTATAGGGCTAAGAAATCCTTAATACACAGTCCAAAAATTTTTGTTGTACGACAAAAATTGACGAAGTTATGGCCAAATTACTAAAAAAGTTCACTGACCGCCCGGCGTGGGGACGATGACGTCACTATATCCGATCCGAACGCTGCCGGCATACTGCGTGGATAGAAAATATTTTTTTCTAGCCAAACTATCAGTTTTAAAAAAAAACTTGTAATGACATTTATTCATCAAAATAAAGTAAGCTATCGATAGGTAATTTAAAAAAATAGAAATTGTGAAAAATATCGCAAGAAATCCATACGCTCATACGATTCAATGGAACGCAGAGACGCGATTGGGGTCTCCGCGGTGGTATATTTGGCGATTTATTCAAATAAAGTGTTCATAAGTGTTGTTAGAGTCAGGTATCTTCTTCCAAGTAAAATATAAAAATGTATAAGTATTAATTTATTTACTTCTAACAATAAGGTATAGCTGAGGCAGATACACTCAGATACACAAGATCATTTCGATGTACACGCAATACCTACCTGTTATTTAGTTTTTCTGAGTTAAACCTACCTATCTATTCGCCGTTCCCATGGGCGGGCCAGCTGCTGCAGGAAAGGACAACTGCTCCCTCCTGGAAATCTATTTAATCTTAGCCTAGAAGCTGGGTATGACTCCCCCGCCCCCCTCCTCTCCCCAGGTCATAAGCTGGGCATGACTTCCCCCTCGGCCAGAAGTTGGGTATGATTTACCCCCCCCCCCCCAGGCCTGAAACTGGGTATGAATTGACCCCTCCCCCTCCCCCCAGGCCATAAGCATAAGCTGGATATGACTCCTCTTCGGCCAGAAGCTGGGTATGACACCCCCCCCCCATACCAGAAATGCCAGAAATTGGGTATGACTTGACCCTCCCCCCTCCCCCCAGGCCAGAAGCTGAGTAAGGCTAGCCCCTCCCCCCAGCCCATAAGCATAAGCTGGGTATGACTTCCCCTCGGCCAGAAGCTGGGTATTACATACCCCCCCCCCAGGCCAGAAACTGGGTATGACTTGACCCCCCCCCCCCCCCCCCCCCCCCCTCCCCCCAGGCCAGAAGCTGGGTAAGGCTAGCCCCTTCCCCCAGTCCATAAGCATAAGCTAGGTATGACTCCCCCGGAGGCTTGGGGGCACCGTTTGGCCCGATGCGCTGCTGGCCGCCGCACTCTAAGCGCCATCCAGCCCGTGCTAGATGAGTGGGTGCTACGCCAGCACGGTCGTCTAACGTACCGGACGACTCAAATCTTTACGGGCCACGGCTGTTTCGGGGACTATCTCTACAGAATAGGTCGGGAGCTCGACGCCAGGTGCTGGCACTGCGATGCTGCGACGGACTCCGCACAGCACACCTTGGAGGTGTGCCCAGCGTGGGATGTCGAGCGGGAGTCCCTCGTAGCCGCAGTGGGAGACGACCTCTCTCTGCAGGCCGTAGTGGCCCGCATGGTGGGGAGTAAGGAGGTATGGCAGGCAATGCTCTCCTTCTGCGAGGCAGTTATCTCGCAGAAGGAAGCGGCGGAGAGGGAGCGAGAGGCTTCGGCTGACGCCCCTATGATCCGCCGCCGTCGTCCAGGGCGTCGCAGGAGGGTTTACAACCTCCACGCTCCTCCTTAGGAGTCTCGACCGCCGGGTATGGGGATGCCCGGCGGGCGCCTAACGAGACCCGTGGCGCCGGCGCACCAGTGTCCAGGGCGCCGTTAGCGGATGACCCGAGGGGAATCACTATTCCCCTCGAAGCTGGAGGGGCCCAAGAGCGAGCTGTAGCCTGAGACGGAGCCGCGGACGAATGTCCAATAGGACAATAACTCGCGGCTTCGTATCAATGGCCCCGGAGGACACCGTCGGGTTTTAGTGGGTAGGCCCCGCCCTCCCGGCGGGGAGAGTCCCTCATAACCCACTGACTGACTGTCCCCATCAGCCAGTGGGTATGCGCAAAGCATTTCCCGACGCAAAAAAAAAAAAAAAAAAAGGTATGACTCCCCCTCGGCCAGAAGCTGGGTATGACTTACCCCCCCCCCCCCCCCCCCAGGCCAGAAACTGGGTATGAGTTGCCTCTCCCCCCCTCCCACCAAGGCCAGAAGCTGGGTGAGGCTTGCCCCTCCCCCCAGGCTATAAGCTGGGTATGACTTATCCCCCCCCCCCCCCCCCCTAGGCCAGAAACTGGGTATTAGCATCATAATTATGATGTATTCAATACAAACAATCATAAAGTTACACTCAAACCAACCGCGTCTCCGCATTCCATCGAATCCTATGAAAATGTGGTTTTTGGACATAGCGATACTTATTTTTCACAATTTTTATTTTTAAAAATTACTGGTCGATGGGTTACTTTATTTTGATGAATAAATGTTATTAAAAGTTTTTTTCTAAAACTGATAGTTTAGCTGGAAAAAAATATTTTCCATCCCAATAGTACGCCGGCTGCGCTCGATTCGGATATAGTGACGTCACGCGGCCCTGCGTACGTTGACTTTTAGCGGCAAAAACGGCCTATGTTTATTACTTAATATCTTCGTAAGTAATGGTCCGATTGGGATAATTCAAAAAGATATATCTTTCTTATGTCTTAAAGATTAACGTAGATACTAGTTTTATTGAATTTTCTACAACAGTACTGATCCTCATTGGAATCTATCTCTGTATGTGCAATGTCTATTAAGGTAAAAGCAACAGCCAATGTATGTAGAGACACTGTTTCTAAAATTCTGTTCGCTCGGTGGCTTTAGTTAGTATGATTGTTGTACATTTGTTTCGATGTATGTACAATATTTCAGCCTCTATATCTAGCCTATATAGATAGATAACTGAGACAACGATATTCAACTGAGGTGATATCAATTAAAAAACAACTTCAACTATACTCAAACCTTCACTCATATCATATTGCTTTATTCAATTAAAACTCCGCGACACTTCACAGAGTGATCGATGAACGAATTTCAGTACAGTCGACAGTACATCACAAAACATTGCAAAATAGCACCTATGACATGTACATAAGAGACCAGATTGTATAACCTGATGTGCTTTTGTACATAACCCAATAAGTTCAACTTTACCTATCCAATTTACTGAGCGTTGTCCCAGCACTATCGGGATTAAACACGACATAGACGCTCGGTACGGTCCCTATCATTAAGAGCAGGGGTGCTCCGCAGGGAAGAATCCTGAGTCCTACGTGGAAATTAGAACTACAAAATCTTCACCCGTAGCACATACACGTACAGGATAACGGTCCTTTCGTTATTTTACCCAATAATTTCTAAGTTTGTTTGCCCCTCATCGCATTGCCAAAGATTGGACTTCACTCTTAGCCTCTGTTTTCCCGGATACTTTAAATAACAAGGTCTTTAAGGCATGAGTGAATGAGCATCTTACAAAACAGTACTTGTATGCGACTTTATGGTATCTTAAATGTAGGTTATAGCTATCTGTCTTCTGTAGCTATAGTTACTGCTTGTCGCTGGCGATGAATCTTACTCATAAATCTACACTGAACAACCGTATCGTTATTTCTATAAGTTAAATAATGAAATTTGATTTGATTTGATTTGATTCACTACTAAGTATGTAAATAAAATCTGACGACTTAAGTCTACTCTAAGACTTAGCACCCCTGATGATCCCTGAGGTTCGAAATTACAAAAGCCACGCGAAACATGCACTCTGATGAGACCGCAGGATAGTGCGGACTCGTGCGTACTCGTAGTAGATAGTGTGTGGAGACTACAAATGAGGAAATACCTTTGTAAAACGATAATGACCGACTATTTTAATGATTATGCAAATAAGTAAAAGTAAATAGTGAAAGCAATGAGTCACAAGCAGACTCCACGGTTGTAGCAATAGGGTCGAAACTTCAAGTTACAAAAAATACGTCATCATCATCTTTTCAGCCACAGGACGTCCACTGCTGAACATAGGCCTCCCCCAATGCTTTCCATGTTGATCGATTGGTAGCGGCCTGCGTCCAGCGCTTCCCTGCTACCTTTACGATGTCGTCGGTCCACCTTGTAGGTGGACGTCCCACGCTGCGTTTTCCGGTACGCGGCCTCCATTCCAGAACCTTTCTGCCCCATCGGCCGTCAGTTCTGCGTACTATGTGCCCTGCCCATTGCCACTTCAGCTTGCTAATACGTCGGGCTATGTCAGCGACAAAAAATACGTACTACTTATTAAATTATGTCGCGTTTAAGGTTCTTCAAGTAATGGAAATCGGATGACTTAAAATCTTATAGTAAAAGACAAATTATAATTGTCAAACTGAGGACTATAGGTACTTTGTTCGTGGTTTTGAAGCCCATCCTTTTAAACCCTGTGTATCATTTTTTTTAATCCACAACGAGGAAGCTCTTGGCCTATGTCTCACCTGATGGTAAGTGATGATCAGGCCGAAGGTGGAAGCGAGCTACACCCAGAATCCTCAGCCACGGAGGTTTAGCTTTAATAAAATCGAAAGTGTAATTACCTCTGGAGAGACCTCCACTTACCCGAACCTTTTACGGCCTGAGTTTTTAAAAATGACGCGTCTTTTCGGTTCATGTAACTAAACTCTAATATTCCATTTCCTCTCATGGAAATATTCCAGTTTGGTAATGAAAAATATTCCGTGTTTGATTATCCGGTCTTGATTAAATGCGGGGCTTTAGCTGCTATTATACAGGGTGAAAACCGCCTCGACTTATGGTTACTTAAATGCTCTGGATCTAGAGAGACTGAGTTCGATTCTACCGTGCAACACCCATGGGTAATCACTTAAATTAAGTTCGTGTAAACATATTAAATGCGGCAAGTTTTGTCCCTGATAGTAAATCCCATAAATTATTAAAACTGATTTCAATTCATAATAATAAAATTATTTTCTAATGTGATGTTTATAATACTCGAATACGGTGCCATTATATGGGATCCATTTGAAACAAAGTATTGTCTCATGATTGAGAGGGTACAACGCAAATTTTCACGCTGGCTATATAAGAGGAAATACGGTTACTACCCGTACCTATATCCGTCTTTATTTGTATCTGGTATGGTTGGATTAGATACGCTTAAATTTAGGAGAACCATGCAGACGATAATTCACTATTTGTGTATTATACACAATAGGATTGATAGCCCGACGACGCTGAGTAAAGTGGGGCTACTAGCTCCCAAGCGCCTGAGTTGGGACGAGGAAGGAACGGTAGCGCCGCGGCGGCAGCCGCGCCTGCTGTGGTGCCCGCCCGCGCGCACTAGGTACGCCGCACACACGCCCACCACTCGTGCTTTGCGCCTAATTGGAGATATGCTCGCTCACGATTATGATACCGACCTATTTGCTGACAGTTTTGGGCAGTTGTGTTGCAAAGCCTTTTCGTTTATTAATGACATTTGTACTTAATTAACATTGTGTGACTTGTTTTAATGTTTATTACTGACTTTGCAATGATTTGTGTTGACTTGACTGTTTTACATTATGTTCTTCCTTGGACGCCTGTTTCTGGAGCTATGACTTGTATTTAATGACCATATTGATGATATAATGTATTTTATTTTTGTATTTGATCTGACATGGTAATCCTAATTTATGACATGCAACTAAATGTAAAATTAATTATATTATTATGTATGTGTTTTGGCCCTATCTGTAAACATACATTTTCTGATAATAAATAAATAAATAATATTTTTTTTCACCCTGTATACTGAAAAGGTTGTGATTGTTCGAGGGCAAATCTGGCATCATTAATGGGACTTTTAGGGTTCAATTTTGTGACCCTAAATAGTCGTTAAACTACGAGTACTAACGCTTAGCGGTTAATGTTTATAGTAAAAGTTAAAGGACACAGGTGGTTTGATTGTCCGTGATTTGAGTACATAATAGATGAACACACGTTCCGCGAAATAAAGCAGTTCACTAAAATGTACACCTAAACTAACTATGATTCAATTCGGTTTAACGGAAACTTAAATTTTCGCGTTTGTTTTTTTTACAAGTTATCTAGGGACTGACTGCGAATAATTTTTTGTTGTCGAAAAGTAGTTTTTTAGGAACTATTTTTAAAAGAATGCTAATATTTTCCGAGCCCTAGAATCAGTTCGTTCACCCTAACCTTGATTCAAACTCAAGGTGGCTTTCATGATACTTGTAACTCCTAAGTTACAGAAGTGTGTGTGTAAACCTAAAACGTAGAAATTAGATGGGTTTAATTGCATAGAAATAGGCAGACTTTTCGCCTGATTTTATCTGACTCCCTAAGTTCGATAGAGCTCAGGCTGTGATATTTACAAATGAATTGAGGTTATCAGATGTCCCTCTCTCACACTGTCGTAGAAACGATAATTAGAGAGTGTGACCTTTTTAGCTTCGGTCTTTTGTCTTTTATTAGTTCTTTATTCTAGTTTCAATGCTCTTAATAAGGGTCTTCTTTAGCTTTTCTGAAAATTTGCTTATCTTTTTAAGTATTCTTAATTTTATCTATCTCCAACAATTTAGTTAAAATCGTTTGAAGCAATCTTTTTCTTAACGGAGTATTTTAAAAAGTAAGAAAAATATGCTTGGCTTTCCACCCCTCTCATGAAAGCGTGATTCTAGCATAAGTGACAGTGAAGGGACAAACAAATCGGACACTACGTAAACCTAAATCCGTAGCCTTATTGTTTCTATCAGAGCCGAAATTAGTATTGTGGCACCCTAAAAACTGCCATAAAACTGTTGCAGTCGAATCCCCATGACATCTCTTCGCAGCCCATCCCCAAACTGTGGCACGTACCGAATCGTAACCGGATCGGTGCCGTTTTACGACTGTCATCCCGTCCCCCACTATTTGCACGCACTAGCTGTAAACACAAAATCACAGCATACATTTCACGCTCCGTAACGTGGTCTGTTTGCAGTATTTTAGACGGCTCTATTTTAGAAATTCGTTTAAGTAGGTAATTAGGTATATTTGAAAGAGCTACATTATTGTTCTATTACTACTCATTGAATTTCGAGCCCAATGGTAAGTATCGGACTGGCCGAAACCCATTGAATCAACTGTCAACGGGCCTTTTCAAGGCGAGAGTGAATAGGCACTTACAGGGCAGATATCTACTATCCTAGACTGCATCCTACTTAACATCAGGTGCGATTGTGGTCAAATAACTGCCTTGTTAGGCATAAAAAAACTAAAAATACTAAAAAAATATACACTAAGTTGAATCTTGAAATTTACGAAGGCAATTGGACCAGCCTCAGTCTTCGTTGTAAGGAGAGATCCTTGCAAAACTGATTTTCAGCCATGCCCAATTCTCTTAAGATGCTACCTACCTATATCTACTTTTCTCTCTGTAAATTCAGTTAAATACACCTCTAGAGACTTAATAAAAGTTTGAAAGTGACAAAAGGCCTTAATGAAACATAATAATCCGACGTTGTTGCAAGAACTTTGTAATTTTAAAAACTTTGAAGGGTTGTAATTAGCTCCTAATAAAAGGATATCGTTTGAAGTAAAAAGGGTTTTGGACGTATATTAGCTGGGTGGCAAATTATGCTTCTATTGTTTGAAAAGAGGATTTATGGGTTTACCGCTAACCTCGGTCAGTTCCTGAGGTATGGGAGCGGCACGGGAAGGGTGACATTGACATGTTATGACTTGACAGAGCATATAAATCTGAAGGAGATCTGAAGTGTTGCTGACGTTTGACGTTACTAAAACACCTTCCCCTGCCGCTTCCATATTCAAGCACTGATTGAGTTAGTGAGTCTCTATGTTTTATCTACTTAATAGATATAATCTGAATCTTGAACCGTTTCGTAAAATATAAATAAGACTGGTATTACTTGCTCTTGTAGGTACGATGTTAACCTTTTATCACCATTTATTTTTTACCAATTTATTTGAATACAATATAAATTTTTACCGAAAACATAAATGCAATTGTAACACTCTTTGAAACCGAATAGCGTTTTGTTTTATTTTAACACATCCATGATAAATGGCTGACAAAGTTAGCAACCATTATTTGTTCACGACCAATAAATTACTATTTTGTATTGAACTATCACTTTTAAATCGTTAATAACTGAAAATAGAGAGGAGCTTTGCACGAATATTTAATTTTGTTCTATTTGTTTGAGTAAAGTAGTTCGTAGTTACTAAAATTAATTAACTTTATCTGATAACAGTTTAGATAGGTACGAGTACAACGCCTAAACGTGCTTTACTTAATTGGTCGAGTCGGCGTCTAAAATTAAGTATTTTCTTCTACTTTTTGATCAGTATCTTCAGAATATCTCACAGTAGCACTTCAGTATTGGTATTTCATTTGTATTGAATACGCGTGCGCAATTTAAGGGCCATATCTCGTCATTGGGCTGACGTATCGTTGGCAGCACATAAAATGTACCAGACCTGGCATGGAATAAATGTAGGCACAACGTGGGCGGACTAAGAACTCGGCCGGTACAAATGTTGAGTTATGAGGTACGAATTTACAGTGAATTTGGTGGCAAATTTCTGATGGTGTTGGTGTTTTGTTAATTTAACACAAATTTGAATACTGAAAAGATAAAAAAATATATAATGACATTTAATGGTTATTGTTTAAAATTAACGTGTATACATAGGTAGGTACAGATAATATAATTATATGAGCTGAGAATAGTGTTATTTATTTGAATATCTTCATATTGCAACTGTCCAAAACCTTAAAGCCTTTTCTCATTATAATAAGTAACTACGACTGAAAGCAAAGATAAAAAAAAACTAAACGAAAGTAAACTCCAAGTAAAAACAACACTAAGAAATGCAAAGAACATTGTTCTGCAGGAACATTAGCGTAGCGAACTTGTTCGAACCTTTTTTCATTATTTTAACGTTCTTATGTAGTTGTAATAAGTGCTATAATAGAAAATATATGTTGTAATTAGTGACACCGAAAAACACCAGAGCGAAGTCGCGGCAAAAGCAATTTTCCAAATAACCGTTACTGGCCGTAGTAAACCTTATTATCTACCTATCAAGACCTGTTTCATCATATTACTCGCCTGATCTACCACCCAAAGAATTCCATGGTTAATAACCATTAAACATAGGTACTCGTATTCTATCACTGCTATCACCCTGACTTTGAATAGTGCTACCATAAATCCTTCTCAAAAGGTGGGCGAGAACTCGTTTTGTTAAATTGATACTACTCGTATATTTATCTTCGAATATTTCCACGGAGAGTATACGAATGGGTGATTTGATTTAGCATCTAACACTATCGGTTAAATCGTTCTTGTTTTCTCTTTTTTTTTTGCTTTGAGGTTCATGAAGCCGATGGCTGCGAAAGCCTTCGTTTCTCTTGTCCTTACCTGAGCAAAATTACCCCAAGATACACAAAAAAAAAGTTTTTGTGTATGTGGATAAATTAAAATAATTGATTTATATAAATACCCACAGCTTGTCTCGTGGACTCTTTAGGGATTCATAGATAAAAATTTTAAAATATACGAGTATTTTAAAATTTCATGGACCCGGTGAGAAAAGAAAACGATAGAGTCGTAGGCCTTTGGGAAAATCTCCACACTTTTTACGCCTTTATTCTTTTTGATGTACGAGTAAGTTTACTTAATTTATTCGTCAAAAACAGAGTAATAATATCGTTACTCTAATCATCAGCATTATCTTCTGTACCACACTCAGAGAATTACACGCTCACTTTAAGTCCAAATCTAATTTTAAGGTCTGCGAGTGTTCCAACAGAACCGAGATAATTTTTCCCATTTCCCGGGCAATGACTCGCTTTGATACTTCGATGGTAACCCTCTTGTCTCTAGTTTGTTAATTAACTTCTCTTTGAACGACTACACTAAAATGTAAATAAAAGTTTGCTTTAAATTTTGCATAAATGTACAAATGTTTTACATAAATCTGCAATATAAGCAACAACTGTTTAAAAACTACATACATCGGGTATGTGACTTATGTTGATAGGACCTAAAGTAAAGTAACGACAGCAATACTACATATTTTAAATGAATTGTGTGAGAAAAACATAAATTAGGCTTTATTTTGGGCAATAATAAAATTGATACCACCCTATCATAAAAACTCATGGAAGTCTAGAATTTATAAACTGTAAATAGGTATTTATTTCTTTGCTTGAGTTCTATAGAAACAACCGCCAAACGGTCGCCTAAAAATGCCATTCCAACTTTTTATTTCAATTGTCAGTGTTGTGTGTATTTTTGTATCTCTTTTTCCCTTCTTTTATATACTTATTCATGAGACGTTGCCTATTTCTCCACAAGATGATTGCAATTTGTAGTCTAAGGTACATCGTTATAGTTATTAGTTTCAAACGTCAGCATCCACGGCTTCCAATATCTGTATTAACTTTGAAATCAGGTCGGAAAGATCGTGACCAGAATAATAATGTTCGTACGTCTTCAGATAAGTTTGTGGTATTGTTTTTGAATTTATTTTGTTTTATTAGATGTATTTTATACGTGTTCTACCTTTGTAATATTGAAGGAATACTTTTTGAGAGTTAAATTTTAATGCTCTTTGAAACTTAAAATGAATGTAAAGATTGTATTTACAATGCAATTTTTATTGGTGTTGTATATTTTTATCAGTTTTGTGAAAAGCTCTCATTTTTAGAAACGACTGTATAATTTTTGGTACATTTCCCCTTCAACTGTTATAAAAAGTTTTTTTTTTTTCATTATTTTTTAAACAAAAATAAGTTTCAGTCAGAATAACGTTGGTCCACTGCACAAGCTTACGAACCGAAGCTGAATTTCTAATAGCATTGTCCAACCGAGTGACTGTTTGTTCATTGATGCAAAGAAAATGCATAGCGTCGTCTGATAGCATTCCAGCACTAAGTTTGTCGAAGATTTCACCCTGAAACTTGTAGAGTGGTGTGGTGATTGAAAAATGTATCGACAGTATCGATATTTTCCTTTAGAGAATATGTTTTAAAAAGTTGCGACTATGTTGCTGCTAGAGCTTAAATAAGAATGGATTGGAAAATATTAATCCTCAAACTCATGAGAAGTATAACTAACACTTTTGTAACTGATATGTTTCTACATATATATCTTCCTGTGTTTATGGTTATATCATGTGTATTTTACTGTGTATTTAAGTTAGGTTAATTTAGTTGGTAATGTTGTAACAAAATGCATGATACTAAAAGAGCAATCGATGCATGATGTGTCAAAGTAGTAGGATACTATTCAAGTGGCTGTTGGTTTAAAAAAAAAGTTTGAAGACAATTAGTAGTAAGTAGAGTTCAGATGATTAGTTTAAACCGTAGTATCGATAGTTTCCAAACTATCAACAACAGCACCACACTATTATCTCATCACATCCACTCCTTGTTTTGCTTTAACAAGTGCTGTGATAAATTTAAACTCGCTTTGAGAGCTTGACTGACTTTCCAAGTTTCACTTGGCGACAGTGATCTATTAAGTGAAGTTAATATCCCTTCTCAGTTACTAAAGTGATAACTTACACTTTTAACTTTTATACTCTTGTCGAAAGTCATTTTAGTTTTGGTTTAAAGTTAGAAATAGTTTTTAGTATGGTTCGATCAATCGAGTGATCAACATTTGCACACAAGATAAGCTTTTTCACTATCATTTAAACTAAATTGAAACTTGTCACAACAACAGAGTATATAATTTTTGAGGTAATTGTATTACATTCAGGCCACAGTTCTGCGGCCAATGGACGCTGCTCACGGCTGTCAAACAAAAATATAAATGGTATAAGATAGATTATTTATTTTATTATTTAAATAACTCACTTGGTGTTAAAAGTAGATAATTCAAAAAATAAGGAATGAAAAATACAAGGTCACGGCCATTAACAAAAGAAAAAGAAGAAGAAATATAAACAACATTGTATTCTTACAGTGCATCTAATAACTCCACATTTTTAATTGGCAGTCCACTTATAATTAACTCTCATAAATAAAACCTCTACTCTTTCAACCCGCTACAAAGGTCTGTTCAATTATTATGTAAATTTTACTACATATTTGAAGAAGGTCCGTCTCCCTTTGTCGCTGATGGTTACTAATTTACTTTATTTGACAAGTAGCACTTCGCCCTGTCTGTGTAAGCAACTTTGTCTTAGGTAGAGCTCTAATGCAATAGAATTGTATAATAAAGTTTAAGTTTTTAGTATAAAAGATTTGTGTTGAGTTGAAAACCAGTCTTTGTACACAGGTTCAATATAAAAAAAATAATTTCAAATATAAAGGCGTTACATTTTGGTATAAAATGTATTTATTAGTAATTAGTACATTATGTTACAACAGATAATCTAGGCTCTACGGCTACTAGGAAAACCATTGTCCTGTCTCATAAGTTTTAATTACAAACTTCTTAAAGCTCAAAAAAATCATTTAGGTACCAAATTATAAAAGTAAAATATTCAAACACAATTTACTGTCAAATATTTATTTACTTGTAATTGTAAATATTAATTAATAAATTAAAACAAGAAATTGTATATTTTTATAACCTAAGTGAATAAAACAACTACGAAAACGGTCACATTTGTACACAAACATTTTATAGGCCCGAATCGCAGAGATCTGCTATTCGATCCTTTAATATCTTTTTATAGCCGTTAAAGGTTCAGGTCATATTTTATTGCCTCCTCAGCGGACAAGAAGTCTGTGACAAATGATGCCTCTTAACACTGAGGCAGAAGTGGCAACTGGCAATAAAGCCAAGGTGAAATTGTGGCACGACGATTTTAAGGAAGAAGGTAACGTTTCGTTTCACGGTATACTCGTAGTGTGATTTGTTGTCACTTATTTTTATTTCGTTATAACCTAGTCCCATTTTTGGAGTCTGACAGCTAGGCAATCGTTACAGTGATATTACGTTGTAGTGATATTACGAATTAGTACATGATTGATGAATTTAATGATAGAATAGGAAAAGCGTTGAAGTAATTTCATGTCAACATCATGATGAAACGTAATGTCACAAAGATAAATAATTACCCATAAGGGTTATCATCATCATTTTCAGCCATAGGATGTCCAATGGACATGGCGCACAATTTTTGTTGAAGATGCCAAAAAATACTACAAAAAATTAGAATGAATACTGTATTTTTACTTTTTTGATATCTTTAAAAATGACTGAAATATTCAAGCTCAAAGTGCGCTCTTCCGCTAGGAGCGATTTTCCGCGCGGATTTTGAAAATGTGACGTAGTAACATGAAAAGCTGCATGTAAGATATTATCTGTGTACAATGGTTAGAATGGTTAGTAGGGGAGCCGAAGCGGGGATTTCGGGACTTACTAAAGAGTGGCAGACTAACATACAAGGAAACACTTTGTACCTGGTTGAAGTATGAATTTTTGATATATAACGGCATTAGTTCTTATGCCTCTCACCCAAAAAATACCTCAATTAAGCCCAAATTTGAGAACGTAGCCAAACTTTGAGTGACGATGGAAACTAGCCTAGATGGAGGACACATGAAATTGAACTTCTGCTTCTTCATTGATAAAGACTTATCATTTACCATACCTTATCATTTTGTATTCCATTTTCAAGTCACTTTTTTTTCGCTTACTGTTTAAACAAAACGTGGGATTTTTTAAAAATATAAGTCTTTTGAACGCACATCTGAACGATGTCTGGTTTTAATTTCTTCAGTTACTCCGTGACCGTGGCGCTTACAACAGTGCCGAAATATTGGAAACTCAAAACTAAGGTACATGGTAGCAATCCCGTCAGTAATAATAATAGGAAAATGTCTTGAAAAATAAGTAAATCGTATATCACTTTATGTAACTAATTTTATTATGTATCATACTTATAACTAATCACTTCATTCAGAACTAGAAAACGATTCCAAGGATTCCACTTTTCTTCAATAGATGATCAAGATAATAGAGTTATTTATTATAAATTGCTCTTCCACCATTTCAATTATTCTATCTTACATCTTACTTGATGAAATCTTTTTCAATTTTATTTACATGGTCATAACATTTTCACCATTCCTCTGCACCAATTTGTGAGGTACACCTGAAACCCCCGATAAAGCAGCTATTATAAGAATAATATTTAAAAAAACCCTCCTTCTGACGCAGTTAGGTAATAAACTAAATGTATCCAATTTCACTCCAACTTACTGTCAACTCAACGACGCGCTTTAAAATCAAAGATTGACTTTGAATTATGCCTTATTTTACAATACACATTGAAAACAATATGACTTGCTTGAGCTTTTTCGACTTTTTCACAAAAATAACAAATAGGCATGAAGAGATTACAAAATTTCTGCAGCGACTGACAGTTCACTTGATTTACTTTGACAGGTGACAATAAAGCCATAGACATTTGCCATATGAAAGACACACTTTTCAAATATTTTAATGAAAAGATAAACTAAATTTTTTTAGCACAAGGAAAATCTGCTTTGGCGCGTAGCAATCTAGCAATTCAACGTGACAACTGCAGTTCGGACTTATTTATGCGTCCACTACACATACAATAAAATTCGAACTATCGCACATTTTTTCTTTTTAATTCTAATTCAGTAAAAAATGTTTTTGAAACCTTCATTCAAAATTCAAAAGTTATTATCATTATGACAGAACTTAATAAATTATGACCACACTATGTACATTGAATAAAATATTTATCTTTTTATCATCAAGCTTAGCAGTCTAATAAGTTACTATGACACTCGAGTTAATCCACATTCAGCACCATAGCCTCCCCTTCTACAAGGCCCCCTACAAATGTCAAAACGTCACTTAACCCTTTTAGCACCAGTTCTTTTGTTTTTGAGAAGATGCACCCAAATTTTTATATCAATTTAATTATAGTCCAGTCGTTTGGTACAAATTAACGTGGTTACCTGGAAAGTGTTCCGGGAGTTTTGAAAATTGGTGATTAATATAGATTTCGCTATGTTCTCTATTAGTCTGTTAGTTAAGTGTGATTGCCGCGCTCGTTGCGAAATTGGAAAAATGCTGCCTTAGAGAAGATTTTTGATAGTTACTCGTACATTCTTTCCTATTTCGTCGTTACAGCCAAATGACGTTCACTGCTGGACAAAGGCGAGATGCCTTTGGGTTTTCCATAGGTTTTTCATAATGAACAGTCCTGCACTGCCCGCATTCAGGTTATTCCCGCGACCTTTACCAGATCGTCGATCCACCTAGTAGGAGGCCTGCCCACGCTACGTCTTCCAGCCCGTGGTCGCCACTCAAGAAATTTTCTGCCCCAATGGCCATCGTCTCTACGAGCTATGTGTCCCGCCCACTGCCACTTAATTTTAGCAATTCTGCGTGCTATGTCGGTCACTTTGATTCTCCTGCGGATCTCCTCATTTCTGATTCGATCACGCAGGGAAACCCCGATCATAGCCCGCTCCATTACCCTTTGGGTGACCTTGAGCCTTCTGATGAGGCCCATAGTAAGCGACTACGTTTCAGAACCTTAAACTTTCCTATTTATTTCACGACTAGCTTTTGCCTGCGGCTTCACCCGCGTGAAATTTAGTGTCACAGATTGGCATAAATTAAAGCTTATATGTTAATCTGGGTTACAAACAATAATATTGTACAGTTTCAACAAAATCCGTTGAGTACCTTTTGCGTGAAAGAGTAACAAACCCGAGACACAGGAATCTTCCTAGTTCAGGTATCAACCCACCAACATTCTTACTATTTGTTTTTCCTGATTGTTTGTTATCATAATATTATCTGTTATGTTGGTGAGAAATAAACATTACTTTACTTTATTTTAAACTTCCAGACATCCAAACTTTCGCATTTATAATATTAGTAGGATACAATTATGTAATGTAGAAACAAACAAGACAAAAAAAAAAGTATACTTCAGCAACGGGAATTTTTTTATACTTCAGCATATTTAGGACACCCGGCAGCGTGTCCTGCCATGATCAAAGAAAAAAGAACTCGCAATTTAGCAGGTACATTAATTTGACTGTTTCACAACTCTAAATCTATTTAACTTACATTACATGAAATGGCAATGCCAGATTTTGTATGGAAAGTGGCGTCTTTTTTTTTTCGCGCGGCCATCGACCAAACTAAGGCGGGCGCGCGCGCGGCTATAAACGAGGTCACAAAATTCGGAAAGAACATAGCGAAATCTATTTATTCACCAATTTTCAAAAATTCCGGAAAACTTTCCAAGTAAAATTAACAAATAACTGGACTATTTACTTTTTGAGCACAAAGACACAAACTTGGTTATTTTTCCCGAAAATTTATATTTAAGTGCATAAATGTAAAAATGGCTTCATAGTGCACAAAATTGGCAATAGGTGTCATAATAATGGTTACTTTTTAGCGCCTAGTTTGAAATGTGATTGAACGATGACAACTAACAACGGTTGTCAGTTAGGTAAAATTTTATTTTAGTTGGAAAAAGACAAAAAGTGGTAAATGGGTTAACGTGCGGGGGCTGCAAAATCATGTTGTGACGTCACGCGCGAATATTGGAAATTTTTGAAAATTTTAAAAAGTCCGTAAACTTCTCGAGGCTCTATCTTCGGTAATACTGGATGGATTGAGGTGAAATAAAAACTAGTGTAATGTGTGTGATCTAAACTTTAAATTAAGTCATAATTTAACTTAATATTAAAACTTATGCGTGTTGTCCATTGTCCACTGCTGAACATAGGCCTTCCCCAATGATGTCCATGCTAAACAGCGCTTTCCTGCTACCTTTATGATGTCGTCGGTCCACCTTGTGGGTGGACGTCCCACGTAAGGGTATTAATTTATATTTTTTTCTAATTTAGAGTATAGAGGTTTACCACTTTTATAAAAACAATTTCTCCATTCTTCCGAAAGAAGCGTGCATTCTCACTAAATCGTGACATTTACTGCCCTGCCCTGTCTCTTAAACTTGTGTCCGATGCTCCAAAACTCTCACCCAGCACTTTTATTTGTTCTGTAATAAGTTTAGTTACCTTTTGCCGTCAAAGGCAGATGTGCAACCCTCATCAAAAAGGGCCCGTTTTATTACGAAACATGCTGAATTGCTGACACTCGGTGTCGGGCGTTTGTACAGTCAGGTGCGAAACTATTTGTCCGCGAAAAGATCTTTTGTGGGGAGTGGAGGGTGAATTATTATTACGGGTAAACATTTTTGCGAGGGACTGTATCTAATCAAGGGCAGTTCTTGATAACAGACCGGGTAAAAATAAGAGTTATATTTTTTCGCAATTTGGCGGTGTGATAGCAGGACTGCTAATGTAGGCAGAATAACTTTTCGCATATGTGTGGCTTTCAGTAGCTGCCTTAATTGCTAAAGCAAATATATTTTTTATCCACAACGAGGAAGCTCTTGGTCTGTATCTCACCTGATGGTAAGTGACGATCAGGCCGAAGGTGGAAGCGAGCTTCACCCGGAATAAAATAACTTATATGGCTAGTACTAAAGCTTCATTGATAAAATTGACCTACTTCTGCTGCTCTACAATTAGCGATTCGACAAAAAGAACAAGCTGCAATCAACGAAATACACTTTCAAAGCTACACAATTTTAGCCGATATTCCCAGTGATTAAAACCTGTGGGCACGCGTGTTTGTCCAAACTCTTGGCTTGGTGTTAACACTATTTCAATCGACGAGTGCTTTGTATGTACCTATCATAGGATTGGGAATGGAATTGGAATTACTTATTACGTGGTTTGCACAGTGCTCATCATGGTTTTTCTGAGATACAATCATCATTAAACAAAAATAGTCTCAGTAAAAAACAATAACAAAAAAAAGATAATTTTAAATCAAACACTGTTTCGTCTTAACATCAAACATTTGACACATAGTGTAGAGTGTAGACCATAAAAAAAATACCAAAATTGCTATAAAATGATTAGTAAAAATTTAACTTAGTCTGTTGTGGAATATTACGTATCTTTCGAAGTATTTTGCAGTCATATTACGATCAATTTCTAAAAGAAATCTCATTGTTGACGTTCCAAGAATGACCCAAAAAATATTATTCGTTCTGATCCACATACAATGCTTCCATTTCTGTAAAATGAATATGTTTAAAGCTATTAACTACTATCCATTAGCTTTTCAGTAACACCGTAGTAAACCTACGAAACAATTGATGCATTTAACAAGATTTACGTAGAACAAAACGTTTCGTAAATCCAATGCAAACACGAATGTAATCGTATATTTGCTCGGAGCTCGTGTTAAAACCGCTGATAGGGTGTGGGATTGATCAAATTAAACGCTTTGTGACTTCTTGTGGAATTGCAGTAACAATTGGAGGTAAAAACGAGTAACTACATAATCAATATAACTGCTTTATTTTTTAGTTTACTTTAGGTGAGAGTTTATTAACTTGTACTTGTGTTTCAGACAGTAGCTCTTAACTCAGTCATTGCCACGTCATAAATGTCAAAGTCACCCCTAAGGGCCACTCTCATACCTCAGGCACTGGCTGATTTAGGATTTAAGCGTTTAGATCTATAGAAACAATGTAAATCGTTCAAGGATTTCATTATTTAATTTCTCCTGCTTAGTTATTTCATAAAATAATGTCGAGAGTTATCTTAGTGATTTAACTGAAGTAGGTACTCTTCATTCTGAAATGTCAAAATTACGGTTCTAATCCTCAAAATCAACATCGGTCTGTTTGCGAATGATAAAATGACAGCAACCATTTTGAACAAAGACTAAATGGTTCCTTCCTATCACCATGACTCAGGACCCGTATTAATATGTTCTACCCTATCTTGCTTATTAGAAACTTTTGTTCTTAGGCCGAGTCTCTAACGCGTGTTTTGCTCTACACAATCAATAAAAACATGTCAACAATCAACATTATATGTAAGCAATTTTGTTGAATGTTGACATGTTTTTGATGATTGTGTAGGGTAAAACACGCGCTGGAGTTTTATGAATTAAAAATTATGTAACTTGACAATAGTAAAAAAATGCGAGTAAGAACAAACAGTAGGTACCTACAGTCGCGTAAAATTGAGAATTCACTTGCAAACCACATACTGAACGTAAATAACACTACTGTTAAGAGTTAGTTTAAAGTTCGTTGTTGTATTACTAGATGGCACCACATGTTATGTTTGTGTTTAAGTTTACATAGTTTTACCAATAGATGACTCTTGTATTTTATGTGCGAATTATTAGCCCGCGGTGTCCAGATTTTTTGCCCGGACTTTATATATAACCGGGACGCAATAAAGCAATGAATTCAGTTGACCTCAAGACGGTGTTTGATTCACTAGTTAGTAGTACCCCTAGTCAGTGTAGGAGTGAGTGATAGGAGTGATAACGGCTAGGAGTGCTCAGGGTGAGGGAATTCCACCCTCTCACTACGGGAGGGTTAAACATGGTCCTTCGAGCCGGATGCTGTGAGGAGGTACTAGCATCCTAAGGAGTGGATTCCTCCTCCACGCGAGCAGTGGACTGCTGCTGTGGGGCTCCTCAGAGGTCCAGAGGAGGGCCTCAGACGGCGCTGAGCTTAGCCGGCGTGCGTCAGGAACCGGTGCCATTGGAGGACGGAGGAGGGTCCAAGGGC
This sequence comes from Ostrinia nubilalis, assembly GCF_963855985.1. Lineage (NCBI taxonomy): Eukaryota > Metazoa > Arthropoda > Insecta > Lepidoptera > Crambidae > Ostrinia > Ostrinia nubilalis. The sequence goes on along the minus strand of NC_087099.1, from coordinate 4,210,280 downwards.
AGCCCTCAGAGGCTGCAGGAGGTGAAGGTCTACTTCACCTAAGAGGTCCTGAGGAGGATCTCGACGGCGCTTGGCTTGGTCGGCGCACGTCAGGTTGAGGACGGAGTGACGTCCGCGGAGCAGCCCTCCTACCAGAGGTTGCAGGAGGTTCGCCAAGGATTGACAGACGCGAAGCTTCAAACTTCGGCAAGTTTCGTAAGAATTCGGAAATGTCACCGTGAGTAACTTCTTTTTTGATTGACTGTCAGTGTGTCACAAGTGTCAGTGCGGGTTTGAATTAGTGACAGTCGATTTACTTTTTAGAAGACTTTTAAATTTTTGATTTTCGGTGACAGGTTTTGTATTTTGTTTATTCTGTTTTGTCAAATTCATAAAATGGCGAATCGTAAAGAATGTAAAATTGAAATGGAAAATATTATGAGATTTCAGTATGATATTTTTAAGCGTTTAGAAAAACATAAAGTTAATTTCAACAAACTTTCGGAAAGTCAAATAACTAAACAGTATGTAGAAGGTAAATTGGAACTATTGGAACAGCTGTGGGTAGAGTTTTCTTCAGGACACAAAGAGTTGATGCGTAGTGCATGTCCTGAGGAACTAGCTGATTCCTTGTATGTTAAAGAGGACTTATGTGATCAAGTAGAGGAATTGTACAGTTGGTTCAAATGTGATCTCAAAACCTGTTTGTTGAAGTTGACTTCCAACATCGATCAAGATAGTACTTCGCAAGTTGTTCAGAGGAAAAGTAGGCAACTTGAATTGCCCAAAATTATTATTCCATCATTTTCGGGGAAATATTCGGAATGGCCCACATTTTGCGATTTATATAGTTCTTTGGTGCATTTCAATGAGCATTTGACAAAGGTACAGAAATTTCATTATCTAAAGAGCTACCTTACAGGAGAAGCAGAACAACTTGTGAAGCACATATCAATAGCGGAATGTAATTATGATAGGTGTTGGCAATTGTTAGAGGAGCGTTATAACAATAAGAAATTCATTTGCCAACAAACATTAAATCGGTTATTTAGTCAGAAAAACATTGTAAATGAGTCGGCACATGCGCTGAAGGAATTAATTGATACAACTAATGATTGTTTGGCTAATTTGATCAATATTGGTGTAAATGTAGATAGTTGGGATGTAGTTCTTGTTCATATTTTGACATCGAAGTTGGATACTGAATCTAGACGTCAGTGGGAGTTCATGATTTCGGAAACCAACACATCGGATGAACTGCCTACTTATGATCATTTTAAAGATTTTCTAACGAATCGTTACAGGGCATTGGAGTTTCTAGATTCAAAATCCACTTCGATAAATGTAAATAATGTACATAATAGAACTACTAAGTCTATGCATATTGTAAAAAATGTGCAATGTCCGTTTTGTACGGAAGGAGGGCATAAGCTTAGTTTTTGCAAAGAATTTGCAAGGGAGGCGGTGGAGTCTCGTCGGGAATTTGTTTTAAATAACAATGTATGTTTTAATTGTTTAGGACTCAATCATTCTGCCAAATTCTGTAAATATGTAACTAAATGCCGAATCTGCAAACGCAGACATCATTATCTTTTGCACCCTCGAGGTAATGTCCATAGAGGTGTAGGAAATAAAAGTTCTGGGTCTTGTTTGTCGACAGGAAATAATAATCAAGTTTTACTGCCGACTGCGGTAGTCAAAGCTATGTCGACCAAGAAGGAGAGTATAGAGATTAGAGCATTACTTGATCAGGCCTCGGAGTCGTCTTTCGTAACTGAAGAAACAGTACGAAGACTTGGGTTGAAAAAGACTCCAATTAAAGAGCGCTTGTCAGGAGTAGGTGGGGATAATTTGAAGCATTGGGTGCAACAAGGGCGTATCTCGTAAAATTGAGTTTCGAGAAAATTGACGATGAAAGTTTCAATGTCTTATATTTTTATAATGTTTATAATTTGACTTACACTTACTTTATTATTTGTTAGTCCCATGATTTAGCAATAAGATCAAGGTATTATAACTATTTTAAAGCAATCGGAAACATCTTAAAATGCGATTTTTTTTACTTGTGTTATCCGCCCTTGTTGCACCAAACTGGTAAACAGATAGGGCGTTAGTTAAATTTTTATTTTTTTATGGAAAATAAATAACAATTTGAATACTTATTTTATTAATTGTAATTAAAATGTAAGTCAAACATGTGTATCTATTTCAATCACCGTTAAATTATTAAACTTTCTTAATATTTTTTTCGACTTTCGTGTTTTAATCAGATTTATCAAAATATTCACTAGACTGAAAGGAATCTTCCGAATCAGCTGCAACTGGCCTGGAAGGTCCAGCCTGATCCTCCAGGCCTGCCTGGAAGGTCAGGGCCAGTTTCAACCACTCATTTGGCTCACTTTTAGCTAGGTCCACGGACCAAGTCGCCGGATTGAATTTTTAAATATTTTCTTCTTTTTTAAACTGGTTGCCGCAGTTTCCAGAGCTAAAAAGGTGAACGTTCAATATTTTTGTTAATAAATTAAACACCAAATCAACACAAATCTACTCTAGAATCTTAGAGTGAGTCCATTTGCCGAAGAAATAAATAATTGAAAATTCAGTCTGGCGACTTGATCCGTGGACCAATCTAAAAGGGGGCCAAGTCACTGGAAGACTCAAAATTAGTCTTCAGTCATTTTTTACATTAATAAGTTTTTAAAAACTGCATACAGGTCGAATTTAAATGCACTTTTGTTACTGTGTGCAACAAGGGCGTAGCGCCACTTGTGACATAAATTATTCTCACGCCATCAGGGAGCGTCTGATCGAAACCAGTTTTTGGGATGTTAAACTAGATGGTACAGTGCATGTTTTGATATAATAACATCAAAACGGACTTTCGGTACCGAACGCCCTTGTTGCTCCCAATGCTTCATTTAGTATCCGAGGCTGTTGTTGACTTGAATATTAGTTCAAAGATTCATCCAGGGGAGAATTTAGGGGTGAGAGCTTATGTTTTAAAGTCAATAACTTCTCTATTACCATCCCATAAAATAAAATCTGTGCAAGGGGCTGAAAGTATGAATTTGCCGTTGGCAGATCCTGGCTATCACACGCCAAATCGTATCGATTTGTTATTGGGAGTAGATGTGTTTAGTCAAGTCTTGCTAGAGGGAGTTAGGAAAGATCCAAGCGGTACCCCTGTTGCACAAGAGACATTGTTTGGGTGGATTTTATCGGGAAATTGTACAAAGTCAACAAACAGAAATTTTAGGGCTAAGGTTAGATATAAGGATAGTAGTAAGGTTAGAAAGCAGACTGATTGAAGTAATATAAAATATTTAATATGTCAGGGTTATCTTTCAAAATTATTATGCCTTCTTTCTTTAATATTTTAAGTGTTCATAATGGGCGATTGTCATGGTGGGCGATGTAGTTAAGGACGAAGCTTAGCTCGTCCTTGGTGGGCGATTATGTTAAGAGTTAGTTTAAAGTTCGTTGTTGTATTACTAGATGGCACCACATGTTATGTTTGTGTTTAAGTTTACATAGTTTTACCAATAGATGACTCTTGTATTTTATGTGCGAATTATTAGCCCGCGGTGTCCAGATTTTTTGCCCGGACTTTATATATAACCGGGACGCAATAAAGCAATGAATTCAGTTGACCTCAAGACGGTGTTTGATTCACTAGTTAGTAGTACCACAGAATAATAATAAGTACTACGTACAGAAGTTTTACTTCGCGAAGGTATTTAAAAAAATGTATGCTCAATGTCATTAACAATATGGTATAATTTAGCCTGTCTCAAGAGTCAAGCACCATTTTGTTAACAAACGTCAGTGATCGGCACAGCGCCGAAGCTATAGGGCTGACTTCGGTAAAACGATGTGACGTGAGGTGCCAAACTGCGGAAAATGGCGGAGGAAATACATGATTTAGCATGAATTATCACGAATAATATTAACTACTTATTTACCTCTCAGTGTCTTGAGGCAACTTAAAAAAGTACATTCTGTGTTTTTATTATTATTTAGGCAGTTAAATACTGCACAGTATTTAGTACTGTTCGCTCGTATGTGAGGCCTTGTCGAATCGTATCCTGTAGGTGGGCCATCGTGCGTGTTTTGTTTTCGATGTAAACTCGCGGAGATGAACAGGCCTGGTAGTACCCCTAGTCAGTGTAGGAGTGAGTGATAGGAGTGATAACGGCTAGGAGTGCTCAGGGTGAGGGAATTCCACCCTCTCACTACGGGAGGGTTAAACAACTACTAAAATAAATTTAATAGAATATAGGTAATATTACGTAAACATTCCAAACGTTCTAAGTCCTTAACCTGAATTTTCTCCGTCTTCTCAGTTTTAATTGAAATTCTTGAAGTTTGACCTTACTTTACTTCAACAAGGATCGATCACACCTAACTACCACATAAACATAATTACTAACAAAAGCAAAAGATGATTTAAAAGATATTAAAAAGATAAAATTTACTTACCTACTATTGATTTAAAAGATTGTATTCTCTCTCAAAACAAGCAACGATTCAAGTCGATCATAATGTCAGTTCTTGACTGTATATTCGTTTTAGGTGCCGTTTCATAATACGGGACTAGTAATGCAAATTATTTATATTTAAAAAAATACCTGTTGTTGTAACTTACACTACCAATATCATCATCAGGACTCTCAGAAGTATGTTAGGCCATAAGTAGGCTTTCGTTATTGAAACTCAACACAATGCAACAAGATTTAGACAGGGCTATGCTGATGATTTTTGCTATTTGTATGCTATTTGTCAATTATCTCCTGTTGTTGTCAATCCAACTGCATAAATAAGGGAGTTAAGTTTTCTCTATTCAAACTCGGATCTCAATGACAAGATGGTTGTGTTAATACCGCACTAAAATCACGCCGGCTGTTATCCGCACCAACAATTGACTTTGTGGGAGAGGCTTTTAAGGAACAATCGGTCGGGATTAGCTTTCTGCCTCGCCCGAAGAATGCTAATGGGTTGCTATTTACGCCACTTCTATATGTATAGCGGAATTAAAGCAGCCAGATTGCTGATATAACGCAATTGTGAACACTTTGTACGTAACTAGCTCGCATCTAAAAGGCTGCATTTTGGCTTGTCAAACGGAAAACACTAGCGCGTCACACTGCCGTCTACCATAATGAAGTTTGCCGGGCTAAGATACGTGCCATGATAAAATCTTATCGACGATTTTAAAGGACAAATGTAAGAGAATTATCGTATCGAATAAGGGACTTATCGTGCAAAATTGATAAAACCGCTAAAATTTTATCGTGGCCCGCATCCTAGTCCTAGGCTGAAGAACATAGTAACCTGTAGAGTTGTAATAGCTGCAACATACTTTTCTCGATGCCCTTAAAGCTATTAAAATTCTTTCTATTCTCTTCTACATGATGTACCGACTGATTTTGGGCATAACGAACGCTACAACTCCTCCGTCGTGTGCTCTCAATGAGTTAATTCTTATCTTCTTTACGCAGTTCCTCACACAATCCGAGTCAGTGAGCTGTAATTATTTTATCTATAATATTTTGAAACCGACGGACAGCGGTAACTGAGTTTGCTGCGACGCTTCTGCTCAGCACCTAACTTTTTTCTTGAAGCTCTGTTAGGCCTAAATAATATGAAGACATGTAATGTTAAGGACCAGATAGCCGCAAACTGTTAGGGCTATTGTTTCAGATTGTAAAAGCCGTTCTTGTCTCTCTTTTTTCTCTTTAACTTCTTCAAGCGTGTAATACGTATCTCGTTGCCTACAATTACAGATTAGCTCCCCCATTATCTTGGTCTTTGCATTTGATGACCTGCAATTTAAAAGCAATATCATTTAGTACATTCCGTCTGTAATGATTGTTAATGATCGTATTTAGAAACTTGATATTTCAGGTTTATGTAAAAAACGAACAGAAGAGAATTTCATGCTACGAGTAGCACCAGACATTTTTTCGTAGTACATTCTAATCTACGTAAAATTTTCAATCTTGAAAGTCTAATTAAACATTTAGCTAAAGAGAAACCTGACTCGTATTATTTAAGAATAACAGGCTGCAAGTAGCTTGTCCCAAAATGGTGGTAGAGAAAGCTTTAGGATAAGTACTTATACACGATAAGTATCTTGAAAAGGGCCGAATCTACATGCTAATATAGAATTAGAATTTAAACAGTTTATGCTGAAATCTACAAACTAAAAAAACTTATTTACATGCATTTTCAGCTTCACAATAACTGCTCGTGTACCTTGAAAAGGGCCTACAATATACTAGAATTTGAATTTAAATAGTTTATGCTGAAATCTACAAATTACATAAACTTATTTGCGTACATTTTCAGCTTCAAAATAACTCCAAATTCAATCTCGTACCATGCATCAGCGAACAATTTGATCTAAATTGGAGTTACACGAGTCCCGACACTTCCGTGCTGCATTAAGTATGCACATGCATTATCTGTCGGCGCTATTTGCAGTCTGGGGGTCGCAGGTTAACACGTTGCATTCAGATTCATTCGCTTATCTCCCGTGTTCTTAGAACGTTTAACTGAGTACAGCTGGATTGTTATTGCTAAAACTAGCTTTTTTCAACCACAAGAGGAAAGCTCTTGTAATCCAATTTACCTGATGGAAAGTGATGAAGGTGGAAGAGAGCTTAATCCGGAATCTTAAACCACAGAAAAACTGGCTATCTTTAAGATAACAATTCTCCATATTTAAGAAAGAACATGCTAAAACACTTAAAAGAAGTACGTACGTTTAACCTCACCCATCTCTAAAAAATACTTTCTTATTGTAATTCACGTATGCATGATAAACAAAAACATTTATTCAATAATACCTCCTACCTCTTAAACATTATTGGAGTTTTATCTCCATCACTATGAAATCCGCATTGAAAAGGAAATCGAATGCTGCAGCTTATTTCGAATCTTCTCTCAACCCAATAAATCAGATTTTCCATCGCACCATCCATTTCCGATGCCATAAAATTTCACCAAATTCACGGGCACGCCCCGTTATTGGGCTGAATTAGATAAAGGATCTGTCACACTGAATGCGGTGTGCGGTCAGGTCAAAGTGAACGCAGCCCGCATCATGTATGAACAACTTTGTCGGTAGAAACTAAAAACTCAATAAAACTCATTAAAACTCATTTATTTCTGTAAATAGGCTTAAAAAAAGCACTTTTACACGTCCCAGTATTAACCCTACCACTGCTTCAGGACAATAAATGGGCCAGTGCTGAGAAGAAGCAGCGCAAGAAACTCAGTCACTATTGTCAGCCTCTTTTTCAAAGGTTTACATGCTTTAAAATGTACAAAGTTATAAATATTTATGCGAGCTAGGCAGTAAAGTATCCCAAACATTTTTATCTTTTAAATAATCATCGACTTTATAGTAGCCCTTTTTCATTAAGGTACTTTTAATATGTGCTTTGAATTTATGAATGGGTAGTTCTACAACAGTTTGTGGTAATTTATTAAAGAATTTAATACATTTTCCCATAAATGAATTACCAATCTTATGCAATCTGAAATTTGGAACGGCAAGTTTATTTTTGTTTCTTGTATTAAAGTTATGCAAATCGCTCTTTTTCGTGAATTGCTCTATATTTTTGCGGACATATAAAAGGTTTTCATAAATGAACTGTGAAGCTACTGTCAGTATGTTAATTTCCTTAAAAAAATCTTTCAAGGAAAATCGGGGTCCAAGGTTATAAATGGCCCGCACTGCTCTCTTCTGCAGAACAAACACAGTTTCAATGTCCGCGGCTGAGCCCCACAACAATATGCCGTATGACATTATACTATGAAAATAGCTAAAATATACTAGCCTTGCCGTTTCAATGTCAGTTAATTGCCTTATCTTTCTCACTGCAAAAGCAGCCGAACTGAGCCTTTTTGACAAAGTTTCAATATGAGGACCCCATTGAAGTTTAGCATCTAAAGTGATTCCCAAGAATGTTGTGGAATTTATGCTATTTAATGGTTCATTCTTCACCATTAATTGCGTGGAAACCTGCCTCACATTAGGTAAGGTAAATTTAATGCACTTAGTTTTGTTTGCATTTAACAATAAGTTGTTAACAGTGAACCAATGTAGAACCTGTGAGAGTGTGTTATTAATATCGTCAAAATTTACTTTACCTCTATCAACTTTGAAAATGAGAGATGTGTCATCAGCAAATAACACAATATCACACAGATCTTTTACAAAGTAAGGAAGGTCATTAATATAAATAAGAAATAGCAAAGGTCCCAATATTGATCCCTGCGGCACACCCATAGTAAGAGGTGCTCCAGAAGACTCAGTTCCGTTAATACAAACTTTTTGTTTTCTGCCTGTGAGATACGAGTTCAGCAGATCAAGTGACTTATTCGAAACACCATAATGTCGCAATTTGTTTAGTAAGGTTTGGTGGTCTACACAATCAATCGCTTTTGAAAGATCACAGAAAATACCAACAGCGTCCTTTTTACTCTCCCAAGCATCAAAGACGTGTTTCAATAGTGCTACCCCAGCGTCAGTAGTACTTCTACCTTTCGTAAAACCAAATTGCTTATTGTGTAATAATTTGTTATAAATGAAGTGAGATAGAAGTTGGTGGAAAATAATTTTCTCAAAAATTTTGCTAAGTACTGGTAGAATAGAAATCGGTCGAAAATTAGAGGGGTCACATTTGTCACCAGCCTTGAACAATGGAACTATTTTACTTAACTTCATTAAGCTAAAAGGGAGATGTGACACTGAGTTTCAAACTCAGCGCATTCGTTGGCATTTCTCTATATCTTGTTATGACCGCTGACAGATTTCTTTGCCCTGTAAGCCTAGGATGCGCGCCATGATAAACTTTTATCGAGGCATTTTAGGCGATAAGCTCATACATTCGTTGTCTAAAATCATCGTTAAGATTTTATCACGGTGCGCATCCTAGCCCGGCTGACTCACAATGTTGTTCATACATGATGCGGATTGCGTTAATTTTGACCGGGCCGCTGCCCGCAGGACGCATCAAATGTGGCCCATCCTTTAAATCTTATGTTCTTTTGTTAACCCCCAACTTTCCAATGCGAACTATAAACCGATTTACTTTTATTCAACAGTTGGATTATTAAGAAGTTTCACGCTGACTGGCGGTAAACTTATTTATTGATCGTTTCAGTCTGGATTTACTTGGAAAACATATTTCTCAGTTAAGGTAATTGATATTGTTTTCGGTTGAGCATATTGGATGATAACACAAAGTACCGTAACCGCAGTCCAAACTTTGAGACGTAGGTTCCAAGATTACTCCTCATACTTACACATACACTGAATGACAAAACTAATGATCTGGACGTGAAATGCCTTCCTATCTTCTGTACGGTCAATTAGGTATTTGAATTTGATTAATTTTCTGTACCAGCTATGAGAACTTTAAGCCCTAGGACCAAGGACCCTAAATTGCTCAACATTATGTAAAAACCAATATCAAGGAGCATACTGATGTCACTTCAGGCTACGAATAGGCTTATTTATCCACCTAAAAGCTTGTTAGTACAATTTTAAATTGCTTTCGGATACATACATCAGATAACCCTATAATCCACGCAGTGTAAAATTACATCCTCTGCATGTATAAAATATTTCATAAATTCAAATTAAAACTGACCACCCTGGAATTCAAAACGCTACTAGAAAATGCGGGTATAATTTGCGTCACAATTAAACCCACCAATTTAATTAGTCCACCGAAAAAGGAACAGGCAATTTGCGAAAAGAACCGACGCATAGTAATGAGTCCCCACAAAGAGATACAAAAGCCATCTTGGACTAACAAAGGAACTGCAGGTTATTAGGAACCGATGGGATAATTGGAGTTGACAGTATTATTTAAATTTGAGTTTCCATCGTAAAATGGACAAGCATGTTGAGTTTAAGACTTTGCCTCGTCACAACGTGAGTGACGACACCAAACTATATGTTAGGTCAATCCAAAACGACATCAAACACCTGAAACGGTTCTGGTGCTCTTTTTTTTCGAGAAAAGCAATATTTCAAGCGAGACACACTTTTCAGTCTTGCAAACATTAAATAAAATACGAGTAGGTAATATAATTATTACTGCTTTAATGATGTTTGAAAATAGAGGTCTAGAAATTGCTGTTTGATTTTTTCTGTTGAAAATGAAAAATGTATCATGAATCATGATGAAGTATAATTTCTTAGGTAATCTCTGATCTAACCTTTTAGCAAAAGCGTAGGCTTTCGAAGCGAAACACAGAAAGGTAACAACATAATTTACGATTGTCGGCCTAATGAAACATCTTTCACACATTCCCCGACACCCGTTCCGTCATGCAACGTCCCTAATGTGAAATAGTTGGAATAATGAAATTCTGCGACCCCTTTTGTCGACCCAAAGGTGGCTGGCTCTGTGCCACTTCTGTCACGGCCCCCGCCCGTAGGAAATTAAACTGCGCAAAAAGTAAGTCCCCGGTATATCACTGTATCACTGCAGCGGGCCCAAGTGGCCTTACTGACATTTTAGGTGGAACGCTTCCAACTCGCCGAAAGTAATGCACTTGTGTATTCTTCGCGAAGGCTCTTGTTGGAGGTCTAATTACTCAATTAGCTTTGAACGGGCTTAGGAACAAATAGGTGGACGGCCTTGGAATATTTGGTGTATTGAGTCTTAGGGCAGCTTTACACATTTAAATTGCCTTCCCAAAGAATTGCGCACTGCCAAGAAATATAAAATAACAATCAATTTTTTTTTTATCCACAACGAGGAAGCTCTTGGCCTGTACCTCACCTGATGGTAAGTGACGATCAGGCCGAAGGTGGAAGCGAGCTTCACCCGGTGGAAGCGAGATTCATAAATAATTATGACTTGCTAATTTACATATTTGTAGTAGATACCTATTACAGTCGATGCCACATCAGATTATGTACTTTTTTTTGCTACAACCTAATTACAAGATTCTAAAGTATTTATTTAGTGATACGTGATCCCATATTTTGAATGGGTTGAGCTCGTTTCTAAGGAAATTGTATTTTAGTCCCTTACTTCAAACTCATCAAACACCATAATTTCATTCAAAAATTATAACAATCTCTCTACGCACGCAACACGTAAATGCCTATACTTTACCCAGAAATTATTTCTTAACGTAAACAAGCCACATTCATTTAAATTCGCAACTTCCAACAGACGTTGAGTGATATTCGCCGTGCAATCTCCCTAAATTTGCAACATGGCCGCCGCAAAACATTGGCCGCTCTTATTTTATTTCTGCGACAGAGCCGCGCGCTTATAAATGCAAATTTGCTCATGATCTCCTATAAAAGCTGAATTATTTTGACTTAGGAGAAACTTTCATGAGATTTAGTGATTATGATTTTGGTACACAACCGCTAAAATATTTTTATTTCATGGAAACTCATTATTTCGAATATGTAAGGATTTGTCCCGCGTTTCTTTGTCTAAAATGTCTTTTCATTTTACGGAAACTGTTTTTATTTCTGAGATATAATACAAGACACGGACCGTTTGTTTTTACAAAAGCCATTTTGCTTTCCTTCCAATCAGTATATGAACAAAATTTTGCTCTGTAAGCTTTATTTCACCGGGACACCAAATTTCATGAATCAAAGCACTTAGAGTTAATGCCCCACATTTTAACCTCACTATTGACGCATTACATTACTTTTCAACTAACCAAGATCTCATTTACTATGCAGCAGCCAACCTACTTAAAACGGGGAACATCGTAAGCGTGTATGCAATCCGCATTGCGCCCAAAACTATCTGATCCAGCTATTCGAAGCAATAAGCGAATCATTGCGTGCCTAACACGACCTAAGCACTTGTGATGTGCCGGTATCGAGTGTCGATATCTATTAAATAGGACGATTTTTGAAATGACATTCCAATTTGTAAAACTGATTTGAATTTGGCGATGTTAGACTCTAGGGCATTGCTTTGTCAGTCGATAAATTGAGAGACTAGTTGACGTTTGCGAGAAGTATTCCATCAATCAATCTTTTGTCAAAATCTAATGCCTAAATGTCACACGACGCGCTATAAATAAGAAGATATTAGGTATTTTTATTCTATAACTTTCGATTTGCTCATCCATTACATAAAAGTAAACGTTTTCTAAGACATAATAGAGACGAGAAACTCTTTACGCCACTTATTGCATTTCCTATAAGCTTAAATATTTTCCAAAATTTTACATTCATGAGAACCAAACAGTGGTACCTCACTAAAAGCAAACCATGGTTAGTTCGTGATATATTAGGTTTAATTTTACCCATTCCGTGGACAATGAGCACAGAAGTTGGTGCTTAATCTTTTAAAATGCGTCCCCGATTTTCAGGAGGCCATTAAGTTAGAAATATGTTAGAACGTTTCCAGTGCATCTGAAAAAAACTTGCAGTGAAGCAAGACTTACTGAAAAGGAATAGGTCTCGTAATGGTCTCAATGGCGACTGAATTAGGGAACTCTTCTTGAATTTTGTCTAAAAATCAATTTCAGCCTTATGACTTTTAGGCTTTGAAAAAAGCTGATGTATCTAACCTAAATACAAGCCAGACAACATTATTTATTTAATTATTTGATCACCAACAAGGTTACTTACATTGTAGCATTCACAAAGAAAACTTACATTAACGACAGTTGTTAGGTACAAAGTTAATTAAAAGTCAAAACTTAATTAAATTAAGTACGACTACGCTTAACATTGTGGCTATTTTCCAACTTAGAAAATTATAGTCTAATGTGACGTCGTATCTATCTACTATTTTAGGTATCTCTTGGGTGCTAAAAGGATCAGCCATATCATAATCTCGAACTTGCTTGGTTTGAAAGAGTTTTCCTTAGTCATGTAAAAGTGACTTAAGTATGTTTCGATATGGAACCTCTGTGTTGTGTGATACTTAAATTCAATACAAATTCGTTCCTAACTTAACTACTTTACATACTCTAGTAACGCGACGTTTATCTTAAGGCGATTAGAGTCCTCAATGACCTTGAGCGTTTGACCTTCACGCTTCGCACAACACCCGCGCACCCCGCACGAAAACTCCGATTCGACACCGATCAAAAATACACGGGCATAGGTAGGTACAGAATAGAAGCTCTTTCTTCATACATTACTGCCTATTATTTTAAACTTGAATTGATGAACCTTGATGTCGATGTCATTCAACCCAGGCGCAAGTGATCGCCCGAAATGTTCTAAACTAGCGCACCGTATAGTAAGGTATTTATATTTAACAAAAATTACAAATCCATGAACAATTTGTATGGGATAATATTTTTTATTTTATTTTATTTAGCTTATAATGTATGTTGTGTGTAAACTATGTTTGTTCGGGTGGAATTTTGCAAGCTGAATTAGTTAGACCCATTTCCTGACGACAACCGATTGAGTTAAAATTTCGGATACACATGCAATTCGGATGACAATGCAATATTATGATGACATGGAGCTGATCTGATGATAGAGCTGGAAAGTCAGTGACCCCATAGGAACTCCGGAATAAAACGACTCCATCAAGTTGAGGCTCGTTTGATTTGTATTTATTTATTTACATTAGGGTTTACATAGTTACGGTAAACTACTTTACAAATCACGAGTACCTACTTCAATTCTATATGTAAACAGGGTCTGATGATGGAGCTGGAATGTGGCCATAAGAATTCTTCGAATTATTACGAGCTACATTAGAGAAAAACGATGCTACTACGCCGTAGTAAATTCCGCATCATAAATACTAAAATGCTTAAATTAAAATTAAAACATTCTTTTAAAAAACAAGGTTTTGTATGCTCTAAAAAGAATAGAATAAAAAATAAAGATTCTATCGTTACTCAATTTATATGACTAAAAGCTCGTCGCGAGATTTACTTGAATCTAAAAAAAAACACGGATAGGTAAATAATAGGTCCATCTACAAGAACTTACCTAAATCTCGTAACAAGCTTTTAGTCAGATAAATTGCGTAAGGACAGAATCTAGGTATATAATAGAAAAAGACACGTTCCAAATTAGTGAAGGAATGTTAGATAGATACTTACATCACTGCATTCATTTTCAAAGCTCTCATGGCCGCATATTTCATCGAACCATTTTTACGAGGCATTTTCATAAACTCAATCAGATGTCGTTATTTATGTCGGTATATGCGCGAAATAAAGACTTTGTTTTACGTATTATTGCATACTTATCATCTTTTATCTGAGCTTTTATCTCAAGAATAAAATTGTCATTTTGACAAAATATTTCCCATACGGAGACTGTCAATAGGTCAATTTTATTCTCCATTTAAAAGTTTCGATGCATTCAAAAATCATAAAATAACTATAAAAATAAGGTTCATAGTAACCAACGAAAAAACAGATCAGGTTCCTAAGTCAAAGCGCATATATTTTTTGGGTTCCGAAACTCAAAAGGAAACAACTAATTATTTAACCCTTATAGGATTACTCTGTTATTCGTCCGTCTGTCTGTCAAGACCCTTTTTTTCATATGTATAGATAACACCACTTAACATAAAAAATATGGTCTCCATGTCGACTTTCAGTAGCAACAACAGGGTCAACAACAACAAAAGCATGAAATAAATTAATTTTCACTAAAAATTAAAACCAACTCCAAAACAAATTACCAAACCGTAGGCTGCCAGTGCTGCCACCGACTCCGAATATATCAATCATGGTATAAATTTGACCTAGTAAATAAATAACGGAATATATTTTCTACTTTTACTTATCTAGTGCAGTTTGTTTTGGAGTCGATTTTTTTTACACTAATAGATTCTATTTAGGTAGATAATAGCGTCCAAGCATGTCTTAATTCAATCGTATCGTCTGACTGAACGTACTCTATGAACAACTCTGACATAAAATATATTGTCAAATAAAGGCTGGGTTGCACCATCTTATTTTAAATTTGACAAAAGTCAAATATCTGTCAAACTCCATACAAAAAAACACCGGTTATCGCCAAAGCTACGGTCAAAGTTAGGTCACGTCAGGTGGTGCAACTCAGCCAAAGAAAAAATTCAGTTTGATCGCTAATGTCAGTTTGCAGCGAGTAACACAACCTCCCCGTCTGAAGGCCAGCGGCCGACTGCCGCCCGCACCCCGCGAAGGCCCCCTCAACAGCAAAACGTTCGGAATTTATCAAAAGTAAAATTTATGAATGAAAGTAATGTTCGATTGAAAAACGCAACGTGTCATTTAAAGATTAAAGAATTCTTAATCTATTCGTGCAAAAATCTTTAAAATTAACATAGCCGTTTGGGAGGAGTAGGGAATTGAAGTAAAAAATCGATGTCCCGTATTTATTTTTTTAATCCACAACAAAGAGACGTAGGAAAAATTCAAACGTGTCAAATGTAGTCCTTGAACTGTTGTATAACATATATTTTTTTCAACTATTTCTGTCCAGCAGTATAAGAGGAGTAGGCTTTACAAAATGACCATTTCACGCGGATTGAGGACACTAATCGCCTCTTGCATCAGAACGAATAAAGTACAGCTGTGCTCGAATGCACCTCGAATCAAATACAGGAATTGTGTTGACGGCAAATACAAATTGAAGAACGAAAACTAGTTTATGTAGTTCGAATAATACGAATATCGAGTTGAAACGGCAGAGCGGAGAGCAAAGATTTAAGAACTGAATGGTAAACAGTTTTTCATCGTTCAAGTTAAGAAGTCTATTAAAGAGTGAACACTTTTCAAACTCGTGCTGTATCTACTTATGCATACAATATTATGCAATTTATTCCTATTTTAATATCGCGAACATGAAAAATATGTAAGTAGTATTTTTTAAAGCTATTCGACTTTTAGTTAAGAACGTTTTGGTGTTAGTAGTTAGCTATTTTAAAACAATTTCCGATACACTATACCGTTTTCGAAAGATAGGTATTTTTGCAATAAATCAAATACTCAACTAAAATAGAAAAAAACTTCATACCTCAATTCTTATCATTTTTGCGCATCAAGCTTAACTCCATGGCGTCTGGTGTAGTTTACTAAGTTATATTTTGCTACGAAAATATATCATCTGCAGCTACTGTACCAAGGACTTGCAGAAGCGGAATAGGTACATTCACTCTGCCGAGATAAACTCAAGCATTTTGCTTCCCGTGTAGAGTTAGAACTCTGACAAATTGTTCGTACAGTCAACAGCACATTACTATCCATTGAGGCTCCATTATCCTTTAGTTTGGGATCCAGTAATGCAGAATCGCGCAAAACTGGACTGTCGTGTGAACACACATGTGTTTGAAATTCGAATTACAAATTCGTAAAACGGATCAGTTTTGGACACTGCAAACGGGATGTCCCTGTGAACGATAATATCAAAACGCGTAGTACTACTAAATGGGATCCTACAAAAACAGTTCCTGCAAAAAACGGGAACTAGCCCTTATTGTTACAAAATAGTACCTATCACAATGACGTAAGATGCTGTTTACCTTGATGTGTCGGTATAGCGTGCGGTCGTGGCCCACATAATATTGCCAAATATAAAGCAGGACTCTGCCAACTTTCGTTACCAGTGTTGAAAATTAAAATTTATCTTGGAAACATATTGGTTTATGCTTGGCTTTGTTTTGTTCTAGAATTTTCTAGGATTAATTTCATGCCAACGGTGACCTGCTATTTTGTAGTAACCTAAATAGGAGTTGTCTATCTGTATCTAATCATTAGGTATGTGCGCTATTTCATATAAAAAATATCCACAAAAAATCATGATGTCGTTATTGATATTGGCTAAATTCAAACAGTGAAATGTTATTTGCAGTAACAAAACTTGTATGAAAATTTAACTAAACACTATCATACTCAAAAGATGATTGATTAGATGTATGAAACGGTATCTTATAAATAAAGTTCATTTCGACATTCGCATCTTTACTAAGCTTCTTTTACCTCAGTTCCTCATAATTCATTACTCCACTTTCCAAACTTTAATTGCTCGTGCCTTTTCGTAATCAACTCGCACTCAGAACTACAACTAATTTGATCCGCACTTCTCTTGCTCAACGCGATCAGCTCAGAACTGGTAACAAGTTTAAGGAACAACTTTCCAGTTCCTCTTTTCTAATATCCCGCATTTGGTATTCTGGAAACGTTAATACTACGTGGGACGAAATTGTTTTAGATCTGACATACGGGGATGTGCAAATACTGCAATGGAATGCTTAAAGGGGTGATAAGATAGGATAATATTTATATGGTGAAATAAAATGTCAAAGAGTCTAATCGGCGATCTATTTTCGGCATCGTCGCTGGTATATGAAGGGATTTGAATGAAACGTAAAAGGCAGGTAGGCAATAATATAAGCAATAAATGGACCTCTGATTTTAAAGCCATTACCTAGATTTCTTCTAGTTTTCCTTTATCATAAAAACCATTATGTACCTCCAACCACTTTGTTCCAGTACTATGTTTATGTAGCACATTGCCAATTTGCCATGCTGTCACTTACACTGTGACATCTTACAATAATTATTTATAGGCTGATGTGCTGCCAACTATACTTACAGTATCTTTGAATTTTAATAAGACCTAGACAATGCGCTATATTTACGACCAGCCCAAAACATTGCGAAGCTACAAATACCTAAGGTACATATTTACATACCAAAGAAACCGGCTTTTTGAGGTTACAGCCAGCAAACAAAAGACGTGTCGAAATACGAGTACCTAGTAGCGTAGTAAAGGTCATAGCAGACTTATCAACTCGGAAAGGGATCAACACTGTATCGCCTTTCGCGAGCTGCCATCGCTTTTCGCGCGCTAGGTATCAACCGCGTGTAGAGGCGTTTACGTTACAGTGCGGATAAGTGTGCGTTGGAATATGGATTTTCATACAGAGAATACTAACTATCTCGGGTTGATACGGTGACGATCCCTTTCCGGGTTGATAAGTGTGCTACGACCTCAAATCCGTTACAATCTCCATGACATGCGGGTCTTCGCAAAAAGGGGAGCTTTACAAAGTCATTATTTTCCTCTTATTTAAACCATCGCCGGTACAAAGCAACACACAGGCGTTGTAGCGGGAAATAGGAAGGAACTCTTCTTTCATCTTCACGACAAAGCTTGACTATAAAATATTTCTTATTGTGCTCACCCCGTGCTTGCACAAATCTGAAATGCCTTTGTGATGTTTCGCGTGAAGAGGCGCAGAGGATATTAAGATACGCGAATTGTGACCGTTTATGTGCGTTTTTATATTTGTAAGCCATTTCCTTTATTTTTGTTAACTCGTGCACTAAACGTTCATTTTTCTTCTGAAGTAAAAACATCTCT
The DNA here is from genome assembly GCF_963855985.1 of Ostrinia nubilalis. Lineage (NCBI taxonomy): Eukaryota > Metazoa > Arthropoda > Insecta > Lepidoptera > Crambidae > Ostrinia > Ostrinia nubilalis. Next base: position 4,191,964 of record NC_087099.1, on the reverse strand, counting down.
CAGGCCTGTATTGTAGTAAAACGACAAGGAAAGATTGACGCCGGTAATTGGTTACAATTCAATAGTGTGGGCCACCCACTAGGTGGACCGACTATCTGGTGAAGGTCGCGGGAAGCACCTGGATGAGCGCAGTATTATAGGAGTACCTCCCATAGCAGTTTGATTCACCCATCCTGAATTCCTGAGACACCCTAAGCTGTATGTGAATGATCTATGTTCGTTCGTGCCATACAAATAGATGAATAGAACGAGCTTCTGAGTCAGTCTATTTGTCTATACCTACTGTTGCTGGGTGTAAGCATCGTTGTTCCTAAATAGTTGAAATCCTTCGTTTAATGAAAATGAATTGAGGTATTCGAGCGAACGAATCGCGGGCGAAAGTTTTCCGAGCATCCGCGTGTTTTGGCTGAATTCTCCACAGAAACCTAAGAAATAAACAAGGATCGAAAATTCGTCTTTACACTGTATTTTCCTCTAATAAAAACGATTTTTTCCATCACGGTTTGCCTGTGTGAGAAATTCTTTAGCGTGTATTCTGATATCAAAAGACAAATGATTGGATCTCCTCTACCACAGAATCCAGTTTTTTGCAAAAAAGGATTTCCTGGATTTCTCAAGTGCAGTCTATCTTGAAACAATCAATATAATAATATGTAATCGGTATTGATCATAGAACCGTCTTAAAGTTCCTCTCCATTACCGCTGGACGCCAAAAGCGCGGACTCTTTCATTGTTTAATCATGAAACCTTAACCCTACAGCATACTGAATACTATAGAAGCCAATGCAAACACATAAACGTGTCTTAAACATCAAATGGCGGTTAGCCGTCTATTTGCGAGCTCCACAAACATCCAAACCAAATACAGGCTCCGGTCGATTTCTTATTGCTATCGAGATCGGTGATTCCAACCCTCTTACACGTTCTCGTTTAGATGAACTCTCGATTGAACCCGAATTCATTTGTTCGTTTACCGATTTTAATCGATTCGCTTCGATTCGATTATAATCGAAAGTTCGCAACCCTATATTACAATGGCAATGGGATTTGTGATTGATAAAATGATAAACCGCCTACATCTTTAATTAAGTGTTGAATTAAGTGTACAAACGGGTGATTCTTCATCAACAACTCTAAGGCTGAGTTGCACCACCTAACTTTAACCGTAACTATAATGATAACCGTTGCTTTTTGTATGGAACTTGACAGATTTTTGACGGTTGTTAAAGTTAAAGTAAGATGGCGCAGCCTAGCCCAAATATATTTGAAGTTAACTATTTCCGAAACATGGGTGTTTATGTTTTTCAAACATGTTTCTGGTTTTCAAACATAACATAATATAATCATACATTTTAGTTAGTTTTACCTGTTAACGTTTCCCTCAACATATTCGGAAATTACATACGAAGGCTTAGAAAGACAGCTTTATCCGGTTGTGCTGACACATTTGACAGTTCTGATGTAGGCGTGACGTGTATTGTTGTGGGGTCTGTGTACCAAATATCATATAAATAGTATCTACTAAATACTAAATAGTTTGTAACGCAGACCACGTTTTGATATTAATTAGGTTGCTCGTGCTTCGTAAATTGGTAATACACGGTTACAGAAAATACGGTAATAATAGTTTAACTATTCTGAAACAGTCTTTATTATATTTTAGCCATACTACATCATGAAGGTTAAACCTATTCATTTAATTTCTTATTTAATTGTAGAGAAAACAAAACACAAACGTTTAATGCCTCTATATCTAGCATCTCACATGCACATCATTAACGGTTCGTTAATATTATTTGGTTTTCCCAAAAAACATAAGCCTAGTCTAGACTATTTTTTTTTTTTGTGAAAAATCTTATTAAAGAGTATTACAGTACAGTATTAGTCAAATGCCGTGTAAAGGTAGATTATAAATAACATCATCAGCGTGCTTGAGAAAAAACGACACGTTATTGATTAAAAATATTATTATAACATGTTTATTATTACCAAAGAACCTTACTCATTGAACTATGCCTGAAGTTTATTTGATCCCTATACCTATTTATTTTTAACATGGAAATTTTAAATAAAGTTTATTTTTGTCGTATCTCGAAGCATTGACATTTAAAACGACCTCAAATCTCTCGAGGAGCGGTCATGTTAACGACTGTGTCCCATTACCGTTAACGAGATACTTAACGAAATAACGGTATAACGGTATTTCCTCAAAACATCTCCGAGGACCTAACGATGGACCCAGATCGATCGTTTTTGTACATTATTTTCTGTCGTATAATTTTAGGCTTCTTGCTTGTAACTTTTTTATTTACTCCAAAATGTATTAACGTAAGTTTTTTTTCTTCAACAGTTTCATTTTGATCGCTAATAAAGAATCCAATAATAATGCCCCAACTGAGGTATTCCTTTTAGTAGTTAAAAGTTGTGAAGTTTTCATTGTCCAACTGAAAAATAAAACACGTGAGTAATTTTGGTTATTATTTAGTTTTAGGTTTCATTCTTCAGTTAGATAAGTAGTTAATATCAGCTTATACACGGTAAATAAGCGGTGGGAAATCTTGAAAAATCTGCAATTTTAAGTGTCAAACGTTTTCTTACTTCGAGTTGATTTCGGTAAGGTCACGGCAAAGTTATTGCATTCCTTTGGGAACTGTATATTTTTGGGATACAAAGTAGCTTATGACCCCAGGGAATGAGGCAGCCTTTGTATTAGTGAAGAATTTGAGAATTGGATCCGTCGTTTCAGACATTACTTGCCTTCAATATATCGAAAAAGTATTTTCTATTTCCAGTTATTAGTATAGATCGAATTACGATTCAATTTCATCATAGAATAGAGATTTGCTATTATATCTACGATGAGGTCGAAGTAAAAGGGTTCTCTAGCGGAGTAGAACTCGCATCTCTCGACAAACGTAGTGTAGGACGTCCCGTTTATAGGACCGACGACCTCAAGAAGATAGCTGGAAATAGCTTGATAAATAAACAGAGGCCTACTACTACTATTGACTGAATATCATGATACCAATATTAACAATTACAATGACCATGTTCTTATAAAATATAAAATTTTTTATTGAGTGCGCCCCTGTTTCAAAAACTGGGATAAAAACTATCCTATGTCCTTTCCTGTGGCTCAAATAATCTCTGTTACATCCTTTAAAATCGGTTCATTGGTTTAGGCGTGACAGAGTTACTATCGCATTTATAATATTAAGTAGGGAGGGAATATTAATGGAAAAATAGGCAATTTCTAAAGATGAATGTCTACATCTTTCTTTATATTTTTAATTACATAATGCACGTGAATAAATAAAGTTAAGAAAGTTAGTGACGACAAAGTCCATCCTATTACATGGCCGTCCCCCGGGACAAACTCTTTCCGAATTCAGCCGGGGCAATCATGTCTCTAATTAGTCTTCGCTGCCTCGTTAAAACTTTTCTTGCAATTTATTCGTACGAAAAGCCGCCTGTTGACGAAATTACGTCGATGTCGCACGCCCATCGGGTTGGACAGTATCATCCTCTTTATTAGTATGCCTTTATTAGTTTTTAAAGGCCGAAGAATTTTCTTGTTGCTGGCCAGTTCTTGGGAGATATTTGAAAAATTCGCGGCGTTTTTCTTTTGTTTTTTCATCATCTTTTTCTCGTATAGACGAGCGCAGCGTAATATCGTTACGTTAATAATATTATTATAGTGACCTAACATCCCAAACGAGTGTTCCTCGAAATTTTTGTGGCCAAAAAAAAAGTGACTTAAACACGTCATCGTTATGTGAATTTTCCACTTATAATTTATGTATCTTTGTTCTAGAGCTTCTGCGATCAACTTTAGTTCTGAAACTAACTACAAATTACGAACACATTTTCGCTATATGTTTCCAAATACTGCTCTAATATCTAATCTGAGCTCTAATGCTGAGAAAGTTGTGTAGTTTGTATCTTGTAACTGACATTAGAGAAATAAATCATGTCGCTTACCGATAAAAACCAGTCTTATCTTAGTAGCCTTGCGATATCTCGAGCCATTTCTGCCCACAAAAAGTAATTAGCCACTTTGAAAACTAATCACAAGAACATAATTATTGAGGTGATCCCTTAACAAATATAGCAGACAATTGAGTAATATTTTGTATAAGGTTCAATGCAATTCAGTCGTGGGCACACCAGCTTTAAGATGCGCACCATCCCTAAATTCAAACGTACTCGTAGGTATAATTGAAGATTCACGCTTTCGTAATTTCGAACTCAATCGCGCGAATAACGAATTTCCTTCGTCAAAGTATTCATCATAATTCCTGGAACTTTCCTAGAATAACTGAGTCTAAAGTTTCATTGTAATAATTCCTTTGTTGCAGGTAAGACTGGTCCGGACAAGACGAGGCGGGCTATTGATTTTCAATATGGGCAATGAGCTACGTGATTTGCATCCGGCTTTAATAACGCGGGCAAGGAAATTGTATCTTCCATCTTGTGAGTATGAAAGATTTTGATTAGTTTTAAAATTATGTAGGATATTCCTTTAAGTATGGATCAAACAAAAGGATTGATTCTGTTGCTCAAATGCAATAACTTTCCCCATGAGAAAGAAGGTCAAATCTTTAAAAGCTAACCTTTCCATACAAATTGTCATCACTAAATTAGCCAATTAGTATGGGACGTCATTTTTGTAATGATTTGAGTTGTATTTGAGCAGTAGAATCAATACTTTCATCAACTATGTTAAAGGTGACCTGTTTAAGGTGACTTGAAATAAGTAATAACCAACAATTTCAGATAGTGGCATACTTTCTGAATTTTCGTCTTCAATCTTCGGTCTTAAATAGCAATATACTAGTCTAGTCTATGCCCTGATATAATCCAATAATTCAATCTGATAGTACATCTAGCTCATCCCAGTAAGGAAGATAGATTATTCCTCCACGTCTTCCAGTCATGTGCTTACACAGATTTAGAAGCATTTCGTTTCGTGAACATGATTTTATACTTATATAATTTATGTATTTTCTGGAATAATAACTGTTCTCCGCTTATGTATTCGTTTGATAAAAAGTTAGAGATAAATGGACATTGGTAGTAGTAAAATGAAACCTGTTACCAATATAACTACACGTCATGATTAATTCTTAAAATGTTACGCGGTGGGAATATGTTGTGTTGTGTAAATAAAATCGTGTTCTGCAATTATACTAGGGACTAATTTTAATAGAAACTCATTCGTTCTGTGACAAAATAAATTAGGAAACCATAAATAAATGATATTGAGAAAAACAATGTTCCTTGTGAGGAGAATTCTATACATATGTCGTTAAAGTATGTACGTATACATCTTCTGTATATAGCTTTGTATGGCTTGCCAAGATGCTGTCCCCACTTGTCGTCACGCCAAATTGGCCTGTCTTGCTTCTCACAACCATTTATCGATCGAAATACGCTAAATTTAATTCAAATAAAAGTGAAATGAAACGTCAGAATTACGTAAAAGGATTAATAAACGACCCCTGAACAACCTTCCACCAATTCTGTAATTTGAAATGTCACCAGCAATCAAACCTTTGATACTTTTCAAATCGAAGTTTTCGCAGCGGCGCCGAAGAAGAAATTGGTTTATCGAAAGAAAGTAAAGATTATTTTCTTAAGAAAAGTCGTAGCTGTAGGTCTTGAGAAGTCATTCTGATAAGGACACATCAAACTTTTTTACAAATCGCGTTGATAATGTAATTTACAAGACGCTTTAGTGTTTAGCTCATCTACACCTTTTCAAGTTGCTAGCCACCGGCGCCAATGCATCTGATACGAAAAAATATGAAAAGCAGTCACTATAACCTGTCAAAATATTTTCAGATTTCAGTGTGTGCCCTGAAAGGTACATACTAATAGTTTGAATTTCACGCTTCTACAAACTAATAAAAAATTTGAACGCGCTTGAGTTCGAAACTTACCAAATAGTTACAGACTGAAATTCATTTCTAGAGCAGCAGTATTAGAAATGGACTAAAAACATGTTTTTTCAAACACACTTTGTTTTTACACAGAAACATCATATAACTCACGTCAAAAGTTACATAAGTAGGTACTTAGTACTTTACGCACGAAAAATCCTCAACTCAAATGTAATTCCGAAGTGGAGAATAAGTGGCAAATCCTTTAGCACCAGCCATCCTAAGAACTTACACCTGTCTCTGTAAGTGATATTTTATTGCAAACGTAAAACTGATTCCCTCGAATGAGGTTACAATGAATATTACAGAACGTTCTTTTGTGGATTGTATTATCGTTTGTGGCAAGGATAATGGTAAAGTTTCTTTTTCTGGGGCTTTGAAGGTATTTATTGTGGCTGAGTTGGAAAGTGGATAGTGCCGTGGCTTAAAAGTAGATTAAGGCAAAATGTTGATAAAGGTAATCACTTAAGCCAGAATTGCAAGTTTCAATCAACCAAGATCAACAACTACCTACTTTGATTGATGGTCTCTTTCAAATACGTTTTTCATTTGTAATTTGAACGTTTCGTTCCTGACTTTCTTAGAAAAGTTAACTTTAACCGTCATCACATAAATCTTTAAATGTTTCTCAAAGAGCAAGATTATTTCCTGTTTAAAATACGCTCAACTTTTTATAACCTCATCGCACATTCCCCAGAGTGTATCCATAAAAAGTCACCTAAGCACTTTGTAAATTGGCGGTATTCAGCTGGCGTAACACTTCGATGTTTGATGCTTAGTAATTCATCAGACACCAGGATCAGACACTTGGGATCGCTGTTTTCGACTCTATTTGTCCCTTTTACTCCCTATTACATCCCAATGTGTGTGAGAGAGCAAAATATAAGGAGCTTTTACGGTCCCAAGTTAGAGTAATTACCTGGCCAGTTTTGTGACTGGGCGGAATGAAATTAGTCAGAATTAGGAAGGCAAAAAATACGTCTAAGGAACGTCTTAGTTGCTAAGCCTTCAGGACCCTTCTAATATGCTATGATTAATTTTGTTGGCAACGCGAACATTTAGGACGTCAGTGTCTATTTGTGAGTAAAGCGTTGGTTTATTTTTATAGGTACATAACAGCTTGAAGCAGTTAATATCGTCAGCTTCAAGCTGCTTAAACAACTCACAACTGCTCGAGCGGTTGCGAGTATGACAATGTGTGTACGTAGAATATTGTAATTTGACATGCAGTCGCGTAGTCGTAGCTTGAAGCTGTCGTCTAGATGCTTCAAGCTGTCCGTGTATGGCGGGCCTTAATGTAGGAAATTTGAATGCTGTAGGGTTGAGTTAATTTTAATATTTCATAATGAAATCGGCACTTTAAAGCCTTAAGTATAATAATGAATGTCTTATTTAAAGACTTTGACGCCTATTCCATCAAAATTCCAATTTTAGATCTGAATCAAGTTAGATATTGTTATATTTACTTCACCAAAGTAAGACCAAACTCCGAACCGCGAACATTTCGTCAATATTCCGGTCGGAACTTCCCAGATCCCGTAAAAGTCGGCGAAATTTGATTAACTGGACCAAAGCGTGGACGTAATTTGCTTAAGCCACAACTTCGGACTCTCATAAATTGGATATTCGCTAAGCAAATGGGAAATTCGGTCAAGAGCAAGTCAGAAGCTTCAACAACCTAAGAGACTCATTTATTTTATCTATTTACGTTTCAAGCTATAAGACACCCTGGCTGTTAATCAGTATGAACAAACATGTATGGAAATACGCACATTACACCGATTTGGTATCGGCCGATTCTTCATACAAAATGGAAAAAAATGGTGGGAACGCGGGTTCGGTCCCCGCCGGCGCCGCTCGAATATTGTGGTGCTTATTTAGCTTAGTACTAGGGGCTAACGGGAGTTTTAGTAATTTGTTAAAAAAATAGGTTTCATAAAGAATCTGTAATCAAAACTTTTACCCTACTATTTAGCTATGAGCAAGCGCATAATAAACATTTTTTAACTTATTCATACACCTTTTGCAAGAAAGACTCTATCTAATTACATTAACAACATGCTGAAAGTACCGACAAAAACTGACCTTACAAAGAACCCGTGGACATTGGATCCCTAAAAATTGGAACGGCTGAGTTGTACAACAATACCAACAAACACGGGTACAGGGTTGCCTTTCACAATTAGGTGTACTTTTTGTAAAAATGCTTTATGTGTACGAGTATTAGCTCCGTGCTGACCCGTTTTGCGGTTCAATTTTTTTGTTAACAAAACGTATTGTAGAAACGTTTTCATGCGTTATAAGTTATGTTCTTATGTTGTTTTGTATTGTTGATGTTTACTTGACCGTTCAATGTTTAGGTCGGAAGCTTTAAGTATTTTAGACTAATTAGAGATTTTCCTTGAGACCAATATTTAGATAGTTAGTATGGTTGTTAACTTACCTCATTCTCATCCCTTTACCAATCCGTATTTGGCCTGAGTCCCGTAGCACAAAATACCCGTAGACTTACTTTGCTTTGCAACAATTAGAAATATCGCTTTTTTAGCATGTCGATGATTTGTGTCGTTTGAGGTGAATTGAAGAGGATCGCCCTCCTGCAATGAGGACCTAATGATGATGATTATGATGATGATTATGATGATGATGAATAAGACTAATCGTGCTAACTAAACTGATATTTGCATCAAAAATCTGCAGTAGGAAATATTAAGTATTGAGTAGGTATTTCGTACATTTTAGTATTAAACTCAATTTCCAGGTTACTTAAAACTTGCTGAAGTTACAAAATGAAGTGTTGCCAGTGCTCGCGATTAGCCTAATTCGCTCTAAGGATTAAGAGTTGCCAGTTAGTTGCAGGTTGCTGGTTATAGTTCATCTAAAGTTGCAGTGTATGCAAATTACGCTTTCTCTGAATATGAATGAGCGAATTATAATATTTTGCAAACACCGAAGCTCAATATTCGGCTTGATTATAAACAAGATAAAGCCGGGCTTAAATAGTTAAGGGCTTTATTCGATACAATTTAAATTCTTTTCATGACAACATTACCCATGTCTTAAATTTTTTGCCTTTTACGGTCATGGCAAGTTACAATTTCAGCTACTTATGGACATAATATACTAAATCAGTTACCAAATACATTGTTGTGACTGGCTTTGTGAAGGTTAAAATCGTTTTAATTTTACTAATATTATAAATGCGAAAGTAACTCTGTCTGTCTGTCTTGCTTACACGCCTAACCCACTGAACCGATTTTGATGAATTTGGCATAGAGATAGTTTGAGTCCCGGGAAAGGACATACGATAGTTTTTATCCCGGTTTTAGAAACAGGGAAGCGCGCTTTTTCTGTGACAGACAAAATTCCACGCGGGTGAAGCCGCGGGCGGAAAGCTAGTATAACAATAAAATATCATCATCATCATCATTAGTACGTACATTTGGTCTCCGCTGTAGTAGCACTATCCTCTAATTTTACATAGGCAATAGAGGATTTGGCCTTCCCACATAGGCTCGGGTTGTAGAGGCCTAATGTTCATATAACAATAATAAATCCATTAAAAACAAGTAACATTTTCTGCCTTTTTATGTTAGCTTACACAAATTGAGAGTGAGTTGAGCAAAACACTGCCCGTCTCCCACAAAATTTGACTGAGTGTACCTGTATTTCAATCACGAACCTTTCACACCCCAAAATAAACGACAAAAGATAAACAAAACGTGCCTGAATTGGTTCGTCCCTATCAAGTCAATCCAGTGTCCGTTATAAATCGATTATGCGGGTATGCAGTAGGTACCAGTAGGTTTGCGTCAAATTTTGTCTGCCCACTTGTACGTAGATCAATAAGAAGAGCCAATACGTTAGAAATAGAGACGGACAAAACTTGTGAATTATTTAATCAAGTCTATATTTAACTATCACTATAGCTTTATAGCAATAAGACCGTCTAAATTGTACTGTGCCTGTGTATTTCTGTTTTCTGTGGTGTACAATAAAGATTTTTATTATCATTATTATCACTAGCTAACCCAACGACCATCGTACCGCCTATGTTCATCAGAAATAGTGGAGAATTCTAATGTTGAAAGATTTTTTTCAAATCAGTCCAGTAGTTTTGGAGACTATTTAATACAAACAAACAATTATTTATGGTATGAAAAAGAAGTACAATGATTTGTGTCACTTTCATACCTTTCATTTTAATTAATTTGCCTGCTTTATTGTCGGGCATTCGTTCATATATGAAGACAAATTTGACATCTGCCGCGGCGCTCGACAATAGAGGGGTCGTATTCCACCATAAACGACTTTATGGTGACCTAAACATAAATAAAAGAGGGTGTTTTGTTCTCTCAGGGCTGTGTCTCAAAAGCTAAACAATCCAGTTTACGAACTACGGAAACTCGAGTTTCTGCTTTGATATTTATTTAAACTACCCTAACGTTCCCAATTAGTTATGTTTTGCATCCGTTTTAGTTTTGTTTGAACTTGTTCGTAATCGTGAATCAATCAGGTTTTAGTTAAACTTATCAAATCGGGAGTTGAGAGCTCTTTCATTAACTACAAATTACTTTTCCCTCCTGTTCAAACTTTGTTTAGACTCATAGTAATCATTTATAGAAGCTATAATGTTAAATTGACGTTTTACATTGGCATTAAGAAAAAATATCAAAAATATCTCCTTGCAAATGTTTAATTGCCTTCACATATCTGATTAATTTTTTGCCCTACGAGCGCTAGACAACTATTTCGGCAAGTGCTGAAAAACAGCTTAGCAATTCAATCACCAATGTCTGCTATCTATGTACTTACACATTGTATTGCATAAAAGCACGCTTACGGAATATGATTTTAAGAAAACGAGCTTCAATGTCAATCCTCCAGTCATTCATTGCTTTTGCAATTTAAGCATTTCGCAAGACCATCTATATATTTAAAGAGCTTTTATAAAATAAATCTTATCGCCAGAAAAGTAAGATCATATTTCATTAGTCGATATTGCCTTCCCCGCAGTTTTGCTTTTGCAATCTGTTAAACGGTTGCTGGAAGTGAACAATAAAAGTATAGAAGCATAAAGTTGTCTGCCTTTTATGCCCCGAGCAAGGTGTCTTTCGAAACAATAAGTTTTATTCATATAATGATATTAAATTTTAGAAAAAATACTGGTAAAAAGCGTTGAATTTATTTTTGACAAAATATACAATAAACTTCTAAGTTTCTACACTACAGACAACGAAACATGATTAAAGTATGCAATAACGTGCTATCACTATTTATTTACATTTAGAAAGTAGTTTATTGTGCTGCTAAATAGAAAACTGTTTCTATAATTTCCGTTTACTAACCAATAAACTGAATATACTTTAGTTATACCTAGAACAGCGAACCGACAACAGTGCTGACTTATTAAACTCCTTGCCAACGTTTCTTCTTGCTTTTATTTGTGAAGACCGCAAGCTTATTACTTCAATGACGTCACGCCATGTTTTAATGGCATTTTATCTTTGTGATTTTCTTATATAAACTCAATATTGCCAATATTAATGGGTCCATGGGTTACGCCCCCGTTGAGTCTTGCTCTTGTGGTGGACACCCACGATTTCTTCTTAGTGCGATCTAGTGCAAATTATTTTTATTTTGACGAAATCAGCTATTATAAATTAATTGAAAATTGGGGGCCAAGGAGGAAGGGCCGAGGAGGGGAGCCAAGACATCCCATTTATTAGCTGAAATTATCTCTTTTTTCGACATACTTTTGTAAGTTTCATTTCTGACTCTCACTTTGAATTGAAATGGGTTCTGAATCTGATATAATAACTTATATGAAAAAAATCTTCTAATATGAGAAAAAGTCGTTCCAATATCACAGATGATGGCGTCGTTAAGTATGGGTTTTTACCTGTAACATAATGCGAATGCCAATGAAGCTTAATCGATATACTTTTTATAACCAATGTGGCGACTTTCCCCTTTATTCGTTTTGTATTTTCTCTGCCAGTTGTTCTTTACTAGTTCATACTATACAGAAATATACTGTAAATCCGGAGATTTCGGTATTATACATCTCACCGGTTTTTTTTCCTATAAGAGCACAATCAAATTTTAGAAGTAAATTATTAAATATTGTACCTAGGACTCGTTTAACTAACGAATCCGTATCGAATCAATCAATCAAACAACCGAACATAAACGATACAAATGGCGGACATGATATCCGATCTATGAATCGCTCGATTTATGTGAAAATTGCTCTACTAAACGAGGACTGATCATCCAAGTGTATCGGAACTGAATGGAAGTGCATTAAGATGTTTGAGCGCTGCAATAACCGCTCGAAAACCTAGTATTTCCCGCGTCCCGAAGGTTTATTTTCAAAGAACACTAGTCTATTATTCGACGACACGTCCAATCCCCGGGGTACAATGAAGATGGAAAAAGTAGATTCATTTGAAAAGTATCGAGCACGCTTTTTTTTATCGAGTGAGCGGATTGTGTCATGGAATTAATTACTTACTCTGTTGTTAACTTTCAGAGGTTGACACGAATTAAAATTCTGAATGTGTTCTTCCAATATGGGATTATTTCCCACGTGGTCACATTCTTTAGATTTCGGAATCGACTGAATAGATAGTTATTTATGATAATAATATGTGTCCCACATAGCCTTGACCTTCATTCCCATCATGACCTTTTTTATCGCCTGCTGCTGAAAAAAAGTAGCAAGAGATACTTAGTCATTTGTGTATTGTAATACTTATTTTTCCCGACTGCGCCAGAAGGAAGGTTATGTTTTTTGAGTGTATGTATGTGGGTATGTATGTATATTTCTTTGGCACGGCCTACAGCCTAAACGGCTTGACCGATTTTAGCGTAAGAGGTGTTGTTAGATTCGATTCGAGTGACACTGGCTATACATATTACATTTGGAAAAAATCGAAATGGGGGATTTTAGGCGCCATAATGTCTAATTTGTTTATTACTACTCTAAGAAAATATCCAGGTACATTCCTTGTGTCAAATGATTGCCACTTGCTGCATTGAACTCCGCTGGGAGTCACTAGACCACGTTTCTAATGTCGGTATCACCATCCAGTTTATAGAGGGTTTACTATGTCCACTTTTAGTATGCCCCAGAGAGGTGTCGTTTACTTTTCGTTTTCGCGCTATATCTTTCGGATTAGTTTTCCCGGTTCGAAGTTTAAAACTTAAACATGATGAATCTCTTGTGCAATTCTCTTCGAATGGACAATTTTTGAGATCGAGTTTACTTTGCGTTGTTAGATCTCAATTTTTCCTTCGAGATTTCTTTTTAAATTCTCTGTTCGCTTTGGGAACAATCTATACTTTGAATTAGCATTTTTAAAATTTTATATTTCACGTAGGTATCTAGTTCCAGATACATTATTTGATTATGCCTACAGTACGAGACAAACTTTCACCGTTTTATTCCAGGGATCCCTAACGATGGCCCAAAAGTCTGCCACACCTGATAGGGTCTGGCCAATCACAATAATAACAGTATTATACCAAAATAAGCATACTAATAGGCATATATATGTACATAATTTTCGTATCTAAACAATTACCTACTTTACACTTCCAAGCCTTACCTTAATTGGTTTAACGTCCAAACTTAATAGAACCATAAAGGTAGGGCAATATAGTCCGCAATATAGTGCGCGATATTGTAGTTCCCATCCCCAAATAATGGCTTAGCGACAGTTGCAAATGAGACAATAAACCTATTAATGTTCAAATGGTGCAGTGCAGTCTTACTACTTCGGGTTGATGGTCTCTAACTAACGATTTCAGTGGGCATTGTACAAACAAATTAAGCAGTAAACACATCGTTAGCAATGGTTATCTCTACGCATGCGGATTGCCTATATTGACTGTTTATAGTTAACTATATTCATCCATCCAAAAAGTAAAACTATATTGAGGACTTTGCATGTCATGGTTCATTATTTTCTGAAGTATTTTAATTGGTCTTTCTGTAGGCTAATAAAACATTTAATGAAGACCCCTAAAGATAACACCTCTTCTGTGAAAAATTAATATTAATAGACGGAGAGCGCTGCAGCGAACATAAATTATGACCTCTTATTTTAATCCGCCAGCTAAAGTCTTATTAACAGTATAAATCGTGCTTTAAACCATTTAAAATTCAGGTACAGTGACCTACATTAAATTAATCATGCGCAGAGGGTTTTAAAAAGCGACGATAGCCGTTTAGCGAAGGTGTTGGACTGGCCGACTCGTGATTCGAAGAACGCTGGTTCGATCCCTATGCTAGAACGCTGGTCTATTTTTGGTAAACGCAATCATAACACAAGCATAGGTACTTAGCTTACCACGAGGGGTAAACGCGATTATTAGTAATTTCTAATTACCTACAAATTGCTCATATTTTTTAAAAACAAAAGAGGAAAGTAACACCATGGCAACAGAAATAAACAGGAAAGTGACTAACAATTATCTAAAGTGCAAGTAGGTAAAAAAACATTCGCTAAAAAGAATCGACCGTAAGGAAGTGGACTTAAGATTTTTCACGGGTCACTAAGGAAACGGAAAGGTCACCCCTTGCTGGACATGTTTTCTCGGTGTGCTCAGAAAACGTAAGTAGATGATATTTTTTTAGCGAAGGTTCGAAAATACAGAGGAAAATGGGCTCTTTTGTTGGTATGCACTTTACATGTATTGGCGATTCCTCGAACATTTTCATGTTGACTGCCTGAAAAAGTAGCACATTTCAAAACCAACTTTTTTAGAAACTAAATGTCCGATAAATTCTAGCAGCCCAATATACTTAGGCCAGTTTGCTAAAAAAAATATGAATTACAAAGTAATAGAGCGATGAAGTTCTGCGTGACGTCACGCCGTGCTACACTTTGCAACGTAGTGACGTAGCGAGTCTCTACTTTGAGCTTTAGTACGCTCTATATGTGTGAATTTTCATTGATTTGATAAAGCAAAAATACGTTTCGGGTAACTTTTTATAAGTAGGTAAACACGGATTGATTCAAATTGCTTTTTACTCAGAAAACATCCCTATTACTCGCATAAAGAGAGTTTGTCTAAGATAATGTATCTTTGATTCACTCTTTAGTGACAAGCCGTAGGATTGTTTGTCTTGATTATTCTCACCCACCAAATAGAGCTACCGTCAAATTGAAATAGAAAAGCATCGATATTTCATGTTCGCCGTAAGCGATCTAGCGATTCGCCACCAAATGTTTCCCACATTTCGTTGCTTGATTCAATTGACCAAAGAAAACCAACGTCTCCTTTACGGAGCGATAAATATTATTGTAACTGCGAATCTTTGTCGTGTTGGCATAAAATACAGCAGATATATTTTGTGTTTTTTATATTTAATCATTTTTATCTTAGACGTAGATTGTGATTGTTCTGAATCCGAAATACTTATACATTTTAAACCTATAAAACTCGTTTCCACATCCTAAACTGGAAGGAAACAAAGTTTATCTAAAGGCTGTTAAAGCGCAATGCTTTAAACTGACATTGTAGAAGAAATTGCCGGACGACGGTCGTTAAGAGAAGGTGCAACAAAGCCGCCATTTTGTTTTATCTGGACGCCACAAAATCGCCGGCAGTTTAGTGGGTAATCGTTCGATAACATCTTGGTTTGAAATGTTGACAGCTCTAAATGCTTTTTATGAAGTCGGAATTATTTTCATTTTAAAATACGGGTATAAAATGCTTCATCCACACGTGAAAAACTTTCCCAACCATTTATCCGGGGTACCCCATAGCTCACAAATTCATTTCCACCAGCGTCTATAGGTCAGGCCTTGTGGCTTTTGTCAACGTTTCTGTAAACGGCAATCGACTACAGGCCAAATTTGATACAGGTACAGTAGGCTCACTTTATTACAACTTTTTCCCGTCTATCTGTGAAGATTTTGAAACAGTAATAGGAACCATCTTACTGAGATACCTACTAATAAGTCTGCAATATTCAATTAAAGAAAAATAACATTTGTAACCTAGCAGGTAGCAGGAAGGCGCTGGATGCAGGCCGCTACCCCCCGTGCGATATGGAAGTCATTGGGGGAGGCCTATGTTCAGCAGTGGACGTCCTGTGGCTGAAATGATGATGATGATGATGATTTGTAACCTCAGCCAATAGTTTCTATTGTGCACAGTGGTCACAGTGCACACATCTTATCTTTGTGTCTCTCTATCGTCACACATTACACTTCTCTTTGTATTGGGGAAGGTGACACTTTGTTCAACCACTTAACACGTTTTCACCGAGGTGTCAAATAGAGTATTTAACAGTAGAACTACCGTATTTATTTTTACTATGGCCCTGTGTTGTGATGTATGAGGGTCGTGAATCAGCGGCTCCTGCTGCCATTTGCGCTGCCCGTTCAATTAAAGCTAAGAGCATTATAGCATTCAATATATCATCGATATAAAAAGTACGCATTAAATCTCTTTTATTAACTTTAAAAACATAAAAAAATATTCCTGGGTTTTATTAGCAATTATTATACAGGAAAAATTACTTATAAGTTATCAATTTACGAAAACCACCCAAACTAATACAAACAAACAATACATGCCAATAATAGGACAATAGAAAGACGATAAAATATCATCATCATCATCTCAGCCTTAGGACATCCACTGCTGAACATATGCCTCCCCCAATGCTTTCCATGTTGCCCGGTTGGTGACGATTTATTATTTTATACAAAAAAACTTGAGAGTTCAATGCTGGCATTGTTTGTTATAATTATTAGTTCGATACGTTAACGACCGACTGCTGTCAATTATTAGTTTTAAACTATGAATTTTACTCTACAATAGGATTTCTGCCTCAAAACCATCAATATCAGTTTGGTAACGTACGAGTAGCTGTATTTGCTTGTATTTACATCTCGTAAACCAAAACATTATAAATCAACTTTCAGCTAGTTTCCACGTATCTCATTGATGTTTGCTATACGTTGACGTGTATTGTACACCCCGTCATCGCTCCACTATTGGGCGCTGACACACGGACAATAATTTAGGGCCTGTTCGGTGAATAGGCATACACACATCGTATACACCTGTGTGCCTGTATAGACTATTCCCCGACTTTGACATGTATTTATGTCTATTTTAGATCACAATGGACGTCACAACCCCCGATAACGTATGAGGTCGGAACAACATTTTTTCATTGGAATTATAGCTAGCTCTATTGAATGTATGCTTTTGTTCGAATACCTATTGTGTATGTATACGTATAAATAAGATTTACAGTTCTATGTTTCTTGCGTAATTGAATTTGTAACGTTCGTTACAAAGATGTATTTTTTTTAAATATTGGTTCTTGATTTCATAGAAGACTGCCATTAAATCACCAAAAAAGAATACAAATTCTGTCACCAATTTCTTGGGCCATTCTGGGCTATATTTTAACTGCTCTCATTATTTTGTTAAAATCCCATTTGCAAGCCCAGCTCATGATAATCTGTATAATCTTTTATCTTTCTCCCTTTCCCTGGTAAATCCTTCCTTTGCAACGGGAAGACGCGTTTAATCGCCCGTCGGAGGTAAAGATTAATTGAAAAAGAAATGCCGGGGAAACCATTTTATTTGTAGAAAGCAACTTGAATTTTATTGCAGGACTATATGTTTGTTGCATGTTTGTTTCTTTTTTTTAGAATCTTTTATCTAGAGATGGTAACATTTTCTTTTCTCTCTGATGTTTAAGTATAAGTAGGAAGTTCTAATTATTTAAATCTATTGAGAATTATTGGGAATTGGTTTTCCAAGTACAACACTGGATTCAATCGAATAGATATTCTTCGTAGTTAACTTTCACCTAAGGAACACAATTGAAGCTGTCAACACTGGTAATAAAGCCAACACTTGATCATACTACTGCTTATTATCATATGACTGCTTACGCTATTTGAAGCATAATAGAACTGTTTCAATTCCAACTAGAGTCAGTTGATGAGCGAGACGATAACATAAACAGTTAGTGGCTATAGTAGCTTTGATCATTGTTAACGAGTCATCACCAAATATGGTAGCGAAAGTGAGGGTAACAGTGCTGTTATAACAAGCTACTATTTAAGTCAGAGTTTCAGCTTAATAGTTTAGTTCAACCATATATCACGATCGCTTTAAGACAACTGTGTGCATCCATCACTGGGTCATAAAGTCAGTCAGATCATTGATTGGAATTCTCGTTGCAATGAATATTGAATGTCAAGTTTTTTTTTATGTGACAGGAGGCAAACGAGCAGTCGGATCACCTGATGGTAAGTAGAAAGTGATTTCGATTTGTAGCTCCTCAATCTCTTCCTGACGGGGTATTATCTTTCATAGAATTTCTAGTAACCCTGTACCTTATCAAACAAGATTTTTGGTAGGTAACTGATTCTTCTTTCATTTTAAAATAAAAAACAAAATTTTTAATCCTCTGCTATGCTAGAAATTGACAGGCCTCCTACTAGGTGAACCGACGATCTGGTAAAAGTCGCGGGAAGACCCTGGATGCGGGCAGCGCAGGACGGTTCATTGTGGAAAACCTTGGGGGAGGCCTTTGTCCAGCATTGGACGTCATTTGGCTGAAACGAATGCTACAAAATACACTCAATATATTTATGCAACGTAATCCATCCAATCCAAACGAGTTGCAGGAGCATTGCCAAGAATGGAAAAAAATAATTCCTACCAATGAACATGGAGACTTACAAGTATATTTTTTCCCCAAAAAATAGAGTTATATTCCTACTGGGCTTGGTTGATTGAAATATTTATTTTGCAGGTAGCTATTTAAATTTTTCACGATGAGATCTAAGCGTATCAAATCATTGATGAGTAGGTACCTATGATAATTATGAGGACGCAAAACAATATGGAAAAATGAAAGGGACTGGTAAGGTGTTTTAGCGCCAATTTTAGTTCACGAATAGAACGTTCGTCAAAATCTTTTTAATGTATAATTCAATTCTGTATTTGCACATTAAATTCTAGTACTATGAATTAAAATGAATAAAATTTCATTTCACGCAAACGAGTTGGCCGCAAAACTTTTAAGAAATTTCAATTACCATAAACCAACCGGCGAATCTTTGGAACCATTTCTATATTTCCTTGGCTCTTTTGCCGTAACTTTCTGTAACGTACGATTCCGGAAGGTGGCTCTGTTATTTGCATTATCTACGGTCTTTCGGCAACTAAATTAGATCCCTTTTGTGTACACGGACTAATTAAATTTACCCTTCTACAAATTTTCGAGGAAATTATGAAAACTTCTAATTAAAGGCTCCAGGACTCTCTTTAATATCAAATCTTTGTACGGTATTTTTAATATACTTTTATTAATGGAGACTACAATCCTTAATAGTTAATTTTCATAGTAAATACTGACCTGAAACCTCATTAGACCTTTTCTCTTTTTGGGTTTGTTTGCTTCATAAAAGTTCTTGGAAATGTAATTGTGTAAGGTAGTTTGTAAAATAATGTTCTGAAATTACTTACCTGAATTTTACAGTAACTTTATCTAACCCAAAAGTCGAAAAGTTGGAGGAGCACGAAAAAGGAACGAATTTGTTGTAACTATATCGTCTTGCGACCTACGATTTCGGCTCCAATTCTGCATTAGAGTGCATATACACTACTGCATTTTATCGAATACTTGAATTCAAACTTAGTCATTAATTGAAATCATTCACGTTTAATGTAAACAATGTAAGAAATTTAATGTCGAATCTTGCATTGTAACATATTCATTTCTTTGTTTCACCAGCGCGGCGTTGTTACATTCAACCATACAATGTAGGTACTTATCTTAAGGCCGGGTAACAGAGAAAATGGCGAAAATGAGGTTTTCATTTTTCATTTTTGAGGTACTAAACAGTAAAATAAAAGGCTAAGATTTTTTTTGGGCTTAATTGAGGATATTTTCTAGGGCTATTAACGGATGGAAACACGATTTGATGAAGTTGACTCGATAGAATAAATTCCCAAAGTTACCTCTATTCGTTTTCTAATAATGGTTTTATTTTTAAAATAAACGATTTGAGATTCTGAATCTTTTACTAAACTAAAGTTTAGAAATAACTTGAGGGCTTTTAACGGATGAAATTTTTATATTGCGTCTTATTTAGTTACTATGTTAAAAAATGTGGAAAAAATCGCCCATGACGGCTTGGACAATCTCAATCAGTCGCGCGGTGGCGCTTACGGAGGACGGACGCGTGCCAGTTTTTTGGCCGTGACAGTTCTCGATTTGTCAATATTTTTGACAATGATGACTTTGATGAGTCACAGTATAATAATACCAGTGTTACTGGAGAAAGCTAAAATTTTTGATAATTAAGAATTCTGAATTTTGTCTACCTATTGAAATTTAAATCGTTGGCATCCTTTTAAACTAAGACTCTACTCATGATACATTCCTCAAATATGAGACAAAACCAATGAGTTAAAATTACATTTTAATAGTACCTACATACAATCGTCTTCACTCTTTAGAAGAGCACACTGACACAAATAAATAAAAAAAAATTAGGTCAGTGGATCAAATATAGGGGCAGCTGCACGTCACTGAAAGACGATTCTGTTTACTCGGCATCTGGGCTGAAGAACATGAATCCTTGCTTACAAATGCAGATGTAAATAGAGTTATAATTGGACAAATTTTACATGAAATGTTAACAGAACTCAGTTAAAAGACACATACATGGAATACCAATAAGGTTGCGGAGGGAAAGCTACATAAACTAGCGGCCGCCCGCGACTTCATTTTACCCCCGTTAGATATGATGTTTTACCTCATTTTACCCATGTTGATAGATGGCGTTTCACGGTTTCCCCCGAATGAATATTTACGAACGTCATACCGTAGTTTGTCCAGTGCTGTAGATTTTAACCAATGACGATAGATGGCGCTTTTAGACACGTCTTATTTATTTATTGAAATTTATTTGCCACATATCAGTACACATTTACAGTAAATATTAGTTTGGATCGTGAAATATTTAAAATAAAAAAAAGAATAAAACAAAATAGGGTTTCAAATTACCTATCTATAATCTAATATTATAAAGAGGTAAAGTTTGTGTGTTTGTATATTTGTTAAATTGTAAGGGTTACCCCTTACAATTTAACAAATATCTATAATCTCGGGATCTACTGAACTGATTTTAAAAAATCTTTCACCAATAGAAAGCCACATTATATCTGAGTGTAATAAGTTATATAAAAACCAAAAAATTCCACGCGGGCGAAGCGGCGGGCGGAAAGCTAGTTTATTTATAATTATGTAAGAGCATAATTATTAAAGTCGAAGTCAAACATTCTTTATTTGTGTGAACCTATATTAACGAGAGATTACAAGAGATTACAAGGCGTCAAATATTTCAAGAAAAAAATTAAAAACTATTATAAAGCTAAATTTTGCTCTCATGGAGCCTTTACCTACTCTGACAAATTAAGACTTAGAGAAGAAACTAATAATAAAACTATGTAACTGTCCTGCAATGAAAAGCTTGATCGGGTACAACACCTCAAGTTATTTCAGAACTTTATTTCATTAAAAGACTCCGAATATCAAATCGCTTAGGTATCTAAAGTCAAACGATTCTGAAATGTCAAGTGGACTAATGAATAACCCATTAAGATAGTAGCGCCCTCCTGTCAATGACATACCTGGAACGATAGAGTTTTGAACAACTAATAAAAATGCTTTGTCCTAAATGACTGACGGATATCGTAGAGACCTGAAAGTTGGAAGGTGTGTTCTTTTTATGACGTAGGCATCTCATAAGAAAAGATTTTCCGAAATGGGGTCATGAAATGAAGGGGGTGAAAAAAGGGGGCAAAGTTTGTATGGGACAAAGTGATGCCTTGGTTCAATCTACTTGAAATTTAGTTTAACAATACCTTAATATAATTCATGAAAGACGTGTGGAACGGGTAGAAAGTAATTTTGGCAGTTATTTTCTTCGAAGTTGATATCAATACTACTTAGTGCCTTTGATTTAATTACTTTTTATTTTTACATGTGTTTGAAAACTCCATTTCAGATTGTGTTCAATGTCAAGTAAAATCTCAAATTGAAATGTCTCAATCTCAATGAGGAGACTCTGTATTTATTCCTAGAATTCCCCAAACACCGTCAAATTACCCTTTCGAATTCAAGACAGTGCAGTTTCCCATCAGTCTGCTTCGTAATGACTATAAACAAAGCTCAAAGTCAAACTCTAGGGACCTCTGCTTAAACTCCCATGAGTGCACAGAGGTACGCAGGTAACCGCGTGTGATGCTTATAGCAATTTTCGATAGGTACAGAACCCCGTACATACGTCATACATATTATAGAAAGAAAACACCCAGACCAATACAAACAAATATGTTTCTGCAATTTTAGTATGATATTTTTATTTATTAATAAACAAAGAGACTGAACAAAATTGATGCGTACCTATACTGATTAATGTTATTAACCACATGCAAAGCTTCGTGAATTGCAACAACTATAATTAAATTTATTATCCAAGCTCTAAATAATCGCTACTAAGAGTAACTTATCATAAAAAAAAATTCCAATCGCTCAAGCTCCCAAGGGCCTACCGATAGGTCGGGTGACGTAATCTTGAAATTCTTTAAGCCGGCGCAGAACTTCCAGAAGGTCGGGCGACGCCACGGCCACTTTGAACAGTGTTTACTTCTGCAGTTATATTTTATATTTATTCGATTCTAGAATATATTCCCAAAAAGTCTGAAAGGTGTTTTAATTTGTATCACTTGGATATGATTTCTATTAGAAAGTGTTGTGAGTGTGACGCTTGAAGGGAAGGAAGTCAACCTAACCTAACCAACTGCGTATTTCTATACTGTGTAGCTGGACGCGCTGTTTTCGGCGAAGAATTGCGCGCGCAGATTTTGACAGCGCGAAATACCTACTTTAGAAGAAATACCAAGCCTTAACTTAAAGCAAAGAAATACTCTAAGCTAAACGTAACTAAGCTCAATGTGATGAACTATATGCTAAACACTACATGCACATAGTAAACAATACCTCTTAATCTTACTGAATGGGTCTGCATCGTAATTAATTGCTCATATTCCTTTTTGCTTCGCAGTTATTCTTAGCTATAATATCGGACTTTTCTCAGTAAAATGTCGCACAAAGCTCATTAATATATTAATTCTTTGCACAATTATCTATTAGAGACATCAAAACGCTTCTATGTTCTACTAGCGGCCGCCCGCGACATCGTACGCGTGGATCCCATTTATTTTCACCCCCTTAGGGGTGGAGTTTCGTAAAATCCGTTCTTAGTGAGCACCTACGTTCTCAAAGGAACCCACGTGCAAAATTTGAGACTCTTAGCACATGTAGTTTCTGAGATTTCGTGATGAGTGAGTCAGTCAATCAGTGACCTTTCACTTTTCTATCTAAATATATGTAACTCAAAGGTGACTGACTGACTGACATAGTGATCTATCAACGCACAGCCCAAACCACTGGACGGATCGGGCTGAAATTTGGCATGCAGGTAGATGTTATGACGAAGGCATCCGCTAAGAAAGGATTTTACGAAACTCCATCCCTAAGGGGGTAATACGGGATCCACGCGTACGAAGTCGCGGGCGGCCGCTAGTATAGATATAGATTACTAGCAAACGGTCTAGTGTGCGCTCGCCTTAAACAAATTACATCAATAGCTATCAAGACTGCAGCGTCTCGCTGTAAGCCATAAATCTCTGATATTATGCCATCATTCATGCCGTATTCCGATGTTGCCAGCTTCAGATAAACGGCTCGAAGACGGAACGTCTGGATAGATAGCCTTAATAAATTGGCACATGATAGATAACGCCAATGTTGGCTAACAGTGTTGCCAGTAACATTTAATTCTGCAGAGTGCATTTTTAAATGAGATGAATCCACAATATTTTCCATAAAGCGACAGGATTGCTTGCTGTAAATACCCATTTTAATAGCTGAATTTTAATTATGCAAGTGCAATCTGCTATTGATTTTTTTCTACATCTAAGCCATTGAGTTACCACCATTCGCTGTTAAGGTAGGTACTGTCCCATTTTATGCGCATCTGCAAATAAACCATCCCCAGTAAAATTTTAATGATCTTTATCCATTTACATTACATTATACAATAAACGAGAGCAAGAAGATAAGTAGATAATTGATTGCCTTAAGAGTCTGTGTTAAGCCGATGAACTCTATTTTTATTTGCGCTGCATTTTTCCACGCTTCTAATTAGATGTATATAGTAGATGCAGTCAGCATCAAATAGTTGGTGACATACAAAGTAGCCAAAAAATTCGCATCACGTTTTTATTACAATTGGAATAACTATGTGTTATCAATTATGGTAGGTGGCCATAAAATTAGACACTAATATGGAATTGTAGATGAAAATCTCCCTTGTGACAAAAAAGCCATCTCGTAACGGATCCGCAAACCCAATTAGTCTTAAATCGCGATAATATAAAAAACGCAGCATGATACCGTTGGGCAAATGACCCATATTATTTACCTTCCCCAGCAAAATGGTTTAAGTCATTTACATTATTCATTAAAGGGAGAACATAGAACTTAGAAGACAAGTAATTGATTACTTTAAGTCATGTTAAACCGTTAACGCTCTTTAAATTCATTTGCATTTTGCAGTCATAAAATGGCAATAAAACGGTTAAAATTCTATAGGGGTCGCTGAAGACCAGCTTTCCAGCTTGTTTCATTTTCGACGAAAGGATAATACTCGTAAATTATGTTTTTATTAGTTACCTAGTGCAATATAAAGCAATATATCATGAGAATTTTATTTTCTCATATCGCGAACTATTATATAGGTCATCGGCATTCATCGGGTTAAGGTAAGTGCGATTGCACATTGTCCGACTGAATCTAGTACCACAGAATAAGAATAAGTACTCTAGTACAGTAAATAGTGAACTCTGTAGAAAGGGTTTAATTTCAAGCTATAATCATTTCATAAAATACTATCAACACTGCAGCTTAACGTTTCTGCCAAAAGATGTCTACTGTTGGACAAAGGTCTCCCCCAACTGCAGCTTTATGTGGAACAAAAGAAAATAACTGTAGAAACAGTAGCTTCAAACTTGCCCCCAAAAATATGCAGTACTTTTTCCACCCTATTTACTTGGCACTAGCTAATCACATCGTACAGTTTATCCATAACAGCACTAGACGTCAAGGCCACTCATCAAAGATGTCCGCTGCAGATGGCCGCGATAAATGGAAGGTCAAGATGGCGATTATGTCCCGAGAAGATTGATGTATGGTAAATAATATGGGATGTTCCTGAAAAGTATATTATTATCGAAAATCTCGATAACGCTAAGATAAATTTCAGTATGGTCCAGTGGTCTGGGTTCTATTTTCGATTCCAAGGTGCTATACACAAATTTCGTTTTGTTAGGACATTGCATAGACGAAAGTGAGGCTGGAATCAACACAATTGCAAAGAAGAGTATGTTTTTTTTTTATCCACAACGAGGATTTCGCACTTATAGAAGTATATTAAGCCATCGGTACCATTTAGCCTAGAGCTACCTAACTACCATAGCAGATTGTTAGGTCTGGCCACTAAGTGAATCTCGCTTCCACCTTCAGCCTGATAATCACTTTCCATCAGTTGGGATACAGGCCAAGAGCTTCCTCGTTGTGGATTAAAAGAAGGTGACATCGGAGGTTAAGGTCTTCAAAAAATTTCCCTTTATTTCAAAATAAACATTTCCCTATAATTTTGATCTGCGTGTTAGCGAATGCTCGCTACATTTAAACGCGAATGTTTGCACGAGCGTGACACACGTTTTGCAGCATCATGCTTTGCTCATTTTGTAAGTCTGACTTCCGGCTTTTAACCGCCCTATCTTTGGCAGAAATCGTTTCATCACGGTAAGCCGTGGTGTTTCCCACGGGGAATCTATGTTTGCTCATGATAAAAGGAGGCCTATATATTTACGATGTGGGTTTGTTTATTGTCTATTTGTGCCCCAAAATGTTTCGTAATTACATAATGTAATTGGGAAACTTGCTTGCCTTGAAATATAAAAATATGTCGTATTGTAACAAGAAATTGCATTATCTTATTAATATTAATATATTGCATTATCTTATATATATTAATAATCATCATTATCTTATTTTATTCCAATTAAATTCTTTTAGAGAACATTATCATTGTATCTATGAAGCACCTGTCAAATCTTGCATTGTGTTGTCCTCTTAGAAAACCCATAATTATATCGTCTTAGTCAGTTCTGCAGAATGCCTACATCGCAAATGACAACACAGTATACTCTAACGTTCATACAAGACCAAAGAACAATAAATATGTTTACTTATTACCTTTATTGGTAACGTAATTTCCTCTTCACTCGCTCCAACCAGGACCTGACTATGTTATTCCGTGGTCCAAGTTGTAAGCGAGTGACAGGCCTACTCATAGTAACGCCTAATGTCTATCGAAAGAAAAAGAGTTCCTAAAAGGGGTGATACAAAAATCATCCACGTACCAGAAAACGCAGCGGTTAGAAATACTGACAGAAAATGCCTTGAGCACCTTTTTTTCGTAAACTCACGCTGAGTGGTTGCTATTTTGGCCCTAATAACTAATTTATTTGTTTTCTAAACTTTGCAAGCTTATGAACCAAATGAACGTTTTATTTGTTTGAAACGTTATTGGAGACAAAGTCGGATATTTCGTACCCGCTTCAGCTCGTCCCTTGCACAATATTTCGAGAAGCTGTTTGCGAATTGCCAGTTTCTTTATTTCTGACGATAAACTCCCGTTTATTCCGCGTCCCCTTATCCTATTTGTGGACAATTTGTCACGAGCTATTCTCCCACAGGAATTTACCCACAGGACTTCTGTATGGTGGCCATTTGTTTGGCCGTTCGGGTTTTTATAAGCCACTCTAACGATGTCATTAGGTTAATGATCCGAGACATGGGAGACTGCTTTATGTTCTTGGATGATTGCTCTAATTTGGGGATGATACGTGCTCGAAATAGGGTTCGATTATAGGAAAATGGTGGTATAAGAATTAGGCAAATAAATTATATTTGTCTCGAGTACGACTTTCCAGATTGAAACGATCGATTAGCTAAGCGTGCTTGAGTTTACTTTGAAAGGCTCTTAGTATTAATGCCATCAAACAAAAGTGAAATAAAAGCTTTTACGTGTTTAACATGCCTGCCATTCAATGCTAGCATTCAGGATAAAATATTTCAAGGCAGGAATTTTCATCAGGAGGATCAGTTTGGATCTAGATCTCAACATGATTAACATTTCTGTGGTCCGTTTTTATGCTAAGAATTTGGTATGGTAAGAAATAGCAAATTCATTAAATCAATCGATTTACGTTATCGAATATTATACAATACTAGATAGGATAATGAAAACGATCGCAAATATACCAGTATTTGTAAGCCTTTGTCCAAATTGGTTTTAGTTGTTTAAACAAAGATAAAACCTAGTTCGATTTGCAATGGTAATGGCTCCAGCGTTTGCCAAATATTTCCCTGCATTTATACAGCGAATTTTGCATTGTGAAACCCATCCAAAAGTTTTGCGAATCAGTTTTAGATAGGCACTTCTAATTTGCAAATGGATTTTGTGGTAGAGTAGGTACTAGTAAGTACTAATGTTGTTTCCAATGAGAAAGAGCAAGTATTATTCAGGCTATTTTCCGATAGTACCAATTTACTTATTTAATAACAAATTTTATAACATAACAAAAGAAGCTCAACTACCCTTCATTCCCATGACGTCCGTTTCAGACCCACTAGTCTGAACGAAATGAAGTTTTCCAAATTCTCCTCATATCTCGCTAAAATACATACAGACAGAATTCTATTTCGCTACATTATAAAGTAGGTTTAATAAATGTAAAATATACGAACGTTTCGACTTCATTTTTCTCCCGAGCAGTTTCAAATTTCCGAACTCTCGGCCAATGCTTGTGAAGTCATACGCGAAGACAAAATGCGCTTGCGAGATTGAATCTGAGCTAAGTCTGTAGACAACTGATCTGGTAGATGCGTCATGACGTGTAATTTTATTAATTGTATTTCCATAAAGCAGACATTTAACGGCTTATGCCGATTCTAATTTCCCAACGAAATACCAACCGACGAGCTGCAGTGTAATTTGAAATTCTTTATACATTTCCTTATAATTAAGCATCTCTGGATCTCAAATCTTGGTATTAAACGTTGTCCCATCCCATTGAACGCGACTATTTCCACCTCACATTTATACTGCTACTCGTACAACTCCTGTGCTATCAGGATCTCCAGCTCGTCCGTCAATTACAACACTGAAGGCTAAGGTTAAGGCAACAAGTACTTATTTCCAAAAGATGGAGACATAGCAGAGTGGAACAATTATATGCATTTCTACAAGCGATATCTATTTTCGTAGATATATCTGGTGAGTCCGAGGAAAAATTGCAGTCGGAAATGTAGAGACGTGACATGGACCAAAAGTAATGGATGGACATGAGTCTATCTAGAATCTAGACCAAAGTCGATAAATCGTGTTGTGTACGTCCGAACCTGGATGACCTGGATCTTAGTGTGCTGCCAAGTTATCTTGTTTTATGTGGCTTGAGGTGACTTGTGCCAAGATCGGAATATTAGACATCCAAATTAAATGTACTGAAAGTTTTCCATTAGAACTAAGTTGGTAAGATCGTTTAAAAGTCAAAGTCAAAATTCCGTTGTTTTCATGGACTATTAAATGGTGCTTACAAAGATCGTAGTATGCTAATAGGATCGTAGATACATAATATGATTTTATTCTGTGATTTAGCCAAAAACAAAGTTCATTTTGTCTGTGACTAACAAGGTTATTTGGTCTTCTTTTCGCTTCTAAAAAGGTTTGCTAATTTGAAAATCATTTCGGGACACCTTTACCATATAGTTTAATTATACATTAATTTGTCAATAATATAAAATGTATAAATTGTAATTATTTCCCATATTTTGAATTTTCCTTCTTCAGCTGCATTAAAGCAGTATAGATGACGCCACGTAGTACTTATTGGCAAGACGTGATACAACAACAGGCCGGCGAAACTCAATAAGTCACGAATGTGCTCTTTCGCACACCAATTTCTTTTGGCGAGCGTTTCCGCGACATTGACTGAATATATTTATTTGCGATGAGCCAGCAAGAAAATAAAGTGCCATATGTCGCAACCAAATATGAAGGAAGTGTTTTTACAAGCACCGTTTCCGAGGTGCCTATTCAGAATAAAGGCCCATCATGTTGACTCCGACTTTCTGTTTTTGTGTTTTGATATACTTATTCAGGAAGAACTAGCTGAGAAAGCAATGTGTGCCGTGAATATAAAAAACACATATGCCGATAGTAAGAGTTCAAATAACCTTAATATTTTCTCGTGCCCAACTAAAAGCTGGCGGAATCTCTTATGTGATTACCTACACAATTGCTATTCTATTCAGGATAGAATTCCGTATTAATCATTAGTCACTCATTTACGGCAAATGGAAGATCTGGTCTACACTTCCCACGCTGAGTAATTAGATTTGAGAGGCCTTTTTTTGTTTGTACATTTATCCCTTAACTAGCAGCTGCCCGCGACTTCGTACGCGTAGATCCCGTTTTACCCCCTTAGGGGGGAGGAGTTTCGTAAAATCCTTTCTTAGCGGATGCCTACGTCATAACATCCACCTGCATGCCAAATTTCAGCCCGATCCGTCCAGTGGTTTGGTCTGTGCGTTGATAGATCACTATGTCAGTCACCTTTGAGTTATATACATATATTAGATTGCATTTTATGACAATAACGCAATAGGTAAAGGGGCAAAAGGTTACAACAAATAAATTGGCAACCCTAAAGACTGACATATTGCTCCTAGCCCTAACTGCAGCCTTAAGTGTTCCAGAATCAAGAACGCCTCTCGATCACGTAGGCCCTGTGCACCCATTGTCTCTTGTGTGGTCGATCTTAGGTCTTTACTGTAAGGGTCTTTAAAATCTTGTGCCTCTCCACGTTATACGTAGGTACTAATATTAGTCATAATATGGGTCTGACTACAATAAAAAAATGTAAATCATATGTGGAGTTTCTGAAGAATAATCCATAAGTTTACCTTGGTTTAATGTAATTTAGTTGGATACTTTTCGTGCTCAACCTGTAAAAAAGAAGATTATAAAAGTTACATTGCTTTTACAACATACGAGTATTATTATGGATCAACGCCAAGAAGAGGTTCCATATTAAGTGCCCTTTTAACCATGGTGTCTTAGAAGTTCAGTGTGTTCTGAAGTTAATACTCATCTAACTTTCGCCCCTACATCGCCTTCAAGTTTCATTGGTTTTTACAAAAGCAGCCCCTTACTGTGGCTTTCAATGGTTCAGAAAGGAAACAAAAATTACTACGAAGCTGTCTGTCTCTTACTTGCTATACAATTAGCAATAGTAGCTTGTGTTAAATTGCAATCCAAAGTCAAGCAAAAAAAGACAAAAGTACACGTAGTGGTAATACTCGTACAGTCAGCGTCAAATAGTTCGTGACACCCAAAGTGACCAAAAAATTGATGACACAACCTTATTTCAATTGTAACAAAGACGTGTTGCGAACTTATTGGCTACTTTGGGTCTCAGCCAAATGACGTCCACTGCTGGACAAAGGCCTCCCCCAAGGTTTTCCACAATGAACGGTCCTGCGCTGCCCTCATCGCAGGAGAACCAAAGTAATCGACATAGCTCGCAGAATTGCTAAAATCAAGTGGCAGTGGGCGGGGCACATAGCTCGTAGAGACGATGGCCGTTGGGGCAGGAAAGTTCTCGAGTGGCGACCACGGGCTGGAAGACGTAGCGTGGGCAGGCCTCCTACTAGGTGGACCGACGATCTGGTACTTTGGGTGTCACGAACTATTTGACGATGACTGTACAATAAAATAAAAGGTAGCACGTCTATACCTAGTTATATGATTGTTGCGACAATACAAGTAGGTTTATTAGTTTCGTTACTACTCCGAGATCCGCAAAGTTTTGTGAATGCGGACGAAACAAGAAACTCCCGTTTGTGGGTATAAAGGAGAGTCCACATTTGTATCAATCGTATCACATAATACATGTAGACTTCTACGGAAATGGTCTGTTCTTTATTCGGCACGAAACTTTGGAAACAACTGTCAATAGTACATTGTACGGCTCAATTCAATTAATCCTACTAATATTATAAATGCGAAAGTTTGGATGTCTGGATGTTTGTTACTCTTTCACGCCAAAACTACTGGACGGATTTTGTTGAAACTTTACAGTATTATTGTTTGTAACCTAGATTAACTTAAAGGCTATAATTTATGCCGATCTGTGACACTAAATTTCACACGGGTGAAGCCGCGGGCAAAAGCTAGTCATCAATAATAGAACTCAATGGGCCTAACAAAAAGTTAAACCTGGGATGAACAGTGGCTTAAAATGTCATTTTCATACTAAATGTCAATTCAAACTGGAGTTTATCTTTTTGTGATAAGGGGAATATAGTTTTCGATTGTTCAACGAAACAAAGCCATTCTGTATTAGCCCGGATCAATTTTGCATCGACATTTCACAATTGACAGCATTTCAGTCATGCATCATCGGTAGCTGTGATATTGAATCGCGATGATTTATACACTTCCACCCGTTGCCTGCCAGTTCCTGGAATGTATTCGTCTTTGATAAGTAATAGGTACTTTTGGTTATGAAAAAGGTCCTTCATACCCTTTTATTTTATTTTATTAGACATGCAAAACATGATAAATAAAAAAAAAACAAATAAAATGCGTCTCGTACGAATTACTTGCGAAAACTTAACGCATTGGTAAGTAAAAACTGCAAATATGTAACTGTCCGTTTTTTTTTTTTTTTTTTTTACTTTAACAGGCATTCATGACTTCAGTAATATTTCAAATTATCACCAACTCATAAAACTATAATATGATGTGGATACACCTTACGAAAAGCAGTCAAACGGAACCCCACCCCACACAGTATTTACACTAATTACTTACACACTTAGGGGATTTGTTAATGAAATGACATTATACTTGTATGTGGATTATGAAATGACATTATTAAACTTGTATGTAGTTTTCATTATGTTTACTCGATAAATATTAAGGTTTAATTACTTTCAGCATTATTCTCCTAATTGAAATCGATTCGAAAACAGTATGATTTAAATAAAACTGTGATGATGGTCTACCGCTAAAGTCTGAATAATCAAGGGTCTGGTTTGTGGCAGTATTTCCATTTTAATTATTTTGAGGACTTTCATACAAAAAAAAGTTAAATACTGATAAAAACCGCACCCGAAAACCCCAAATTATAAAGAAACTGCCCTATAATCGGTACACAGACGTCAATATGACAACCACTCTTTTTTCGGAAGTTAAAAAAGAACAACACAAACAAAAACAATAAAAATGAGTAGAGCCGAATCTGTTTGAAGAATATCCTTGGACATTGTCTAAGCAAAGTTGTGACGATGATGGATGGAGGAGGGAGTTCGGGACTAATGCATCAAGTGCCACGTCTCCGGTCGATACAAATTGGGGGAAAGCTTGGGAATTGCTTTTATATTTTATTTTTGAGTGGGTATTATGGGAAATTTGCATTAGAATTGTTGTTAGTTAGTTATTTCCTTATAATAGGATAGTTACACAAACAGTTAAAATGTCTGTCCTGTCACAAAATATCCCCCCATAAAAATCCATAACCCGTAAAATAACAAAATTTCAGGAATTTGAAACTTTCGGGAAACTTTTCTCATTTTTCTCTTCGTTAGAATCTTCTTCGGACTTCAATTTTGCAATATTAAAAAAGCGTTCACGAGTTTTGCGGTTGGAAACAAATTTAACGTTATTTTTATTCATAACATACGAGTACTTATAAGCTTACTAGCTTTCCACCCGCAGCTTCGCCCGCGTGAATTTTTTTCTGTGACAGAAAAACTTTATCGCGCGCGACCCTGTTTCAAAAACCGGGATATAAACTATCCTATGTCCTTTCCCGGGACTCAAACTATGCCAAATTTCATCAAAATCGGTTCAGTGGTTTAGGCGTGAAAGCAAGACAGACAGACAGAGTTACTTTCGCATTTATAATATTATAGTATAGACTAGTATAGATTAGCTTACTTAATACTCTATCCTGAATCCTTATGCCGGATGAAAGCGGGATAAGAACTATTCTATGCTTTCCCTAGGTTCCAAACTCCTCTATGCCAAATTTCATCTTAATCGATTCAGTGTTTTGACTGAATAAAAACATAAGAAATAGGAACAGACAGTTATTTTTGAATTTATAATATTAAGTACAGATAGAGAGAACTGTGACTTTTGTAGGTGTTACTACTAGTACGTATACTGTGTCATTGCAATATTATGACGGCTGATATCAGTGCTAACTGCCATTAGATTGAACTCAATATCCGCTTGCTGATTGGATGGCTTTTGAATGCTCGTCATCACTATTTAACTGTAGTTCGCATGACCGAAATACCAGTTATTTTGTTTGTACTACCATTTTGCTATTCGTGAAATTGTAGCTTACAATAATATAAAGTCATGTCAAACGAGAACATCGATTCAAATATTCGAGGTTATGTGTCGAATGAACTAGAGCAAATGTTATGCAAATGTACAAATTATATATATACAGTCTGAAATCAAGGCTTTATTTTGGTGTTTATACATAAAATATATACAAATTTCTTGACTGAAAGACAGCTTGATGTCACGAAAACGTTTCACGTAATTCTTGCTCCTGTTTTCAGCAAATCATATAGAGACAGTTACAAGAACAGCGTTTCCAATAAACGTTCTTCGTTAGATTAAGATAAAAGAAAACAAAAGAATTGTTTTCGCCAAAGATCCTGTGCTACCAACTCAACTCAGCACAGTCTGAACCTATGGAACGGTGCCAAACCTCACCCAGAAGCAATTTACGAAAAAATCAGGAAAAAATATGATCGAGGTATCCAATTACTATTTCTCCCGAAGACAAGGAAATGGCAAACAATTTTGAGGCCTTGAGGCCGGATAATGGGAAAGAAAATGTGGCATAAAGAAAGAAGTAAAAGGAATGATACATTTTTAAGACGCTTGAAATGAAGGCATCAGTGGGATGTATTGATTCACTCTCGTTTATAATTCTGATCCGATTATGTTTGAAATGGAAGCTAAATTATGTACTCGAGAGCGAGATTTCAATATTTCTATAAATCTTTTATATTTGGTTTGATATTTAATACATGATAACTCACTTTATAGGCATGTATGTGCCTATTACATTTTATGACTTCATGTCCATCTGTAGCATTTTCTACATTTCCTGAAATCTACTTATAATCAAAATAAACCATTTTATATGCAAGTTGTGCAAATGTGCATATTAAGAAAAATATTAGTGCAAACTTAAGCCTACTTATAATCAGCAGGGACTATTCACACCTCTCGTTGACACCGCTGCAACTCCTGTGTAGCCAGGATGTACAGCTTGACCGCCAATAAAAAAAAGCTGTTTTTAAGTTTGTCTCGGGGGAAAGTATTGAGCCTTATAATCAGCAGCTTGCAGTCATTTAGTTTCACAATTTTAACCTCAAGAGCTACTGAGGTACTATATAATTATAAATAATGTAAGTAATCGCTCGCTCTACATGCGAGTATGATTTGTGACCACTGTGTTTACATTGGTGTCTGTACCATCAAGCAGTGCACATATAGACTTCGTATCCACGCGTCGTAAAATACAAAATCCCTGTAAACATTGCACAGTAAAACCCTATATGCCATGTGTTTAGAGATTGCCTCTCATGGCGATCACAATAGGCCCTCTCATTTGTTGCGGCGAACAGACGAAGCTGCAACAATCGTGGCACAAAGCCGTGGTTTGTTCGTATTGATTACTTTTGTAATGCTCTATGTAGAGATATTGTACATAAATATAAGTATTATCTAAGTCCACGTTTATACATATAGCAATTACATGTATTAATTAACCTGATACAAGTATAACATATAAATACTTTGGTCTCAACATTGTATCAATATGCATTGATTGCATTTTGCGGTTTGCACTGCGATGTGAATAGGTAATTCGGTGTTAATGTTCATCTACTTATTACCTGTACATAGGTACAGGTAATAAGTAGATGAACGTAGTATGTGTACGTACATAAATGATTGCAGAAACGTTATCAAATATTTTGGTACCTGCAGAAAAAATAATAGTTCAAAGAAGAACGGTCATCTGTGACCCAGGCCCGACAGAAACGAGACATACCTCAGTTTTTTTGTCATGTCTTAATTAGTTAAATTATATATTTTTTATATTCGAAATCTATGTATAACACCTAAATATTACCCTTTGTTTTTGTTCAGGCGTTATACAAAAACTAATACAAAATGCCTATTTATCACCAAAATTGGTAAATTTATGTACCTAAATGTCTATTACAGCTGCTATGGAATGTATCTAGGTGACCTGGAGATACAGCCGGATTATACAGGGTGGAAACGAGAAGTTACAAAATTCAAAAATTCTATGTTACCAGCTTCCATAATCTGTAACCTATTATTTGGTACCATTTGAAAGAGCTCGTGAAGCACTTTCAGAATCATTATCTAGTTTTTCGATATCTTGTATAGTTTACAAATAATCGAGTGAGATCACTTATCGTTTCCACCCTGTATAATCCGGTTTTTTTTGTATGGGGCGTGACCGTTCTTCTTTCTTATTAGTACTTATGTAGGTCCTTTTCAGTACACGATACGAAATTTATAAGAAACAATTATTGTAGCTTAGCTAAGCTAAAAATGAATTAACTAAATGACTGATAATGAAACCAAACACTAAACTAAATGATGTAAATATTTATTGTATAGTATAATTTCCATTTTGTCGTCGTAATTCCCGTAATATCTTATGCCAAGTATTCTTTGCATTTAAAAACAAAACACAACCAGACCAAGGTACTTATTACACCCAAAACTCTAATGCCCAACACAGCACTCTAGGGTAATATAAAAACAAGCAATTTCAAAGTTGCAAGAATTCAGGGCCCACGGTAAGTTCCCGTGAAACTTTAGGGAATGCTGGGAAATAAAAGGGTGAACAAAGGCACGACTTTTTATTCGCACTGACTTTCGAAAGGGCTTTAGTGCCGTAAAGTTTGGTACAGACTCTACATTCGGAAGCACATGTTGTGTGAGAAGATGCAAACATCTTTCTGTTAAAAGTCATAGGTCATAAAAAATATTTTCTGCAAACAGACTTTTAACCCTCGCTGTACGAGGTGGGGTGTGACACACCCCAGTCCTTTTAAAATCGCCATAATTTTAAAAATTTGCATGTGCTGAATTTGAAATTCTCAGTAGCTGGAATTATGGCGCTGCTGCTTCGATCAGCGTTGCAAAATCAGTCCAGAGCGGTGACTACCAACTGAGTTACATGCCTTTAAAGTGCGTGTGGGTATCACACACCCCACCTGGTACGGGACGTAACTTTAAGTCACCTCGTACACGGAGGGTTAAAAAGCGCATTTCCTTGTCCCATTGTTGAAAAATAACGTTATCTCATAGATCCTTCTAGGTTGTCTGAAACTTGAAAGAGATCGCTTTATAGCGATTAGACCGCCTAAATTGTGCGACATATTTCTTATTCTTTTTTTTTCTTGCCTTATGTGGTGTACAATAGAGTGTGTTCTATCTATCTATTTATCATCTACGTCCACGTCACCTGCTCAAAATCTCCTAAAGCACGCAACTAAGGGCTATATTTCACCGGGACACCATGGCGGCGCAACCAGTCGCCGCTATGCTACCAATAAAATGTATACAGCTTTGCGCAACCAAACGGACACCAGGTGAGTAACTCTCTATAGAGCTGTATACATTTTGTTGGTAGCGGCGACTGGTTGCGCCGCCATGGTGTCCCGGTGAAATATAGCCCTAAGTAATCTTCCTTTAGCTCACTTCATCTCTACTGCAGGAACACGACCCTCTCTAATTTACCAGAGGCAGAAATGGAGGAACTACCACACGCTCGCTGGCCAAACTGGTTTACTTTCCTCAGCTATTGTCTCCAATCCAAGCAAGCACCTTGCATACCATATCACAGTAATATGACGTTACAAGAGCAATATTACATTTTTGAGTTATTCAGCGTTCCGCAAGAAATATCTTATCCATAAAAGTCCTAGAATGCGTGGAGAAAGGGTCATTACTCCAAATGGGGTCCCGTAGTCGTAAATTTGCGCACTGGTTCTTATGAAAAAGTATACAAAGTGTTTATGTATAGGTGTAGAACAGAAAAGCAGTTTGTGTAAAATATTTCGGTGCGTTTAGTGCTGTTGAGATATCGATGATTTATGTCCTAAAAAGGCGCTTTATTTTGTTAAAAGTTAGCCTTTTTGTGTAGGGCTATGCAAGAGAGATACTGAAGATGAGTAGTATTTTCTCTTTTGGAATTACATACATTTAGCTTATGCCTGTTTTCACCATCAATCCCTAATTTTAAGTGACCCCTATGAAAATAAAATTCCTCTTATGTGTTACTTATTTACATAATTCCTCTTATGTCTTATGTGTTTGTATAGGGGTTACTTAAAAATTAAGGATGGATGGTGAAAACGGGCATTTATCTTACTTATACGAGTACGTGAAAGTACCTACTGAATGCGGCCAGCTCAGGACCGGTCGTTATGATGGAATTCCTTGGGGGAGGCTTTTGTCCAGCAGTGGACGTCATTTGGCTGAAACGAACGAACGTGAAAGTGTACTTCTGTAATATGCATATGCATACTATCAAGCATGACTGACGACATAGTGATCTATCAACGCACAGCCCAAACCACTGGACTTATCGGGCTGAAATTGGGCATGCAGGTAGATGTTATGACGTAGGCATCTGCTAAGAAAGGATTTTACGAAATCACCCCTAAGGGGGTAAAACGGGATCCACGCGTACGAAGTCGCGGGCGGCCTCTAGTAACGTGTAAACGCTCAAGTTATGGTTATGATGAGTTAAAATTACATCAAGTAACTTACTCAGCTTAGCAGAATTGCCATCAAAGTGTGGTTTTCCTACCACTCACACCCCTTGCAGTCGCGAAGCTCTTTATCCTGGATTATTAAATTTGCCCTCCGCCAGAGTTATCTTTAGGCTATTATATCACACCCTTATGGGATTTAAGGTCTTCGCTTAACCGCGTTATTCACGTGGCACGTCCCTTGAGGTTTGAGGGGAGTTCACTGAACTTAACCTCTCCATAGTTTCTTTAGGTTGAAAGTGATTTTTGTCTGTGACTACCAAACCAATAAAACTTTATTTTGAATTGAAATTGCAAGCCTAATACTGTATCAACGGTAAGTAAATCAACCTACCACGAAAAGTCCTTAAGTAAGCCTAATGAACTTTTTAATAGAATCAACGTGTGCAGGAAAACATAATCATTTGTTAACTCCTAATATTTTTATTTCAATAATCTAAGTGTCGTGGATAATTGTGTAATCTAAATGTTACAAAAATATTAACAATTTGCATTTTTTTGTTTCAGGTAAAACATGTTGATACACTCGTACAATCTGTAAGTTTCATGATTCATGTTGTAAAAAATCACTGAAAATATAGTATCCAACAACAGCGCCACCTATAACGTCACTTTAAAACTCCTCTGATCCAACCCTCACCGCCCTCTACAGGAAAATCACTAGTACTTTTGAAACTACCCCGTTCAGCGCCATCTACGTGTGTTGAAGAGAATCGCGTCATCCCGTTGCTAAGGGTTGAAAATGTTCAGGGGTTGCTCGTGTAAGCATGCTTTGCGTTTTGAGATAGTTCTATTTTGAACAGAAAGGTGGCGCTGAGGGAAAAAATTAACAAAACCATTTAAATTAAAAACTTAGTTTGAAAAAATGCTTTTATTAATAATATTTATTCACTACAAATAACGACACTTATGAACTATACAAAATTTTTTTACTATGATAAACGCTGGCATTAAAAGTTGTAAATCGTAACATTTTTAAAGCTTTAAAGATTTTAAATGGATGTTGTCGTGTCCAACCTAAAAAAACTTGCTACACACGTGCTCAATTTCAGAATATTCACGTAAGAATAACACATTCGGTTACAAACGTTAGTGACTTCAATCACTACCGTCTAAATCCGACCAACGAAGCGTTTTTTTCCGCGTTTTAACACCAATAAAACTTTTCCGTTCGCTGGACTGGAAGTAAATTTTGCTATTTCGAGAACCTTCGTGATTGGAGAATTGATGGAGAAGGATGGACCGTTTTACACGTGGGTCACTATTGGAGACACGAACATTTATAGTTTTTCGACGGAAAATAACATCTGGATTCTGCACTTGGGTAGGTATTACAAACGTAAAAGCTTCACAACTAAAGCGACTTCACTGAAACAGATTTTGATGAAATCTTTTTATTCAAAATAGTACATTCTAATTAATAAGTCGAAATAATAATTATGGTAAAATTCAGTAGCTCTAAGTGAATGTAGAGCTACGAGTATACGAAATATTTTTTTTAGGTTACATTACATAGTACATTAGTGACCATGACTATAAGTCCTATGCAATGCTGAAATCTTACTTAAATAAACGTATAACTTCTACTTACCTGACCTTAATGGCCTTATTATTATTTTAAATAGATTATCTCACTTCTTGAACCCTCAAAGACTCGCACAGTCACGTACACAAAACCAGGGACCAACCTAAAATATAGTTACAAAAACACGTTCCAGATCCGAGACAAGGTCTGTAAATTAACGATGAACGTGATTAATCTAACCCGAGGCACGATTAACCAGCGATTAGTGAACTAAGGGGGAGTAAATACCGCCGCTTAGGCTTGTATCAACAGAACGGTCTGTTAGAACAGATATTGTAATAACTGGTTCGTTTTAGACGACAAACAATCGATAGGTTTACTTTGGATTTGTGCGAATCTGCTCTTGGGATATTGAATATGACCTAGATCTATTCTGCTCTTGTTGTAATAGTATTAGTTAGGTAAAGTTCACTGTAGGCGTAAGGCAATGAAGCATCAAAGAGCATCTGATCTCTCATTTTTTCATTCAGTCAGCTAGGTGTCTTCTTGAAGAAAGCCTAGATGTTGCATAAAGGTATTTAGATAATAATATGGCTTAATGTTTCCCGAGGTTTTCATTATAGGTAAAACCCATTTAGACACTACATACTTCACATTTTATTGATTCTGCAATAGACTTAATGTATATTTTTATCACTTGATCTTGCTAATTTGATTGCATATCTAACGTTTGTTGTGTTGTTTTCTTAAAGAAAAAATTAAATGACGTTGCTATAGCCATTAAATCCCTAAGTTCTCCAAAGCTTTCAGTCTCCTTGCTGCAGTTATAAGACAATTTGTCACATAAACTTTGTATAATAGCAACGTTAGGCAACAAATCATAGCATTTAACCCGTTTTACCGACTTCCGCAGGCGAAGGCTTTATTCGCGTGCCAATAGCAGACGTAAAACGGGGTCTGAACTGCTTCTTAAAATACTTTCAAATGCAAATGCTGACGCATGTTAACGGGTTACGAATTCTATTTTTATATAAAAAACTAGCGGCCGCCCGTGACTTCGTACGCGTTTATCCCGTTTTACCCCCTTAAGGGTGCAGTTTCGTAAAATCCTTTCTTAGCGGATGCGTACGTCATAACATTTACCTGCATGCCTAATTTCAGCCTGATCCGTCCAGTGGTTTGGGCTGTGCGTTGAGATCACTGTCAGTCAGTCAGTCATCACCTTTGAAGATTTAGAAGAAGTATTTTATGTCGCACCTTAAACCGCTGCTGAAAATGTATAAGTTCTAACGTAATCTTTAAATTCTGAAAGAAAATATAAATAATGCAGGCTTGCTGGGTTGACTTTCTAAAACAGTTTTTTCACCAAAAATGTCTAGAATTATCCTTTAAGGTGCTATCTGGATTAAATTAAATTCTGCCTAAGATCTACTTGTACAAATAGCAGGACGACTCTACGAAAAGGTTTTGGTATGTTTTTAGGTAGTCATTTGTTTTGGTTGTGTACTTGACTGTGTTGTGCCTATCATTTTTAACGGACTTCAACAAAAAGTGGTGGATCTCAATTCAATTGGATTTTTTCTTAAAAACTTCAAGTTACAAAACTGAGATATTAATCTTTGTTTTCGTCATACACCAAGATGTGCGGTTTGATAGCTTGTTACAGAATCCATGTTCGACGGAGTCCTTTTACGATGTGTTTTACGGTTCCTAAGACCTTACGAGTCGTGAACAAGGTACTAGGAAAGCCATAGTACGCATGATGAAACAAGGAACAGTAATCCCTTGTAAATAGGTTTGTCAGATCTGGAAATTGAAAAAAGTCTGTTGATCCTCTATTGTATAATTCAAAAAAACTCTATTGATCCTCTATCTATTGCATAAGATCGTATCCATTGTTCGTATTCTTTCAAAAACAATACTTTCTGTTTCTTGTTTTATGTCAGAAAATTATTCATCATCATCATCATCAACAGCCCTTTACAGTCCACTGCTGGACTATGAGCCTCCTCCACTATAGTGGAGGGTTTTGCCATAATCTCCACGCTTGGCAGGCGGGTTGGAGATCGCAGTTTAAAAGATTGATGTTTTTCAGAGAGCGCTGCTGCCCATTCTCTGTTTGATGTGTAGTCCCTAAGTCGCCTCTTACGACACCCGCGGGAAGAGTAGGGGTCCAAATAGGTATAATAACAATTGTATTTTAATTCCACTTACGTGAGCAATG
This sequence comes from Ostrinia nubilalis, assembly GCF_963855985.1. NCBI lineage: Eukaryota > Metazoa > Arthropoda > Insecta > Lepidoptera > Crambidae > Ostrinia > Ostrinia nubilalis. The sequence continues at coordinate 4,150,160 of NC_087099.1, read as the reverse complement.
AAGGTCGGGGGAAGTAAGTAGGTACCTAGATGCGGGCAGCGCAGGGCCGGTAGTAGTAGTAAATCTTTGTAAATTCGGTATACTTACTAGAAAGAAAGAAAGAAAGAAAGAAATGGTTTATTTGGTTCGAACATAGTAATTTAACACAATTTGGATAATAATCATAAATAAATTGTTGAACCAAAATGGCTCCTACTCAGCTTGTATCATATTCCATAAAGAACATGATGCTGGTATTCTGTAGGAACCATTTTGAAAAGAGCGTCACCAGGGACGCAATAAACTAGCAGAAAGCCCACTCGTATTTGCTCTTCTGTGACATAAGACGTATGTAAAAAAGTTTTATCAGCGTGCAGCGCTTACGTACCCACTTTCGTGGCAATAAGGAAGAATTTATGGAGAATTTATGTGTCTGTTGTGCTTCCCAGAAAGTTACAAACGTACTGTGAGTGAAGCAAAACATGAAGAAAGGGTTTTTACATAAATAACTATAATGATCGAGTTCAGTAAAACTGACTCTACTTACAAATAAAAATAATTAAAAATAAAACAGGAAAAAATACTTACAAATCAGTTATAGTGTAAACTTACACCGACCGAATTAGTTCATATTTATTTTGTTACGATTATAAACTAAGTTCACAAACTAACGTTATATTACTCATAAGTCTACCTATGTACAAGTATAGGTATTCTTATTACTGAAATGAATGACGAAAAAGACCTCCTAAAATTGGGTGCAGTTGCAAAGCCTGAATCTTACTCTCAATTCTGGTTTTTGCATCCTTGAACGTTGAATGCTCGTTAATTAATAGTCATATACTTAGAGCTATTCGCTGGGTGCGAAGTACTAGGTGGGGGTAACATAATCTATCGCAGCGCTCATGGTGGTCAAAAGTAGAAATAATGTAAGCTCTGTCATCAGATGTATCTGTCAATGGCAAAGCGATTCTACTTAATACATTTTAATATCATTCATTAATCGCATGAAAAGGGTCCTACTGGGAACTTAAATAAAAGAGTGGACTGTATTTCGATAGGGCTGGTTTAATAGCCGTTTACAATTTGGAAATAACTAGACTATACAACGTGGTAGTACAAAAATGAGTCACAGTAGTTGTTGTGCACAGATGTTTGCCTTATGATGAGAGCGTGAATTATTGAACTCTGCCCTTGTTTTGTTCTTAATTCTTCTACATCTCGGACTTGTCCAGCCAATACCAACAACTTTCCTTTAAATACGGTTTGTGGTCGGAATTTGATATTGTAACATTCACAAACCCGGTCTTCAAAACAATACTCATTTCGATCTGAAAACGATATTTAATTTATTACTAGCGATACAGGAACATTTAAATATATTTACTGTTATATAATGAAACCGTTAGAGTAGCTTTTTCTTTTCGTTTTACTGTAAAACTACAACTATAAATGAAGTAAACAAACCCTGACACAATCAAAATTAAACACACTTTTTGGACTTACCTCATTTGATTTGAATGACCAAAATTATTTCAAAACCTTTTTTCCACCCAAATCGTGGTATCACAACAATTTATTAGTCGAAAATATTTGTTATTTTTTCATTTCGATATTTTTTCACAAATAGACGACCTAAATGTCAATGTGACAGAGCCCACAAAGTTGTGGACGCTAGTTGGCGCTGTAATCGTGCACAGAGCCAATGTCCTGCCTAATATTATCATCACCCAGCAATAAAACTGCGCAGTACCAACTACTTATAAGTCGAACGTTTCCCTGACTCAGCCAATCCTCAAGTAGCGATGTTAACGCTACATCACCCTCGAGGGCTACTCTAGACTCTTCTTATCAAGTGGCTTCAGTTACGGGGACGTGCTCAAGTGAGCGAACGAGTTGAGTTTAAGATTTTTATGGGCACAAGGTTAGCTAAAAGGACAGATGGCAAACGGTATTTTAAACGCTTTTGATAGGAAACGACAAAGTAAGTGGTTGTGGTTAAAGACAAATAGCTTATTTTAGCAGAAACTGTGATTGAAGCAGCCTCTTTAGCCTGTCAGCCTAGGAACACTTCTTCTATTTTTCTTCTAGAATTGTTCAGGTGTTTTAAAGCTTACTAATGTTTTATAGAAAACTGGTACCTATGTAATGTAAGTAGCTTTATCTTCTCTAATTTTGCGGAAAAAATCTTTGGAGAACTGAACTGTACCTTGACGTCCAATTTATCTCCTCCACAAAATATTTAAACGCCTTCAGTGTAATCATCAGTACCTATTACACTTTCAGACAAGATTATAGGTACCTACTAGATAACCTCTAAGATAGTTTGTCAAGCCATCTTATATTTTCTCTGAAAGTAATTTAGTTAGGGACATTTTATTTCCCAGTGTAACCTTGGTCGAAACAGCTGTGTCATGAAATTAACCATCCTCATCGAAAGGGATAGTGATGTCAAAATGTCCGTGGTAGTAAAATTATCGATAGTGGTATTAATCTAGATAAGTTTTAGATAGTTCTGATGTCAACATAATAAACAAGTATACTCACTATGCATTTCGACAGTTACAGTTTAATTTTTTTTTTTTTTTTTTTTTTATTGGGCTATCAACATGAGATACAGTATTAAACACAATTAAAAAAATTGAGCCAAAGATCTCTAGCTAACTGCTCCCACACAAACGTAATGTATTGTGCAAGAAAATCTGTTGATTAAGTTTTATTTCTTTCCAAAAGTTTATTTTTAGGGTTCCGTACCCCAAAAGGAAAAAACGGAACCCTTATAGGATCACTTTGTTGTCCGTCCGTCCGTCTGTCAAGACCCTTTTTCTCAGGAACGCGGAGCAGGCGGCGCAGGAGGTATGAAGATGAAATTTATATCAATTACTCAGGTCTACTGTCCCTTGAAGCTGTGAAAAAATCAAACTTCTAAGCCAACGCAATCAAAAGATACAGCCGTTTATGCCGCAAATTTTCGACACTTGCAAGGGAATCAAAACCTACAGGGTGCTTCCCGTGAGCTCAGAATCTTGAAATTTGGTACGAAGCAACGTCTTATAGCATAGATAAAGGAAAAATTACGAAAACCATAAATTTTTAGTTACATCACATAATATATATTTTTTTAATAATTTTAAACTTACTACCCATTTCCTCATAAACGCGTAGAGGTATTAAATTGAAATTCATACCAAATACTCAGGTCTATAATACCTTTAAGCTGTAACAAAATCAAACTTCTATGTCAACGCAATCAAAAGAAACAGCAATTTAAGCTGCATATTTTGAAACTCGCGTACTCGCAAGGGAATCAAAACCTAAAGGGTACTTCCAGTCGACCTAGAATCTTGAAATTTGGCATGAAGCAACGTTTTATAGCACACATAAAGGAAAAATTCCGAAAACCTTAAATTTTTAGTTACATTACAAAATATATATTTTTTAATAAATATAAACTTATTACTTTTTTCCTCATGAACGCGTAGAGCTATCAAGTTGAAATTCATATCAAATACTTAGATCTAATTGCCTTTAACCCGTGAAAAAAAAAACATAGCTATGACTCGATTGTCGTAATGAACGAACTTTGTAAACCTTGCAGGTTTGTACGGAACCCTCGGTGCGCGAGTCCGACTCGCACTTGGCCGGTTTTTATTTTTTCATTTAAACTAATTTTACTGTAAGCTCAAGAGCAATCTTTTAGTGTATTCAATGAATATGATCTAATATTATTATTTAAATTATAATACTTGTTAGATTTAATCTCATGTTGCAATACCCTAGCAGGGTCCATGTTTTGGGTCTTATGTCTATATGTAAGAACTTTTATATACCAACATTGGAGCAATAAAGAATTTGAATTTGAATTTGATCCTATCGCTTTCATACTTTAAATTAGATTCTTCGTCATTTTATCGATAAGTATTTCCAGCTAGAGGTTTATGGATGACAGATATACCTAAAATGAATCTTTATTGTAATTAATTCCTTGAAAATGTAACGAAGCAATGTAGGGCTTAAAATAGTCTTAAGGCAATTTAACGGCTAGGTATTTTCTTAGTGTGCTTTAACGAAAACACATATTATGTTTATCTTTTCGAGTGCTTCTTCGAAAAACTGTTCATGTCATTATAATTCAAACAACAGTTATTTTATTAATTTAGCAACAAAAATTATGTTTATAAGCCGTCTCAGATTTAACGCTTTCTTCAAGTTTTCAAATGAGTTCTGCGTATTACTGGATGCTTTTGTTCTCTAGCCTCTAATTCTCGTTATAATGCTTTAACAAAGACATTATTCATAAAAACATTTGTTAACTTTGACTAAGAGATTCTTAAATCAACATTAAATCTTAACAACTTTTGACAACTTGCTCTTGAAGTAAGCGCACGTTCTGGTCTGACAGATTCCCACTCAAAGAGTTATTCGTATAGTAAGTTTATACAGTCTCTACAGGAGTGTGTTTAATATGACACATTAGTATTTTTTATGCATAATGATAAAGCTTTGAGATATTTAAACTATCTATACGAATATTATAAATGCTAAAGTAACTCTGTCTGTCTGTCTGTCTGTCTGTCACGCTTTCACGCCTAAATCACTGAAGCGATTTTGATGAAATTTGGCATAGAGATGGTTTGAGTCCCGGGAAAGGACATAGGATAGTTTTTATCCCGGTTTTTAAAACAGGGACGTGCGCGATAAGGTTTCTCTGTGACAGACAAAATTCCACACGGACGAAGCCGCGGGCGGAAAGCTAGTATTTTTATATTGCTTCGTGGCATGTGCTACGCACAACAAAGGAACCTAGTTATGTCAACTTACTTCTTAAAATGATCATTAGCCAATTTTGAAATCGATTCCTAAAAAATAAATTGTTAAAACAGTTCAAATCTAAGTAGAAAATAAGGTAGGTAATCGTGTGACGTTTCAATACAAATCTACGAGCTTAATCGAGATTAGGTCGCATTGTAGTTGCGTTGACTCTGCCAGAGGATTTAGTCATTACTTCGTGATCATAAAGTCATATTACAGTTGCTTCCATGGGAAATAAGGGTGAGGTTACTGATGATTCGGCATAGAGCGATCGTGAAAACTATGATGTAGGCAAAGGACTTTCAATTTTGTATTAAAATATCCTATAACATTTCATAGAGCGATATCTAGTCGCAAATTTAAAGAAGCTACATTAGGTTATTAATATTCTTGATTCTTTGGTTCATTTTTTGTTTACCACACCTATGTTAAATAGTAGATATACGTTGTAAACAATCTATGTTTGTGTTCATGAATGTTTGTAATTTATGCAAACAAACGAACCCGCAACCTCAGGCATGATGGAAAGTTCACAACCACTTTGCCAATTCGACAACTACTTCACGGTTAATAACTATAGCAAGCAGTAGTTTAATATTTAACGCACTTGCTCACCGACTCACTGCGACCGCACCTTAATTCGTAGTTCGCATAATTCATTGCCTAACTCCAAACCACTGCAGCCAGAAGTCTGCCAAGTCTTATTGTATTACAAGTTGCGGCCATGGCCAGAACTATGACTATTGTAGCAATGATATTATCGTCTACGTAGATCGGATTAACTGTTTCTGTACCTTGGCAGAACTATGGTGATAGCAAAGTCAAAAGTCTTGGAATACCTATTTCGTTGGTCGATTTCGATATCTAATTCTTTTGTTATGATAATTGCCGTAACTTACAATTAGTAGAGCCTAAACGTTACTAAGAATCTCTTTGTATCGTGTATCGTTTTATATTATTATCTTTATTGCTTCCAGCCGTTGCCGCTTCTGCACCTTTTGTTTAGCGAGGGTCTACAGCTTGATTGCCAATAAAAACCCGTCTAATGCTAATCAGTGGAATAAGAATCTTCTTTTACGTTCACTGAAGACAAAAAATATATTATAAACAACACTACGAACCTTATTTAATAATACTCTGGCATTTATCTCTTTTCACAAAGATATTCAAGATTTCAAGTCATTTTTCTTGTTTTGCACTACTAGCGCGTTGACAATGAATTATTACGGTCAGTTAATTAATCATTGTTATAAAAATCTCTGCTTATTTATTTTTCGCTCTTATTTTCACTTTTAGAGGAAGATAATTGTGTATAATTCAAGAAAATCAGAAGGGATAATTAATATGAGTACCGTAGATGCGGGTTACTTTAGCAACTGACGGGAACTTTGGCTTAACAAACTTTTGCAACCAACCAAAAATATATATCCGTTAGTTACGCTATCTAATATTGTCCTGTTGAATTACGAGTATGTCGTTTATCGATATTGCTATGAAAAGGTGGAAAATTAAATTCTTTTTTGTTTTGATCCAAAGTTGTCCCCTAGACCTAAATTAACTCCCAAATACGGTAGTTATTTTGGTAAACAAGTAGAAAAAAGTAAAGCAATTTTACTTACCAGCAAGGTTTATCACAAAAGGTGTAGAACCATTTTCAAGGGACGTTGTGGTCCTTCTGTCCCTTGTCCCCAATGGCACCGTTCAGGGTTGTACCGCATTGTAGAACAGTGTATGACAAACGACCAGCAATAGCCTGTAGTCGTCCCTAGGAATGCAATATTGTTCCTGACCAGAGTTCCTATGCATTGTTATGTATGTGAGAAAATTGGTGGCCAAATGTGAGGAGTATGCGGGGACCCATGGTCTACTTTATAATGTTTTAAAGAGCCAACTCATGGTCTTTGAGGCCAGGGGTAGACGTCATGATGTATTACCACCGGTCTTCCTTAATAACTCTGAACTGAAGAGAGTGCATAAATTTAAATATCTTGGTCACGTATTGACCCCTGGCCTCAAGGATGATGAGGATATAGAAAGAGAACGGCGGGCATTGTCGGTGAGAGCGAACATGCTGGCTCGCAGGTTTGCGCGCTGTACAGCGGATGTCAAGATTGCTCTTTTTAGAGCATATTGTACCTCCTTCTACACGTGTAGCCTGTGGGTTAGATACACTCAAAAAACCTACAATGCCCTAAGGGTGCAGTACAATAATGCATTCAGGGTGCTGTTGGGACTGCCCCGCTTCTGCAGTGCGTCAGGGATGTTTGCAGAGGCACGGGTCAACTGCTTTTTTACCACAATGCGCAAAAAATGTGCATCCCTGGTGCGCAGGGTCCGGAGTAGTGGCAACAGCATCCTGACCATGATTGCGAGCAGGTTGGATTGTGTGTACGTGAGGCATTGCTGTGACACAGCCTATGGAGTGAAGCGGGGATGACTCATGTATGCATAACCTCACACTTAATTGTGGGTTTGGAATTGAAATGAGTATAATTTATTATGATACTTATTTCAATTCTAAATCTAAATCTAAATTCCATTTATTTTACATCTTGTTTCAACTAACATAGTTTTTAAGTGCAATTGTTACTAACAAACTGAGTCCTGGTTACTTGAATAAAGAATCATTTATTATTATATATATTATGTAAATGCCGTTGAATGAGAAGCTTGAAGATAAAGTGTTGTTCATTCGGTATCACCGGGACACGGGAACTAGTAATTGGTTTTAGTTTGGCTATCGGGGATGTTCTGTCGGAGCTAGTGAATTGAATGCCTAATGATGGTAATGAACATTTGCATGTTGGTGAATGGTTGGGCAATTTTGTTGAGTATTCTGACTTCGGAACTGATAGATCAGCATCATTTTAGCCAATAGTAGTGCAGTCTACTGTTGGTAGTAAGCTTTCACCAAGGAACGCAACAAAGTACATTCTCCTTTTTTTTTATTCAACGCGGTATGTCTTCAGAATACTGCTATGGTCGTCTGTCCATCGAGCAAGTGAGTATCCTAAACTCGCCTACCTTAAGATAAAAACCATTGATGCGGACTAGAGACTCGCGAGTTGCTTTTGTTTTTCGTTGCTCTAGCATACTTTTGGGTTGGGTTATTTTGAATAAAATTCTTATATAGCTACTTTATGAGACATTATTATTATTACTGACTTTTAGTTTTGGTTACTATTTTATAGAATATTTCGTCGTTGTACGCATAACAGCTCATCATCAGACCCTTTACATTTTTGTAGCAAAATCGCCTCTACTACAACTACATTAAGATGCCTCAGTGTTTAGCTCGAAATGCTGTCGCCTTTACAAAAATCGATTCAATCATCAACGCTAACCAATCAATCAGTGTCAGCCGTCTGTTTTCTGTTCAACCCAAGCGTTACATTGACTGATTGTATCAAGATGTGGTATTACGCCTTGTACAAAGTCAATACTGATTACGAACGGAACAGCCTGATAAGTACTAGGGAAATCAAATCTTGATAGTAAATCAGAGGCGATTATGCTACAGGACTTTTTAAAATAAACATTTATACTTAGTAAACTCGTAGTTTTCTTCTCTTGATTATTTTATTGTTAGAAAATAGCACCCATTTTGCGTAAGAAGCTACGGTGTTTTGTGTTTGCTCGGGCGACCACTGCAGCGTCACTGTCGCTTAATGCAAAGCTGCATACTTACGCCCGTATTCACAATCGATGCTTGTTTAAGTAAAGCAGCAAATTTAACGCACAGCGTTGAACAGAGCTCTGTGATTGGTTTGTGTGTGACCCTATGCGTCCACGCTCACTGTGAGACCTCATAGTAATTTTTGTGAAACGGGCGTTATACAAGCACATGCACAAGTAACTCCGCATGCCAAGATGAGTTGAAGTACGAGTATTGTGTAACAATATTAATAACATGACACCTCCAAGCTACAAAGTACTCGAAAGATCATAGGTTTCTGATTCTCTCGTTTGCTTCAAGCGACACTGTGCTTTACTGCAAAATCCAGCTCGCTCGAGATTAAACTCGACCCCTTATGTATCACAAAAGATACGTCGACACGCGGAAATTGCAATATATCCGATATTACTCTCCCAACGTGTCACACAGCACAAAAACTATCAACTTTGAAGTTCCAACTGAGAACAGATCTGTGAAAGATATTTCCCTTTTTCATAGAGATGGAAATGTTTCTGGTTAATTGACTTTGTGAGAATATGTAGCTGAATTTGTATTCGGATTTGTCATATTTTACATTTTCGATATTGGGTTTCAAGTAGGTCGTAGGTAGGAAAGGGCATTTTCAATTCATCGTAGTTTTCTTAGAAACAAATTATACAGAGTGGATACGATAAGTGATCTCACTCGATTATTTCTAAACTATACAAGATATCAATAAACTAGTTACTGATCCTGGAAGTGCTTTATGAGCTCTATCAAACGGTGTTAATAATAGGTTACAGAATAAACTGGATCTATCCGAAAATTCAATGTTTCCTTCTTCCATATATTTTGTACTACCACATTCATGACACTCATCTCTTGACAATTAATATTATAGCAAGTAAAGCCTAAAACCAATGTTTTCCATGAATAATTTAAAATAAGAATACAATTTACGAGTTTATTTTAAGAGTTTACTATTAAATAATAAAAAAAAATTACGCTTCAAATATTGTGTGTCTATTGTCATACATTTAGTATGGAAGCTGGAAAAATTGATTTTCAGATAGATCCAGTTTATTGCGTAACTTATTATTGGTACCGTTTGAAAGAGCTCTTGAAGCACTTTTAGGATCAGTAACGAGTTTTTCAATATCTTGTATAGTTTAGAAATAATCGAGTGAGATCACTTAACGTTTCCACCCTGTATAGATTATAATATTTATGCCTTCTCTGATATTATTACAAGTATAGATTCTTAATACTCCTCAATCAGTCAATAATTATAAAATTATACCTAGTAATAATAATTAAGAAAACAGTCCTCGTCGCGTTTGTCTAGTAGGTACTATCTCTTCTACAAACTCAAAAAACTACTGAACGTATTTTCATGCGGTTTTTGAAATAATTTGACAAACCATTAATCACGCGGACAAAGCCGCGGGCAAAAGCTAGTCCTAAATGAGCCCTAACTTTGTACAATTTTATTATTCTATGCTCAGCCAAAATAATGTTGCAAACTATTGCCGCTTTAACATACCGCTGGCAAGAACTAGAATTGCTTGGTGTAAGAACAATAGTGTTTCCCCTAGGAATTAAACTTATGCTCTTGCTTGTATCTGCAACTTGTACGGATCTAAGTTTAAACAAATCACTTTTGTTACTTTGTTGGGTAGGTATACGAGTACATACATACTGATTTGGAATATCGTAGTGAAAAATTTCGTAGAATTCTGTAACATTTAATATCCGTTGTGAGGAACAATGTTGAAAAATATATGTTTTTCGATCTATTTTATGATACAGGGAAATACCTTGTCTGCGTCGTTTTTCAAGGTATTGCCACAGTGAAAAATGACAACCAAAACTCTAGGCACAAAGTTCAGAATTCGTTGGCATAATTCATTAGGAGATTTTCTTGCTGTTGATTCTTCCTACGGTTTCTTTCAGGAGCCCATACCTAATATTATTTGGAGGTCATGCCCCGGGCCGAATGGTGTGGTACCTAGAAATACTCAAATTGGCTTCCAGGAAAAGTCAAGTCATGCTTATTTTCACAATTAGGATATTTTCAGTGACGTAAAAAAGTCCTCAAGAAAAACCTGCGTCTTGAATTTTTGATACCATTAGGTACATGATTTTGAGATTTTAACATACAGGGTGGAAACGATAAGTGATCTCACTCGATTATTTCTAAACCATACAAGATATCGAAAAACTGGTTCCTGATCCTGAAAGTGCTTTACGAGCTCTTTCAAACGGCACCAATAACAGGTTACAGAATAAACTGGATCTATCCGAAAATTCAATGATCCTAAAAGTGCTTCACGAGCTCTATCCAACGGTATCAATATTAAGTTACAGAATAAACTGGGTCTATCCAAAAATCCAATGTTTCCATCCCCCATACATTTAGTACTACCACAGTCATGGCACTCATCTCTTGATACTTGATACAACACTTTATAGCAAGTAAAGCCTAAAACTAATTTTTTCCTTGAATAATTTTAAATAAAAATGCAATTTACGAGATTTTTTTTAGGTTCATTATTTAATTTTAAAAAATTACACTTAATATTGTGTGGTTGGCATACATTTAGTATGGAAGCTGGAAACATTGAATTTTCAGATACTTCCAGTTTATTCTGTAACCTGTTATTGGTACCGTTTGAAAGAGTTCGTAAAGCACTTTCAGGGTCAGTAACCAGTTTTTCGATATCTTGTATGGTTTAGAAATTATCGAGTGAGATCACTTATCGTTTCCACCCTGTATTATATCAGGTAATGTCTTTCTATTTTTACGTGGATATGTACTTTGGCGTTTAATTCAAGTTAATATTATGGTCTTTTCTTTTCTATCAGTACGCGAAATTTTTTCTCTGAAGTTGAATTCCACACCCCCTTAACGCTGTTTAGTCAAATGCTCTTGGAAATTAAAAATATAAGTAAGCCTTTTAGTATAATCAGCCTTTATTCATAATTATAATGCAAAGCAAACTGACTGCACAAATATAGTCAATCCATACACAATTTCCACGGCTCTGTGATTTTGTTGACGCAGTGAAAACACTGTTCATAATTATTACCAATGATATATTACTTACCGATCTATTCATTACCAATGATTAATTACTACGCTGCAGTTTCTAATTTCATAGATCGTAGGTACACAGTCATCAGCGCATATTAAAATGTTCATTAATTTACTGTCGAGTGATGGTGCTACGATATCGATATCGAAGTGCTTGGTAGATTAGCAACTTAAATGACCAATGGATTCAAGAGCTGTTAATACACCACACAATTCAGGAGCCTTTGTTACACCTTGTATGGATTAATATTGTCGTCCTCGTCAATCACGTGAAAATTACACTTGTTTCATTGAAGTACAAGATCTATTTTCTAATGAGAGTAGGCATCCGCATACCTACTTACTTTTATACCGTCGAACCCTAAATCATAGCCTAGATGCTTGCATAAGATCACGGTAACAATTAATTTCTATTATGTCTCGATTCGCTGGTACTTGAAAGGCAAATCAATAGTATTTTGCATTGAGAACAAAATATCGATAAAAAAAACCTTACACTTAGCTATGCACGCAATATTTTAAAACTGTTAGGTTGCAATACCACGTTAACCCAAACAAAAAGGTTTTCTATCCATTCAAACTGTCGATATTGCCGCTTCACTGCTCTTAACGAAGCAATTTTAATTGATTACGAACGCAAACTTTGCACGTAACCCATCGCGATGTATAATTGAATTAATCGAACCTTTTTCGACCGAACCGGGATCAATTTGACTTCTTTTGAACGCCCCGAAAGCCCCGATTGGATTCGAGCGCGTTATTTCTTAATACACAGACGCAATCAGTCAGGGTTTTGTATGTACGACATTTATTTTTGGTTTCTCTTTTAGGGTTTCAAAATGAGAGACGTATTGTGGTGAAGGGCACCTTTTCTTTTTAAGGTTGTTCACCCATGAAGATTAACTTGTTTACGTATACTTGTTTAGATTTTTTCACTCACTGTTTTGAGTTAAAGCTGTAGTACAGCGATCATTGTGGATTTCCTTGAAAGAAACCTTTGTCCAGCAATGGACTTCTTTTAGGTGATGGAAAGAAGACAAAATAGCGATATTTTTAGAGTTTTAACATTTATTACCCAACGCCTCCATGAGGAGAGATGCTCCATGCTCAGAGTCTAGTTCTTTGTTTATAAAGTTGGTGATTGGATCTAACCGTCTAATTTAAAAAAAGTTTTCGTGTTTAGGAGCAGTTGCCTGTTCGATTGTCATTTATCAGATACCTTTAGCGACTGAAAAACATTTCCCATGAGACCATATTAAATGATCTTAGTGATACAACATATGAACGAGCAGAAGAAACGTTATTCCACAGTTAACATCATAAATGCTTCGTTATTCCTTGGTGATGATTTTCTAAATAACAGGGCGCGAAAATCCGCCTCGTTCAAACCTCCAAGTGTAGATAACGAGTTCAACACGTGTAGAATCGAAATTAACTATCTTTAGTCAAGGTTCAATTTATTATTCGTGAAAGATCTTACACAACCACGAGGCAAATCAAAACATAATTGTACGGATGACAGCGCTTCTAGCTAAACACTTAGGATCTTATTTGGATAAGATAGAGACCATTTTGCAAGAAAAATGTATAGTCTGATGTGCTGTCGACTGTACAAAGTGTTACATCCCAAGTTCTTTGAATGCCTTTGAATTTCAACTTTAGAAAACTCTCAAACGTCCTTTTATTCGTGGTTTAGTTACAATATAAATACAATAAAGATGTAGAGTCTAGCTTTTACAATAAGAGAGCATACTATCGTAGTAGTAAATAAATTGGGAAGGCTAGCTCACGACGCCTTTAAAAACGGCGTCGCGATTTAGCCTCCCCAATTTAAATTATTGACATGAAAACATACCTGTTCTTTCAACGACCGATGATAAAACGGTGCACAATTGAAGTATATCACACACGCACACACATACACTTACTATTTCAAAAACTAATGCTTTTATTGTTCGATCACTAATTGTGAGACATTAATAACGTCTTATAACAAAAAGGCTGAACCGATTTTCACCTTGTTAAATAAAAACCAACCAATATGTGTAAATTCCTGTAATCAGTTATAGCATATTTAATAAAATTAACGTTTTATTTGTAAATTTTAATGGATGTTGATTAAATTCGTATTATTAATGCTCTAGTTTACAACCATACCAAAATGGGTACTTATTTCGGGCTGTATCCCGGACTTTCAGGGCACACACTTAAGCATTGAACGAATCAAACATCCAACTTAAAATAAAACGTTAAAATTATATACTTACAACATGTTTGTGGGTATATAGGTAATGCCTTGTTTACAACCATACCAATAGGGGTACTTATTTCTGGTTGCATCCCGACTTTTAGGACACCCACTTAGCATTAAAAATATCACCACAATAAATTAGTACATAAAAAATATTCTAAGCAACGACTACTGAAACGTAAATTAACTCTGCATGAAAAAGAAAAACAATTCAGCCCCCTACTCAATAAATGATGTTAATATAAAATAAACGATTTAAATAAAAATGTTAATACTAAAAGCAAAGTTTTTGAATATTTCAATTCAACTACACAATCACACACTACTGATCGGAACATTGCTTCAAATGAAAGAAACATGACATCACGGGTTACTTGCTCGTGTACGTTAAGGCGAGGGCACACTGTTTATAGCCAAGTATACATAGTTATTTTACTTACGATGATGACAATCCACAACCGCTGTCGACAGCTCTGAGATCACGGGTTTGATTCCCGGACAGAACAATATAGAAAAAGCACTTTACTGTCTCAAGTCTGGATGTTCGTCGTTTCTGATTCCATTACACAAGCGCTTAAAAGCTTCTTATTTGGATTAGAGCAATGTATTGGACGTTTGGTATATTTATTTAATCAGACGAATGTTGCTCGATGCTAAGTGAAACTTATGCTAAACTGGATTATCATCACAGATTATCTACTATATTAACATATACATACGTACAATCTAAAACAAATTAATATTATAAACACCTAAATAATGGAGTGTATGCACAGCTTTATAATCAACTTTGCTTATTTAGCACACACATAGCGTGCGAACCCATTTCTGTCAACTTAACATATCTTATTACACATTACACTTGCGAGCAATGAATTCACCTATAGACCTCCATGGTCGAGTGGTGTACGCATCGATTTTCATGACATCGCTAGTTCTGAGGTCCCGGGTTCGATTCGTTTACTTTGGGATCAGAACAATGTATGACATGATGTTGTCCACATTTATTATTATTATTTATTTTATCATTTACCTAAACTTTATATTGGTAACTAAGAATGTTAATGGCGTAAGTCTTTAATTAGATTCTGAGATATTTGTAACGTTAGGGAAGTCTGAATACTTTTACCATACATACTGTAAATTATGTTCAGATGGAATTTGAGGTTTTCTAACAAGTGATAAAAGTAGTAGTGGTTATAAAGAATTAAAAAGAATTACGTTCATATTATTAGTTTTTAAAATGAATCGTAAATACAGTTATCCATTATTTTGCACTCAAGTGTACCTATGTACAAAACTGTTATGTCAGTTTTTTATTATCGACAAAGGTTTTCATCGCGATTAATACAGGGCGAGTTTGTAAACAGTATCTAATTTTTTTTTAATAAGCTCTAAAGATCAATTCAAAAAAGCTAGTAAATAATCTATGTAGTACATTATCAGGAATGCCTCAAATAAATAATTTCATCACAACGCTGCTGGATCCTGTACTCCCACTGTTGGGGAACATATTGTCTGTAGGTACATGTACGTTTTATAAAACTGTAACAGAAGCGTGCCTGCAAATTGGAGGTGCTCATTCCAGGAAGCTGAATTTGAGCGACTAAGATTACTAACTACATCAAATGATTTTGAGTCATATAAAACCATAAATAAAACCATAAGCCACCTCAGAAAATTTATTCATTTTTATAATAATTTTATAATAATACATTAACTTAAAATTACTTAAAAACTAAAATTTAAAAAATTAGTAATGATAAAAACTATTTACAAAATAAAAAATAAACCTACTTTTAAAAATTAGTAATGATAAAAAACTTTAAAAAACTTTATATTTACAAAATAAATTTGGATGAAACTTTGTGAAAAACAAATCTAAATCTTGTGCAGGTGGAGCCGCGGTCAATCCCTAGTGATTGAAATAATATTTCGTAAATTTCGCGCGAATAAAAGTTGCTGATGGGTAAATAATATTTTAAAGTAATTTGATAAACTTGTTTGTTCAATCAATTGCTGATCGGCATTATTTGGTGTGTGCGTTATTTTGACTGTTTTACAGTGTTTGTGTGAGTGAAAATTTGGATATAAAATAAGCGGTAAGTGAAGTAATTATCATTATTTTCTGCGATTCATATCTGATCATCTTCGATTCTTCGTGCCGTAACTCTGCGCTTTAGCTTCACTTCGGGGAAAATGTTCGTGAGTTATTTTATTATAATAAATAATATTTTTGGTTCTCAAGGTTTAGACATAGTAGACTCAGTACAACTGTTTTGTTTTGGTATCCGAATTTAGGGTTTCAGGTCGTTGAAACTACTAAAATACTCAATCCCCAGTACTATCATTGTTTATTTCACAGTCCGTTCAGACATAAACTAGTCTTTGTTATTTTTCAAATAATTTACTTGCAGGTCGGAATCCGAGTACAAGAATCGTAGCGCTGCTGCAGCTTGCTTGGAGTCAGAGTCTGAGTACTCGTCAGAAGATAATACTTGGTAAATATTGATTACTAAATTATAAAGACTGAAATAATGATTGATAAAAATACGATGAAACTTGCTTTAAAAACCTAATTATTGTTACTATAGCCCTCCAAAGAAGACGACCAAAGGCAGTGGCAGCAGCAAGGCTAAGGTGACCAAAAAAAAGATAAGGTTCGTAGCTTAAATATTAAATTAATTAAATATGTTAGGTTAGCGTACAATTTACTATTTCACTTATTACTGTGTTAACTCCTAAATGTCTATTTTACAGGGCCGAATCAGACTGTAAGAAACGCAACGCTGCTGCAGCTGGCCTGGGTTCTGACTCGGAGTACTCTTCGGACGAAGAAGAAGATCTAAGGTACATACTCGTATTATGACTTACCTACCTTCTTTGTATGAAAGATTCGTTATGAATGAATGATATTCGTCTAACTGATAATCATCAAATTTGTTACAGCCCCTCCAAGAAAACTAAGGCCAGCAGCCAGAGCAAGATCAAGGCTGCAAAGAAGGACACTTCCAAAAAAAAGGCTGGGTACGTATACTTGTTATAATTACCCTATAAAATAACATTGTTTCTATAGCAATTTGCACTTGCACTTTGATTCTATTTTCTCACTTGCACTTTGATTCTATTTTACGATAATTTAAACATAATTAATCCTACATTGTTTCTTTGTTTAGTTATAATTAAATAACATTTTCTTTAATAAACTTTCGTGAACGACTAGTAACTAATCAAGATAACATTTTGAAGTTTTTTTTATTTTTATTTTTCAAGGAAGAACAGTAAAACTCTCAGCGGCATTTACGAGGAGCTGTTTGGAGACGCCTGCGAGCCTGCTCCCAAACATCAGCCGCTGTGGTCCTCGCTGTCGCGGCGGGTCGCGGGCGGAATCAGCCGCCAGGGCACGCTGCAGGCTGACGGCGACGTGTACATCGACCTGCGCGTGTTCGACGTAGCACAAATAATTGGCGTCAACCCGAGAGAGCGCTTCGACAAGTGGAACGGCTGTCTGAGAGTCCGGCTGAGCCACGACGAGCCGTTATGGGCCGGTATTAAAAAAATATTTAAGGATAGTAGGAGGTTATTTAATAATATAGAACCAACATTTTATGCAGATAAGAAAAAGTAGTTAACATGTGCTTTCAAATACTATAACTATTATTATAACTATTACTATTACTATTACTATTACTATTACTATTACTATTACTATTACTATTACTATTACTATTACTATTACTATTACAGTTAGTTAACATGTGCTTTCAAATACATTTGTTTATTGATGAATAATAATTTGTCTAAATAAAGTATTTTTAATTTTAGTTCTTACTACTATACTATTATACTACTACTATTATTATAACTATTACTATTACTATTACATCTATCCTAAAAATCTTAAAATGACAAATTTTAAAACGATCTTCTGCTCAGTATGTCAGAAATCCATACCCAGAAAAGCATTTCCAGGGCACTTGCGCAGTAATGTCCATAAGAATAATACTGTAATGTATTATGATGTTGGAGTTGAGACAGTTAATTCAGCTTTTAAAGGCCGCATTGTATCATATCGCATCAGTGCCGAACGCGAGCGTGCGCCTAATGGTGAAGAGTTGGCAATAACGTCACCATTGCACTTCATGCATTCTATTTCGTCTAGACTGCGCAAAGTACTTGATTCCGCTATTGCTTCCCACATCAGTGTGAAAGTAAACTTTGAATTATTTGTTAAAGTTATTTTGCCCAGAGATGATTCAATAGAAATCAAATCATTTGCAACAGAAAATATTCCTATCTTTCAAAATTACACGTTCGATGATTTATTAGAAAATGTTTCTCAAGTAATCTGTAAAAAGATAGATGAGTTCCAAGAAAAAGGAAGTGGTTGGTCCCTTTTAGATATTCTATATATTGAAACTAATATTAACAAATATTCACCATTAGGTGGTTCTAGTTATATAGATTTGCCAAAAAAAATCAAAGCTAAAAAAGCTTGTTTAAATGTTAGAAACAGTGATGAATACTGTTTTGCCTGGACGGTAATGAGTGCTTTATATCCTGATGTAAAAAATCCTAACCGAGTATCATCATATCCATACTTCACTGATGTCTTGAATGTTGATAATATGCATTTTCCAGTTTCATTAAAAGATATTAAAACTTTTGAAATAAATAATAATGATATCAGCATCAATGTGTATGGGATAGACGAGAAACAAAATATTATCGGTCCGTTATATAAAACGTTGTTACGAAAAAAACACCATGTTAATATGCTTCTGTTAGAAAAGGACTCCAAATCCCATTATTGTCTTATAAAGGATTTAACAAAGTTGGTTCGAAATCAAGTTACGAAGCATCATGGGAAATTACATTTTTGTGACGAATGTTTGTTATTTTTTAAATCAAAACGAGATCATGATGACCATGTGTGTGGTGGAGTGGTCACGTTATTGCCTGAAAGTGGTACTACGATGCAATTTAAAAATTATCATTGCATGCACGATGTGCCATTCATCATCTACGCAGACTTTGAGACCATATTAGAGCCTTGCTCCGAAAGTACAGGCGCATACACTGCGAAGGTACAAAAACATGTACCAGCAGCGTTTGCTTATTACATTGTTTGTAATTATGATAATTCGCGTAACCATCTGGTAACGTATCGAGGAACCGACTGTGCTACTGTATTTGTTAAAAGGTTACGAAAAGATACAAAAAGAATTTACAAACTTATTCTATCTGCGTCTGAAAGTCCTGTTCCTATTATGTATAATGAGGAGGATCAAACAAACTTTGAAAGAGCTGAGAACTGTTATTTGTGCTCTCATTTACTAATTGATGATAAAGTACGGGATCATTGTCACTTTACCGGTAAATATCGTGGTGCTGCTCATTCGTCCTGTAATCTTAAATTTAGGATTCCTAAATTTATCCCGGTATTTTTTCATAACTTATCAGGTTATGACTGTCATTTGTTTATTCGCGAACTAAGTAGTTTTCCTGGAGAAATAAAAGTTATTCCTAAAAATAAGGAAAACTATATTTCTTTTACCAAGTTTATCCAGATTTCAACTACTAACTTTGTTGCTGTGCGTTTTGTTGACTCATTTAAATTTTTGGGTACAAGTTTAGAACAATTAGCTAAAAATCTACAGCAAAACGATTTCATAAATTTGCGCGCATATTGTGATAATGAAAGTCAATTGGCATTGCTAAGTCGAAAAGGTGTATACCCGTACAGTTACATGTCAAACTGGCAGGTTTACGAAGAAAAGAACTTGCCCTCAATAGAAAAGTTTTATAATAATCTCACTGATGAGGCTCTAAGCCAATCGGATTATGATCATGCAAAAAATGTTTGGCGCTGTTTTAATATAAAGAATCTCGGAGAATATACGGATTTGTATGTAAAGAGTGATGTTTTGATATTAAGCGATATTTTTGAAAAGTTTCGTAAAACATGTAAAATCAATTATGATTTAGATCCTGCATTTTATCTCACAGCACCAAGTCTTAGCTTTGACGCCATGTTATTAAAGACAAAAGTAAAATTGGAACTGCTTTCAGATTTAGAAATGATACGAATGATACAACAAGGAATTCGTGGAGGCATTTGCTTATGTTCAAAAAGGTATGCTAAATCGAATAATCACTATCAGCATGATTATGATCCCTCTCAACCAAACAGATATCTGATGTATGTAGATTGTAATAATTTATACGGCTTTGCAATGTGCAGTTATCTACCTTATGCAGATTTTAAACTTATTAATGAAAAGGAATGTGAACAACTCAACATAACAAGTATTCCTAATAACAATGATTATAGATATATTCTCGAAGTTGATTTGGAATATCCTGAGAATTTGCATGATTTACATAATGATCTTCCATTTTGTGCAGAAAACTTTACTCCACCCGGTGCTAGAAATGTAAAACTTACGCTAAATTTGTACAATAAATATAACTATATTATCCACTACGTTCATTTAAAGACATGTATTCAACATGGATTACGCCTAAAAAAAATTCATAAAGGAATATCTTTTAGACAAAGTCCATACTTAAAGGAATATATAGATTTAAATACTCAGTTGCGACAAAATTCAAATTCGTTATTTGAGCAAGACTTTTTCAAATTGCTTAACAACAGCATTTTTGGAAAAACATTAGAAGACACTGAACGACGAGTAGATGTAAAACTTGTTAGCACGTGGCAGGACGAGCGGAACAAAACCAAGAAATGTTTTACCGCTGAACAATTGATATCACGTCCTAATTTTCATAGTGTGTCAATATTTGATGAAAATTTAGTAGCTATACAATTAAAACGAGAAAAAGTTATTCTTGACAAGCCTATATACATTGGTTTTACGGTCTTAGAGCTCTCCAAAAATCATATGTACGATTTTCATTATTCAGTAATGAAAAATTACTACCACGATAAGCTGTCTTTATGTTATACTGATACTGATAGTCTTTTGTACTCTGTAGAGACAAATGATTTTTATTCAGACATGAAAGAAAACTTTTTGAATTACTTTGATACTAGCAATTATGTATCGAACAATTGTTTTGATATCATGCCTAAAAATAAAAAAGTTCCTGGATTATTCAAAGATGAATTAGGGGGCAAAATATTACTTGAGTTTGTAGGACTACGATCGAAATTATACAGTATTAGAACAAACAGTCATGAAGTAAAAAAAGCAAAAGGAGTAAAAAAAAATGTAACCTTCTTCTTCTTTTCGTGTCGACAACAAACCTACACAGTGTCAGCCCAAAACTCCGCCACAAGAGTGGCGTTGTCAGTAGCACTCATCAAATCCTCCTGAGTGCAGTTGCTTGGGCACTCAGGGCATGACATCAGGTGCTTCATCGACTGGGGAACAAAACCGCACCTGCACTCCATGTTCAAGCCATCCAAGAATCCCCACCTGGCCAGATTGTCCTTACTACGGCCAACCTGCGTCCGAAGTCTATTTAAAGACTTCCAGGTAAGCCAGGGGAGCTCATGTCCAGGCGGAGGACTCTCAGACATAGGGACAAAAGGGCAGGGGAGATCAGCTCTCTCGCGCCATAACCTGCATCTCTCTTTTGACCGATCGTCATGAAGGAGAGGGGACACACTTTTTACGAAATTGCTTCGGCTTTTTAGCCTTTGAGGCACAGGGTCGTAATTGAAAAGTGGGTGCCGTGTGTCACTCAGCATGGCCGATTTCTCGGAGGAGGCCGCGACGGCTCTGCGGATCTCTGGGGGCGCTATTCCAGCCAGCGGATACAGCATTTGTACCGGTGTCGGTTTTAGGCAACCAGTAATCAACCGGCAGGTTTCGTTCAGTGCTGTATCTACTAGCTTGGCGTGGGCTGAGCGGCTCCATACGGGGCTCGCATATTCACCTGCTGAAAAGGAAAGCGCCAAACCAGTGCACCGCAGAACAGCGGGCGAGGCTCCCCATTTAGTGGAAACCAGTCGGCGCAAGAGGCCGTTTCTGGAATGCACCTTCTGCTTGATGTTTTGGCAGTTTTTCTTAAAAGTCAGTGACCTATCCAGAAAGACACCCAGGTACTTGGGAAAGTCGGTATGCTCAATGGGCACCCCACGCCATTGGATGTTGAGTTTTCGGCCCGCCTCTCTATTGCGCAGGTGGAATACGCAACTTTGGGTCTTGGTAGGATTTGGCCTCAAGGAATTAGCCTCATAGTACTCTCCCAGGCTTTCCAGAGCGTTCGATAGGTCGTCTTCAACCTGTTCGAAGCTAGCAGCCTGAGAGGTTAAAGCAAGGTCGTCTGCATATAGGAAGCGGGACGTGTGGGGGTTAGATGGTTGGTCGTTGGTGTATACGTTAAATAGAATGGGTGCCAAGACACTGCCTTGAGGCAAACCATTTTTTTGTGTCCTCCAACGACTTTTGTCGGACAGGAAGTGGACCTGGAACCTCCGATTGTGCAGAAGTTCGCGGAGTACGTTGACAAATTTATTGTCATTGGTAAGGGACTCCACCTTCCACAACAAACGTCTCAGGTTAACAGTGTCGTAGGCTGCGGAGAGGTCTACAAACACAGCACCCGTAACCATGCCTGTCTCGAAACCATCTTCAATGTGCTGCGTTAGTTTGAGCGTCTGGTTGCTGCAAGACTTAACAGGCCTAAAACCGGCTTGTTCGGGGATTAGCTTTGGGTCGATCATTGGGGTAAGCCGGGCTAGCAACAGTCTCTCGAACAACTTGTAAGAATGGCACAATAATGATATTGGCCTAAAGTTTTTCGGATCGTCCGCTGGCTTACCCGGTTTTGGGATAGCGATGACCTTTGCCTTTCGCCAGAGCCGGGGGATTGAGGCATGTTCCAGGCAGAAGTTGAACATTTGCAGCAACCATGACACCGCAGCAGGACCAAGGTTCTTAATTTGCTCAACTGAGATATCGTCGACTCCAGGGGCTTTACCGCACTTAAGGAGTTTTATTGCGGTTTTTATATCAGTCAGGCTAAAGGGTTTGCTGATATCATCACAGTTGTTCGTGATGTCTTTTGATTTGGGGACTCTACCAAGGGGACACGAAGATTTGCCATTCAACAAGAGCTGATGCGCAATCTGGTTGGCCGTGACTTGGCTGGGCGATGCGGGTTGAGGGGGCTCGCTTGTGAGTTTGCGGAGAGTAGTCCAGGCCTTTTTACTGTTGTGCGTCATATCGACGCTAGTGACAGTGTTAACCCACCTCATCTTTCGCTTTTCACCAATATTTGTCAGGAGCTTTTCGCCTATCAAGGTGGTATCTTCCGAGAAAGGGTCAGAGTCATACATGAGCTCATACTGCCTTAGTAGTTCGGCGGAGTCCGCCGACAGCCCCGGAATGTAGGATGTCCTGCAACCCCTGGGGATACAGTGCCGAGAAATGGTCCACACGATCTCAACAAAGCGATCATAGTTTTTCGGGGTAGGCAAGACATCGAGAAGGGCGACGTCGACGGACTGCGCGAACTGTTCCCAGTTACCTTTGGCGAAGTTAAACCTGCGCTGGAATGGAACCTCAATAGGTCGGATGACGGGCTGTACCACACACATGATAGGCCTGTGCTGGGTACGAGGTATGGGTGGACACACGGTTTTGGCACATTGTGAGCTAATGGAGGACGAGACAAAGATCAAGTCTGGATTGTACCCTTTTTTCCATCGGCCGCTGTTAAAAGAAGCCGGTTGCTTAGGATTATGGATCAGACTCAGATCATTTGTGTCAGCCCACTCCTCCAGTGCGTGTCCACTCATGTCCGTGTCCTGGTAGCCCCAGTTGGAACCCCGGCTGTTGAAGTCTCCGATCACGACCTTCACTGGTTGGTTGTCAAAATTATCTGGAGGGTCGAAATGAAACAGTGTCCCTGGAGGTTTGTACACGGAAGTTATAGTACAGTTCCCAGTTTCAACCGTAACAACTTCAATGTCATTTTGTGACGAGCATGAGGTGGAAATGATGCTTACGCCGGGAGCAGCAAACACTGCGTTACCGTGTTTCGGATGTGAGATCTCGGCGATAAGCTTAAGTCCGGCTATTTGTGGGCGGCTCTGTGTTTCGTCTCGATGGGTCTCTTGCACGCAAAGAATGTCACAATTGGTTTTGCGGCAAAGGTTAGACAGAATCTCTGATTTGTCCTGCGAGAACCCTTCAATATTAATCGAGACTACACACAGGCACGGTTTTGTGAGCGGACTGGTTGAACTTCGGTTTGTCATCGTGGTGCAGTAATTCGTTTCACGGCTTCTGCCGCTACTCACGGGGAGGGCCCGAGCAAAGGAGTCGCTCTACGGGAAGGCTTACTGCATCCCCCCCAATGTAACCAATAAACTGAAATTTTCTGATTACACCAATGTTTTATCAACTGGTATAGAGTTACGGGGTAAAAATATTCTTTTTAAAACAATAAAGCATCAAATTTTTACCACAGAGCAAAACAAAGTGGCTTTGTCCCGAAAGGATGACAAACGTTTTATTACGAAAGATAATATTTCTACAATATCCTGGGGACATTATTATATTACAGTTTAGTTAACATATTTTCTTTTTCTGAAACGAATTATTATTCATCAGAAATTCAGTTGCTTTTCGCCAAAATGTATTTACTAAGTGTAAATTAATCTCACTAGTTAGTAAACTACTATGTATTCAAACCTATTTAGCCTAAAAATTCGAAATGAGCATGCACCCACATTTTCTCCACACCGAGACATCGAACAGTCGCATTCCGTGGCTCCTTCAGGTTCGCTGCGACGCGTTGCTGGAACGATCTCGCCCCCCGCCGATTCGCGCCCTGAAAGTGAAAACCACATTTAAAACACACGTCAAAAAACATTTTTTGAATCTTCAGAGAATCTAAATCTGGAAGTTTACCTACCAACAGTGTATGTAGCACGTACGCGGGTTGGCTGATCTCGTCCCAGCATAGGTGCCTGGCGACCCATCTTGCTTTGGTGTGTTGGTGCTATGGTGGTTGCTTCCTCATAATAATCATCATTGCACCTGGAGGACTAAAGCACAATGCATCATTTCATCTTACACATGCCATTTACGCACGGACTAGAGGGAGGCTAAATGTGGCTTACCATCAAAGTCGCCGATCTTTCGAACTGCCAAAGTGGCATCTTGTCGCAGCGAAATCACAACCACAAAACCCACGCCCATAGTATCCTCATGACAAGAACGCCCCTCCTCTGTTTAATTGTTGCTTGTTGGTATTTACAGTGATTACGTGGCACAAAACTAAAACGTGATTGAAGGAAATTATGGCTGACGACGGTCAAAGAAATATTGCAATTTATTTATTTAATTAAAATGACGGTGCTCTAAACATCAGCATTTTCATCTTAAGACTTTTTTTTTTTCTTTGACGGCAATGGACTCTGCAACGCAATGGTGTGGAGTGTCGTGTCGCAATTGGATCCGTTCGCGGAACTTATGGTGATGGCCACCCTGATATATCGTGGATTGCATAATTATTGTTGTCTTTATTGTTTTTTATTATTATTATTGTTCGTATATTTTATCTCAGCTTTGCCTCGATTAATGCTGAGCGGGCCCCTATTTGACAGCAGGGCACAATGTTTTTTCTTTTTGTAATTTGTGTAAATTTTAATGTGATGTCGCCCTTTTTGTCAAATAAAACATTTTTATTATTATTATTATTATTAAAAAATTTATTTACTGTGTAGATGTAGTGTAAGGGTACATTTTATTATTTTTATATGATTAAAGTTTGAAATAAATTAGCTAAACAGAAAGCCTAAGTGTTTTATTTATATTTCTACCGTATGTAATTCATAATAGCAAACCGGCTGGCATTTTTCAAACTTACACCTAATACCTATGCATTAAACAAGTTATGTTGTCTTGTCGTAATCTGATGATGACAAAATAGTTCTGACACCCGAAATTGTTATGTAGTTAGTTGTCAGTTTTAGAAGAAATGTTAGTTGTACTTACGCTCCCATAGTAACATGCATTAAACAAGTCGTAACTTGTCCAATGTATAATGCTGATTAAAAGTACAGAGTCAACATTTTACTATTCATTAAGTATCATTTTACAGCATAAGCACTGTAGGTATGCACTAATCAAGTCGTAACTTGTCATCATCCTAAATATAATGCTGATTGTGAAGAAAATGTCTCTGGATACCTAATATTGTACACGTGCATTACTTACGTCAACCGTAAGAAGTGCAAAGTTAACAGTTTTTAATAAGCATCATTTTAGTAAATGAACAAAATTATACTTCGTCGCTGCATCCTCGAGATTTTCATATTTACCAGGTAGTCCACTTCTCATTGTACTAGGCATCGAACATTTTAGAGCATACAATACAAAAAAGTACTTGTTATGACTCGATATCCGGCGGTAGTGGGGCACGCTTACGTCACACCCCTCCAACCGTCGAGTCGTCATTCGCTTCGATAGTGCGGGCATCGTAACATCGAAATTTCTCGTTCGTGCCGCAAAAATTAAATTAAATTAAATTGGAAAAAGTGTGTGCTTCGTGTGTGTTTAAATGTGAAATGACCATAAAACTAAACATTTCGATAAAATACACAGTTATTACGTCGTCTAGAGCGACGCGACATTTGGAGGATAATAATGGCTACCTGTTGGGGAATCAGGAGACCGGATCAAGGCCGCAAGTAGGTAAGTGCTCCGCCAACGAAAGTGCCTGCCAAGCTGCAGTCTGCGAGGAATCGCGCCGTATTGCAAAAAAAATCACTCATCGTGAATCACAATGATGACTACGACCTCTCTGGCAAGAGTGTACCGACCGAGAGGCAGATGAGTTTGGGGAATATTTAAAACAATTATTTTGTTTTTACCCAACTGTAAAAGGAATGGCAAAATATTTTCGACTATGTTCAATCTGTGCTCGTACATAGGTACGTAATATATTGGATCCTAATTTAACACTGAGTTGTGCTGTGATGTGAGTTGTGCTGTGATGAAGTTCATACCGTGTTCATGGAATCTTACCTTAATGCTATTAAAGTAATCTTGTGTATTTCCTAAGAGTAGTGATGCGATTACTACCGAAATACCAAAATCGTAATAAAGAACCTCGATGCGATTGAGGTCAAATACGAATCTCTTAGAGTAGTGATGCGATTACTACCGAAATACCAAAATCTTAATAAAGAACCTCGATGCGATTGAGGTCAAATACGAGTTTCTTAGAGTAGTGATGCGATTACTACCGACATACAGTTCACAAGAACAAAAACTCGCTGCGTGCCTCCGCACGGCGCGCCTGCCGTGACCACTGGCCCCGCCGCCCCGTCGTCTTCCCGTGCGCCCAGGTGGGACCCCGCCGTGGTTCAGCTGCTCTGCAACTGCCCTTCGCGACCTATGTCGCCCCGTCCGAAAAACGGTGTCGTAAGGTGAGTGCGTCCATTGCTATCATAATTGCTATTGAACGTAACTAAATTTACTTGGCTGGTGTATTTACATACAGGACCTACCTATCAGATTTTTTGTTTAAACTATTTAAATAAAATAAGAAACTATATTCAATTGTATTAAAACAATGATTTCGAATAATCAACCTGTAAACCATCAGCGAGACCTTATATATATTATGTATTTCCTTGAGTAGTAATGCGATTACTACCGAAATACCATAATCGTTATGAAGAACCTCGATGCGATTGAGGTCATATAACTATTACCTAGAGTAGTGATTCGAAATATCAAAAGAATCGGATGATTCAACACAGGAGGAAATATCAGTCTGTTAAACCAGCAAAACCGGATATAGAGGTTACATAGGTAAATAGTTTTAACTTCAGACACGGAAAAGTTATCCCGTTAGCCAATAATATTTTGGAAGGCTTAGGTCAGCCTAAAAAGTAAAACTGAGGTGTACGCACTCCAATTTGGAGATGAGATAATATTCTGAACGCTTGGGCGAATCTTGGCTAATTGACTGAGGGACGAGTCAATCCAGAAGTTGACTAAAATACTTGCACATGTTGTCACGTGTCTCTTACGCAAATAAATTAAAACGGGGGGCTTATCCCTCAAGGTAACTGCTCGAGGAAGCGCAGAAATAGTAATAAAAAAGAAAAATACACAAAATGATAAAATGTATTTATTTAAAACTTTTATACAAGTCCATAAATTAAATTAAAATTACAATAGGAATAAGGACTAATCTAAATCAAGAAAACGTTATTTAAATGTTCAAATATTATTTTCGAATATTTGCCTCTGTGTGGGGTAACCGGTTCACGCATTTCTTTTCCTCAACACCATCCGGTTACTGTATGTGTGCGCGTGCGCAAACATCACCAACACCCTACAGTAGTAGAGCAACTGTCGCAATTTTTTGAGCAGCAGCTTTATTGAACGGTGGCATGAAAACACCAAAATTATTAAGATTATAAAATATATCAGATATTTAATAGCAGTAATCCTACCTTTAGGTTTTGAGTGCCAAAACACATCAGCAGTTTCAGTTTCGGTCATCCTTATGAACAGCAGCGACGACCAGCGATTGCTACAGCAATTTCGTCCAAAACAAACAACAGCGAATTATTTCCGCTTTCTACGCTTTATTCTGGTCTCGTGATAAGGTTTAATTTAAACCAGTATACCAGCTTCATTCCATAGTTACAAAACAGAAGCTTATGCCAACAACTTATAAACATTTTCACTTTGGTCTACCTAAGAACTGCAATGTTTTTTCAATACATAGTTATACATATTATACATAAATATTTGATATGTATATTAAATCCAGTTTAACTGAGAAGAGTAATTCTACGATAATCGTAAACCATTTACGTTCATATCTTTTACTCGAGTAAAGAATTTAGTTCAGTCGCCTAAATTAATGAATTTATGTAAAGAGTCTTATCCCACAAGCAAGATACCTACTTAAGATACCCATTACTTAATATACCTATCATCATCATCTTTTTACTTTTAGCAATGTTAACAAGAAACTGGTAAATTTCCATAAATATTATCAACATAACAACGAATCCAAACGTTAACAATACCTAATAAACTATATCATTCTATAGGAATGACGAATCGAATATTTATTCCTAAATATGTAGTGTGGGAAATGGCCCCAACTTCATGTTAGTACATTATTTCGTGACTTGGTGTGTCGGCTCTCGGTTGTGGTTTCTTTCTATCGCAAAAAATGATAAGCAATACAAATATTATTTATTTAATTTAAATATTTACCTATAACATCATAATTAAGAAACAGTTAATCGGCTACAGACAGCTGTGCGATGTATGAATATTTCTGCTACCGTAAGGTTACCTCTGTAACATCTTCAAGCTTACTGAAATAAAAGATTTGAGTGTTATTTTTTGTGGGTCTCACACAACACAATTGGTTTGACAAACAATAAGACAAAACAAGGAAATATATTATTTTTTGAAGTACTATTTACTTACTTAGTAAAAGTAAAGTAATAAATAAATTCATTTATTTATTCTATTGGTTTACCAAGAACATACGTTCTTGTGTAAGTGTAAGTAAGTAAGAGCATAAGCTCTATTAAAACACTAAGTATAACATCTATAACGTACACAGTCAATTAGAGGTAAACTCTGCATGCAATGAAGTGTTTATTTCAGAAAAATGACATCAAAGTACAATTTTAGATAACGCTCTCTGCTCTAAGCGTATACTTATACACGATACATGAAATCGGTCTTGACATGATGTATTAATATTGCTTATTTTAACTATTTTTTTATTAAGACCGCGTTTAAAAGTAAATAAATAATTCAATTTGTGCTACTGACACATAAACTCAGTAAATATACAAAGGAAAAGTGGTAATATATCAAAGTCTATATATTTTATTCTTCATGTTTATTGCACCGCCTTAGTCTCTCTACTAGACCTGTGGTTGACTGGCAGAGAATGCCACTTGGCATTAAGTCCGCCACTGTACAGTTTTATGTGCAAAAATATAAATAAATAAATGTTATCCTATCTTATATACACACACACTTATCTGCAAAAACGTTTAATAAAACGTTTCATTACCTGAACGTAGTTAGAATAAGCCACCTCTTTTGTGTGCCGACATTCTGTCGGACTGAGCACGCTGACTGGCGATACTCACGGATTGCGCGCAAATTTTTGCGAAGTACCCACTTATTTAGTTAATCTTTAATTTTATATTCTGTTAATATAAAGTTATCGTTCTCAGTTTGGTTATTATGTTTCCAATCCAAAGCTAGTGTTACTAAACATTGTGCTTCTCTCACGTTAGTGAATTGTTTTAATTCTTGGGGAAATAAAAATCTTAAACTAGTCTAGATATAAATTCAATTATCATAGCTCAATATACAAAATCTGACCCCAGAAAACAGTTATTGTGTAAACTTAAAAGCGAAGGCAAAATTTCAAACAACAGCTACATTTTATTTGAAGCAGAAAATTACCATCAGAATACTATTAAGTATTTATTACATAAAAAAGAAGTAGTAAAAATATTAACTCTCAGAAGAATGGGACACCTGGCCTATTATATTTACCGGTGATTTTACTAATACTTTAGCACCCGGGCGATCCCAGTTGCACTTTAAAGTATTGTTTTCAATATCAGAGTTATTATTCCAGCAAATACAATTATTTCTTACAAGTTTACAGAAATAACAAGTTATATTCGTATCCTTACTAATACTAAAAAACTAATCTCAAACTACGAAGAAATTTTACCACAATGCAAGAACCTCTAGGATAGATTAAACATATTTGAATATTTTTTCATTACGTGAGAGTTATATTGATATAACCTAAAATTATATTCCGCACAAAGTGTCCGTCATGCAACAACTAATCGTTGAAAAGTTATCATAGAATCGATTAAAAGAAAAGCAGCAGGCTAATCTAGAAAATTACCTTGAATTATATTCTTAAATTTTGAAGCAAGACCTTCTGCTTCGCATTTTGATAATACTTTACTTAACGATAATACCTATTATGTATAAATATTCTTTATAAAGGTCTTATTTATTTAAATAACGTATTTATCATAGTTTTGATTTCACTAAAGCTCTCTAAACATCTACCTGGTAAATATGAAAATCTCGAGGATGCAGCGACGAAGTATAATTTATGGTTAAACAAACTTACCTTAAGTGAAGTTTGACCGTAATTATACGAGTCGCTGCATCCGAAGAGATTTTCATTCCCGCCCTACCCCTAAGTTTACACTTAACTTACCCTTACTTAACTTTAGCGAAATCATACTCTGAAATGAATGACGACTCGACGGTTGGAGGGGTGTGACGTAAGCGTGCCCCACTACCGCCGGATATCGAGTCATAACAAGTACTTTTTTGTATTGTATGCTCTAAAATGTTCGATGCCTAGTACAATGAGAAGTGGACTACCTGGTAAATATGAAAATCTCTTCGGATGCAGCGACTCGTATAATTACGGTCAAACTTCACTTAAGGTAAGTTTGTTTAACCATAAATTATACTTCGTATCTCTCCCGAAGATGATTACGTTTTACATGCAGCAGTACCTGGGATGATGCCGTCCTTATCACACTTTTAGAGAATATTTATTTAAAAATATAAGTTTTAAATATAATAAAGTACGTGTTTTGACTCCTCAGCACCGTAGTACATTCCGCGGTCCGCCATATTTCTTATCATTACTTGTGTTGGTGTTCGTCCGACTCACACGTACTTTTTCAAGAAAAATAACTTAGCGTGAAAATGGGTAAAAGGAAACGATCAAGTAATGATAATAATAGTGATATGGTGAAAAGTTTGTTAAGAAACCTCGTATGTACATAGACAACGACAAATTATAGTTTTATCTGATGATGATGAACCAGAAAAAACATCGTTGTCTCCATCGTGCAGTCACTGCAGATTTGCAGACATACATAGATACATAATATTTAAAACATTCTTGTAAGTTGTGAATCGTGTATTTTGAAATTGTTATGAAATAATGTGAATAATTTCTATTTTTTTAAAAATGAATACTTTTAACTACCCTCCGTGGTAATACTTTGTGTCCCGACTTAATCGTGTGTGGATACTAAACTACACGTACAAAAATCGTGTTATATAAAATACATAAACATCCCGACGTATATCGTGTGTGGATGGTTTATTGCTTATCCCGGCGTATATCGTGTGTGGATACTAAACTACACGTACAAAAATCGTGTTTTACAAAATACATTAAACATTCCGACGTATATCGTGTCTGGTAACATTCTGGTAAGTTGTGAATCGTGTATTTTGAAATTGTTATGAAATAATGTGAATAATTTCTATTTTTTAAAAAATGAATACTTTTAACTACCCTCCGTGGTAATACTTTGTGTCCCGACTTAATCGTGTGTGGATACTAAACTACACGTACAAAAATCGTGTTATATAAAATACATAAACATCCCGACGTATATCGTGTGTGGATGCTTTATTGCTTATCCCGGCGTATATCGTGTGTGGATACTAAAATACACGTACAAAAATCGTGTTTTACAAAATACATTAAACATTCCGACGTATATCGTGTCTGGATGCTTTATTGCCTTTGAGCGTAATAATTATCCCGGCGTATATCGTGTGTGGATAAAACATTTTTAAACTGATTGCATTTTGCTTTGATTATTTTCCTAACGTTTTATCTTATAACGTGGGTAGACGTATCAACACGTCGTAAAATAGTATAACATAATTATAAATATAATAATATACAATATACATGGGGTATTTATAATTTGTTACCCTATCAAATACAAAAATCTTTATTGTGAAGTATCACTAAAAGAGCATAGGTACAATAATTACCTACATCAGACGAAAATACCGGGTATTTTTCAAGACAAAGCCTTTCAAAGATTTTCATAAGGATCTAACAACAGGTTGGAAAATATTGATTAATGAATTACCTACCTACAAATAAAAAGGACTTGATGAAACATTATTTACTTTCTAAAAATTGCGCATAATAATTACTTCAACAAAGGCAGCAATACAACTGAACATCTGATTCTGCTTCTGTTTGCTGTACGCATCCTTATTGCAACTGATTTAACCGAGCCTTCAATATGATTTGATGACCTAGCTATGTCACAAATGGAATTATATTCCGTAAGGAATTATAAAACCTTGAGCGATGCTGGCGGTTACTTTGTGACACTCATTAGAGAATCAATGTCAAGAAGATACGCTATCACAAATTCCATTAGCAAGCAAAAAAAGAGATATCATAAAAGAAATTAAAACGAATCTCTTGTTTGGTTCAGATTTATCAGACCACTCGAAATGATCTATGACTAATATAATTCAGTAATACCAGCCCAGCACGTCTACAACTCATCAGACTTTAAACGCAAGGGGGGTATTGTGAGCGGCAGCCGCTGAGCAGCGAGTGAACCCCGGCCAGCCCAGCAGCCGCCGGCTCCGCCGCCGCCGCCTGCGCCGCGGGGCCGTCTCCGGCTAGCCCAAGACCCAACTATCATCAACCGAATCGGAGATGATAATTTTCTTCAGCAGATAGGCACCAAGGTGCTAGTAGCTGGTAGACTTAAATACTACTAAAATAAATGGCTTACCTAACATAACAAAATTAAATGATACTACTATTTTGTCCTGGATCAGGGTTATAAAATTCCATGTTATAGGTACTTATCCATGCCAAGTTGGAGTACCCCAATGTAGGTCACATACTACACCTGAGGGGAGTAGTAGGTATATTCGACAACTGTACAAAAACCAAATTGCAGACATAGATTTTATTCTAAATTTAAGGAATTAAATAAATTCATTAATATTAACTATTTTAAAATGCAATACTACCACTGACTTTACATTATTCATTAGATAACAATATATTTTATTATGTGAAAACCTTAGATTTGAGAGACTCCTATCTTTTATTACCAATTGCAGAAAATGGATGAATTTGGCTTCGTTTGTCATGGAACTCCAAGTACTTTAATATTCAGTTGTTTGAATTTCTTCGTGATCGATCGTTTTTGTCTTACATCCGCACGGTGCCTTTTGTCTTTACAAAATTATTAAAACCAGTTTTACACATTTTGCAATCACTCGGCCATCTATCTGTACCAATACCTGTACCAATTTGTATGTATTGGAACGGTCAGAATGCTGGAATAATATTCAAACAACGGGAGATTTATAAGAGCAACTAGGGTAGGAGGATAAAATAATTTTTATCCAATCAAAATAATAATGTTACCTACATTTCTAAAATTTACATTTAATGAATGAATGAAATGAATTTAACTTAACAAAAGTGCAAGACACTAGTAATGCTAAAAACTACAAAAAATATCATTCGAGTAATTTGCTTCATTCTTGGGGTTATTGACCTCAGCGTGCCCCGCCGTTAAAATTACGGCTGGATGTACACGAAGTTACCGGGAAAAACATCTTGGCACTCAATTACTCAAATAACTACAATAAACATTATAATGCATCTGCCAAGTATTTAAAAC
This sequence comes from Ostrinia nubilalis, assembly GCF_963855985.1. Lineage (NCBI taxonomy): Eukaryota > Metazoa > Arthropoda > Insecta > Lepidoptera > Crambidae > Ostrinia > Ostrinia nubilalis. The sequence goes on along the minus strand of NC_087099.1, from coordinate 4,115,866 downwards.
ATAATTTAGCATAGTGGAGACTGGAGAGATTACATTGACACAGCACATCATGTACCGTGCAATCAAATGATTTGTTTCGATGCCTCAACCACTGGTCAACCTCAACCGCAATCGCGCAACGTGTAACAGCCATCGGAAATTGGTCCCAGTTACAGTTACTTTTACATTTAAATACCCTGGAATTGCTCGCTGCACTCTATGATCTTGAAACATTTACATCTCACCTACTTATTAAGAATAGACAATAAAACGGTTATTGCCTAATAAAGAAAAGGGGTAGTATACAGCACACAAATTGGATTGGTTATGGAATTTGTGTGGTTGGGTGTGAAAACGTGGTCACAGATTTCGAATTTCGTCAATCAAATATAGACACGTACTATGAATTTAGCAGACTACGCATTTACAGAAATTACATTTTGGTATTTCAGAATTCGTCTTATTTGCAAGTACATTTACTATTCAAAATCACCAATGTTCTACGAATGTATCTTGGGAGTTAGACCCTATTTCCGAAGTTATTGATACTTTCACATTTAATGTAACTCTCTAAAGTTTTATACAAAACAAAAAAGAATGGCGCTAAGTAGTACCATTCTGACCTATACTACCGTGGTACCTATTGTGGTCAAAGCTCCTCGTTTCAAAAGTCATACGTTTCGAACCTAACAAAAATCTGTTGTGTTCGCCCTTCAGAGTTGATCATCCTTTCCATGCGGATTTAACCCTGATGGTCGGCAACTTATCAGGCAATCGCTGTTGAGGCGGGGCGCACCTACTAATTCTCTGGATATGTTAATGACATCTTTCTCACATACAATATACTTCAGGTCTAAAATCATGGTTGTAATTCAAATTCAGCTCATTTATTGGAATACTCAACGGACAAATTCAATTATTCTGGTGTTAGTTACAGTACAGTACTCTCAATGGTTACCGTTTGACTTTATCTATACTGTTATTATTATATTGCTACTAATGACTGTATCAAAAGTTTTATCAAAAGCGTGTTTCGCCTCAGACCGCCTAAATATGACACTACTTGGTATTCAATTATCATTTCCCTGAAAAAAAATTACAGTTAAGTGTATAACTCTTCTAGTTCTGGTTTCTGCACAGATAATGAATACTCCGAGTTTATCTAATATATTACTAATAATTTATATAGTATAGATATTTCATAGTATCCAGACTAATATAAATTAAAGTAGGTATGAAATTGATGAAAACATTAAAACCGGTCTCGATTAATTTTATCAACCATTTATTATTGTACCTATATATTACCGTACATTATGGAAAACCTTGTACTGCCTCAACACTTAAATCTTACATTGACAGGACTATTGGTATACGCACAGATGATAATCTTTTTGTCAGTTACCAAAAACCACTTAAAAAGTGGTAACTCAGTAGAACTTCAAATTTGATAATATCGATTTTTATAGCGCTCATAATACCCACCATTCGGGCTACGTCTGCGCCCACCGGGCTGGCGTTAATTTAATAATAATAATAAATAATTTAAAATTTGTAAGTCATTCGTAACGCTTGCAAGCTGGTGGACCGAATCCTGTCAAGTAGGCATTTCTTAAATATTAGACTAGAAACTTACTTAATTTAACTTTTTGTGTGATTGTGATTTTGCTAACTGTTCGTTTCAAAACCATCATTAATTATTACAAAAGTAAACAATGTTTTGTTTATTAACTAAAATACCTTGAACAAGTTAATAGTTTCTACGGTTGTAATTTTTTCGATGCTCTAAACATCTGCATGTAAAACGTAATCATCTTCGGGAGAGATACGAAGTATAATTAAGAATCAAACGAACTTACCTGTGATGTTTGATATCTAATTATACGAGTGTCTTGACCGAAGATGATTACAGTCCCACCTCACCCGAGAATAATTACCCTTAACCGATCGAAAAAAATTGCTCTAAAATAATGATAAGAAATATGGCGGACCGCGGAATGTACTACGGTGCTGAGGAGTCAAAACACGTACTTTATTATATTTAAAACTTATATTTTTAAATAAATATTCTCTAAAAGTGTGATAAGGACGGCATCATCCCAGGTACTGCTGCATGTAAAACGTAATCATCTTCGGTCAAGACACTCGTATAATTAGATATCAAACATCACAGGTAAGTTCGTTTGATTCTTAATTATTGTCTAATAAGCTGTTTCATGTTGAAACTCGAATTATTTCTGACTAAACATTAATGCACGTGTTGACAAATATTACCAGCTCATCAATTTTGTTAGAGGCAGGCATTACTTTTGTGCGGCATTTTTCATCATTCGATAGCCGACCGCTGCGAAAGCCACTTGGTACTCACTACACTTAGTGACAAAACAAAAGAAATGGACAGTACGTTGGAACAATACGCTCAAGATCCTCTTGCTGGCTTTAATTCAATGTATCCAGAGCTAGCCAGACAACAGCTGGAACCAAAGAAAAAAAGAAGCAAACGTCCTGCTGAAACTCAGGAAAATCCTACGCCACCGAAGAAACAGTGTCTTCAAAGTGGATCAAATTATGTGTACAGCAATGAAACCAGGCGAGGTCTTCGACTCATCAGGATAGAAGTCGTGGACTTGGACGGTGCAGTTCAAAGTGATAGTGATAATGAAAAAATACTTTATAGTGCTCAATACATTGTTACTGACAATTTTAATCCAATTATGGAGCAAACGGAACATTTAATAACCAATATATGCAAACAAATTTGTAATGATAATATTTAAAAATAAGTGACTTTTGTTTTTAAATTAAGTTTAAGTGTAAGTAACTTGTTTTTATGTTTTAATAGGATAAGTAAAATAAGATATTTGTGTTTAGTTAAGTTATTGATAAAATTAAATTGATTTAAACTTAATGACTTTTTATTTTCTTAAAACATAATTTAGGTTTAGGTAAATGAGACAGTTTATTTTATTAAACACATTTATTCATCATTTTAAATAATCATAATACAGTAATTAGCTTTTATTAATTTACACAATAATTAAAATAAAACTACACTAAATAATACAATAAAATCATATTGCAAAATTTCTTTCAACACACCATTTCTTTATACATATAACATTTTTTAATGCACAAATTTTCTCATGGTTAACACAGTTAAATAATTTGGGATTATCTGAACAATAAATTTTGTAAAGAGTATTTAAACTAGGAACACCTAGATAAGTTATGTCCATTACACTATTTTGATTACACAAATTATGCACCCATTTAATCTTTTCATCTCCTTTTACCAAAATATATTTACCTTTTAAATAAGGTACGATAATTCTTTGAAACTCTCTATAATCAATATAGCCTTCATTCCACCGATAGCCTCTGTTCTTTTCGATCCAACAAACTTGTCTTTTCTCTTCAACAGTTAGTGAACTGAACGGGTATGGAGGCTTGATCAAAAATAGGTGGGTATGCTCTTGGGTAGCTATAGCAAATTCTTTTATTATGAATTCATTTCTATTGTTTTAAATCCTTGAAGATCTACAACTATATTGCTATTCATGATATTTTCTTAACAATGTTACTCAAAGGTTTGTATTCGAATATACAATCGTTTAATATCAAGCAATAAGCAGATGTCTGATCTGGTATTTCTTGGTCTGTTTCGATTTCAACTCTCACGTCGATTGAACCTTTTAATGTTTCGTGTTGTCTCGAACAGTCGATAACAATTAAAGGAGCTACGTCTCTGAATTCTTTCAAACTTAACAACGGCTCTGACCGACGTCCGTGATATGACTGTTGAAATCTTGCATACTGTTCGTATAATAAAGAAAACCTATCTTCTGAAAAACTAATATTTAGACCTTCATACGGATAATATGATGAATTTAAAAAGACTCTTACATCACGGACGTGACAATGATCAAACTCTGCCATTGACAATGCAACGTTATGTTTGCGGTTGGTTTGTAAGGCGATGACAACAAATCGCGGTTTCTCTACTTGTGAAGAAGTTTTTATAGACCAGGTATGCTTACGTGTTTTAGGCAGTAATGGGTATTCATACAGATCCCAATTACGAAACGTTAATGGAATAGCTCGATCTATCTCTAAATGTTTTAATAGGTTAATTCTTTCTCGGTCCGAAACTTTGATGTGTGGAACTCGCCATATAATTTTATTTATTATAATGTCATCTACAACTTCACCCGCGTTTAACTTGACCGCATTAAGATTAGTATTACTTCTCAGTAATACTAACTCGTGTTTAGAGTTAATAATAATTTTTTCGTAGTCTTCGGCAAATCCTAGTATCCTGTTTGATGGTATAGATGCAGAAAATGATCCACCACTGGCATTGTTTGTTCCTGCGGTTGACCAGCCCCAAACTCGACCACACTTAGATTCATTGTCATTTAATGATAGGTAAGATTTTATTGTTGTAGTAATACCAGCATTCTTAATTTTGTCTATTTCTACTCCATTTAATTCATATCTTATATCTTGGAAGAGAAATAGGGCAGGATTATTTACGAAGTGTACATTTGATACTTTTTCTTTGGTGGTGCTGTTATACACAATTACTTTTCCTTCGACATATAGACTACTAAGTGAAGGTAACACGTACAAGTCTTGTTGGTTGATAGGTATTCGTATTTTATCATTCTTGTTGAAACTTGTCACGTATGGTTTGTACGAATGATACTCGAAACTTTCAATGCTGTTATCGTATGATGTTTGCTGAGATATATTTAAAATATTCATTTTATCAAACCAATTAACTTCAGAAATTCTTTATTAGTCTTGGTTAGCTTCTTCTTTAGCTGAAGCGGTCTGTCTTTGTGAAACGATCTTTTAGAACTGACTGAAGTACTCAATGTAGAAGAGTTTTTATTGAAATTAATCATTTTTTTCTGAAATGTAAATACAGCTGTACTTCTTCACCACGTAAGTTGATTTCTTTGTTTTCAGCGTCCAACAGCCTGATATTGATAGCACTTATAGAACTTTGGTTGACAGGAAAATAAATTAAATTTTTAGGTATTTCAATTATTCGATAACCAGGTGGTACATTAGGCACGAATTCATAAATTATATGACTTGCTTTCCCATTCACAAATGAACCACTAACTACATCGCATTCGATCCTCACAATGGTTGTTGATAGAATGCTCACAGGATACTTTGATTCAGTACTTATATTTGAATTTATTGTTTCCATTCCAAAACCTAAAATTTTACCAATTGAACCACTTTTATCGAAATGAACGTCTTTAGAACAATAAATATTTGTTTTCAATGTGTTATTATTGCAAGTGAGTTTTAATTTAGTGTTCTTAATGTTGTTTTTTAAATAATCACAAATATCCTGAAGCTCGTAAGACCCTTCAGGAATTTCAATGATCTCATTTTCACCATAGTAAAACTTGTTGTTTCTTTCATCAATGTTAGGAATTGAATTGAAGGTTGAAAAATATAAAAGACCGCATTCATAGTTCTCTCGAAGCTCCAAAGTCGGTGAATAGTTTGTTGTTAAGGAGGCTCCTGTCCCGGTTATAGACACAGTGAAAGACATTATTATACTGACACTTTTATTAAACAATATTATTTATTTATATAAAATGTTTGTTCCAATAATTTCTTAAAAATTTCAAACACAAATGACCACAGTTCGTCGTTCCAAAGGCCTGATGTCGTACATAATTATAGTTTATAGGTAAGTTACGAAAATATTTGACTAATTCTAATGGTGGTTTTAAATTACCAAAACTGTCATAATATTCAACGTAATCATATTGCTTTACAAAGGCTACCCAATGTGTACCAGGATTTTTGTTACTATCCAAATTCATGATTGCACATTCTATCTTCTTAGGCTTCGCAGGTAATGTATCTCTCATGAATACACCACGAAAGAATGGAATATCACTAGCATGTTCTAATATATCCAGGTTAGTGAGCGCACGTCTAGGTAGCCGCTTAATTAGTTTTTTGTCGGATTGAGATATAAACCAGCTCCTTTTTTATGAGGTTTTATATACAGTCCTTTTCCAAGGGCTACCGCTTCCATCATTCTGTTGTGCCTTTCTGATTCCATTAGACTCTTTTGTGCGGCTTTAGAATCATTAACAGCTTTTGCTATACCAGCTGCACCTCCCGCAAGGAAACCTAAAGCCGATAACCCCGCAAATATAGGAATAAGTGGTAAAAGTCCTCCACATTTTGGAAGAGGAATACATCGAGGTAATCGTATTCCTTTTTTGTTGCTGAAAAGTTTTTTTGCAGCTGCAGCTGCGTATTTTATAGCAGAGTGATTATCTTTAGTTTTAAGTTTTTTTAATCCTAATTTTATTTTCTTTATCCCTTTCTTAAATGATGTTGTGCCTCGACCGGCTCTGATTTTGGCTTTCATCGCATTTTTAACTATCCATGAAGCAATTTTTTCTCCTTTTCCAACATCTTTTGATTTTAGCCTTTTCTTAGCCATATTTAACAATTCTAAGTCAGCCTTTTGTCGAGTACCAGAGTCTTTATTCAAGTAAGCAATATCGTGGTGCATACAAGCCTCGTCCAATTTGTTAATCCCACGGTCGCCTTGAAGTAATCGTTTATGAAGTTTAGTTCCAGGACCACAATATTGATACCCAGGTAAATGTAACTCAAACGGTAAATGATCTATCAAGGTATTAATTATACCACTGCCTTCCGTCATCGATAATCATAAAGTGAGTTTAAGGAGAAATAAGTATGATATTTATATACCTACACCACAATTTCACTTTTGTCAACCCAACTGTTTTCCTTAGCACTTAAACCCAGCCATTTTACAAAAAGTTTGTTGCCGTTCCTTTTTATAACTTTTTCGATAAGATAAAGGTCCGTCAATTTAGTTTTTTGTAATTCATATCCATAAAAAGAACCAAGAATAATTTGATTGTGTTTGTCTTCAATTTGATACGTCTGAGGTACTGTTTGATTGACTTTTACGATACGGAAAATTTCTGTAGACCAATTGGGCGTATAACCTTTATAAAAATCTCCTTTGAATTTACTTATACGAACAAAGTTGCCGACTTGAAAATTTGATCGTTGACGCATTTGTGGCTTGTGGCTTTTAATAATATTAGATCTAACAACAATCTCATTAGAATGGTTGACATCTATTGGTTTGAATTTTGTAACGTGATGCAAAGTGTGGTTATATTGTTTTACAACGGTATCTAAATTATTTTTAAACCATTGATATCGACCGCATAAACTAAATACTTTGTAGAGATGAGATTTTAATGTTCTTATTACTCGTTCCACAATGGCTGCCTTTTTAATCGAGAACGTAGAATAATGATTTATGTTATATCTTTTAGTTAACTGTTTGAAAGAATCGTTATAAAACTCAGTACCCGAATCTGTTTGCAAATTTTTAGGTTTTCGATTTGATTCGATAAATATACTATGTAATGCATTAGTAACATTTTGTTTGGACTTCGACTTCAATGGTTTAACCCATACATATTTTGACAAAGCATCAATTACAACTAAAACATATTTATATCCTTTATTAAATGTCGAGTACTTCTGAAAATCTATGAGGTCAGCTTGCCATAAGTCATCAATTCCTCTAATAATCGTATGTCGACGGATGAAATTTCTTCTTGCTGGTTTGTGAAGCTCATTCACCAGACCTTGTTTACTCATTCTTGATAGATTTTGCAGCAATCATCTGATCAATTTCTTTTTTTGTGTAATAATGTGCAGTTAAATTATTAGTAGTTATTTTTTCCAAATTATTAAGATACTTTTTTATATTACTATGAATGGTTTTCAATTCATTTTTTACTTCTTGGACACATTTATCCACATACTCTTTATTAACAGCCTCGTCATCTTTTTCTGGAGTTAGTAGTCCTTTTAGTCTCGATGATTTTAAGTCAAAGTCACCTGCATCTGACTTTACTATCGTGTCAGTAAGAATATTCGCAAATTCAGATAGTCGTAAACGCTTATGAACGTGGTGACCAAATTTATCTATATTCATTGCCGTCTGCTCGGCTTCTGTAGTGTAATGGTACTGCCAAACCCTCCCGTTGGAAGCTTTATATATTTAATATCTTTTATAATACCAGCTTCATGCATTTCCTCTATTATTGCATAAATTTCATTATATACTCCAGTGTTACCAGCTGCCCATGATCCAAGTAGTAATTTTAACCTTTCCACTAATTCATTCGGATCATCCCAATAAACCACATCAGTATTCTGCTTAACTTCTTTTAATATATCAATTCCTTCACCTTGTGTGAGACTTTCTACACTACTTGTATGACTTCTTGAGAACTTAAACAAAGGTTTGATCACGTTCATATACACTCGACGTCAAATAAATCGCACCTCTCGCGACAAGCATTTTCAAACGTATACATCCCCACTTCCCACCAATATTGGTACCATTTAAAAGCCTAGTTCTAACCTTCATTTCATTAATGGAAAGGTTTTTACCCCAAAAATGTGTCTTTAGAAGGATCCAGAGTCACTTCTTCAAAAAATAGGTAGTTACGCTAGAGCCAACTTTCGTGGCTATAAAACTGTTAAGTTGGGTTTAATTGCTATCCATCTGTTAAAGAGGACACGTGAGATCATTATTTGGTTTTATAACCATAAAAATTGGTCTAATTGATCCCATAGGTGGTCCCAAAGTGAGGTATTTTTTCAAGTCACATTTATGGTATATGTTAATCATTTATTAAGAAATTAAATGTGTTTTTCTTTAAGGATATTTATTGGGCTTTCAAATAACACCAATATTGTTGGGGCACCATGATTATGTCAGAAGAAAATCGTTAAAGTTCGCGTCGCGGAAGGTGCGGTTTATTTGATGTTGAGTATATTTAAATCCTTTGTTACTGTTTATAGGTTTAGATGGATCGTAGTTACGTTTGTGTGCATTGGTATCCATAAGTACTAATTTGTAATTTTGTAAGTCCTCATTTGTAATATTTTTTAAATTTGGTGTCTTTTCGTACAATAATTCTTGTAAGCCTTGAGTTTTTTTAAGGGTACGATTTCCAATTTTTAAAATGCGGTCATCATCATAAACACGCGTATTGCCAAGCATCAATTTTCCCTTTACATTTCTAATACCATAAGGCACATCTTTCATCACTTCAGATGACACCGACCAGGATAAAGAATCGTTATTGATACTTGGTGATGATTGAAGTGATTTAAATGAGTTTTCATGAACATCGTGATCCACTGAGGGTGATGTAGTCAAGGTTTTGTCAGATGATTTGTAATTGTCTTTATCGATGTTATATTCATCGTCATCAGGTTCTTCATAATCTTCAGTAGACGTATTTGATGCTTCGGTTTCGCTGTGTTTAGTTCTTTTAGCTTCAGCTATTGGATAATGCTCTGATCCTTCATTTATAGGACGTTTATCACCAGTTTGATTTGTTAACAGTTTTAGTGGGTTAACGATAGGTTTAAATATCGCATTTAGAGTCATGTCATTTGAATTTTGTACATCCTTTATCATTTTTACCTTTCTTTTTACAGCTGCAGCAGATTTTACTATTTGTTCCTTGAGGTTTCGTTCCATTGTTAAGAATTCCGCTCTGTTTGACTTCTCTAATGAAACTGAATGGTTGGTAACGTTACAGCTATATAAAAAGTTTAGTCCATTACTATGAATGTATCAAACTTCATGCGATAACAGCCTTTGTTTCGTTCACAATCCTTATTGATGACCACATAACTATAAGGTTTACTCCACACAGTTGAACACATTTCACGAAACTGCATCCATGACATATCAGACCCAACATGTTCATCGTAAACGTGTCTTAGATTTACATCATCTTGCTTGAACAATATAATAAGATTAGCATTATCTCTTACTAGTTGTTTGGGTATTTTAGTGTAAGTTTGATTCATATAAAAACAATCAATGTTCTTATGTCGACCCATAGCGAAATAATCGCGTATATTGTTTTGATTTTCACAAGCAACATCGTCAAATATGATAATTGAGTCAGGCAACGCTTCGTGGGGACTTAAAATTTCACTGTTATGATTATACTTGTAATAAGATGTGCCGGCAACATTTTCCAATACTTTTTCTAAAAATACGTATTTGGGTTGGTATAGTGACTTTGAGTATACATAAAGATTACGAAAACGTGGTCCATCCCTATGTAACAAAAGACTAATAACTAAATTAGTCTTCCCACAGTTCGATGGACCACACACGATACTGCGTATAGTATTTGGCAATAAATTCCCATGACGCCTAGTTTTATTCGATTCTGCAGGACAGATGCATTCTAATTTGAGTGATTCTTTTTGTTTCAGAAATCTCATTACAGTTTTTACTCGACCGTTCTGGTTGATGGATTTAAACGAAATGATGGAAAATCAGACATATCAATAAATTAAAGCTAGGTAATGGCTGTCCACCGATATTGTAGGTATTAGTTACCATATTGTATAGAAACGAAACGACGAAACAACGAAAGTATGTAGAAACTTATTATGTTAGTTGAAGGAGTGAACGCAAAATCCATGAACGTCTTGTATAATAATGGACAGGATGGATCAGCGGAAGGTTGTGTAGGCAAACGAGTTTTTGAAATAATTAGTGTATGTGTGTACGTGCACCGTTTTATCATCGGTCGTTGAAAGAACAGGTATGTTTTCATGTCAATAATTTAAATTGGGGAGGCTAAATCGCGACGCCGTTTTTAAAGGCGTCGTGAGCTAGCCTTCCCAATTTATTTACTACTTATCGTACCAGATAAATACCTAGCAGGTAAAAATAAATATACAAAATCGTATCAGTCAATAGTGTAATTTATAACTCAAGAACGGCTGGACCGATTTCACTAAAAATAATATTAAATTAGGTATTTATTCCGCCATTTGCCGCAATTGACACCTCATGTTACACATAAATTGACTGGTTGGTACGAAGTTCGCCGGGGCAGCTTAGAAACCAAGATTCCAATACTGCAATTATCTCGCACGAATTTATTTGTTTCCGAAGTTAGCTTACTGAATTCACCGCAACTGCACAGTGGTTACATTTGAAATATTATAATAGAGATTCCGAACAAAGTTGGTTCGCTTGCATAAATTGCGCCAATTCAACTTGCGCGTTAGCATCGCGCACGTACTAACATTAGTTAAGTGAGACTGCTGATTGTGCCCATTATTAGTTGTAAAAAACATAGAGCTAGAGAGGGTTTTGTTTTAATTTATTACTAAGTTTGCCAAATGAGTGTAAAGAGGTAGCGCACTTTGGTGCTTATATTCTCGTAACTTTCATTATAATTGTTCGAAAATCAGGACCTTTTTTTTTAGTTTTAGAGTGCATTTTAAACGCCTGTATGGCTGCTTAGAAAATCTGACAGCGAACCCCTTTAAAGAAAGTGACATTTGTGATACATTCAATTTCAAAATCGTCAACGTACAAAAATAACGAAGCGACTTTGGAATTAAACTGTCACCCTATGTTACTTTGTATACGGGGCTAAGCTGTTAAAACACCTTCGATCGATCAAAAAACTTATTACTAGGTTACTTAAGAATACAAAGGTATTCCCAAAATCTGTTATGTGAAAATAGAATGAATAGTTGTTATAATTATGAGGAGTAGTTATAATGCTTTTACGAGAAACTTTTTCATACAATTAAATTATTTTAACTATGCAATATTATTCTAGGTTTCAGAACTGTATTTATTATACTTTATAAACTAAATGTAACCTAGTTCCCGGCTATCGGGTTTTGATAGTTATAATAATTTTAATAGTTTTGTTCGCGAAATGATATTTATTTGCCAATAAAATGTACTTCTCATTTCAACTTTATTACTGCACTTTATTGCAATTTTGATTGCTATGTTTCGTACTTATTTGGCTATTTATTTGAAAGGGGAATGTAATGTAATATACATAAATATGAGACGAAAAGTTTCAATATTGTTTTATAAAACTCAGCAAACTGCTTCTGCGGGTTCAACTATGAACTCTGGTATAAATTGTTATTTTGTATGGAAATGACATTTTAATCTAGTGTTCATCCCGCGTGTAACTTTTTATAAATAAGGGGGTTAGAATAGGAGTGCAACATAAATTCTGCTTCTAACGTTTGAAAAAAACCTTGAGATCTTAACCCTTCGAGTACGAATCGAGACACAATAGAAATCGATTGTCACGGCGGTCTCAAGTACCAACCACTTTGGGTTCCCCGAGAAAAAAATTGCGTAAAACCTAACAATGTGACTTATTAATGTACCTAGAGCTACGAGTAAGTACCTACAAGATCCTTTTTCTTTAGTCACGAATAAATAAAAATGTCCTGAACCTTACTGAATAGTAATGTTTTAGTGCATGGAAACGTCCACATGCCCCTATAAACGCGTGTACAGTCAGACGCAAAAATAATCGTTTAATGGTAAAAAATTCGCCAATATTTTTTTGCATTTTCACACAAAAGTCTTTCCACGCCAGCGTTTTTGGTTACATTACAATAATTTCAGTAAAGTGAATGTAGTAGGTACGCATTAGTTCTATCTACAAAAGAATTTTCCCCACACAAACTTTTTGTGAGTAATTGATTCAAGCAATAAATCCTTGCCAAAGAGTTGCATCTCTTCGTGAGCAGAATTTGGAAAATTGTAAAATTTCATATCATATTTTTATCAGTAAAAATCTTTTGTATGCAGTATGATAAAAAATGGCCTGCGGTTGAACGATTAATGGTTTTTAGATAAAAATTCATGCACCATAAATTCATTTTCTCTTTAGATTTGGATCATAAATTATCTCAAGACTTATATGAAAAAATATATTGTTACACTTATTGTGTATGTTGTAAGACTTGGAAGTAAGTATAGTCAAAAATTATACAAATTAATCATTATGGATCTCTGCATATCCTATCTACAATTCAATTACCAACAAAAATTTTAATTGTTTCACCAAAAAAGAAATTTAATAATTTTGTGTTTATCCGTTGTGAAGTACAAGCTATTTTTTTGTTTGGAACTAGATGGAGCAGTATCAAAAGTCCAAGGATATTTATTTACCCGACTGTACCCACGTCTTACATGTTCGCGTGACGAGTCCTGCCCCTGGAGCCAATAAACAATGTACCAACTTAAAGTTTTACCTTTCAGTAAAAATCCCTTGCGGTAACAACTCTGACAGTCTGTATTTATCGTGACCTGTGTTATTTTGTTGTTAATAAAACAAAGGAAGAAAGATTTGAATTTATACTGACAATAAAACAAAAGATGGTTTTCCTGATTTTTCTTGAAGTTTTGGTACTTAACTAGATTTAAAGTTTTTGAAAATAGCAAAGATTGACAAGGACAAACTGAACAAGAAGTTTCAAACTATGATGGTAAGTAACAGAATAATATTATTGACGGGATATAAACTATTAAAGGTTCTTACATGCCATGGTACCTTTAAAGTCATCACTTAGTTCTGAGTGCAGGTACGAGCACATTAAGATCTAAATAGTTAGGTATTTCTTTGTATTCTTGTCTTGTTGGTTGCCCAAAATGTAACTATACAGTTTTCAATTTCTTACCGAATAGAGTCGCTTCTCAAGTGGGTTCGAGTCCAGCTATAGGAAGTTCGATTTTTTCAAGTTGTTTATTTAAAAAAAAACAGTTATCTGCGTTACTAATTACCACTATAATTTATTATAGACAAATAATGAATCCACTACCGTATTTCCTTTCGTTCAGCGAATACTAAAAAAGTTTCGCGTTATTGAAAATACATTAATGTTATGCAATATAGAAGCCTCTCAATCTTGCACGTGTGTTTTGTATTGACAGTGTTGCTATTTCTTTCCCACTATGTATTCGGCACGCGGAATCGAATTAACCCTTTACCCACTTTGGTGTCAGGAAATAAGGCTTATGCTTCACTTGCAAAATACTAGTATTTCTAGAAATGTAAACGTTTGAAACAGTAGAAAGATATTTTGAAGTTGTATGTTTTAGATACGTAACTGATAAATTTTATAAACTATACATTGTGACGTAAATAATTGCTTCTATTTCATTTAAAAAAGCTCTTATCATCATTATTATTACCTACGTGAACGTTAGTCCAATACTAGAAATGCTCCTACAATACTTTGTACACGCCTCAGTCCAAGATATGCTATTCTTCCTTCTAGCAGTGGTGACTGATCTGATTATAATTATGATAACAGCACTTAGGTACAAATCTATCTAATCTATCGTGGTTATTTCCAATCGAACAGTTGACAAACAGCGTTTTGACAGTTGATAAGTAGAATCTCAATTACTGGCGGTCTCTAATCCCCTATGCTGGAGAAGAACTGAGAATTTTCCCATAAAAATACTAGTGTACACTCTTGTACCTCCACCCTAATACTTCCTATTTCGACCCCATCGATATAATGCAATAAGTTTTATTGCGGTGCCTATTGGTCGGCGTCGGAACAACACGAAGATAATATTAATCGCCGCGGGGAATTATGGCTTTCAGCTGTAATTGGGCAACCGTTTCCAAATTATTGCCGGGTATAATTAATGGTGTTTATTAAGGTGATTCTTAATCCGATTATTGAGGTGAGCAAAGTGTTACTATGATCAAAACGTAGTTTCCAAACGTTAAGTAACAGTTTCTCATGTGGAGTTTCTCTGTCTTGTTTAATATGGATAAAGATGTTGTACGGAATCAAGTAATGCATGATAACGCAAAACTGGACTGTCATGTGAAAACGCATTCGAACAATTCCTTTGAATTACAACAATTGTTTACAACGTTAAGCCTAGGTGCAGACCACCGACTTTTAGTTGGCCGATAGTTGGGCCTGGTTCTAATTTGTATGAAGAATCGGCCAATCCAACTATCGGCCAACTAAAAATCGGAGGGTTGCGCCTAGGCTAATACTGCATTTAATATACTTATAACGTATACCTACTACTAAACGGGATCCTGCAAAAAACTTGATGTTTCCGTGGGAACAAACCTTTACATGACTTGTGATCACCATTGTCAAAACAACCGTTTTTTATCAAATTATTTTTATAGTTTTAACCTACATCTTCAACGTCCTCCTTACTAAGAATTATGTAAGTCATCTTATGTTAGTGACCTACTGAAAAATAAACTCAAACCTCCAGTTTCAAATAAATTAAATAACTTACTTTTTCATTAGAGTGTTATTTTCGTTAGTTTTATCCAAAAATCTACGATAGGTATTTGATTCTTGGAGGACACCCAACACTACGTTATCAAACTCCGCTGTCCGCTCAGTTCCACGTTATCACTTCGACAATTTTAACAGCATTGGCAAAGTGATATCTCTAAATTAAATTCCAACTAGAGATATGATTTTAATAAAATGTTAAAACTCAAACAAACTGGACTAAGACCAACTCATTAGCACTTCTGCACCGGAGTTCTCCAGAACTCACCGACTTTGCTTTAAGAACTGGAACTTAATGTTTCTCAATCTTACTGACGAGATAAAAACTGGCAAACTCTGTGTAAACTCCTGGGATGGTACAGTTTGGTTGCGAAAGTAACTAAAGAACAGGTAAATTGAGAAAAGATATGATCTGGATTAACAGTCAGATAATCCGTACTCAGTTAAAAGGTACATGGTAGCAATCCCGTAGACCTAATGTTAATGACCATGAAAGCTTAAAAAAATAGATATGAGAAATGATCTCACATTTCTAGTATTTTCAAATCTGCTTTTCAAATCTAGTCCAGTTGAGTCTACACTCAAGGAGTGGCAGCATTTGACTTTGTTAATGAACAAGGTTTAACATGACATTAGAACTCTTGATGACCTTTCTGAAACTATATTGACAGACCGCCAATAAAACAGTTACAAAGTGTTCTGTGGCCAATAACTACTCTTGTGTGTCTAAAAACCTAAAATCTCGCTACCAATTGTACGTAAAATGGCCTTAAAACTATTATTTTAAGATCTGCAATAGAATTAACATTTCGCTAAAGAAGCTCATAAAGATTTGCATAAAGCGTTGTGCAGCAGTAAGTAATATCGGAAACAAAGCGCTAGGATTCCATGTACGAACAACAAAGGCTTTGGGGATTCCAGATATTCGCGGGGTATTCCAGATTCCTAAATATTTAGGATATGGAAGGAACATTCTATAGAGCACCATGACAATGCAAATTCCTGGTCCCCAATAACAAGATCATTTCAGTTATTAGTCCTAAGAAAATTATAGGAATGGACAGAGAAATGAAACCCCTTGGGTGATCTTGTGAAGTAAGCAGCATTGTATACACTTTGCTGAAGAATAACACCTATTACAATTTAGTTCGTGTGTAACACTGTGCGTCCACGCGCACTATGAGACCTCATAGTAATGTTTGTGAATACGTATGTAACTTTGTATTTACTTGCGTTTTACCATTTACATATTATAAAAAAAACGCACCTTATTCTATAAATAAATTAACCCAAATATATCGAATCTCATTTATGAAGTGGAACCTATTGACACTTGCAAATTATGTCCCCAAATAGACGTTCTCATAATAATGTATCCTGTAAACTGGTTCCAGTTAAAATAAGTGACAGTTTGACAACTCGAGACAAAGAGTTTCCTCATAAAATTCAGTCACATTCCCTCGTACAATATAATTTCAAAACGTAAGAACGTGACAAGTATAAGGACTGTGTGCGACTATGTTTCTTGCTGAAGCCATCTGGCAATCTCCTTTTATATCTTTAAGTACAGAATAATTTAATAAAAGGCTTTAATTGCAAGTTCTGTGTTAAAATGTTTCCAAGGATTTCTCGGTTTTAATGATGTATGTAACGTTGTAGCAGCAATGTAACATTGTAACAGTGTGCTACGGTCGGATACATTTTCATACGGTAAAACGACACGCTATTCGGGTCTGAAGGGAAAATCTGTTTTTGGTTTGGTTCCAATTTGGTCGTGTATAGTTGATCAAATTAGCGTTCTTTTAGCATGATTTAGCATGAAAAGGTGAACAAAACATAGGCAAAGTTCTTTCACGAGATTTTGACGTTGAAATACTTCTCAGAAATTCGTTTGGTGAGCGCGTTCACGTCCAATACTCAAGTCGGGTTTGATTCAACACCCTGTACACAATAGAGCTCAAAAGGCTGTATAACCTTTGCCATTGTTTGTTCGCTGGCTTCATTTCAATTTCGTCTCTGTTAGAAGCGAATATTATTTCAATTTAAGTGCTTCTCTTTATATTCGTTACTCGTTCAGTTTCTCAGTATTCAGAGTGTTAAGATACACATAAATAAATAGTTTATAACCTTTTGTTTCCAACCAGACTGTTGTAGGTTGAAAATATAAACAACAAAGGACCCCAAGCCAAACTATTCATAACAATACACTTGTACTTACCTAACAGTTAGCTGAATGTGAATATTTACACTAAAAAGTGGATTTTTTTTATCACAAGACAATTTAATCTATCTGTAGATAGTGTTGTTGTGAGACGACATTACGGTTTTTAATATTTAAAATTTAAATAGTGATCTACTCGTAGATAAACATTTTATAAAGGAAAGCTTTTTACAGAGCTTTCAAAACAAAACAATGTCCCTAGTTGTCTCAACAACTACTTAAGTGTTTGTTTTATTGAATTCAAAACAAATAATAATAATCCTTATTTTAGGCAAATCAATAGTGGTTTGCTGCACAATTCGTAATAACGTAATGTAACACGTTTAAAAACTTTTTTAAATGTCCGATACCCATGTTAAACGTAACATTTCCTGGCAAACTCCATTAAAATCATGCATTCGCTGACATTTTAATATAATAATCAGACCTGCCAAAAGTTTTGCAGCCAATTTATGGCCTGTTCAACCCTACCATTGTATGTTGCGACTCGTCCCATTTCGGGGGCGAACAACCCTCGAGTTTCATTCAGTTGTTTTCCAGCTATGGCGGGAACGGCCGCGTGCTCGCTTCGGGAAAACTTATTACGCGGTCGAACCTTGCCGCGTTTATAAACGATGTAAACAGTTACAATATCGTACTAGGAATTTTAATACCTTAATGTGACAAAGTCCTTAATGAACAGTGGAAAAGTTAGTATTTTTTTGGATGTTAGCAAAGAGTGAAATTGATTTTTGGGTGGATGTTTTAAAGTGTTATTGATAGTGATGGATGGACAGGAGAGATAGATGCCGCTTCCAATATGCTCTGCTATGTAAGTTATGTAACTAAGTTAAATAGTTTTCATCCTATTTAGTCTTTAGTAGAGTTGACCACGTTACTTTCTTTATTGATTAAAAAACAAATAATTTTGACAAATTGAAACCTATCAAATAATTTCGATCACTGCCTATTAGGAGGCATTAGAATTTATTTATTAATATTAAGGAAACAAACAATCTTCATACACAGATAAAAATCACACAAAAAAGATAAATCAGCAAAGATTCCAAAGAATGAGGTTCCATAACTAATTTTCAATACAATTTTAGAGAGTTAAATTATTAGCCACGTTGTCAAGAAGCATGTAACTTCACTTTTCGTTTTTTACAAACATAATTATGTAGAAAAGCAACATTACAGTACAGCCTACAGAGGGTCTAGTGTGAGTTTAAATTAAACGCGCTTACTAGTGAGCTCACGTCAAAAAATTACATTAAATGTATGACGGATTGTACAGCACCCCTAGCGGGAAACGTTCGAAAACAAAAATTTTCATACATTTTTCCTACACAATTATTATTTTTGCTTAGAAGGCGAGATTAATATACCACTGAATCTGAAATTCATGATGAAAGACTTAATATTGAAATAACACATTTTATGAAATTGAATGTGATTCTGAAAGTTTATTCTATTAGTTGTTTTAATGAATATTAATTATAATAATGTAAGCAACAATGGCGGCTCTGGTATTGGCCGATTTATTTTCTAAGAAATAGCATTGAATACCTTTTTTAATTAAAACATTATTATTGTTCTATTTTTACCTATTGTAAAAGTAAACATAGGCTCTTTTCTAATTGTTCTACTATTTTGTTTTTCGCTCACCCAAACAATAGTCTATGGTTTCGGTTTCTTTCTCCCTTTTCTTTGATTGTTTATATATTTTTATTTATATTAAGTCCATTTAGCAGAGCCTTTTTTCTTTCATTTATAATGTTTTTTATAAATCCCAATTGATAAAATACATTATAAATAGCTATAAAAAGCTTTTTACAGACGTAAGAGCTTGAAATACGATGCACACTATGATGAAAAAACCTAACAGTATATTCTTAGCGCAAACACTATGAAAACGTCGACTATTTTAATATTAATGAACTACCCACAACGATATCGTTACAAAGTTCCACTTTAAAATTTCGTTAGAGTTTGTGAAATATTTCAAAATTAACAAACTACCCTCACTTTCATGACGGCATGAACGTGACGCTTTTGGCGAAGCTTAACAGCTTTCACGGTATAAAAAGGATCTCTTGAGTATACAGGGTTATTTGGAAAACACCAGTTCCCTCGCAGGAGTAGATAGCTGTCAACATTATGCAAAAACATTTGTGCTAAGGCTGGATTTCACCATCTTCTTTAACTTTGTCAAACGTCACAAATCTGTCAAACTCCATACTAAAACACTGCTTATCATTACAGTTAGGTGATGCAACTCAAGCTAAGGCTGAGTTGCACCATCTTACTTTGACTTTAACAAACGTCAAAAATCTGTCAAACTCCATACATAAAACGCCGGTTATCGTTATAGTTACGGTTAAAATTAGGTGATGCTACTCAACCTAAGAGGTTTTATATAGTAACTCAACAAAAATATTTTTCAAGTTTTCATGGTGTCGGGGAGGCTAATCGAGCAATGAAAACTCATCTCATTATGTGAACGGACGATAATATAATCAAACTGTACTTACGGCGGCTTTCTTACAAAATAATCATGTCGACAACTTGTATTTAAGACAATTGACAACATGTCAAAAATCGAGGACTCATGTCGGCGGGTCGGCGGGTGTGGTATGTAGACTAAGGCTGAGTTGCACCACCTTATTTAAACCGTAACTAGAACAATAACCGATGTTTTTTGTATGAAGTTTGACAGATTTTTGACGTTTGTCAAAGTCAAAGTAACATGGTGCAACCCAGCCTAAATTACGTGTGTTTAATATACAGGGCGTTATTTGGCAAAAAAAGAGGTTGATTCACTGTCGTCGTACATATTAACAGCGTTTAATCGCTGGCGGATATTAACGTATAGGCTATAAATATTTATTGTTCCCGCTCAGGGCTCGGAATGAAGTGGATGTAATTTGGAATATGTAATCCCTATTTTCCTGGAATTAATACATACTAAACCAAACGTTTGTACATTGCCGCAGGATGCTTACGGTTATCCGATTGTTAGGTGATTAATATCTGTCGCACGATATAATTAATTGGTTCTATCCTAAATGACTTGAACTTCTGTATCAGGTATTGTCGTATATCTGAAGTAGAATCACTTTCGCACTTGTAATCTTATAGTAATATCGTTTCATCCACGAAGACGCGCCCCACCATTTTTCCGTGAATATTTGAGTGTTATCGGTACACGCTAAATCATCCACGAGTGCACACACACACTACAATAATGACGCTCGGATTGCTCGGATCAAACTTCCCGCACCCCGCGCTTCCCTCGACCAAAAACTGGTGGGGCGCGTCTTCGTGGATGAAACGATCTAGGTATAACTTTCCTTGACTTGTAAGTTAGTCCAAAGCTGTCAACGTCGGACTGTCAATTCTAAACAGCAAGTTCGTTCCATCGACAGCTGAATTACAGTTAATATAACCACTCGATATTTGAGACGACAGTAGCCCAATGATGTTGTCTGAATGCCAATTCCGAACTCGCCGAGTGTCGGTAGTTGGACTCTGTCGCCGCTGGACTATTGTGAACCCACTCAGAATATTTAGCTAGAAAAGTTTGCAATTTCTTTTAAATTAATAAACAAGAACAAGGGTGGCAGAGCAGGCTTTATTTAGGACATGTATAAATGCCCTGAAAAGGCCCTACAAAATACAATAGCTCTTTCTTCGATGATCCAGATTTTAAACTTTCAGAGCATCGATCAAAGCCCCCAGGTGTTCTTTCCCATTACAAATCCCTTACTTTCAAAATAAGCTGGCCACTTAAAAATAAGACAACTTAATTAAAACCTTAACAACACTTAACAGGTCGGTGGCACTGTTTGAAGAGTTTTAGGCCCGGCTTCCACCTAGGCGGAGCGGTGCGGAGCGGAGCAGAGAAGTTTTTCGAATAACCAGATTCCATTATTTTCACTTCTTATTTGTCACCACTCCGCCCCGCTTCGTTGGAAATGGATCGCGCGGAGAAGAGCGCAGAAGTGTCGGCTGCATTTGTTTTTCTTTAGAACTAGCGGCCGCCCGCAACGTCGTACGCGTGGATCCCGTTTTACCCCCTTAGGGGTTGAATTTTGCAAAATCCCATTTTAGTGAGCTTCTACGTTCTAAAAGGAACGCCCATGCAAAATTTGAGGCTCCTAGCCTTTGTAGTTTCTGAGTGAGTGAGTGAGTGAGTGAGTCAGTGAACCTTTCGCTTTTAGATTTTATAGCGGCGGCGGCGCAGCGCGGAGCGGAGACAGAAGTGTAAACAATGAAATCTGATTGGTTATTCAACACACTTCTCTGCTCCGCTCCGCTTTGGTGGAAAACGGGCCTTACTTCCCATGGCTCCTGTCCGATACCAGGTATTACGGGTCCTATTTTTCTTGTAATTAAATTCGGTGCGGGTCGCTGGATGGACGTGAATTTCCCTGAGGGCCCACTGAGCTCTGTGTGGTCTCTTGATCCTCAATGTAGAACCACAGTCTACAGTACACCAGTCTATATTTTTGTGGCAAAATAACCCCTGTTACAACCACATAAAGTACAGGTTTTGAAGTTAAGTGTGGACACCGCGCGCCACTGAAGGATTCTTTTGAAGTACAACAACTTTTAGTTGTACAATGGTTTTGAACTAAAATCTTTGATTAGTTTTATTTCAGTTCAAAGGGTGATGCTTTTATAAGGTACCCAATACTCTCTTAAAGCTATCAATGAAATAGTATAATAAACTATAACATAATACCCAAAAACGCATTTAATCATAGGAAGTTCCGTGACAATTATTGTGCGAACCATCTGAATTATTTTCATCTTAATTAAATATTATATTTATCTACTAAACCATGATTCTGATATCGTTTTCATTAAATAATTCCACAATAATTTGTTACTTTAGTAGTGTTTAGCGAAATTCCAGAACTTGAGGAAGACAAGTTTATCATATCATAAGTACTAATAAAATTATGCTGCAGGCACAAGACATTCTACAGAACCACAAAGAAGAAAAAGTCAGATGGCCCAACCCAAATCGAAAAATAGTCGTGTCAATTTTTGCCTATCTTTTCCTTTGAAAGAGGACGCATAATCGCCTGATCGCCTGTTCTTTTTACATCGTTCCATTGTTTTCGAATCCTAAATGTATCTGCTTTTGTTTTACTGCCTACGTTTTTCTGCATAGAATAGTTGCCAATGATTCTTATGTATAACATAATAGAGTACATTATCTGTCCAACATTTTACTAGTTAACATAGGATGGCGTAGAGCCAGGTCATAACATAGATAACTAATCTCAAATCTCTTTTTGCCACCAAGACAGCCATTTAAGTCCTTTGAATGGGCTTAATCGCTTGAACTAGTCATAATTAGTATAGTTTTGGTACAACTGAACAGTACTTTTTAGTAACGTTTTATTTTAAGTCTTGTGTAGTAGAAAAATTTAAGTAGGGTTGATTTAAAACTGCTTTCTCTCTGCTCATTTACTCTTACTTTTGTTTGCCATAATAATATAACAATCATATATCAATGTTAAGTATAATATTATTATGGCACCTTATCTATAGGTTTAGCGTTTAACCACAGAATAATAATAAGTACTACGTACAGAAGTTTTACTTCGCGAAGGTATTTAAAAAAAAGTATGCTCAATGTCATTAACAATATGGTGTAATTTAGCCTGTCTCAAGAGTCACGCACCATTTTGTTGACAAACGTCAGTGATCAGCACGGCGCCGAAGCTATAGGGCTGACTTCGGTAAAATGATGTGACGTGAGGTGCCAAACTGCGGAAAATGGCGGAGGAAATATATGATTTAGCATGAATTATCATGAATAATATTAACTACCTACTTATTTACCTCTCAGTGTCTTGAGGCAACTTAAAAAAGTACATTCTGTGTTTTTATTATTATTTAGGCAGTTAAATACTGCACAGTATTTAGTACACCATTTTCTTTATTTTCTTCCATCATACACAAGAATACGCGTGCGTGAGTCAATGTTCGCTCGTATGTGAAGCCTTGTCGAATCCTGTAGGTGGGCCATCGTGCGTGTTTTGTTTTCGACGTAAACTCGCGGAGATGAACAGGCCTGGTTTAACTCTGTCAGTACCTGAGGTAAGGGAGCGGCACGGGAATGGTGTCTATGACATATTATGACGTAACAGAGCATATAAATCTGAAGCCTCGCTGACATTTGACGTAACAAAAAACACCCTCCCGAGCCGCTCCCATACCTCAGGCAATGACTGATCATGCGCTAGATTTATACTAATTATGCTACGATAATGAAAAATCGACTGTCAATTGTACTTTAATTGTGATGTAGACGAGCTGTAAAGTATCATTTGTTTTGTTTTGTATCGAAAACAGAAGCCGTTAATTCATCAACTTCATCCATCGCCAGGCAATTTATAAAATAGGTTCTCTATTTTGGTCTATTCTGAACATAAATAATACTTACAGCGTATAAATCAAAACCACGTAATCACTAGGCTGATAATTTTGCTGTATTGCGGTTTTGTAAATACAATAATACATTTAGAAGACTGCTGGTTCACCAAACACATTCATTTGTTTTGGTTAACGAAATTACTATAGATTGTTGTTTATGTCCCGCATCAGGTTAATTGAAACAAACTAGAGACACAATTATTTACCTATTATGCTTAATTACATAGAAAACACCCAGACAATGAATATAAACACACCTATTTGTATACGGGGATATCAAACCCACGACTTCTAGGTTTTTTCACCGTTACTGGATGAATACGGTAATATAAGTTATAGACAAACTGTATGCATAGGTACTTAATCCTACTAATATTATAAAATGCGAAAGTTTGTGTGGGTATAATATACATGTACGTTTGTCACTCTTTCACGCAAAAACTACTGAAAGGATTTTGATGAAACTTTACAGTATATTTTTCATATATCAGAATAACATATTTGTAACGATCTTTTACAAGCTAAGTTTCTTCCAAGCGAAGCCGTGGGCTTAAACTAGTATATGCATAATTTCATGTATGTGTGTCAAATCCACTTTCGGGTTTATAACAGTCTTCGTTTGTCATGTACGTATTTACAAACTAATTAAGAACTAAAAGCCAACTAGGTTATTATCTTATGCAATCACATTTAGACCCAGCTTTTGCACTTCGCCGCGTTTGCGACGAACACACTCCAAAGTTCTACTGCAGGCCATAACAGCTGATTATTCTGTCTTGCTTCCTCGTGGGTTAAATTGCCATGTGTGATAGAGACGACAGACGCGAACGTTATCTGAACCTAACCACGGAATCAATTAAACAAAAACGATTGTGAAGTAGATAATAATAGAAACGAGATCTCAAACGCAACTTGAGTCCTCAGCAATGTCATGGGGAATAAAGCGGGAAGTTACCACTTCTGACAAGTTATTTTTGTATGTGAGGACTGAAAACTCTTCCAGATTTGAGAACGAAATCTGAGAGGTCATCATGACGGATTATGCCTAAAATAAAATATATTTAAAGTCATTACGTTACTTTAGTAATTACGGCGTTAGTATGTATTGTTATGATTATTTATTTATTAGCGGCCGCTCGCGACTTCGTACGCGTGAATCCCGTTTTGCCCCTCTTAGGGGTGGAATTTCGTAAAATACGTTCTTAGAAAGCACCTACGTCAGTACCTACCTAATATTGCTGTAGACAGATCATGATGAATGAGATGTTACGACAACTGAGTAATCGCCCGCAAGGACCAGTGAAACTCAATACACATTCAATCAAAAATCACCCCTAAAGTTCATTTATTTCAGGGCATAATTGCTCGAACACTAAACTGTATTTAAGACCCACATATATCGTGCTTCACCCTGGATCGTTGCTCTACTCTGCAAATAAATGCAGCACTTACCCTCTAGCACAGTGGTTCTCAACTTTTTTGGACCAGTAGGTCTAGGATGCGCGCCGCGATAAGCGGTTATCACGGCATTTCATCGATTTTGCCCATACATTTTGATTTCGATAAAGTATATCACAGCGCGCATCCTAGCCCGGCTGGGCCCACTTTATATCGATACCAGTTATAGGGTAAACTGTCAGTCATTGGACACTTAAGGGCCATGTAATCCAGTTAATGGACAGTTATTATTTGGTTAATTTATTAAAAATAGCATTTCTATTTCAACAACTTAGTAGCATTTCGAGATTTCATTAGATTCCGACTGATGGAGATAAAAAGGCATTAAGTTGTCCATTTGAAGTAATAATATTTTTAAGGACGTTCAAGGGTGTTTTATCCAATGACTGGAAGTTTACCCTATAAAAAAAAAAGCATGACATGTTATTTAGGAGAGTAAAAATCTCATCCTTTTTTTATTAATGTACTTTTTAAGCTTGTATTCTTCTCTTCTTGATTTTGATTTTAAATTTACTCAAACCCTCTCATATCATGACACGCGGAGGTTTATAGCTCGCGGTATTTTCCCAACAAGGGCTCTCAACCAGTAGGTTGGGAACCCCTGCTCTAGCAGGACATTAATAGCCTTAGACAGCTCGTTTGCTAACACGGCATAACAATCTAGTCGTTAGTAGAGTCCGCTTTGAGCCTATTCTTAGATTAAGACCTAGATTTATTGCTGCCCCGTTCGTATTTAGCTAGTGACGTAGTCAAATAGCGAAAGGATTCGGGAAAAGCTATTCGTTAGTGGCGAAATGAAACAATGGGATCAGAGCTAAGTGACATTTGGTACTTAATCTTACTAATTTTGTTAAGGCTAAAAAATCTCGGCCTGATTTTGGAAGTAACTCTTTGTCGTATAATATGAAAACGTTGAGACAACAAATTGAGTTTCTTTTGACGGAGAAAAAATTTAAAATTACTTAGGTATGCATTTTGCTCCCTTTATCCTATTTTGTGTACGTGAGTGTGATTATTATGTATTTCGGAGTTTGTATTTGCAAATCTCGTCTCCACTGATAGTGCAGTGAATTTCGCGAAGTTTGTATCGAATTATATCGACTTGAACCATTTACCGCAAATTTCGGACACATCTCAGCATGCACTAGCGGAGGTTGTAATAAGGGTGGGTGCAAACTTGATTGAGTTTCGATTCGGTTTCACGTTGCTTTGTTGAGACTGTTCTCAGGATACGGGCTAGATTTATTGTGGAACTGAACTGATACTGAATCGTGCAGTGCAGTATCGGTAAATACGTGCTAAATTGGATGACATCTAAGATCGGTCATCCAATTTAGGGCGTTAGGAGTTAAGCACTGTTAGGTACTTTGGTTAGTCTACCTACTATCAAGGTAAACTGCCAATTAATTTTGTGTCTCAATTAATGTTGTGTCAAACCAATTGTGTGTCTCTTACTAACCTATAATTTTTAAGTACTTATTTACTAACACTATGATCTGTATGTGGTCGAAATAAATAAATTTATTATTATTATAATAAAGTTAGGCAATCAAAAGTAAATACAAATAGTGTTTATGCGAATAGCTCCTATCAGTTGTAGTGTCATGAATAGTGTACTTAAAAGCTTTAAGCCATTTTACAACAATAAAATAGGTTTTATTCTATTTGTGTACCAACGCAAAGCCTACCTAAGCCTAACAATTTTCGTACCAACGCAAAGCCTACCTAAGCCTAAGGGCCCTCGCCCACGGTGACTTTTTGTAGCGATGCACTCGGGTTCGCGCGTTAGTAGCGCGTTGGCATCACTTCTGCAGTGCGTTGCAAATGCGACTAACGCGCGTTAGTGTTTTTAATAAACCTACTTGAAATAAAACCAAAAACCTATCACATGGTCTCTGTCGTGACAGACGTGTTCCCTGAAGTGGCAAATCGTCTGTGTCGCAGGCAAATTGGTAAAATATCAGAGGTACTACAAAAAGGTTTCGATATATTAAACTCTTTTGTCTCTGTCACAGTCCGTGACGGAATGCAGATAGACAGAGCTGACGTATCGATGCTGTCTGGATTATTCCAAACCTGGAGGATTATTCCGATAAATGTTATTCGAAGTTTCGAATGCTGCCATCCTATTCACGCAAAGCGAGATGCTATCATGAGTGTCTGAAACAGATTGACCCCAAACTACGAAAACAGCATTTCGGAGTAGCTGCTGAACCGATCGCGGGTAAGAGCGGTCCGAATCCGATCCGTATCCGTCAAAATACAAGTAGATACTAGAGAAGAACTACCATAATAATTAATAGTTGTACGTCTACCCGTATTTTCACGGATTCGGATCGGACGTTGTGTAAAACTTTCTTATGATAGAGACACTAAAAAAACATTTGCGTCTATGCCAAGCTTTACCCTGTTTCTAAACTGAAACTAATTTGTCCTGAAGTATGGTTGGAAATAACACAAATTATCCATTACTGTCTTTTTTTTTATTCATCACGTTATCATAATAAAATAAATAAATAAATATCCTTGGACATTTTACACTGCGCTTCTAGTCCCAAACTAAGCAAAGCTTGTACTATGGGTACTAGACAACGGATATAAACATACTTAAATACTTTTTTTTTGTAAATACATACTTATTATACATAGAAAACACCCAGTCCAATACAAACAAATATGTTCATGCACACAAATGTTTGTACTGTGCGGGAATCGAACCCGCTACCTCCGGAATAGTTGTCCGTTTCGAACCACTACACCAAACGGCCGATAATATTATGTATTCATTCATTGTCTTTATAAGATAAGGAATAAACTGAAATTCAAATTATTTATTAGTAGCAAGGACCTTTTCAGGACACTAGTACTTGTCCCACATATCTAACTTATCTTACCACAACTTCGGGACTAGATATCAGCTGGTGCTGAGAAAAAGTGGCGTAAAAGTTCACAATGGGTCAGGTCAGGAACAGAATTAAGTTTCGACACATTGAGTTATAATGTACTACGTACTAGAGAAGACATGTCAACTAGACTGTTTCTGGCACGCAAACAGGTCCATGGACCGAAATTCAATTAGTATGTGCTCAGCGGTTGCTGTGACAACACGCTTGAGTGCAGTTTTGTTTTTTGAAATATGCCATCCTATAGACGAAAATACTGTTCAAATAACCCCAGATACATATTAAGTAAAAATCAAGGAATGACTTTTTACCATTAAGTTGTACATTTATGCACTTAAAACACTAATTTAATTTTAATTTGTTAATTACAAGGCGTCACCGCGGCGGCAGCCATTTTAAGAAAATTTCAAAGAATAAAAATCGCAGACTTGACACTGACGCATAAATTAGTATACGAAAGGAAGGTTAAATACAGCAATAAAAAGATTTTTTTTTAGATTATAAGCACTTTGTATTGCACAAATTACTAATAGTCCCGTCCAGCCCCTAGTGTTAAGCTAAATAAACTTGGGTTACGGGTGGGCTCACACAATAGTCGTGCGGCATCATGGATCAGTGAGATTGTTTGAATCTCACTGCTGTTGTTCGTATGCGACTGGTTAGTTAGTAAATCACCCTAATTATTGACACCTAGCTCACGAGATAGGCTAAAATTATAATAATTGTACAGTGTGTCTGGTCACCAGTGTCCGACCCGTTTAGGGCGCAATAATATGATCAATTTAATCGACAAATCTAGTATTAAAAAATTACAGCTATTTTAATTTTTTTAGTTTCTGAGTCCGGATGGATTCATTTATTTACCAAATCTACCGATGTACAGGACCTATGAGTATAAAAGTGATTCGTTCGACAGCTGAAAAAGTAAGCAATACGTTGTCATCAAAAGCTTCCATTTAAATTTCTTAGAAACACTTGAACGTAAAAAAAATGATGCTTCTTTTTAGATTTTTCAATGTTACAAAAAACTAGAAAGTTTTACATTTTTAGATGCACTAAGTCATTACCTAAAAACTGATATACCTTGGCTTTAAATCAACTAGTCTAGGTGCTAGCTACACAGGAGATGCAGCGGTGAAAAGGAGAGGTGGGAATAGTCCCGTAACTTCTACCTCACAGCTATTATACGTGTACTCAACCACTGAGTTAGTTAACAATAGAGACAATAAAATAACTGAAAGTTTCTGACTTTCAGTTATTTTATTGGTTCTGGAATGAAGGGGTCATCCCTAGCTTTGTTCCTACCGTTACGAGTGGGAATTTTTCTAAAATCTCAAGATGGACTGACTGAAGATAGCAGGAAGACGCTGGGTGCAGGCCACTATCAACTGGGCGATGTGGAAATCATTAGAGGAGGCCTTTGTTCAGCAGTGGACGTCCAGTAGCTAAAATGATGATGACGATGTTTCCTTACAGTATCCAATTCAATAGGCAGAAACTAAACGTAAACGAAGTGTCGCCTCTGTAATGGTATCATTATCTATAACTCATAATATTTCGTGCGCTGTTGGATGACAGTTTTAAACTAGAGATGGGTAATTTTTTTATCGAATTAGAAAATACCAGTTAACGATTCTCAAGGCGATTATCGATTACATTAGATTTTAATCGGGAAGAAAAATAATTAATGGCTTAAGCATCAGTATGAAGCCCATACGCACTTGTAGCACAAGTAACACGATTAGCCTCAGTCCCCTCAGTTGTGAATTTGGAATCGCCAGTTGTAATTTTAAAATCCCATCACAGAGTGAAGTAACTAACACCAAAAAACGGCAGAGCGAAGTGATTTCGAATATAATAAAAGAAACGCACAATATAATAAAAGAAAATAATGTAAGTAGCTGAACCTTTTTGCTATTGAGCACCATGAAAATTTAACACAATTTAGCCGATTTGTTTATTTTCACAATCGATTCACAATGTCTATGATGAGGCGACCGCAGGAACGTCACTATTCGTGCAATCCTATCAATGAAGTACGACATTTTCTGGTGCAGATTTTATCGCCATAAATTATGAAACTTGATAGTCATGGATTTGACTGACAGCTGTCCGTCAAATTCCCGCCCCGCACCCCGCACTGTACAAATTTTGTTCGCGATGTCTGTTCTATACGTAGTAATATTACTTCAATGTTTCGACATAGACGTTATTTTTTCCAGTGTTCCGTAAATGACCCGCGGTAGGGCACCCCCAATCTGAAAAATTCGAGACATCCCGATCAGGACATGTTCAGAATAATTCAAACCGTCTTTTGTTTGTGTATCGGATAGTTTTGTTTAAACACATACATTGGGATTCTCAATTTAAGGCTTAGATTTATCGTGGTCCCAGCAAATCGAGTGGTAGGTAAATAAGGGCCGTATTTGCCCCGCACTGCTGAAATACACCCTTTACGTAAATATATTTTTCAGTATTCCTTACCTAATCCGAGATTGGGTTAGAATATCGGGTCATGTTCAGAATAACCCACGCGCTCTACGTTTGTGTATCGGACAGTTTTAAACGCATACATTCGGATTTTCAGATTAAGGCCTAGATTTATCGAGGCCCCAGCAGATCGAGTGGTGGGTAAATAAGGCCGTATTTTCCTCGCGATCAGGTACTCCAGATCAGGACATGTCCAGAATAACCCACGCGCTCTACATTTGAGTATCGGACAGTTTTATTTAAACGCATATATTCGGATTTTCAGATTAAGGCCTAGATTTATCGTGGCCCCAGCAGATCGAGTGGTGGGTAAATAAGGACCGGATTTACCCCGCGCAGACAAATGGTTCCGCACCGACATCGCTCCTCTAACTTCGCCGCAAGTTAATTCCATTGATTGAAATTAGGGCTGTGACGACCGAGTATGAATATTTTGAAGAATTATTTAGATGGTCAAAGTAAGAATAAAATAGTTACGTAATGAAGGGACATTAAATTTTATTTTATGATAAGAAGAAGGAATCGTATGTTTTGACACATAAACCTACTTAAAATAGTGCAATTAAAATAAGAATACAAAAATATCATAGTACTTAAGTATGTACTTACCAAAAAAGAAACGTGTGTTTTTGTCTGACTTTGTAAAACATGCTTTATCTAGAATAATATGTTTATTATAAAACACACGACCCACATTGTATAACATCAAGCTCATTTTGGAGACGAGACGTCGTCGTAATGGAGAAAAAATTCAATCACGGCACAAAATTTTACATAGTAACGTTCTTTTGTTTTTGGAGCTAAAATCTTTTTAGGACTCTTTCTTGTAACTTAAGTCATATTACCTCGCAAACTTTTTGTTTTAGTAACATTGGAACTGTCTGTTACTTACATTATACTGAAGCTTAGACTAAAGCAATAAAGGCAATCTTACATGTGAAAAATATACTGGGAAATAATTAGTAATATCCATGAATATTATTTTGAGATTTTTCTTATCTCTTTAGCTTTTAAAAGCTTTTAAACGATTACTTGTTGAAAATTTTATTGAATTAAATTATTGAATTCCTAATAAAAACACCATTTTTATCCCTATCAATGAAATTAATCGAAACAAACATTATCTTGAACATAAGTCGTGCGTTACTCTTGTTTATTTTGACGATATTTTGATTGTTACTTTTTGAT
Organism: Ostrinia nubilalis; assembly: GCF_963855985.1. NCBI lineage: Eukaryota > Metazoa > Arthropoda > Insecta > Lepidoptera > Crambidae > Ostrinia > Ostrinia nubilalis. The sequence continues at coordinate 4,083,997 of NC_087099.1, read as the reverse complement.
TAACTCAAATAGACTTACAATTGACAACCCTGCGATTCAACGATCAACCAGTTTAAGTTTACAGCGTATCACTCGGTAGTTTTGTTCCGTGAATATAGCTTAGCCGCTCCAGAAATCGGCCTTAATTGATCCGCTTCCTGGTCTTACTCTAAACCAGGGAAACTTAGCACACTCCGTCGAGAAGTTTATGTTTTAGCTTCAATTTGATAGTACAACTAAATTTTGACCTAAACTTAGGTACTCGCTTTTGGCAGCCCTACGAGGTTTCCGGTAATATTGTAATTCAGCTTATTAGTTTGCTCAAAGGATATGTGCTTGTTCACGTAGGCACGCGCGGGCGCGGGCGCGGGCGCGGGCGCGGGTAACGTCGCGAGCTCGTGTTCATATTGACGACCAGGCGTTCGCGCGATTGTGACGTATTGTCAGAGGTCGAATTATGGACGACGATCTTTTATTTTTAACCGAAAATTCATACCTAAAGTGGGAGATGCTAAAAATTAGAATTGGTGTTTTGTAACTATAAGGTGAGTTTAAAAAAAAGATTTTCTTAGTAAGTAATTTATAATTTTCAATCAAAATCAAATTCAAACAAGGTTCCTCTTTATTATTTAATTTAATTAATATTATCGTTATCAACTAAACAACATTTCTGTTCATATGATGACTTACTTTGCCAAATAGGAGTTCTAGCCTGAATAGCACTAATAAACTCTTCTGTATTGAACGACATGATAAAAACGTGCTATCGTTTCTAGCGACAAGATCAAACTGGTTGAACTTACCTGACGTCGTGAGTGAAACGCGCGCGCCGCCGCTAGTTTGACATGAACACACACAAACATCTTCACGCGTTGAAATTACCGCGAGCGCTCCGCGCGCGCCAGTCGCTAGCTTGCCCGCTAGTTAGACCGCACGTGCGTTTCGTACGTGAACACTTGGAATCACTACATATGTTTGATATTTCGTCACCGCGCCCGCGCCCGCGCCCGCGAGTCAACGTGTGCAAGCACTATGATATTGTCTGCGAAAGGGGCTGTCGGTTATGTTTAATTGTTTTAATCAATTTGTTTTAGAGATTTGTTTAATGAAATAATGTTATCTATTTAATAAGAACTGCATTTATTTGCTACGAGTGAGGTTACATTTATCTACTGTGATAACGTCGAGCTTAGTGAAAAAAGTAGAAAATGAAAAATCGGAAATTGATGTCTTTCACAAGAATAAGTTTCAGGTTTTTATGTCTTTCTAATAAAATTACTGTGTAATAAAAAAATACTTTTTGCCACAAACTGGTTTAAAGTTGCTATCTGAAAATGTATTAGTAATCTGTAAAACGAAAATTTTAAACATTTATTTTATCCTATCGTTTCTTTTTCTATCTGTCGTAACTGTACCTACATATCTTACAATACCATACAATGTTAATAGCATTGTTGTGTTCCGGCAGTTAGAGGTAAGATAGCCAGTTCCTCCGTGGTTGAGGATTCCGAGTGAAGCTCGCTTCCATCTTCGGCCTGATCATCACTTACCATCAGGTGAGATACAGGCAAAGAGCTTCCTCGTTGTGGATTAAAAAAACCTGACGATAATTTAGTTTAATTTCCGCATAATCATCAATTAACACATTTACTAATTAGGCAAGGTTCCGTTTGATTGATGATTTTCGTGCTGCTCAATAAATTTCACATTTCACAAATTATGACAAGTATCACTCGTTGATGTATGAGGTAATTAACACGGGTCTGATTGCATTAAAATGTGCGTGTGGTATATTAGTGGTAACCAACGGTTAATTGATGATAATCAGTGGTAATGTTGTAACTTTTAACCATACTGTTTAGAAAAGGTATAACATCGTATTGCTCGATTACTGCTCTGTTAAAATTTAAAAATATAATATTTTTATTACGACCATCATTTAGGTATCTACTTTCTTTTCGTACGAAAAGTTATAAACCCAAATTATATAAGTGAATGTGTGTAGGTTACACACAGTATACATGTTAAATTCCTTGTAGTGTTAAACCTACATAGTTGTTTGCCCCTAAACTGCAATAGTGGCGTAAGTCCACAAACAATAAATTCCCAAGATATCGGCAAACGTGCTTAAGTGGCCCAAACTTCAAACCATAGACACTAAGTTTTAACGACGCGCCGTAAAATATTCTGTGTGCATTAGCCTACTATGTCCGCCAGAGAGAACCGGGTAACTGAAAAATTCGCCTTTTCAAGAAGCTCTCGAAACTTCTTTTAATAACGCCTGTAAAAGCTTTTTGAAGGAAGCGCTCGTTTAGTGACTTTCGCTTTTACATAATATTTACTGTGTTGTCGGTGAGCTTTTGTTTTACATCTAGTTGATGTCAGATCCAAACTCTCTTTGAAGATATTTCTTTTTCTTCCGATTTAAAATCTCGTAGATTTTCCTACTTGAGGCTCTTGTTTTATGTGAAAATTTTCGCACTCAGAAAGTACCAAATACCGTAGCATTTTCTCGAGAGCGTGCTCGTCGTAAAATTCCTTTACATTTTATTATTTTGCGGCTTTGTGTAATATGCTGTACAACATACCTTTTACCAAATTCCTACTAAATTGTGTATTTTCCTCTTACAAAGGGACTCTTCCGTATTTTCCATAATTTTATACTTGTAACCAATTATCTACATTTTGTCACTTCTGTGTAACTTCATAATTCCTACAGAGGTATTATTTCCTACAAACAAAAAGTGAACATATTGTATTAGCACACTTAAGCCAAAATGACCGTCTTCTTTTGGCCGAATGCCATGTCTTTGATTATGATATTAGTTTAATTATTCTTTTTATTTACGATTATTGCTACTAGCTATAGCTATTTATTCTTACAATAAGTGAATATGCCAATATAATCCCTTATGACAAATTATATCGTAACTCAAATTATACTAGAAAAATACATTGACAATGTTATCCAGAAACTATTTATTACTCGAGATGTGTGATTCATCTAGCCTTCTATTGTTAGAAGTAAAAAAAAATCTTTGCTAAAATTATGATAGATCGGGCCAAAAAATAAATCTTTGTACCTACGTGCGACGTACGTACACAGCAATATTTCTACTTATTTGGATTATTTCATCAGCGAAAGAGCTTTTCTGTGTTTTACGTACAGCACTGTTGTGGTTTGTTTTAGTAAACGGGTAAACAAAAGTAGGATTGGTCATTATATTAATGTTAATAACATGTTTACTCTCAGCGTTTGTTTTGTAATCAAATATTTCATTAAAAGTTTGTGAATTCACCCAGCTTTACTAAAAATCCAAATAGGTATTGTAATTGTAAACCCAATTAACAGTCGTGAACCGAAGATATTTTGTTTTAATTTAAAAATTTAATGACTTATCTATGGTATTAATCTGACTTTATTTTGTTACAGGTAAGTTCGAGATGTTATTATTAACAAGGACAACACAGCGAGTTTTATTCTTGAGGAACTTTAATCCAGAAAAAGACTCACCAACAAGGTTGTTTTTTAGTTTCTTACACTTTGAAAAACATTTTATAACAAAGGGCAATTTGACCTTAATTATAATAAGTTACATTTAAAGTAATAAAAAAACGTAATTACGTAGATTTGTAATGGAAATAAGTTACTCGCTTTTGCTGCAAAGCTATTATTAACGACTCATATTAAGCACCCACGAGAGAGCGACTTTGGTAGTTAAAACTAATAACGAAAATTTAGTTACTATCTTTTACTGCTCGACCGTAAAGGGCAATTTAAATTAGGTTATAAAGGAGTAATATTAGTTTGGTGACACTATCAGAAGTTTATTACGATAATAGACGTGTGATTGGGATTCAAATCAATAGGACCTAACTGTTGGAATCTTTAGGACTGGAATAACATTCATCTGTTATATTATCTTATACCAACAATAGAACAATAATCACAGAAAAGAGACACTGAAAAGTACGGGGATGAGAATTTAAACTAACATAAACATATTGACCGAGAAACTCCGTATTATATTTGTAGCCTCAATTACATAAATGTTCCAACAAAATATAATGCCTAAGTCCTCGCTCCTCAATCATTCTATGAAATATACAAACATTGGCTTAACAAATAGTAATTGCTTGACAAACTTGTCTCTTTTGGATCGTACTCATTTCTATTATATCTCACATGAAATAAAGGCCAGCCATTTGTTATCACCCAAAATTATAGATACGTCAACTAATGGGTCAGCCTGTCTTTCAACAATACGAGTATGTCCCAATATCACAATGGCATCGAATTTCTTTGCTTCCACTCCATCTTCAACTACAGTCCATTATACACTTCGATCCATCAGGGTAACATGAGAATGTGGCAGAGAACTGAATGACATAGACGCTACGGAAGATTATACATGACTAGCGGCCGCCCGCGACTTCGTACTCGTGGATGCCGTTCTACCCCCTTAGGAGTGGAGTTTCTTAAAATCCTTTCTTAGCGGATGCCTCATAACATCTACCTGCATGCCAAATTTCAGCCCGATCGGTCTAGTGGTTTGGGCTATGCGGATCACTATGTCAGTCAGATAGTCACCTTTGAGTTATACATATATATTTAGATGTTTTTAAACTTGTCAAACAAAAAGGTTAAAGCTACTGCTCAAATGCAAAAACTTCTCCCATAAACATTTAATGACTAAATGAATGATTGCTGATGACAATTTGTATGGAAAGTTTATTTTTATAGCTTGAACTTCGGTCTCTTGAGGAAAGTGATTTTAGTTAGAATAAACTCTTTTTGTTTGATCAAGTTAAAAATAACACGCTGTATATTGACCCTAATATTTTATTAGTGTGTGGTAAACCATTTATTTTGACTTTTAATGTAATTTGTAGGCCTAAGGTGTTAAATCAAATGTTAATTTCATGACAGAGACAAAATTATAATATTTTCACGAGGGCTAAGTAAAATAGCTCATAACATTAAGTTGTTTGTATAATAAGTATTGTACACTCGAGTACTAACTTTAGAAATAAACCTTGAAGATCACGCTTACACAAAAGTATTAGTAAACAAAATCTTCACCAGTTTTTACAGGTAGAGTGGGACTTTTATGAGTTTGTGTGTAGGAGTAATATCTTGGAGGGGTAATCTCTGGAACCTTTGTTTGTACAGTCAGCGTCAAATAATTCGTGACACTCAAAGTAGCCAAAAAGTTCGCAACAAATCTTTATTAAAATTGAAATAAGGTTCTGTTGTCAACTTTTTGGCCACTTTGTGTGTCACGAACTTTGACGCTGACTGTATTACTTCCAAAATACGGCTTCTGTTGGTTCAAGTTGTCTATGATTAAAGTATAGCGAAAAAGCTTTGGGTCAAAAATCTCGGAGTAGCAATATATCATGAAGGTCCTATCCTCTATCAGTATAAAATACTAGGGTCTAAAGAAGTGACCCTTTAAGACAAATGGATAGTCAATTGACTATTAGGAATTCTTGTGTAGTCACATCTGTAGGTCTAAAAATGTACCTAAGTAATATTTTTGGAAGCGTATTATACCTATTTAGCTCTATCATGTTGAATAATTAACTTTAAAAAAAATAAAACCGACTTCAAATGCGTGAACACAAAAAAAAACTAAAAATTAAAAATATTGCGTATAAAAAAGTTCATCCCCAATTTTCCACCCTTGGGGGTGAAATATTTTCTTCAAATTCGCATGAAACCACCCTTTTGATAATATCTATTCAACAAAAAAATAATCGTTCAAATTGATTTATAATCGGCGGAGATATTGCGTATAAAAAAGTTCATCCCCAATTTTCCACCCTTGGGGGTTGTTTTTTCTATTATTAAATTTAAATGGGACCACCCTTGAGGTATTACCTATACGCCGAAAAAAGATTTGTTCAAATCGGTTCATAATTGGCGGAGTTATCGCGTAACAAACATAGAAAAAAAAAACATACGGGTCGAATTGAGAACCTCCTCCTTTTTTGAAGTCGGTTGAAAACAGTAGAGTAGGCTTATTGATTAAAACACGAGTTCTAAGTAGGTATCATGTTTTATTGGGCGATAAAAACGGTTGTACAGTGCGCTGAATGTGAGTTTACATAAAACGTCCTCACTAGTGAGCGCGTTAGAAAAATGTATGAAAATTTTAGTATTTTTTTACGCGCTCACTAGTGTAGTTTGATGTAAACTCACACTAGGCCCTCAGGTATCTTATAACAATAAGCCGAGACCTTGGACATCAGTGTGTTGTTCAGATTCTTAGTTATTCAGTTTTTATAGTAGGTTTTATTAAATATGCCCGCGTCTTCACCCGCGTGAAATTTAGTGTAACAGATCGGCATAAATTATAGCCTATGTGTTAATCTGGGTTACAAACAATAATACTGTAAAGTTTCAACAAAATCCGTTTAGTACTTTTTGCGTGAAAGAGTAACAAACATCCAGACATCCAAACTTTCGCATTTATAATATTAAGTAGGATTTGTATAAATATTCTACACTTTCGTTAAGTTCTGGTTTATGATCTAGACTCTAGCTAGTTATTACGTACTTATTCGTTGAAAATAAAGTAAAATATATTTTTGGCTCAGAATCCTGACAACGCGTGTGTTTGATATCACAATTCAGGATCAAGGAAAATACGACATAACATCCATTCGTTGATTTTGATTTCTTTTTGTTTTGAATTGGCCATTTGTCCTTGTTTTATTGACAAAGTACACAAAGGATTTTTATTGATGACTGCTTTATTTTTTCAGCATCAAAAGTGTTAATTCTTGATTGAAAATAAATCGATTCTTTTGTTTATAGTATCGAGTATAATTGTTTGAAATCAAATTAATTGATACAGTCCGAGTTTGTTTTTCGCGTTTATTTTGAAGGTTTATTATTAAAGTTAATGTTTGTTCTCATTTGCCCCAATCTTGTTTATCTAGTTCTCATTTGCCACAATTTCGAGAATCTTGTTTATCTTGTTGCTAAAGTAATTTGTGAAATGAACACTAAAATGACTGTTTTATCACTGTCTAATTTTAATTCAATTTCGTTGACAGTGAAAAATTTATAAGATAGCTGTATTAGCCTCCAAGATCTAGACTGTGTTGGCATTATAAGTTAATTAAACAGGCGTCCTTCTTTTTTGGGCATGTTCCTCGTACGACATCACGTCACGTCTAGCTAAGCACTGTGGCATCTTAAGTTAGCAACAAAAAGATTTACTTATTCAAGTATTCACTGTTCTAAGTGTACATGTTTTATGATACATATTTGCTCCATACTCCCAGCACAACCTCAGTTCAATCTCAGTACAGTCCGATACATAAACTTCTACGGCGACGACATAACGGATAGCGCGCGAGTTGATTTACGTTCGGCAGTACAGTCAGCGACGGGAAAACTTGTCGCCCATGTCTGACGGGGCGTTGTCATCGCCCTGATATATGGGACTTGTGAACACTGAAGCTGTGTGACTGTACACAAACTATACATAGGGGCTGGTGGTTCGCTCCGTATTTATTCGGCATCCAAATTATTCTTTTGACATTAGTGGTTCGTTTTGGACTTATTCGGAATCCAAAATATTATATGTTTTTTCTTTTTGAACCACTGTACAGAACCAAAAAAAATACATAGTACGTTCACAAGAGCTTGGATCTTACTAGTCTAAAATATTTTAAAATATGTATAGTTACACTAAAATGGACGATCTGGTGAAGGTCGCGGGATGTGCCTGGATGCAGGCTACGCAGGGCCGTTCGTTGTAAAAATCCTTGGAGGATGCCTTTGTCCAGCAGTGGATGTCATTCTTCTAGGCCGAAACGAAATTGTAGAGACGTACTCGTATTAAGAGTACTAAGGGCAACGATACTGAGCGGTGATGTACTAGAGTAAAGTACTGTAAAGAATTGAAATGTGTTATTTTTTATTTAATCCATCATCATAAATTAACTTCCTCCCAAGTTGTATTACAGAAAGCTCTAATAGATTACTAATTTATTACAGGAAAAATATTTAATCATACGTATGAAGCGCTTCTCGGAAGCCATTTCCGATCGAATATTACTCGACCGATTTTATCTAATTACTTAATTGCGCTTCAAGTTTGAAAACGCTCTTAGAACCATAAGTTATCAAAGGCCGCATAGATAAAATGTTTACGAGAAATACAAGTAATACGAGTACTCTTTGTAACCCGCCCCGGCTTCGCACGCTAAGTATACATATAAACCTTATTTTGAATCACTTTATCTATTAAAAAAACCGTGTCAAAATCCGTTGCGTAGTTTTGAAAATCTAAGCATACTTACATAGGGACAGACAGCGGAAAGCGACTTTGTTTTATACTATGTAGTGAAGAAAATTTGTTAGGTATAGTCACGTTAAACCCTCGTGCTAAGCTACATAATAAGCATATGTTACGAGTGGGTTCACGTCTAGTCTAGCAGCGGCAGAATTGAATCAGCTTTCCCCGGATCTTGAGTCGGCTATTTTCGACATCTTCACCATTCAGCTATTGTCGCTTCACACTTATTTAATCTAGTTTTGAGAATTATTTAGTAGTACAATCCTACAAGCTACAGTTTGATCTGCATATGTATTTATATGCTGCATAGAGACCGCAAGAGGAAAACTTAACTGTTGTGGTGGCGCACGGAAACAGCTCTTTCGCCGCTTCATGATATATGGGTACACAGATGTAGAGCACGCTAATAGGGGTTAAACTGAGGCGCAAGTTTGCTTAAAGATGGTTATGTGACTTATTAGCTTACTGCTTACTTTCAAGCAAAATATGCTCATCTCATCACCATCATCATTTCAGCCACAGGACGTCCACTGCTGAACATATGCCTCCCACAATGATTCCCATATCGCACGGTTGGTAGCGGCCTGCATCCAGCGCCTTTCTGCTACCTTTATGAGTAATACCTTCATGATAAAATATGCTCAGTCAAACTAAAAGAATTCTGTATATTGCTGATATAAGAGCTACGTGTGTTACGTTGTGTCATGACAGTTCTTACAGATACAGATATAAATAAATACTTTGCTGTGTCGCGCAATTGCGCCAACATAGTTCACTGCGCCAGGTGTGTTGATTCATTTCTTCAGCCATCTTTCTTCAGTCTTCACACTCACAAACTTACCAAGGTCTTGAGAAATTGGGGCACACGACTGTGAACCAGAGGTTTAAAAAAGTCATTTACTTTTATTATATTAAAAAGAGCTTGGATACCGCTCTCCAAACTGTCATTTCAAATCCCATAGGCTTTGGAAGCAACTTTTGTCCATCGTGATTAAAACATCGTGTACCTAATATAAAACAATTTCTACTTTGACACTTCGTAGTTTGTAGTCTTGTCCTTTCTATTTATAAAGAAAAGTTAAGACAGAAGCAGTTTCAATGCTGAACTGAGGGCATAATTGAACATTTACAATAATAGAGTACTTATTTATTTTTTAAAGCTTGGTTTATCCGTTTCATCCCAAATTCGTAGAAACAATAATCACTTGTGATCTTCAAATTGTTTCAATATAAAAATCTGATTCTGTTTAATAAAATCTGCACAATATTATACCAAAACTTCTCCATAAGTCAAGATTATCACTTTCTCTCTTCCTTTGAACTACAAGAGTCGGCACGTCTTTGTAAAAAGGTACATTCCAAGATGGCCGTCAGCACAGCTGAGGGTAATTAGAAGAACCGAGTGTTTGTTGTTTTGAGGACCCTAACGCTGTATTTGTTTGTCTCGTCAACAACTCAGTCTCAGATCTTCCTACTAATTGGACACACGCAAGAAGTTTCAAAGTAACTGTAAAAGGTTGGGTAGCACCTTGAAATCTGAAACTGGGAAAAATGTATCAAGATTTTTTTTCCTACTTCACCAAAGTAGGTACTTTTTTGTTGACATATTTTTAAAATTTATTATCTTAAAAAATATATTAAAAGTATCCGATCGTTTTATTAAAAGACTGATGTCACAAGTTTAAACTCTAGCCCCCTTATTGATACAATTACACCCTAGTTGAACTTGCTTAAATTGACATTTAGTATTGAAATGTCATTTTAATCCTCATCCTAGGTGTACTTTTAGAAGGGATTCCGTGGAGGGTAATTGAACGGGAAGCATGGTCGATCTGTTTTAATGGTTTCAATTTATTATTTAATGGACTTTAGTGTACAAATTTGGTGTTATTTTGTGTTCTAAAGTGCAGTGAAGTGATAAATTATTAAAAACATTGAAATACTTCGAATTTGAGCGCGCATCGAGTGTCGAGTGGGTTGTCGTATGAACAATCCGCTTTGGACCCGGTGGCGTCTTGAAACCTGCTTACGGGCATACTAACTCTACGGAATCCATGAAAAATCAATAGAACTGAAACACCCACGTTCTATTGATAACTATGTCAATTTTCACTCGACATTGGCAGAAATAAACCTCCCAGAGAGGTTTGGTTGCCATTAAAAAAAAAAAAAAAAAACTTTTAGAAGAGCCAAATTTTTAGGGCTACAAGTTTGTAGATATTAGAAATTAAATTTAAAATGTTCTATTACTACCGACAAATTGCTATAATATTTTGAATCATACCAATCAGGCCATATAAATCGATTTGATCATGTGTGGACACTGTAATTGCCGTTGACCTAACCAAATAAACATTGGCCGCCATTGCCAATCAAACCAGAGAGCCAAGGAAAGACAAACTGACTTGGGATCAAGCCAATTATTAGGGTCAAGATTTGAATGTAAGGGCTAGTTCCCACGGTAATCCAGTTCCTGTATTACTAGACTGTCATGTGAACAGTCATTGATGATTGACACACAGTCATGTCAAATCTCAAAGTTATTTGAACTACAAATTCGAACGGACCAACTACCAAACAGGATCCTGCAAAAAACTACTCTATGAACTAATTTATTAACGTATGAGACATAAAACATCCTACCGCTCGAGCTAATGTTTCACACTCCCCTTCTAGTAATAACTTTCATAGAAAAATAATTGCGCGTGCGTGATTTTGATAACTGTAATAAATAAATAGGCTTTATTGTGTGTACGTGAACACAATTGAAACTGAAAATACTTCCTGAAACCTTTCCCTAAACATATCTGAAGCGTCCGCGCAAAAAATATCTTCTTTTATCGCTCAAAAAGCTCAAATCAAGCTTTGTCCATTTTTTGTCGCGACGTTTTCTGCAAAAGCTCCCAAATGGATCGTTGTGTCGGATAGTTCATTACAAAAAAGAACACTCTATGAGCCGTGATGGGTGTTAGGGATGAATGGTCAAATGCTGGACCCTTGGATTTTGTTGAAGAGACTCGCATTTTACTTCTTTCTTACTTAATTGAAATTTAAACGGAATCTGCGATACGAAAAATATTTTTTGACGATTATTCGCATTTGACTAACCGTTTAAAGAAACAACAGGAATATTGACACCAATAACAATGTATCCACAAAACAAGTAACCTATTATTGCAATGCCTAAAGAAGATTTCATGTGACTTAAAAAGTTTTGAACAGTCAGTGCACTGTGAAACGTGACGTCCAAGTCTAAAAAATAATATTTTCATATTTCCACAACCGTTTCGGCACACGTATCGTCATCATACCTATTTGGTCAATTAACAACGCAATTAAAGTCTACTTACGTTCTTTTGTTTTATGCAGTAATTTAAATTTCGTTAACTCGATTATTTTTCTGGCAGTTCATTATGGTGATATTTTATTATGTGCCAGTGTCTACGTGGAGACTGACAACCAACTTAACGTATTATTTGCATGTTATGCATATTCATAGCTGTAAAGCCTTCAATTACTTTATAGAAAATTCATATTTATGCCTTTGGTAATAGGTATTTTTGATCATTGGACGCGTATTGAAGATTTTGATTTGATTTGAAGCCTTAGTCAGAACCTAAGTTTTAAAACGTATAGCATAGTCGTTTATGTAGAGGACATTACCTAAATTTAATACTTTTTGGCATTATACAGGAACATTATCGAAACTACAATGCTCAATATTAATTCTATAGTTTTCATATTTCATGTTATCGGAATTTATTATGGCTGGCCAGAACATACTTGGCGTCCAGCTTTAAAGCGGTCTGTAAATCAATGGATATTATGGAAACTAATAGTTGTCTAGCATGAGATGCCAAATCTCGTAATATTTATATAAGTTTATGCGATTGAATAGCATATGATTAGCATCAAATGTTTAATTTTCTATCACCAAGTTAAGTATGAGTTGCAAGATTACCGTACAGTATTTTCCATTTGGTTCTCTGTCTTGAACTAAAACCTAAATAACATTATAGGTTATTACTAGAGCAGCATTAAGTGAAGTGAAAATTTGTTCTAAGACTAAGAAAAAGATTTGAATAAGAAAATTACGTTTTGTTTCGAAGTTAAAGGCGTTATAGACATGAATTTACACTAACAAGTTCATTGGACCTGTATTTGTACACTTTAATAAATCTTTCTCATGATTTTACATCTCTATAATCTTCTAGAAGCTTCTTTTCATCGCACATAATGGAATAAAAATGCTGCCATTTTTCCGACCTCCGTTGACAAAGATTTGCGTCCTAGCTATTATATTTTCATCATGTTAATACAACGTCAACCGCCCAATATACGTCTCTGTCTTTCATCGCCGAGCGTCAGAATGTCCTTATATTACGAAACAGAACAGGCGTGGGGTGGAGCCGGTAAAAAATTTCACATTCGCAGTAAAGTGGTAGGAAAGTTCCCCAATATATCACTTGTCACTTAAGTATGCCTTTTGTTATAATTTGTCCTTTATCACACTTTCTCACACTTACAAAATTGGACATAAAAAGAGGTGTGAATATAATAGGTAAGTAGGTACTCTCTTTTATATCCTTTTCGTGACATTTACGTGGGTGTATACGTCTTTATAAAATTTAATACCCACGCATTATTGTAATCAACTGCCTGAAACTTCTAACGACTACAATTTAAGGGTTAATTAGCCCAAATTTTACTTTTGTCTGAACTTATTCAGTTAACCTTATGACTACGTCAGTACCACGAAAGAGGTTTTACAGTATAGAGGGTATTAACTTCCTACTTTACCCGTATTTTTCTCTAATTTAGATTAGGAAACAACAATTTTCCCCGACCTCTATAAGATATAATTGACGGCAAAAAGGTTGTTTGTGAAATAATAAATGATTTACCTCACAGTAAAATGTGTCGGGACTGTTTTGTTTTGGAAATTCCCGGCACTTTTAGAAATTCACGTTTTTGTACACGTTATTTACGATGGCGGCCATTTCAGTTTTTCATAAAGGAGCTTTTATTTCGGGATTTAAGGAATGTAATAAAAATTAAAGTCACTACAACAAACGGATTTTAAAGTTTTGTAGTGCATTGCATTGTATTTTACTCGTAATTACATACCTACACAAAAACATTTCATTGTTAACAATGTATCAAGCCAACTTGAAGCTAAATTAGCTTAGCTTTAGATGACGATTATTTTTATACTTAAAATCGAAATACAATCTCAAAAATATTGGCTTCTCAAGATCACATCTCTCGAAGAAAAAAGTAATCTAAAATAAATATCAGAAGTGTCAAGATTGGATCGTCGCTGTTGTTATAAAATTACCTATTAACCCTCAAAAGAAACTTGAGATTTACGAGGGTCCGGTACACTACTGGAAATGTATTTTTCCCCAATTTGACGGCTAAGTAGCTTCACCCAGGGACGAAATTGAAGTCATGATCGAGAGCCGCTTTGGGACTGACAAATATAAATTTTCTATTGATCAGAATACGAGTATTACGTGATTCTACTTGTGGTACTCCAATTAAATTAAAGCAATTAACGGGTTGTATGTATGTATAATCTTAATTATCTCATTAAGGGACTGAGGTAAAATATTCTCGCTCGGTGTTTCTTTACGAGATCGAATCAGAAATGAGGAGATCCGTAAACGAACTAAAGTCGAAGACATAGCCCGACGGATCAGCAAGCTGAAGTGGCAGTGGGCAGGGCACATAGTACGCAGAACTGACAGCAAGGTTCTGGAATGGAGGCCACGTACCGGAAAACGCAGCGTAGGACGTCCACCCACAAGGTGGACCGACGACCTGATAAAGGTAGCAGGAAGGCGCTGGATGCAGGCCGCTACCAACCGTGCGATGTGGAAGTCATTGGGGGAGGCCTATGTTCAGCAGTGGACGTCCTGTGGCTGAAATGATGATGATGAATCAATTTTATTTTTATTTTCGATGAACCAAATTTAATCTTTTCCTTTTTTTTTCTTCTCATTCAAGTCAATAATTTTTGGCAAAAAGGTCAGATTGGGCACTCAAAGGGTTAAACACATTATTTTGTGGAAGTCATTGGGGGAGGCCTATGTTCAGCAGTGGACGTCCTGTGGCTGAAATGATGATGATGAATCAATTTTATTTTTATTTTCGATGAACCAAATTTAATCTTTTCCTTTTTTTTTCTTCTCATTCAAGTCAATAATTTTTGGCAAAAAGGTCAGATTGGGCACTCAAAGGGTTAAACACATTATTTTGAGGCAAATAAATTCGAAAACACAAAAGGAACATTAAATACACTGCTATTAATTTTATTTTTGCCTGCACTAAAATAAAGAAAGGAATGAAAAATCTTTAAAATGTACAAGTATTTAAAATTCCCGTTCATAAAGCTTCTACAGTAATTTGCAGGGTTGAAAAGGTTCTGTTAATGGTATCATTTTTCAAAAGATCGCACTCCAATGCTTTAATCACTTTTGTACAACTTTTTAAAAGAATGGACATAAAGAATTGACTCACTTTAGTCTGGACATTGGTAATGTAGTTTTTATAAAAACATTTTGTAAAATGGCAACATGGATAGCATTGGGGGAGGCCTATGTTCAGCAGTGGACGTCCTATGGCCAATACATAGAGCGAAGTAGGTATCTTTCTGCTAAGTTTCTTACAATTTTGTAACATTTTCGAAATGCTTAATTTATATCAATCCGTTTTTACTGACTGTAAATAATTTATGTTCCCTAAAACATATTATTTCCTTTCTTTATGAGATTTTCGGAAAAGGTAATGTTAATGTTGACCGATCATCGTTTCTAAGAATATTTCCTTGTATATCATTATTATTAACTGCTATGTTTGTCGTCATATCGATATGATAGCTTAAGTCAACTTCAACTGTCGAGCTCCAATAAGCAAATACATCCTCATATTTCCAAAGGGAATTCATAATACAAGTTCACTAGAAGAACATTTAAATGTACAGTGACAGCCTTCAGCTCTTAAGCGTTTAAGCTACTCATTTCACTTTATCTTATCTCAAATTGTAATTCCATTCACAAGAATTCTAATCCCTCCAAGTAGAAAACCGTGAACAGTTATTCAAAGCTGTCAGATTAAGGCCGTTAGGATCGTACAGTTCCCACAATGGCTTCCCACATGACAGACGTGAAGTTTGTTACACCGACTTCACTTCATGACGGGAACAACGGGAATATTCGTAGCTTTTGTTATATGAAGATGTTGCGCAATTTAGAATCCTCGTTAGAATGGCATGGAGTGGCAGTGAACGTGCTAATTTTGTCATTTTACACCAGCTGGGCTAAGGATGTGCGCCGTGATAAAATCTTAACGACGATTTTAGACGACAAACGTATGGGCTTATCACGTAAAATCGAAAAAATGGCTCGATAAACGCCTATTGTTTGTACTTTAAGCGGACCAGACTAATGTTATTACTATTAACAGTGTGGTGGTTGAATGAAGGAATTATTCATACCGAAGGAAGGAATGACACATTGATGTCATTATCACTAATATTGTCTGGTCCGTTAACAACCACGAAATGTCTCGTTAGTTACATTAGTAGACAGGAAACAACTTCCGTGTTTTTGACAAATTACTGGCAATATTCGGCAAATAGCTCGCGTGATAGTTTTCCATTCACAAAAACTTTCTTGTTTAAGGGAGTGTTTAAGTTTTCTTCAGCGATTTTCGTCAAGGTAAACCACCGTGCGTTATAAGAACGGTAACCTGGACTGGTAATACAGTCGTTTATAACTTTATTAGCTTACAACTTCTGTAAAAAAATTACTACATACAAAAAAACATACTGGTACCTGAGTACTTTTGCTTTAACCCCCTTTTAAACAAAGACCTGCAATCTGCGCCCTATTTGGTGCAAACAACAGCTCTGCTGAAACTGCATGATACGGTGAGATGGGGTGTACCCGACCTTTAGATTACTAGCCCGTTTTTATCGGCTTTTGTTTTCGCGTTCCATTTTCAAATGCCAGTAAAAAACAATAACGAATATAAGTGTCACTCTTCTTTCTGTCTGTCGCAATTTTGTCTGTGATGATACTAGGTACATCTTGGTTCTTTGTATTAAAATGCTATCTAACAGCTTTGAAAATGTTGAGACTGCTGACAACTTTTTTATCAAAGAAACTTGTATTTTATTTGATCAAAAATGTAGTACTTCTTTTTGGAACACCCAAAAACAGTTTTGTTCTATATCGCGAATAGTCTCCACCCAAGCGTCCCATTTGTTTAGTCCACTTAAGCGGTTTAGCTCTCTCTGACAGCTCTGCCCCCTCGATTTATACGTCCCCAAATTGGCCGGTTTTGTATCGTGTGATACGAGTCTGGCTGTGGAGTGAACCTGTTCGAATGGGAAAACTTGTTCACTCTGAATAGGAACTCAAATTGTAGCCGTATAAAACTTAACGTAGGTTGTTTTTTAAAATGAGAATATAATGTCTTAGTCTTTTTCTTAGTAATTGTGTTTTTTTATCTTTTGAATCTTAATTTGGTATGACAGTGAAGTTATTCACTCCACATTAATTTTTCTCTTATCTTGTTGTGCCTTGTCTAATAACACTCTCATTCATCAGCTTTTTCAGCAACTCTATTTAAAAATTCAGAATCTTATGGTTTTGCTTTGATGTTTTATTTTATCTTCGTCGCTATTTAATAAACCCTCTTTACTACAAAGGTCCATAGCAAAACAGAACTTCGATACAGGAAAATTCAATTCCAGTTGCAAACTAAACATGGGTTTGTACCGAACGGCGATAAAATTTGCACAAAACAACCCATCCCTACAAATTCTCGATAGAAACTAACTTTTTATTCGATTTTACTGCTTTGGCCCAAATGTTGGTTACTTACAGTCAGCTGCCATTGTTGTACGTAGGTACATTGTACCTAAAAGTAAAGGGTTCAGTCTGGAAGTTGACTGTACGTGTACAAACTACTCATTTTATTACAAAATAGCTCCTATTACAACCACATAAGATGCCACAGTGTTTGACTGTCAATTGACATTCAATGTTTCGTTGGCTGTACATTAAATTTGTATCGCAACGTGGTTTATGCTGAAGTATCGGCATAAGTTAAGAATTCATTGGATTTGGAACCTCAAGATAATGATCATAACAGAGAGATGTCATGAGACAGGGTGCCTTAAGCGGTCGAGGCTAAACAAAAATGTAGGTACTGAAGAAACGTAAAATATTCGAGTACAATTGCAACTTCAAAATAAAACTAACATAACATAAAGTCTTAACGAACAAACTCAATTCAATCAGCTCGACATTTCCCTAGATGCGGAACTAGAATCCAAGACAGAATTAAATCGCATGATTTATTTCAGACAGCGAACTCCGTTTTAAAATGCAAAAACGGGCGCAGCAATGGCTTTTCTTTGCAACCCGAATTACATAAAAGAAACTTTAATACTGTGAAGATAACAACTGAATTAACTAAGTTGGAATTTCCATTTATGCTAATGTCGGTCCAGATTAGCCGTGACAAGCACGATTTATCTACATACACCCCTTTTCAACGGCCCTCGAGCTAAAATATATCTCTAGCACCATACTGTAGTGTTTTTCGTTGTTTGCATAGATTTAGTTGTACTACTTTCTGGCCTTTTACTTGTATGGAGTACAATGTTACTAAATTACCAATCAATCTTACTTTATATCAATGCATCATCCTGTCAAGCAAAAATATACATCGTAAATAAGTTCAAGTAAAGGAGACGTTGCTTGAGGTCTCTTTTCTGTAAGTTTTTTTAATGGTGAAAGGGTTAGTTGAAAATTCGGCTTCTCAAAAGCCGCGTGTAATCAATCTTGTTGACTGTTAATAGATATTAGTACCTACCCAATTTCCTTCTAACTTTAAATGGAGGTAGGTACAGATCAGGGTCTTTGACACCGCTTTGCGTGTACGTGTCCTCCGGTGAATAACTTGTACTTTGATCTTCAAACGTTTATCCAGTTCTCGTAGACTTTTTCTTGTCTTTTCGTTTAAAATTGTGCAATTTACACCAACTCCCCTTCGTACGGAACACCTTTTGTGACGCCTCAAGAATAACTAAGCAGCCCTGTCCCAGAAAACAACAAACTGAATATTTTATACATTTAACCCTTTTCGTCTAAATCAAATTATGTCTCGCACCTTTAAATTGTGAATTGGGTCTTTTACTTGTTTTTGGAATTTTTCGCATTGGTATAGAATAAATTATTTTATTTCTGAATCAATAAAATGATTTGCATTTAAATCAAACATTGCTAGCATTTTTTTTAGAATATTCTTTATCATAGAATTGTGTCTTATTTTAGTTTTGTCTTATTTAAGCAAGATGTGATATTTTTCAACTCATTAATAGGTATTTGTTAAACCTAATGAATGTCTATATTTTTTGCAAATATTGTTGCGCTTAGGTACGAGTACAACTAAGAATTCGCACATAATCATAAAAGTATAATGAATTAACGTGAGCCTTTTATTACGGATGCTCCAATTACTTTTTGAGTACTAAGTTATAGTGAAAGCCACCGGGAACACTGAAAACACTATAAAGTTGTCGAAGCGCAACATTACAGGGGTTTTACGTGTTTTTTATTTGCTTTTTAAAGTTACAGCAGATTTTTAGGGTCGTAAAGCTTAAAGTGTGAATTTAATTTTGTACTCAAAATATTAACGGCTTTTTATAAAAATTAAATTCATTAAGTTTTCTAAGACTTACAACGCATTTCGGAAAAATAGCTACACTGGAAACAAGTCTTAAGTGGCAGTTGCTTAATATTGTGTTTTCAAACCGGGTCACATTGCATATTCAGCCCGTTCCGTGTAACGAAATAACGGGAGACATTACAACAGTCGCAAGTGCCTAGGTCACGACAGCGCAATAATACTAGACAGCATGATAAATTGTGCACAGCTCCCATTTAGGGTGTAGGTTTCGAAAAAACTGCTAGTGTGAGAATGTCCCACACGCGTGTCTGGCGTAAACACGGCGTGCTGGCTCAGCCGGGACATTCTGTTTGGAAACACGCCAATGCAATACGTGCGCCAACAAAGAGTCCTGTGTTGAGCCACTGGCCTTATTCGACGGCCTTATAAGAGGCATGATGAAGGCAAAATTAAATTACACATAGGTAACAATTCAGGTCCCAACACTAAACCCTGGGGTATACCCTTGTAGCAATACTTTAAAATAAATGAAATAATTGGATGTAATTAAAATCTGGGTAATTAAAATAATACTTACAGGTACTTTATAAAAGTAAACACTGTACCTAATTGGATAGAACATTGTCATCTGTAAACAAGACTTCATCAAACGCTTCACAAAGATTCTCACTGGTGCTTGTATCGAACTTCATTATGCCTATGTTAATTGATTTCAAGAGCAATTTATTAAAGAAAAACGCAATGGCCATAGCTTTTTTACAACCATTTAATATACAAAACGTGTCTGGTCAAATTAGACCAGATCATTAAATCGTTTTAAATATTGATATCTGTCAATAGAACTGCGTGAAAATGTTTCCCAAATGCGTGTCAAGCATAAACATAGCTCGCTCTGCCGGGACATTTCGTTTGGAAGCACGCCAACGCAATACGTGCACCAACAAAGCGCCATGTGAGCTGAGCCATTGCCCTTATTCCGAGGGTAGGATGAAGAAAAATAAGGTAAGATATAACTAGACAAGGCACTGTAGTATATTATGGACAAGATGTTACTTTTGAAATGTTTCCAACATATAATGTGCCTACATAAAATCGCTGAACAATAAGCCATTAACAAACCCTATAAACCTAGTTTAAAAGCGGAAATCAAGCAAGCTTTTCCAATGAATACACAAATATTGTTTTGACAAGGGTCCAAATTCTCTGCGTTAAGGGAAACTCGCACACGTAATGTGTACCTACACAAATTAATATCAAAATATAATCTCGACCCAACATTTTTGGGCCTCATGCAAAAAAATTAAAAGGATTGTATTCGGTGAAAGCTGTTCAAAAATATTATGAAGTCGCCGACGTATTTATTGCTAACAATACATAAACATCGATGAAACCTAACTTTGCAGCGATGTCTGATCAGTTCACCCCAATTCACGAATGCCTTTTATTAATGGTACAATGTTATTGGCCCACGATACAAAGGTCAACCTATTCCTAGCTTTAAACCAAGGACCACAAATCTAATCTTCCATTAAATCTCTTCATCCCATCGAGGTGTTAACACAATGTAATTTGACAATTCCTCGAAGCCATGCCTTAGCAGTTATTGCAGGGAAAGATTAATGACAAATTGACAATACAACTGAAATTACAAATGTAACACAATTGTCTTTTGGAAATGTATTCATAGCATTTAATCATATCTATGTGATCGTAATCCTTTCGTACGTTTAACCTTATGTAACTAAACGTACCAACGGTATTTTCATTCAATGATAATCTAAGGTAATTTAAAATCATGCCAAAGTATTAAAAAGAAATCTAAACATTGATGATATTTTTATCACTCTCATCAATATTAGATAGATAATTATCTAGATTTACGTAATAAAACCTAACTAAGTGTTGCGGCCCTACTCGCGCCTCGTCATATTCTAATAGCAAAATCTACTTCTAATGTAAATGTCACATAACTTTTGTCAGTCAATACTTTATATTGAGAACCATTGTATAAAATCACTTCTCTTTTGGATTCCGATCGAACAACATCAAAATTGTAACGTCTCAAGAATACAACGAAATAAGCAGTTTCCGAGTTTTATTTATAAAATTCCATCGCGTCTGCAAGGCGCGAACACTAAGATATCCGATCCAGTAATTTTTTCGACTTACTCGTACTTCGTAATTTACATTAACTTCCTTCCGAGGTGACCTCTACCTGTGCCCTTGTCTACCGTCAGAACCGCCCTCATAATAACATTATTGTTGTCTGTTTTAATATTACCGTCTTATTAACGTTGTAATTTTTATTAATCATTTGTCTTTTGTATAAGCTAATGAGGGTAATTTGGGCTTTTTAGACATTATTAAATTTTGGTCTGGAGCTTGGACTTTTTATAAACACGAGTAAATACATTACTGATGTTTCATGGTATCGTGGTATTCGAATTGGACTAATTAGATCTTAGAGCTTGCTTGAACAAGTAGTGTATTATTGGGCATTCTGTCCCCCAGTCGTCCGCTTCGCTTCCGACCGTTCGCTGCGCTCACTCTGGTTTGACAGAATGCCCAATAATACACTACGAACGGAGTGTTGAAAACATTCGGTTGAAGCCCCGTGGTAAGTAACTTCAGAGAGACCCGTGGTAAGATTCTCTCACCGAACGTTCTGCCTAATATGATACAGACAACTCAGGACCCATGGTAAGGTTCCTTTGTTGAATTTATCGCCTAACACATTCAGCTTAATACCCATGGTAAGATTATCTTACTGAATGTCCTTCCTAACACAAACGGCTGAAGACCCGAGGTAAGTATCTTCAGAGAGACCCGTGGTAAGATTCTCTCACCGAACGTTCTGCCTAATATGACACAGACAACTCAGGACCCATGGTAAGATTCCTTTGTTGAATGTATCGCCTAACACATTCAGCTTAATACCCATGGTAAGATTATCTTACTGAATGTCCTTCCTAACACAAACGGCTGAAGACCCGAGGTAAGTATCTTCAGAGAGACCCGTGGTAAGATTCTCTCACCGAACGTCCTGCCTAATATGACACAGACAACTCAGGACCCATGGTAAGATTCCTTTGTTGAATGTATCGCCTAACACATTCAGCTTAATACCCATGGTAAGATTATCTTACTGAATGTCCTTCCTAACACAAACGGCTGAAGACCCGAGGTAAGTATCTTCAGAGAGACCCGTGGTAAGATTCTCTCACCGAACGTTCTGCCTAATATGACACAGACAACTCAGGACCCATGGTAAGATTCCTTTGTTGAATGTAATCGCCTAACACATTCAGCTTAATACCCATGGTAAGATTATCTTACTGAATGTCCTTCCTAACACAAACGGCTGAAGACCCGAGGTAAGTATCTTCAGAGAGACCCGTGGTAAGATTCTCTCACCGAACGTTCTGCCTAATATGACACAGACAACTCAGGACCCATGGTAAGATTCCTTTGTTGAATGTATCGCCTAACACATTCAGCTTAATACCCATGGTAAGATTATCTTACTGAATGTCCTTCCTAACACAAACGGCTGAAGACCCGAGGTAAGTATCTTCAGAGAGACCCGTGGTAAGATTCTCTCACCGAACGTCCTGCCTAATATGACACAGACAACTCAGGACCCATGGTAAGATTCCTTTGTTGAATGTATCGCCTAACACATTCAGCTTAATACCCATGGTAAGATTATCTTACTGAATGTCCTTCCTAACACAAACGGTTGAAGACCCGAGGTAAGTATCTTCAGAGACCCATGGTAAGATTCTCTTACCGTTTGTTCTGCCTAACACATTCAGCTCAAGACCCATGGTAAGATTCTCTCACTGAATGTCCTCCTACCTAACATACACAGCTGAAGAGCTATGTCAAGATTCTATCTCTGAATGTTCTTTCTTAGGTACCTGATTACTATTACCTTTTATTACCGTTTACCATTACTTACCCTTTTACCTTTACCGTTTTTAGCACAACCATACCATCACCTTTATGTAACACCATACCTTGAGATTTTTTATTCAAATAAAACAACCACAACCATAATTTATTATAAATTGAAATAAATTAAGACCTTTTTTACTACGATTATTGATGATATAAATCAATTCTTCTTCTCGTCGAAGTTTCTTATCCACGATTTAATTAGTTTATTAATTAAATCATGTCACTGGGGATCTGAAAAAATAAATAAAGCTTTAAATAAATTGTGAACAGTTTAAATACAGAACCGAAACTTCTAACAATATTGCAAAGTTATTAATAAATAAAAAGGTTACCTGTTTTAACCAAGATCTATAACGACGTTTTCTGCTTATTATTGTAGATATTTAATTGTCTTGCTGAGCAGTAGGTACTCCTGAAATAAAGAGAACTTTTTTTAATCGTCAATAAAATCTGTAATAAATATTAGCAAACAATTATCTATTGATTTTAGTATTTAAAGATTTTTATTTGTGATATAAATTAAATATTTTGAGTAACACTATAATCAAAGCGAAGAAAGTTTTCTTTATAAATCAATGAAAAAATGGTTTATTATTCATAATTTAACCACGTATAGAAAAGAAAAAATTCTGCACTGACCCCAGATAGCTTGGGAACAGCAAGCGAGTGATGATCTTAAAGAGGTATCAAAAAAATGGTAATCTCTCTCACAAGTTAAACGAAAATCATGATCCGAAAGTTATCCTATAAACTTAAAAGTATATGAAATATATAATTTCACTTACATTTTAGGAAATACTGCACTGGTTTCACAGAGTTTTTAAAATGTGCACTTATACTTTTTAATTATTACGTACATGACGAACTTGCACTCGATGAAATCTAATGTCACACTGTACGTTGCATCGCGTGGATCGTGGGAATGTACGAGCTGCAATTTATAGTCCAAGAGTAAGAGTTTTATATATTTATCTGTAAACCTGTTCATTTTAAAATGGTTTTAAAGTTTTGTTTCGAATTTTTGACATTTTGCATTATTGTAGGTACATTTATGACTAACTACTATACTACTATAAGTACTTACCTCTTTCTAATATTGCAAAAATAAAATAATCTTAATCATTTATTTCATATTTAATGAAAATGTATATCAATATTTAACCAATCTGAAAATAAAATACATTTTATTAAAATGTTCAATAAAACATCGATTTAAACATCTCAGCTCCTGGTCTCACACAGCTTACTTGCGGATTCAGCATTAAATGCTTTGAATGTGTGTGCACGACATGTAACTTTAGATTTTTATTGTTTACTTCGTGTTGCATTGCAAGTTGAAACTAATAATTCTTTTTATCTTTCTATGTGACTCAATGGTGACTGATACATAATGCTTCTACCGTTAAATCTACCTTTATAAAGTAAGTCAATTTTTTTTTCTAAATGCCAATGCATTGTAAAAAAGATGTTAACATTGTGAGGAAAAATAAAATCGAATAAAATCGTGAGTAAAATTAGTTGGTTTATTAGTTTTCTGTTGGAAGCAGACTCAAATCAATGTAGCTTATCACAATTTAACTCTTTACAAATAGAATGATGGAAATTCGGTACTTGGAATACTACATAATTAGTATTTGACTAGCCATTTAAGAAATTAACCTACATACTTTAGATTCTGATTTCACTTTTACTGCAACATAGTGTAACACAATCATATTTCCTTTAAACGTAACATCAAAGTATGGGTAATATTTTAATTCAAAAGGTAATACCTACTTGCTAGTGATTTTTTTTCTGTGCTTATCGAACATAAAAATACGGTCCAAATTTGTATATCATTTTATTGTTACTTTAGTTTTAATTAATTAGCTTAATTTTTGCTGACAATTTATTATTGATCACATAAATACAGAATTTCACCGCAAAAAATTAATTACTTTGTGAGATTCTTTGTGAATAGCAAGAAACAAGCTCCCGATTGTGCAAAATGTGAGTAAGTACTGTTATACATTTATTTTATACTTAGTTTGTTCTGACAAATAATTTTCAAGTAATGTTTTCTTTACTGAGTATTTCTTTACATGTTTTCTTTACTTTAGTATTTGTGTAGAGAACCGCGATGTGTTTTGTTAAGCTAATTGGTCGCGGGTTCGAATCCCGCAACCATCAATATATCTAGCTAGCATAGTATGTATCTTTGTATTTGGTAGTGTACTTAAATGTGTCATTACCGTAATTAGACAGTGGTCATGATTATTAGGAAGATAGACTAATGATGATTAATATTTTATAGGTCGGATTCTGAGTACGCATCCAGCATTGAAGACGTGGCCCCATTAGAGGTGGTGCCACCACCGCGCTCGAGCAAGAGCAAGTCCAAAACCAGCGCGTCGACCTCAACCGCTTCTACGCCTGCGCCTAAGCCGAGGAAGCGAAAGCCTGCCGCCCATTCCGTTGCGAACGTTGAAGCCCTAACTAGGTAAATTTCCACCTTTATAATCTAACTAGCTTTTGGCTGCGGCTTCACCCGCGTAAAATTTAGTATATCACAGATCGTCATAAATTATAGCCTATATGTTATTCTGGGTTATAAACAATAATACTGTAAAGTTTCATCAAAATCTGTTCAGTGGTTTTTGCGTGAAAGAGTAACAAACATCCTCACAGCCAGACATCCACACAAACTTTGCATTAATAATATTAGTAATAGTAAGATTTTAGTAATAATATTACCAAACTCCCTCATAATTATTCTACAAGCACTTAATTTTAATATTCCCTAAAAGGTAAATTTTTAATTTACAATGAGTTTACGAGTACTTACATAAAAATCTAAGCGAATTAAAGTAAAATAGTACCTAATTGTTTAAAGTACAACAGCTGATCTTTTGACAACTTTTTTGTACAGAGCATTCTTATGTGTGTTTGTGTGTGTGCAATAAAACCTTTAAATAAATAAAACTAACAAAAAATATATTCTATTGATAAAAATAATCATTACTTAAATAAATGTCTATTGTTCACAGACCAAAGAAAACGAAGAGTTTGTTTTCAATCATTAATAAGGACGAGCGGGCAAGTGCGAAGGAGACAACTCGTAGCATCGCATCGAGCTTTACATCGCGGGTGTCTTCGGGCCAGTGTCGTCGGACTGCAGTCACCAGCGGCGAGTTCTACATAGATTTGAAAGTCTACAACACCGACGATGTTAAGAACGTTCCACCCGAGGAGCGTTACAAGAAAGCGCTTGCAGCGGTAAAACTCCAATGCGGTGAACAATCCCAGGAGTGGGAGGCTCTACAAAGGTTTATAAGTAGCGCTTACGTAATTTTTGAAGAGTGCGAACCGACTTATTACAGTAATAAAATAAACATTAAATAATTTTTACTTGTAAATAAACATACTTATTACACAGTTTTAATATTATTTTTTACATTCGAATTATTCAACATTATTTCTAGTAGGTAGGTATAGAGACTTTATTGTTTATTAACTAATTCTTGGTTCTAAAATGCCTTTCTGTACTATTTGTAACGTGTCCATAGGTTCAACCTCTTGGGTAGGACACTTGCGGAGTCGCTTGCACAAGCAAAAGAACTCCACCCAACCACACAGTGATGGTGTGGAAATCGTAGGTTCTGCATTTCGCTCTCGAATCATTTCTTACCGATTAGTTGCAAGTGAACTTGACCAAACTTCTATAGATATTTTCTTTAATTCTATTCATAACAAAATAAAATCACTTTTAGATGATGCTTTAAGAGTACATACTTGCATCAAAGTGAATTTTGAATTATTTAGCATTTTCCTGTTATTCAAAAATAATATGCAGGAAATGAAATCTTTTGTTACAAAGAATTTTATACTTTACCACAACTATGATTTTGATAGTTTATTTTCTAAACTAGTGAGTATATTGAAAAAGAAAATGGAAGAGTTTGAGGAAAGCGATAGTGGTTGGGCTTTTTTAAGTAATTCACATTTAGAAATAAATGTCAATAAGTACCAACCATTAGGTGGGTCATCTTATTTAAAATTACCTAAATTTATTCAAAATAAGAAAGCATGTATAAATATTCAAAATAAAGACCAGTGTTGCTTTTTATGGAGCGTAACAGCAGCTCTTTACCCTGCTCGAAATCATCCTGAACGAGTCTCGTCTTATCCCAATTTTAAAGATGTTCTAAATATCAATGGGATATCTTATCCCGTCACATTCTCAGATATTAGGATTTTTGAGAAAAACAATCCTAAGTTAAGTTTTATCATTTATGGTCTAAAAAATTCTAAAACCATTATTGGCCCCGTATATAAATCTGAAAATACCAAAAACAAAAAAACTATTCATTTGCTAATGTTAGAAAATGACGCGACGTCACATTATTGTCTTATCAAGGACTTGTCGCGGCTTGTCAGAAATCAAATAACAGCTCATCATGGTAAAATTTATTTCTGTGATACATGCTTAGTGTTTTTTACTACTTTTGATGAACTAGAAAATCATTTATGTAGCGGGATCGTCACTGTATTACCTGAAAAGGGGACCGTCATAAAATTTAATAATTATGACCGTAAACAAAATGTTCCATTCGTCATTTATGCAGATTTTGAGACAATTTTAGAAGTGCACAAAGACAAATCTGATACGCAAAATACAAAAACGCTGCAGCACCATATACCCTCAGCGTTTGCGTACAATATAGTCTGTACTGTAAACACTAGCTATAATCGGTATGTATCATATCTCGGTTCTGACTGTGTTTCAAAATTTATAGAATCTCTTTACCGTGATGTTCGTGAAATTCATGCAATCTTATCTAAAAATTTGCCTATGATTTTTACCGAAAAAGATGCATCCGAATTTTTGCAAGCCACTCGCTGTCATATATGTGATAACTTTTTATTTTCAGACAAAGTGCGCGATCACTGCCACATAACAGGATTATATCGTGGTGCAGCCCACAGATATTGTAATTTACAATACAAAATACCTAAGTTTATTCCTGTATTTTTCCACAACTTGGCAGGTTATGACTGTCATTTGTTCATAAAACAATTAGGTGAAATGCCTGGAAATATTAAGATTATACCTAAAACTAAAGAAAATTATGTGTCATTTACGAAATTTGTTCCGATTTCTGATCAAGAATTTATACAATTGCGCTTCGTAGATTCATTTAAATTTCTTGGCACTAGCTTAGATAAATTAGCAAAAACTATTAAAAAAGAAGAGTTTGATCATTTACGCACGCATTTTCCAATACCTACCCAATTTAATTTACTTACTCGCAAAGGTATATATCCCTACGAATACATGGATAACTGGGATCGGTTTAAAGAGCGATGTTTACCAGAAAAAAAAGAGTTTTACAGCTCCCTTACAAATGAGCATATTACTGATGAAGATTATGAACATGCTCAATCAGTTTGGTCACAATTTAACATCAAAAATCTGGGTCAATACACTAAATTGTATTTGAAAACAGACGTTCTCTTGTTAACTGATATTTTTGAAAAGTTTAGAAAAACTTGCAAATTTCATTATCAATTAGATCCTGCTTTCTATGTAACCGCTCCTAGTTTATCATTCGATGCAATGCTTTACAAAACTGGAGTCGAGTTGGAGCTCATAGATGACCTTGCCATAGTGCGTATGATTCAATCAGGCATCAGAGGAGGAGTATGCATGTGTTCGCACAGGCATGCCAACGCCAATAACAAATACATGAACGAATACGATCCCTTAAAACCAGATACCTTTGTAGTTTACATAGATTGCAATAACTTATACGGATTCAGTATGTGTCAATCTCTACCGCTGTCGAATTTTAGATTTTTAAACCAGACAGAAATTGAATGTCTTGATATTGTTAATGTTCCTGCTGATGCAGAGTATGGTTTCATTCTTGAGGTTGACTTAAGCTATCCGAAAGAGTTACATGACAGGCACAATGATTTACCATTTTGCCCTGAGAAATGCATTCCACCGGGGGGTAAGACTTTTAAGCTCGTGCCTAATCTTTACGACAAGTACTTCTACGTCATCCACTATGTTCACTTGAAAACATGTTTGAAACATGGGCTGATATTAAAAAAAATACATCGAGTCATAACGTTTCAACAAAGTCCTTACTTAAAACAATATATCGATCTAAATACGAGTTTAAGACAACAGGCTCAATCTACATTTGAACAAGACTTTTTTAAGTTGCTCAATAACAGCATTTTTGGTAAAACCTTAGAAAACAGCGAAAAAAGAGTTAATGTACATTTAGTTAACGAATGGAGTGACCACAATAATGTAACAAAAAAGAAAATAACTGCCAATAAATTAATTGCAAGCTCTAGTTTTCACAGTGCTTCAATTTTCACTGAAAATTTAGTCGCAATACAAACAAAACCTGAACGGGTGATTTTGGATAAGCCAATATACATAGGGTTTACGGTGTTAGAGTTATCTAAAAGCCACATGTATGACTTTCATTATTCAGTTTTTGAACCATCGTATAAAAACAAATTACAAATGTGTTACACGGATACGGATAGTTTCGTTTACCAAATTGAAACCGAAAACTTTTACAAAGATTTAAAAGAAACCTTCTTACATTATTTCGACACAAGCAATTTTTTCAAAGAAAATGTATATGGCTTACCGCTTCTAAATAAAAAGATTCCTGGACTTTTCAAAGACGAAATGGGAGGAAACATTATAACAGAGTTTGTTGGATTACGTTCAAAGTTGTATTGTGTAAAGACCATTAATACTACAATTAAAAAAGCAAAGGGAGTAAAGAAGAGTGTTGTTCGCGATATACAAATATCAGACTATAAAAAAACTTTGTATCACGGCAATATAGTGCGGAAAACAAATATTTTATTTAAGTCAATCAAACACAACATTTTTACTCGCAGTCTCAACAAAGTAGCGCTATCCAGTAATGATGATAAACGTTTTGTTTCGGCTGACAAGGTGTCAACAAGAGCTTGGGGGCATACATCCATTCTAAACATTTAGCTAAGCATAACATTGAACCAAGAATTAGGTAATTAAAATTAAATAATAATACTTTCCTTAGTTGTACGATTTTCTTTATTATAATAGATAACCTAAGCTAATTAAGATAATATTAAGTTTCAAATAAATGTAATTAATTAATAAGGTACCTACCTATAAATAAATGATGACAAATTATTTACTTGGGTTTTATTGCTTATACGTAAAGACATTGGTTCACATTAACTCAATAAGATCATGTTTAGACATGTTTTAAAGTGTGATATTAATCATCGCATAGAAACGGTGAGATCGTAATATGACATCGATCACACGTTAGGAATCAATTTACTACATTTATTTTGCAACGCTGAGGAAACTTTTACAGGTTTGGACATGAAGTTAATTAATAGCACGTGGCATAGCCGGTGCGTCTCATGTTACCTATTTGATATAAGCAACCAATAGATTTTATTTAGTTATCAATTCGACTTTGATGCGTTCAAACTTGTTTGGGTTAAAAGTTAAAATGGCTCAACGTAGTCACAGTCATCTTACCTCACCACAAGCCAGCTACGTTCTTTCAATCGATAGTAGAGTCCCCAAGCACGTAATTAAAATTGAAATTATGGAAGCAGTGGAAGTGTCAAACGATGAAGTGGACATTCAAAGTCGTGCAAAAACTCAATACATTGTGTACGAAAATTGTGATGATGTATATTTTAGCGCGCTGCAACTGATGTCACACATCAGTTCCAAACTGCGAGACCGCAACGAAAGACCTACCTTGTGAGTGGGAAATAATTAATTATCAATCAGGTATGTAGTATTTTAGTATTTTTAAGTGTTTTATTGTGTGGTTAACTATTTACCTAATTATTAGTTAAAGCAACTTTATTACAATTTATTCTCTTTATTCTTTACAGAAAATGACTGACGTATATGATGATTTTCCTCAATACGCTCAAGACCCGTTACAACAGTTCACTCAGCAATACAAAGATTTATTTGGGGTGGAATCGACGCAAATTGATCAAAAACGTAAAAAACGAGTTTCTCCAAAAAATAATAAGCGGATAACTCCAAAATCTTTTGTGGTGTGTAACGAACAGAAAGGCTTCAAAATGATCCAGATAAAGGTGGTGGACCTGGTCTGCGAGCGTGACCGAGCAAATTCGAACTCATCATCATCTACGTCAGATGCTGACAGCGAGTGCGTGTTACTTAGTGCCCAATACGTAGTCCATGACGCAGTGGACGAAATAATGGATATGACAGAATGTGTAATTAAGAAGATATCAAAAAAGTTAACTGGTTCTAACTTTTAATTATGTTTTTTAATATAGTTGTAAATGTAATGAAATAAATTATTATGCAAAAACGATGTTTTTACTCAGTTCCCTAGGAATACATTTTTAGGTATAAAAATAAACACAAAGTTTAATTCCATATTTCAATTATTTATTACAGTAAAGTGAATATTTATTAATTAAACACATTGTTATCTACACACCATTTCTTTAAACTTAAAACATTTCGTAACGCACAATACTTGTCATGATAAAAACAATTAAATAAAATTTTATCTTTACAATATAGTTCATTAAGACTATTCAAATTAGGAGTACCCTTACGAGTTATATCAATAACACTATTATTATTATTACACAACTCTTGCATCCATTTTACTTTTTCTTCCCCTTTGACTATAATTTTTTTATTTTTCAAAAAACCAGTCATCATTCTATGAAATTCTCTGTAGTCTATGTAGCCCTCACTCCATAAATAGCCTCTATTTCTTTCGATCCAACGAACACATTTCTTTTCTTCATCACTCAGTGCAGAAAACGGATACGGGGGCTTTATTAAAAACACATAGGTATACTCTACATTAGCTACTGCCATTTCTTTAACCAAGAATTTATTATTGCTGTCCTTAAACCCTTGCAAATCAACGATTACTGTATTATAATTATTCATGATAGTTTCTTTACAATGTTACTCAAAGGCTTATATTCGTATAAACAATCGTTTAAAATCAGGCAGTATGCAGCTGTTTTATCTGGAATTTCTTGGTCTGTCTCAATTTCGACTCTCACATCAATAGATCCTTTCAGTGTTTCGTGTTGTCGTGAACAGTCAATAACGAATAAAGGGGCAACGTCTCTAAATTCTTTTAAACTCAGCAACGGCTCTGAACGACGTCCGTGATACGACTGCTGAAATCTTGTATATTGTTCGTATAATAAAGTGAACTTGTCATCTGAGAAACTGATGTTCAACCCTTCATAGGGATAATACGACGAATTTAAAAAGACTCTTACATCACGTACATGACAATGATCAAACTCTGCCATTGACAATTGACTGTTGTGTTTGCGGTTGGTTTGTAAGGCTATTACAACAAATCGCGGTTTCTCTGTTTGGGATGCAGTTTTGATAGACCAAGTATGCTTACGTGTTTGAGGAAGTAATGGGTATTCATACAGATCCCAATTACGAAATGCTAGAGGAATAGCACGATCTTTCTCTAAATGCTTTAATAAATTTATTCTTTCTCGATCTGACACTTTGATATGTGGCACTCTCCAAATAATTTTACTAATTATAATGTCATCTACAACTTCTCCTGTATTTAATTTGATAGAATTAAGATTCGTATTGCTTCTAAGTAACACTAACTCGTGTTTACAGTTCATGATTATTTTTTCATAGTCTTCTGCGAATCCTAATATCTTGTTTAGCGGAATGGATAAGGAAAACGCCCCACCTCCAGTATTATTGGTTCCCATAGTTGACCAACCCCAAACTCGTGCATATTTTGATTCATTTTCATTTAGCGATAGATAAGATTTTATTGTTGTAGTTATACCTGCATTTTTTATTTTATCTATTTCTACTCCATTCAATTCATACCGAATATCTTGAAATAGGAACAATGCCGGATTATTAATGAAATGTACCTCAGATATTTTTGCTTTAGTTGTGGTGTTATAAACATTCACTTTCCCCTCGATATACAAACTACTAAGTGAAGGCAATACGTATAGATCTTGTTGATTAATAGGAATTCTTATTTCATCATTCTTGTTGAAACTTGTCACGTACGGTTTGTATGAATGATATTCGAAACTTTCAATGCTGTTGTCGTATGATGTTTGTTGAGATATATTTAGAATATTCATTTTATCAACCCGATTAGCCTTAGAAATTCTTTATTGGTCTTGGTAAGCTTCTTTTTTAGTTGAAACGGTGTGCTTTTGCGAGATGATCTTCGAGGAATGGCTTGGGTATACGACTGAGGGGGGTTTTTATTGAAATTTATCATTTTTTCTGAAATGTAAATACAGCTGGACTTCTTCACCTCGTAAATTTATCTCTTTATTGTCAGCGTCCAACAACCGTATATTGATAGCACTTATAGAATTTTGATTAACAGGAAAATAAATTAAGTTCTTAGGTATCTCAATTATTCGATAACCAGGTGGAACATTAGGCACAAATTCATAAATAATGTGACTGGCTTTCCCGTTTACAAAGGAACCACTAACTACGTCGCATTCGATTCTCACAATGGTTGTTGATAGAATGCTAACAGGGTACTGTGAATCAGTACTTATATTAGCATGTATTGTCTCCATTCCAAAACCTAGTATTTTACCAATTGATTCACTTTTATTAAAATGAACATCTTTGGAGCAAAAAAGGTTTGTCTTCAATGTATTGTTATTGCAAGTTAGTTTTAATACAGTGTTCTTCATATTGTCTTTTAAATAATCACAAATATCCTGAAGCTCATAAGATCCTTCAGGAATTTCGATGATTTCATTTTCACCATAATGAAACTTATTGTTTCGTTTATCGATATTAGGAATAGAGTTAAAAGTTGAGAAATACAAAAGACCGCATTCATATTCTCCTCGAAGTTCCAAACTTGGTGAATAATTTGTTGGCTCCACTTCCAGTTAAAGATACAGTGAAAGACATTTTTATACTAACACATTTATTTATTTCGTTTGCTATTTAAATGCTTTTTCCAATAATTTCTTAAAAATTTTAGACACAAATGACCACAATTAGTAGTGCCATAAGCTTGATGTCTTACATAATTGTAGTTTATAGGCAAGGCATACATATATTTCATTAATTCTAACGGTGGTTTTAAATTACCAAAACTATCATAATATTCTACGTAATTGTTTTGCTTTACGAAGGCCACCCAATGCGTACCTGGATTTATGTTGCTATCCAAATTTAATATTCCACATTCTATTTTTCTAGGTTTCAAAGGTAACGTATCTCTCATGTAAACACCGCGAAAGTAAGGAATGTCATTAGCATGTTCCAAAATATCGAGGTTAGTGAGCGCACGTCTAGGTAGCCGCTTAATCAGTTTTTTGATGGGTTAAGATATAACCCTGCTCCTTTTTTATGAGGTTTAATATATAATCCTTTTCCAAGAGCCACCGCTTCCATCATTCTGTTATGTCTTTCAGATTCTTGAAGACTCTTCTGTGCAGCTTTAGAATCATTCACAGCTTTTGCTATACCTGCTGCTCCTCCAGCTAGTGAACCTAAAGCTGACAATCCCGCAAATATGGGAATAAGTGGTAAAAGTCCTCCACACTTTGGAAGAGGAATGATACGTGGCAAACGTATTCCTTTCTTTTTACTAAACAGTTTCTTTGCAACTGCATAAGCATATTTTATAACAGAGTTTTGATCCTTGGATTTCATTTTTTTCAATAGGGACTGTATTTTTTTCACACCTTTCTTAAATGATTTCATGCCACTGCCTGTTCTGATTTTTGCCTTCATAGCATTTTTTACTATCCATGATGCAATTTTTTCTCCTTTTCCAGCATCTTTCGATTTCAATCTCCTTTGAGCCATATTCAAAAGTTCCAAGTCGGCTTTGCGTCGAGCTCCAGGATCTTTATTATTGTAAGAAATATCGTGGTGCATGCAAGCGTTATCTAATTTGTTAACCCCTCGATCGCCTTTTAGAATCCGTTTTTGAAGTTTCGTACCGGGACCACAAAATTGATACCCAGGTATATGTAACTCGAACGGCAAATGATCTACCAAGCTATTGATTACACCACTGCCTTCCTTCATCGGTAATCATCTAGTGTCCCAAAGAGAGATCCTGTGTTATTTATATACTTATCTAAATCACTAATTCACGTTTGTCTACCCAACTGTTCTCTTTATCACTTAGTCCTAACCATTTTACAAAAAGTTTGTTTTCTTTTTTCTTTATAACTTTTTCAATAAGGTAGATGTCTGGAAATTTAGTTTTTTGTAACTCGTATCCATAAAAAGAGCCTAGAATATTTTGGTTGTATTTGTCTTTTATTTGATACGTTTGAGGATAGGTATCATTAATTTTTACGATTTGAAATATTTCCGTAGACCAATTAGGGGTATAACCTTTATAGAAATCTCCTTTGTATTTACTTATACGAACAAAATCGTTAACTTTAAAAGTGGATCCTTGACGTACTGTCTTTGGCTTTCGGGTTTTAATGATATTAGATTTAACTAAAGCCTGATTCGCATGATTAACATCAATCGGTTTGAACTTTGTAATGCGGTGCAAAGTGTTGTTATAGCGATGCACCACGGAATCTAAATTACATTGAAACCATTGATATCGTCCGCACAGACTGAATGTTTTGTAAAGATGTGATTTTATAGTTCTTATAACTCGTTCTACTATAGAGGCTTTTTTAACAGAATATGTGGAATAATGGTTTATGTTGTAATTTTTCATTAACTTTTCAAAAGAATTATTATAAAACTCTGTACCCAGATCTGTTTGTAAATTGTTTGGCTTCCGTGTTGATTCAGATAATATACTTTGCATTGCATTTGTAACATATTGTTTAGATTTTGCTTTCAACGGTCTTACCCATACAAATTTTGATAAAGTATCAATTACTACTAGTACATATTTATATCCTTTATTATACGATGAATATTTTTGAAAATCCATAAGATCCGCTTGCCATAAATCATCTATTCCTTTAATGTTAGTATGACGGCGACAGAAATTTCTTCTTGCTGGCTTGTGGAGCTCGTTAACTATGTCTTGTTTACTCATTCTTATCAAGTTTTGAAGGTAACATAAGATCGATTTCTTTTTTTGTGTAATACAATTTACTGAAATTGACACTAGTTAATTTTTCTAAATTATTTAAATATTTTTTAATGTTGGTTTGAATTGATTTCATTTCATTTTTTAGATCTTGAACATATTTATCGACATACTCTTTATTTACAGCCTCGTCATCCTTTTCAGGAGTTGGTAGTCCTTTTAATCTCGATGATTTTAAATCAAAGTCGCCTGCATCTGACTTTACTAATGTGTTGGTAGGAATGTTATTAGAAAATTCAGATAGTCGTAAACGCTTATGAACGTGATGACCAAATTTATCTATATTCATTGCCGTCTGCTCGGCTTCTGTAGTTTAATGGTACTGTTGAATCCTCCAGATGGTAGCTTTATATATTTTATGTCTTTTATAATACCAGCTTCATGCAGTTCTTCTATTATTGCATAAATTTCATTATTAACTCCAGTGTTACCAGCTGCCCATGACCCGAGTAGTAATTTTAGCCTTTCTACTAATTCATTCGGTACATCCCAATAAACTAAATCAGTATCCTTCTTAACTTCTTTCAATATATCGATGCCTTCACCTCGCGGGAGACTTTCTACACTACTTGCGTGACTTCTAGAGAACTTAAATAAAGGTTTAATCACGTTCATATATTTAAATCCTTTATTACTGTTTATTGGTTTAAATGGATCGAAGTTACGTTTGTGTGCATTGGTATCTATAAGTACTAATTTATAATTTTGTAAATCCTCGTTTGTAATTATTTTTAAATTTGGTGCCTTTTGGTATAATAATTCTTTCAAGCCTGGAGTTTTTTTTAGGCTACGGCTTCCAATTTTCAAAATGCGTCCATCGTCATAAACACGTGTATTACCGAGCATCAATTTTCCATTAACATTTCTAACACCAAAAGGAATATTTTGCATTACTTCAGATGACACAGACCATGATAAAGAATCATTAGCAATACTTGGTGATGACTGAATAGATTTAAATGAGTTGTCATGGACATCGTGTTCATGAGTGGGTGATGTGGTGAGGGTTTTGTTAGGTGTTTTACAATCATCATTTTCTAAAATTTCTTCATAATCATTTAAATTTTCCTCGTTGTCAACATCCGTTTTGTAGTAATCAAAGTCTTCATCTGAATTATTGGATGACTGGCTTTCGATATGTTTAGTTCTTTTAACTGACTGGATTGGTTCTGTTTCTTCTTCGTTGTAGCGTTTGCCATCAGGTCTACTACTTAATAGTTTAAGAGGGTTCACAATAGGTTTAAATATTGTTTCCAGTGTCATATCATTTTTCATTTTTGAATCTTTTAACATTTCTACTTTTCTTTTCACAGCTGACGCTGACTTTAAAATTTGTTCCTTAAGGTTCCGCTCCATTGTTACGAGTTCCACTCTGTTTGACTTCTCAATTCAAACTAGTTTGTTGGAACGTAAGTAACAGTTACTTATATAAGAAATAAATAGTTTAATCTACTTTAATGAATGTATCAAACTTCATTCTATAACAACCATTGTTTCGTTCACAATCCTTATTTATGACCACATAACTGTATGGCTTACCCCACACAGTTGAACACATTTCACGGAACTGAGTCCAGGTCATGTCAGACCCTACATGCTCATCGTAAATATGCCTTAGATTAATGTTGTCTTGTTTAAATAATATGATAAGGTTAGCATTATCTCTTACTAATTGCTTAGGTATTCTTGAGTAGGTTTGATTAATATAAAAACAGTCAATGTTTTTATGTCGTCCCATAGCAAAATAATCACGTATATTGTTTTGATTTTCACATGCAACATCATCAAATACGAAAATGGATTCAGACAAAGCGTCATGTGGACTTAAAATGTCTTTATTATCACTATATTTGAAGTAAGATATGTCTGCAACTTTTTCCAATACTTTTTCCAAAAACTGGTACTTAGGTTGATACAAGGACTTTGAATAAACATATAAGTTGCGAAAACGTGGTCCATCACGGTGTAGCAACAGACTAATTACAAAATTGGTCTTTCCACAATTTGATGGGCCAAAAACAATGCTGCGAATAGTATTTGGTAATAAATTACCATGACGTTTAAACTCTTTCGAGGATACTGGACAAATACATTGTAATTTAAGAGATTCTTTTTGTTTCAGAAATCTCATTACAGTTTTTGGTTTAAACTCAACCGTTCTGATTGATAGGTTTTAATGGAATGATAAAAACTTTGTTGAGTTTATAATTTTTATAGGAATTTTGGAAGATAAAACTACTTTCAACACTCCGTTCGTAGTGTATTATTGGGCATTCTGTCAAACCAGAGTGAGCGCAGCGAACGGTCGGAAGCGAAGCGGACGACTGGGGGACAGAATGCCCAATAATACACTACTTGAACATAATATAGAAATTCGATTACCGATACCTTGTTAATGTCAATCAAGAATGATTTTGGTTTACCCGTGTCAAATCAGACCCTTAATTTAGACAAATGCTAAAGTTATGTTTTCCTAATGACCCGTACCAAGAAACAGTTTATAAAGACGAAAGTAAAGTAATAAAACACACGACGTTAATCATCCGAATTTTGACACCAAGTTGTGCCTACAACGTGGGCTCTTCAACAGTTTCACATTTTAAGTGCCCCATATGCGGGCCAGCAATCTTGCTTGTTAGTGATGTGAGAAGTACGTTTGTATCGACTTTTACGGTTATCATAAAACTGACACCAGTTTTTACGATGGAAGATAGGGTAAATTGTTTCCAATTACTGAGAGGTACTGCTCGTTCTTTCTTACATTCCAAAAAAAATCAAGAGTCATTAAAAGACATCGTTAAGAAAACAGTGGTTTTGATTTCGGAATGTATAAAATATCTCAATTTGATCAGTAGGTACAGACACTAAATATCTTGTTAATCATACCACGCTCACTTGTGTTGACTAATATGTATCAAACAGCTCCTTATTTAATAAAGAAATCATCCTACGCTTCCTGCTACCAGCTTTGTTCCATGTTTTACCTACAAAGATTCTGAAACACGTTTTAGAACAGCTTATAAACTAGCCGGTCTACTACATCACTAAAAGTCGCCCCGCTTTCTGCACAGTAGCTTCTCAAGTACAGCCATTGTGTTTAGACCTCCGACCATGGCAGCCAAGACAAATGCTCTGCGCCCACCACTACCGGCTCAAGGAAACATGTTTTGGTTACTTTAGTTGAGTAGCTCAACTACTTAACGTTACTTAGTTATTTTAGCGGTGTGTACACACAGTATATGCCAGAAATAAACAACGTATGTTGATAGAGCCTGGAAATTATTACAGGGATTATCTCCAAAGCGACGCATATGCTGCGGGATATTATGAAGGCGTAAAACGTGTAGGAGCCCACTTTTCTCTCGCTTCAGCATAATCAGCTGATCCATCATTTCAGCATGTAAATCCGTTTATGCTCCTAAATGCGTTTATGGTTTGTTTTTTTTCCTTCCTCTTTTTGGTTGTGTCGTAAAAGAATCTGCGACGCTGTGGAAAATTCGGTTTTCTTTAGTTTGAACTCTAGTTAATTTTGCTATATTTTCTTGAATTTAGATGTAGGTTATTTCCGAGTGACGACAAATATTAAAACGCGTCAGATGTCACGGGCTTATTATTAATGATGCCTCTACCAAACGTAATTAAATTTCCCTGTGACAGCTTTTTTGTAAAAAATGTAACAGATGCTTCCAAAATTTTCACATTTAGTACAACGTTAGAGGACTGCGAAAAGAAAACGAGGTTGGGAAAAGTAATGGAACTATCTAGAAAGTTCTGATGGTTTCGCCTACTGTGCTCAGAATTTGCATGAGTTATGCTCTCAGTTTTGACGTCTGTTATTGCCCAAGTTTTAGATTAAGTCGTTATCGACTAGAGATAAACACATAGATCTGTGTCCGTTACGTTAAAAGGGTTATACAATTTGAGGATTTGCCGCCCCAAATATTGTTTGATCTAAAATTGTATCTTTTGATCTCAATTTTGGGCACATTTGGGACACGATGTTTATGATCGACGATAAAATGTTTGATCTTTATTATATTTCCTCCAAATCAAGATTTTATTTCTTTTCGAAAAGTTTTTGGCACAGTTGAAGGAATTTTGATTTTCTCTACACATTTATCGTTTTTTAATGTGTTAGAATTTGGCTTAGCAAAGTCTTCGAAACTGTCTTTCCTAGCGTCGGGCATATCAAATGTTTTACGATATCACTTGGCTCTAGCCCGCCATTAAAGTTACTGCACTTTCAAATATTCTCAAGGAAGCCTATATTTTCTGGAATTTATATGAAAGTTTAATAATTAAAAGAGGTTTATTGCTTTTGTTGAACACCTTGAACTTTGTTGGCGTTTCATGACAGGGACATAAGAAAATTGTTATTACTTGCTTAGACGGAAATTACTTCTGAAAGTCTACAAGAGACGCTTCAGTTGCGGCTGTAAGGATGAGTCTTCAACTTTTTGTCGAAAAGATAACAAAATGAAGGCATTCGCATACCAAAGTAATTGTTAGCAGGGTTCTGAAATGATACAAACATACCTGTTATGCTTTATCTGAGCATAATAATAAATATACATATTAGATGTAAAGGACTTTGGGCAACATTGTGATTAGATATAGACGTTTTCACCATGTTGATCTTAATTTTAATTAAATATTTGAAAATAAGATAACTTAGGGATTAAATTCCAATACTTTACGAATAAAGAGCTGTTACAGCGCTACCTACGATGGAAATGGTAAAAGTTTCTACAAAGTAATTAATCTCTTAACTTTGATGATTCCTAATTTGGACAATCCTTCACTCAGGCTCAGTTTGATTGCTTCTTCAACTATTTCAGAATATAATACAGACATTATTTATAAAACCGATGCTAAGTTATCTTAAGGAGAAAACAATTGCATATAAAAGTGATTATAATAAATACTCATGATGAAGATTATTTTTTACTCTGTTCTACTCGTGCATTACGATATACTTTCTTACATTGATCATATTTATAGTGTCTATCAATCGTATAAAAAACATTTCGTTCAAAACCTATCCGACCGAATTCTTCATAAAATAGTCACGGTGGTGAAATAAATAATCCTTTGTGCATGAAATCCCGAGAGGTTTACCGCAAAGCGGCGCGGCTTTACGTTGTACCCTTACAAAACATTGTTTTTCGTCAGTTATTTATGTTTTTATACAACAACATGCTCTCATCCTCCCTTTGTCACACAAACACATTAATAAATCTCTACAATTGACTTGGTTAGCCCTACTATTCCCTCCGGAGCAATCTAACGGAGATAATTTGTTTTTGTTCGCGTATTGGGTTAGCCAATTAAACCATTCGAATGTGAGATTAAACTGGGGAACATTAATCTTAGTTGTGCAGGTATAAAAAGTATGAAAGTCATAAAAAGCGCTAATAAATTTTGACACCCTCTTGCCTTTGGGAGATATTATACCGGTCATTCCGGGGATTTCCCTGATTTATTCCTTAAACGATAATGAGCTCGGAGTTTCCGATGAAGGCAAGGGAGTTTGCATTGACTGATTTTTGCAATCAAAAGAAACGTTATCCATTTCTTACTGAGATCTCCTGATCTTAGGACAAAATGTGGTCATTAAGCAACGTGGGATGACGAAGTGGTAAAATTATATTAGTTTAAATAGCTTGCTTATTATCTTCTTCCGATCGCCTCAATGTTTTAGCTATACATATTAAATCAAATCAAATCATTTATTGCATTACATGTGTGGTTTCACAGTTGGTAAATGGTAGGGTAGTACATCACATGCACCCTGTAAGGGCATAGCAAAATTATGTGTATTGCTTCACTGTTAATACATAAATATACTTCAATATTGTCACAAGAAGCCTATTTTACCAGAACCAATAAACTTATGCTAAGCTAGTTTTCTTCCCGCAAAATGATTACATGTAGGTTTGGGAGAGCTCATGTATTTTATATCTGAACTAAATTGGGGGCGATATTTCTATGCTATTATTTTCTGAATATAATAGATTCCTCAATCTCACATACCTATTGCAATATTTAATTTTGTTGGTTTTGTATTTACTATACCTGAATTTTCGTTTCGTTCGTTTCACGTTTCAAATAGACTTTTGATGTTTTATTAACTTAAATTAACATAGAAATTTATAATCGGCAAAGTTCTTCGTCAAATAAAATACTTGTTCAAGTCAATTAAGAGCAGCTTACAAGATTATCTCACTTTCGTGTCTGCCGCCGCCGTTCGCGACAAACAACTCCTCCCCACTGTTTATTGTCAAAACAAAAAACCTAGCTGGCGCAGCATTACCCACACTTCCAACGGAGTTATCTGGAATATTCCGCAAATTTATAGTAACATTACTACGAGTTCCCGCATTATGTTAAAGGGCCCGCAACGTTTTTATGAGCGAATCGCCAAATTGTGGGCCACAATTTTACCAAATGTGTGCAATTATTTCGCTACTAACACCTGAAATCTCGTCAGAATTACCCTCATAATCATGTAAGAACCTCTGCGCGTTGGCTTTCATCTAAAATTCAATTAATATTCTCTGAGCCTTACACGTCGACGGTTTGTCGCTTATACACATTATTTCAATTCTCCAGATCCCCCAGGATGATATAGGGGAGAGTGTTCTTAAGGAATAGCAAGTGTGAAATTTAGTGCTCGACTATCGCTAAGTTAATGGTACTTTATTTTGATATATGATGTCAAACTTTTTGGCTGAGCTCATACGCGTTTTTTGCACGTAGGATGCGAAGGGTTTTATTTATTGTACGAGCTCGTTCGTACGACTCTTATACTCGTATTATGTCATCTTGTTTGGGATGAACCCCATTTAGAAACAGATTTCAATATTTAGTTGTTTCTGCAAAACATCGATTTATTATTAAGTCCATTTCGTTCGCATATAAATCGGGGACACCCGTGCTGGCCTAAACCTTGGATCGGAAATTTATAGTCAAGTTTACATGTTCAATGAGTCGGATCATTGATGTTTATACCCATTCCCTTTGTCTCTCACCATGATAGTGATGTGCTGAAACCGTTTTATGGCATTACTACTCGATAGGGTTTTTTTATAAGTTTATACAACGATAGTTCTGTAAAACCATAGTTCTGAACTGAACTCTAGTTCAAATAACAGAAAAATCATAGTTACATACATTAAGTGACTAACTTAGACTTCCTAAGAGAGACTTATGAAATTATAAAGAGCAATATCGAAAAGTCCAAATTCAGTTAATACTTTTTTTGAGAAGTAAACTGTAATACAATTAACACTTTCAAAATTGCTTCCTTTAAATTCAGAGAAAAATTTGACAATTATTTATAAGTGAACCTTAACCTTTAGCTATTTTTCATTACGTTACATTATTGAAAAAATTCCCGCTACAAATGATGAATCCATTCAGTGACCAGTTCTTATAAATCGATTCAGTAATCGAATCAAGTAATTGGTCACGTCTCTAGCCGGTGTTCAAAACAACTTCATTTATTATTCGTACGTGATGTTTAGTTGTTATTATTGTAGGTAGTGATAGGAACGTATGTCCCGCTAAGTTTGTATTACAGTTTACGAATGCTTTAAGCTCAGTTAGATGTTTATCTTCATTTTTATCTGTGTTCCCATCTATGAAAGCACTGTCTTCATCGTTTAGTGTTGTTGTTTTGGGAAAATAAGCTTTGTCATAATGATGTGAACTATTTGTATTTTACGGAACCTTGTTATATGATGTTATCGCTACGGATGTAGTTTTGTCAATAACACAATTATGGAAGTAGATTTTATAAGGTACCTATTTATTAAATTTTATTATTTTCTCCTCTTAACCATCTTAACTTAATCATCAATATCAACATGAACTCAAGTTTAACTAGGTATAATTTTGTTATGCAATTTTGTTTGAATAAACTTAATAATTATGTCAATAAACAAGACCACTCCCATTGCTTAAAAAAATTATAATTTTCAATAGAAGACTTGATTTGATAGTCGCTCTGAACTCGTGAATCCAACCTCACGGAAAATTTATTCTGCAATTCCTTCTTTTAGTTCCACCTGAACTCCTAACATTTTACTTAAATTCGCCATAACGTCCAATTTATTACCGTCCCCTAATTACGATTCATTAAAAATTTTAAAACTCCTTTTAAGAAGTGTCATTAGCTCTGAAACTTTGCACAATGGACACAATTGTGTCGTTATCTACAATTGATATTTAACTTAATTTGAGACTATTGTAACTTTTAGACAAGCATTTATTGTTCAACATTTTCTGTCAACTTAAAATGGTAGCTATTTCTTTGAATTTGAAACTAAAAGTTTAAAGTAATAGATCAACTCTTCAGAGTTCTGAGACTCAAGACCCCTCAGAAAACAAATTAAGACAAGACATTTCTAAATGTATTTTCTTTGAATTCTAGGAGACTATTCTTCAATGTGCTTCGGAATTTTATCTTACTTGAAGCTCGGGTATGTCCTTGCAACCCTTTTCTTTCTCTGCTATCAATACTGTCAAATAAATAATTCAACTGTATATCGTGAAATCTAAAGCAACGTCTTCTGGCACCTATATCTTTTGGCCATAGTATTCCAGCTATTTTTCTAGCTTCGGCTTAATCTTTCGCTTCTCGGTTTCCTGTTCAGCAATTCGAGCTTTACTGTGAAAGACATAAGAAAACCAATTTAAATATACCAGTCG
This sequence comes from Ostrinia nubilalis, assembly GCF_963855985.1. NCBI lineage: Eukaryota > Metazoa > Arthropoda > Insecta > Lepidoptera > Crambidae > Ostrinia > Ostrinia nubilalis. The sequence continues at coordinate 4,039,173 of NC_087099.1, read as the reverse complement.
GAACATTCCGTCGGTTCCCTTTCCGACTCGGTATCTAGAGTTGTTTTGTTTTAATTCTTCTATCTGAGAGGTTTCCCAACGTTTATTAACATTCGACTCCAATTGTTTTACAAAAGAATTTTTGATGTTGCCCACAATATTGCTAACTCCCTGTTTATTTGATATGAATAACAATTTTGCCATTCAAGAACAAAATTGGTCTCTTTGTGCTTATTATAATTTAATCACAAATCACTATTAGGTTACAAAGTATCCATTACTTTATCCTCCCCTTTGCATTCAAGAGCACATACTCATATCAATAAGATAGATTGATGGTTAAACGAGTATCTACTAACCTCGTTCTGACTGCAAAAACATTCCCTTTAAAGGGACGATCGCCAAAAACCTCTGGTCGTTTGAGGATATTTACTGCTAATGTGTGTATGGAACCGTCCAAACTGTCTGTAGTGACAGATCGAAAAAGGCCTCTGCTTATCTGCGGGCACATAACATTAAGGCCGGGTAGCAGAGAAAATGGCGAAAATGAGGTTTTCATTTTTCATTTTTGAGGTACTAAACAGTAAAATTAAAGGCTAAGATTTTTATTGGGCATAGTTGAGGATATTTTCGAGGGCTATTAACGGATGGAAACACGATTTGATGAAGTTGACTCGATAGAATAAATTCCCAAAGTTACCTCTATTCGTTTTCTATTTATGGTTTTATTTTTAAAATAAGCGATTTGAGATTCTAAATCTTTTACTAAACTAAAGTTCAGAAATAACTTGAGGGCTTTTAACGGATGAAATTTTTATATTACGTCTTATTTAGTTACTATGTTAAAAAATGTGGAAAAAATCGTCCATGACGGCTTGGACAATCTCAATCAGTCGCGCGGTGGCGCTTACGGAGGACGGACGCGTGTCAGTTTTTTGGCCGTGACAGTTCGCGATTTGTCAATATTTTTGACAATGATGACTTTGATGAGTCACAGTATAATAATATCAGTGTTACTGGAGAAAGCTTAAATTTTTGATAATTAAAAATTATCAATTTTGTCTACCTATTGAAATTTAAATCGTTCGCATCCTTTTAAACGAAGACTCTACTCATGATACATAGTACATTCCTCAAATATGAGACAAAACCAATGAGTTAAAATTACATTTTAATAGTACCTACATACAATCGTCTTACACTCTTTAGAAGAGCACACTGACACAAATAAATAATAAAAAATACTGTCTTAGGTCTGTAGCTAAAGGTCTAAGCTGTAAGATAGAAGAATCTTCTAGCCAAAAAGATGGCAGATGCAGCAGATGTCAACGGATTAAAAACTGGAGTTCATATGACTCCTTGTAGACTTGAGTCTCTAGAGCGTCCCTTCCTCCACCATGCGTAAAAATTTTCACAAAAATACTGTCTAAGGTCTGTAGCTAAAGGTCTAAGCTGCAAGATAGAAGAATCTTCTAGCCAAAAAGATGGCAGATGCAGCAGATGTCAACGGATTTAAAACTGGAGTTCATGTGACTCCTTGTAGACTTGAGTGTCTAGAGCGTCCCTTCCTCCACCATGCGTAAGAATTTTCACAAAAATACTATCTATGGTCTGTAGCTAAAGGTCTACGCTGCAAGATGGAAGAATCTTCTAACCAAAAAGATGGCAGATGCAGCAGATGTCAACGGATTTAAAACTGGAGTTCATGTGACTCCTTGTAGACTTGAGTGTCTAGAGCGTCCCTTCCTCCACCATGCGTAAGAATTTTCACAAAAATACTGTCTAAGGTCTGTAGCTAAAGGTCTACGCTGCAAGATGGAAGAATCTTCTAACCAAAAAGATGGCAGATGCAGCAGATGTCAACGGATTTAAAACTGGAGTTTATGTGACTCCTTGTAGACTTGAGTGTCTAGAGCGTCCCTTCCTCCACCATGCGTAAGAATTTTCACAAAAATACTATCTATGGTCTGTAGCTAAAGGTCTACGCTGCAAGATGGAAGAATCTTCTAACCAAAAAGATGGCAGATGCAGCAGATGTCAACGGATTTAAAACTGGAGTTCATGTGACTCCTTGTAGACTTGAGTGTCTAGAGCGTCCCTTCCTCCACCATGCGTAAGAATTTTCACAAAAATACTGTCTAAGGTCTGTAGCTAAAGGTCTAAGCCGTAAGATAGAGGAATCTTATAGCCAAAAACATGGCAGATGCAGCATATATCAACGGATTTAAGACTGGCACCACCTTGCAATGTCATCCTCTCATTGTTATCTGTAATGTAAATTATTATTAAAATGTATTTTAAAAATAAAACGTTCGTTTTATTATTTCAATAATCTGACCTCTCAACTCAACTACACTACACAAACACCTTTGTTCGCAACTATACTGACGAAACCTCGATATTATACCGTTCATTTAAGATGGCAAGCTTTTTGCTGCGGTAATGCACTCCAGGTAATCGTGTGTGATGCTTATTCCTCATAGTGATTTTCGATACAGAGCCCCGTACATACGTTATACATAAATTATGGAAAGAAAACACCCAGACCAATACAAACAAATATGTATGCAATTTTAGTATGATATTTTTATTTATTAATAAACAAAAAGACTGAACAAAATTGATGCGTGTACTGATTAATGTAATTAACCATATGCAAAGCTTTGTGAATTGCAACAACTATAATTTATTATCCAAGCTCTAAATAATCGCTACTACGAGTAACTGATCATAAAATGTTTTTCCAATCGCTCAAGCTCCCGAGGATCTACCGATAGGTCGGGTGACGTAATCTTGAAATTCTTCTAGCCGGCGCGGAACTTCCGGAAGGTCGGGTGACGCCACGCCTCTTTGAACCGTGTTTACTTTGGCAGTTATATTCTATATTAATTTATTCGATTCCAAAATATATTCCCAAAATTTTTGAAAGTTGTTTTAATTTGTATCACTTGGATATGATTTGTATTAGAAAGTGCTGTGAGTGTGACGCTTGAACGGAAGGAAGTCAACCTAACCTAACCAACTGCGTATTTCTAAACTGCGTATTTCTATACTGTGTAGCCGCGAGAGCTCTTTGGCGCGCTGTCTTCGGCGAAGTATTGCGCGCGCAGATTTTGACAGCGCGAAATACCTACTTTAGCAGAAATACCAAGCCTTAACATAAACTTGAAATGTAAATCTGTGGCATTCAGGATAGCCTACATTTTGATTAGATATACCCAATAGAGAAAGCTGTCAGTTAAAAAAGGTCCTGGAAAAAGCCAATATTTTTTGTAAGATACCAATCTCAAAAAGCATTTATTTTCAGTCAAACCATTTCTCGGAATGATCTCGATTCCACAAATCGTTTTATCTGATAAGTTCATTCGAATTTAAAGCTTTATGCTCTTTAATATTTTGTCATCTCTAAGTAAATATCACAAATTACTGTAATATTAGATACTAGCAGTAATACTAACTCAGTAGAAGAACCCATAAATTCACCGTATTCAATTGTAACCCTTGAGATAAAATATCACTTTCTTCTGTCAATTCCAGTTCACATTCATTTGGAGCTCATACATTTTTATTGATAAAACCTACGTTCAAATATTCTCTTGAGGCAAAATGGTAAGGTTTAGAACGGGATACTTTTATTTTTGGCGTTTGATTTAGTTGAACTGTGTTACTTCACTCAGTATTGTTCTGAATCCCCCGCGTCAAGCTGTCGAGAGCTGGATTGTTGGAAAGTCTGGCTTTATTTGTAACTTCGTTGACGTGAAAAAGCTTAAGCTTCTCCATAAAATTTCAGTCACCTCATATTTAAGTTTTGCCTCGTGCTTTTCAGCAGCGGTAATTTTTTTGTAGTCTGACATTATATTGGAAAAGCTTTTATGTTAAAGTTGTTTAAGAAAACCTTTGTAAATTACTAACAGTTCTTTAATATTTTGAATATTTATTAGGGTCTATTTCGGGATTCGACTTAATTGGTACTTGACCTTGAGTATGTAATTACGGGCTGGCTTTAATTGAATATTGAGCGATGAACGAAGTTATTTTCTATTTTAATCTCAATATTGATGTTCGCTGACAGATATTGATGTGTGATACGTGTGAAACAAATGATTTCATAGGATTTAGGACTGGGACGTGTATTTGGCGAATTTTTTAAAGTCAGATTTACATCTCACGTAAGCCCGATCCTCGCAAATAAATCCGTCAGTGTTTTTTACGTTTGTACGATATGCAAAGCCTTTGTTAATCTGTCGAGGTGCAACCAAATTTATTCCAATTTATTAAATATTTTAGAACACATTCCCTTATCCAGAAAGAAATGTACGCTACGACTGTGTGTGGTGCTTTTAGTGCTATGAAGAATCAATGAATGTTGTAATTCAACCTTGATAAATATTATCCTCTGTATTTTTTTTTACATTTAAAGTTCCCTGTGAATAGAATCTAAGTCAGACGTCTTTTGTATTTATTTAGATTAAATAAAGTTCTCTTGAATGCCTTAAAAATGCACGTTAGGTACGGTATGCTTTTTCTGGATTACGATTTACGATCACGAACTCCAAATTGCAAAATATTCAGCTGTGAGTATTTAATAAACGGTGTTACGAGTATCCGTACATTTCACTCTCGATGACTATTCCCGCCGGTTGCCCATCAACTTTAATATTGCCCTGCCGACCGCTGTGCAAACTGCAATAAGCCAAACAGACCGGCGTAGTTCGGCCTAGGCATGATCTGACGCAGTTCCCAAGCCTTTATTGCTAAAATCCGGGTTTACACTGGACGGGAATTGACGTTGAACTATCCGGGATATAAATGCAGAGATAAAATACCTAAACCGGAGGTTTTAAAAACTTTTCACATGATGAAGGGGTAATTGTACAACTAGGAACAACACTAGGATATTATGCAAAATTTTAACTTGTAATTCAATAAACTAAGTGAGCTTTAAGGAATGTTAATATGCCAATGGAACAGCAAGGTTCTGGAATGGAAATCACGTAGCACAGCGTAGAACTTCATGATCGGAAGACCCTGGATACGGGCTATTTGTAACGGTTAACCGGCCTATCTGATAATAATCATTGGGGAAGGCCTATGTTCAGGTCACCAGTGGACATTTTATGACTGAAGTAATGAAGTGAGCTTTACTGACTCTATTTCTCTATAACGATATACCAGATTTGAAACCACAAAAAATAATTAAATTTTCATCCACTTCACAATTTACAGTCCCATAGTACGTGTCAAATTAAAAGCATCCATCCTATTTCGGAGCTCCATCGCTACCAATAAAAGGTGGGTTAATACCGATCGATTCCTACATCGTGACTAAACTACAAAACGGCACTTGTAAACGTTCTATTAGAATTCCATGGACGATACAGAGATGGGCATTTTGGGAAGACTTTATTTTTTATGACGTGAGTTCTGGACCGTATACGGTTTTCGCGGAAGACTTATTGGGAATAACATACATAAGTATCATTTCTGGAAACGAATGTTGCCCAACTTCCGCAATAATTGGCTAATTCGTTTGACCCACAAGGAAGCTGTAAGCAAGTTAGATTTATCCGTACACAAAACTGAATTAACTGATTAACTGACCTTTTACTTACTCGTATGACAAGCCTATGATTCTTGATGTAGTACGTAGCTATTATTGAGATAAAAAGGATTATGCTATTTTCGCTGTATATTTGGAACAATACAAGTCTCAATATCAATGCAAAAATTCCCAATAAATGGGCAACTCCTATCTTATTTATAGCATCAAATCGTTGATTCCTCCATATTTTAAATTCAATTCCGTATTTCTGTAACGCTTAATGATAAATCATTCGATTCGGAAGCAAGCATCGGAATAAAACAGAATGGTTGAATGTAATCGATTTATGATTTTGCATCGATATCGTTATAAAGTGACGAGACGCGGACGGAATCCAATAGATGGTAATAAATAATGGAGTTCCGCGACTGGAATACATTTTTATTTTCTAGACAGAACACACTTGAAACATGCGCTTAAAAAACCTTTTTTGTCTATTTCTTTTGTATAAAAATGCCTTTAATGATACAAATTCTCATATTATTATGCTTCTTAATATTAATATTTTCAGTACTTCATAATTGCTTACCTTTCTTCTTTTATCTTGGAGAGCCGTCACAATTTTTTTTCCTTATTTGGAAAGTACAGCTTTTTCATTTACCTATCATTATTTTAGTATAATGTGACTGTCAGTTTGTGTGTAACAAAAAAGATATCTTTCTATTTATTGGCCTTCCTAAACAATATTTAAACACAAACCTTTTACTATTTAGGCACAATTTTCCATTCATTACGTTTCTTTGGCCTCGTTGCCTATTCAAAACATTCTTTAAACTGGAACAATTTCCCTTACAAATTGTATAATGGCTTATTCTTTTCAGGTCCCGATCAATTGCCTTTCAATCCGAATTTAAATGGACCGTTTCTATTTATTTTTTCCTTTTAGTTGTAGGAAAATCTTCTTCGGACTACGTAGGCACTGAAAATAAAAACCCAGCGGTCGTCGTTCTAGCCGTGCGTACATTTTCTATTAGCTCGGGTCTCGGAGTTTTATAATAGAAACAAACATGGGTAAAAAGAACAATGTTAGCGGTCAAATAATTAGTCGGATAGTAAAGAAGTTGGTAAAAACTTGATTTTTTACGTGGAAACATGTTCCGCCTCAGGACCTTTTCCTAGCCGAGCGACAGCTCTTACAAAAGTAGGTAAATGTGTTTGAAGATAAGCTTTATAAATTAAAAAACCTAAGAAATATTAATAAAACTAAGTTTCAAAACATTTTTTACAACTATCGCTGCTCTTTTATATTAAATCATCAACTCATATTATCTTGCATTTATGCCAATTTTGCCTATTACCTCCTGTAACAAAGCTGAAATTCAAACAGATTCAACCCGCTCAGGCATGAAACGGCTCGATTGTCATTTGTCGAACGTTAGGCATTTTCATTTCACATTAGCTCCATCACAGTCATTTCCAATCCGGCATTTTGGCTAATCCACGTCATACCTATCCTATGCCGTATCCCGGTTGGGCGCTCGGGATGCATTTCAGGAGCAACTGATAAGAATTTGTGTGCAATTGCGCTGGGTTCCGGGATTAACTTTGAAATGTACGGCGTGGTTCACCATTACTCTTGCGCTGGAGTGTTTTTGGGATTGTAATTTTGCGGAAAATATTGTGTGCCTTTGTAGTCGGGTATTATGCATGACTCGGATAGATCACTTGGGTGGATAGGAATAGAAGTGGGTGTGTTTTATGCTAAGTAGAGCTACATATTAAAAACACTATAAATAGTCAGCATCTTATACGTAACTAACATAAAACGTTTTCAGACTTAATTTTTATTCTATACTTCCAAAGATTTATTGAGATCTTGCGACAAACTGTTTATTATGATCACTAGTTCAATTACCATAATAATAATCACTAATAGAATACACAGATGGTGGTGGAATATCTACCTATAAACGGCGTGGAGTGTATAGTGAATTAAAATGAGGTGATTGCATAGTATTTAAATTAGGTAGAACTTTTTAGCTACTTTGGGTATCACGAACTACTATTAGACACTGACTGCACCTAAATGACTTGTGTGTTGAATAACATTCCATCGATATGCCTACTGACGATGAATGAATGAAGTTGTAACAGCTGCAGCATTATGAAGTTTTGCCATCAAAGGTAAAAACAAGGACTCTCAAGTGTACGAGTATGCTAATACATTTCATTATTACGAAACAACTGAAAGCTGGGAACTTACGAACGCTTTGCAATTTATGAACAAATCGAGGCTGTAAATCAAGAACTCGGTAAACGACTGGAAGTTTTGTACAGAGTTTGCGGATCAAGTTAACGGGTCTCGGGATATTGTTTCTTAGCGTATTGGGAGGTACTTAACCATAAAATCTTCCATCAAATTAGGCAAAGGGACCCTAAATGGGACCAATCCTCCGATGCATCTCTTGTTTAGAAAAGTTCCGCTGAATCCGTTAGTTACTGCTTCGTTCGTTTCAGCCGAATGACGTCCAATGGTGGACATTGGACAAAGGCCTCCCCCAAAGATTTCCACAAAGACCGGTCCTGCGCCGCTTGCATCCAGGCACATCACGCGACCTTCACCAGATTGTCGGTCCACCTAGTTACTGCTTAGCTGCCTAATAATGCGCGTAACTTTGCTGTGTGTATGCAAAAAACATTTTGCGGCCTAGTTCTAGATATATTAATTTGTCTGCCTATAAAATTCAGGTCCTCCATTTGCCTCTGAGAAGTTAGAGGGTCGTGCTCCTTCAGTGGAGACTAAATGACCCGATGACACCCTACTAAGTAAACAGACTAAATACATTTATTTACAAAATAGCACTTATCATAACTTGATAAGACGCTGCAGCGTTTTACTTGATTTGAGTCTTTTTCCGTTCCTAATGTACAGACGAATTTTTTTGCAAACTTGCTCCTTATAAAGCCCAACAGTGATTACCTTGCCGTGCGCTTGTCTTTACAATAGGTACTTCCGTGTTGATAACTGCCGAAATCGTCTAAATGTTAAACTTCTTATTCTTGAAGAGCTACACTAACTTAACTTTCAAAGGCCTGACAACTAAATTCGTAACTCAGTTGAGTGTTCTCAGCCGCGCTTGAACTATTCGCTTTGTGCACTAAACTGCAGTTTTATTGTTATCCCTGAAGAAATACACAACTTAGAACTGAAGGTGGAACGTTTCCTATCAGATGGAAATGCTAGAAGATTTATTTAGCTATTTAGTTAGATACCTTTTTTACTTTGACTAAAAATGAAACTAATCAAGCCTGAAAGATACTAGTAAAAGTACTCACAATTAATAATTAATGAGAGAAGAGAAAATAACAAGGATTTTTTGAGAAATTTAAGTATTTTCATCATTGTTTAACTTAACTGTTCTAAAAATACAGTATGGCCACAGAATAAGTAGGTACTGTATGGCTGTCTAATTTTCCTTTATTACTCCACGTGAACCTTGAAACAAGAACCTTGATTTGAGAACACGATTTGGGCAACTCTTAATTACACATTTAATTTTGTCCCTTGAGAGACTCGAACCAATGACCGTTTTTAGGCAAGTCACCTCAGTTTAACTATGAGTTTCTTGCACCACTTATAAATATCAACAACAAATTATATTATGTACGAGTATAGTGGTGTAGATGTCCACTAATAGTTATACTATACTAAAATTAATCAATATTGGTTCAACGGTTTTAGGCGTGAAAACGTCAGATACGAAAGATTCATTTCATAATGAGTAGGAAGTTCACACGTAGATGGGTACACACACACCCACACGACCTATTTTAATGGACATGGAAGAAGTTCTTATGAGGCCCATGCAAATACGTTGTATACTACTCACGGCTTATTTTGACAATAACTGTTCAGTTCAATGAGTAAATATTATTCAATTCCTGAGGTTGTACCTTTCAACAAAAGAAGCGGAATCGCCATAAAATTGATACTCATTCTTCCATCACATTCAGTTGGCGGTTTCATGATTGCCGTAATCACATTATGGATGGACCAGGTGATTTCCACTCCATGAGACAGTCAATTAAACGGCATTCAATGAGTTAATACAGCTTTAAATCCGAGGATTTCATAATTTAATAATCTGATCAGTACCCTAAGTACATCCTCCATCCATCGTCGTAAAATTCCTGTTTATACGAACGAGTATTAGCATAGCCTATATGCGAAATACGTCACGTACTCGTATCAATTTGTATGATGTTTTTACACGGCATGAGTAACATACGGTCTATTATCTGTAGTAATATTAGGCTCTATACTTTGTACAAGTAGAAAAATTATCACAACTCGCACTGCCTGAAACTAGGCATAATCGAAAATCAATCATTGCTTACAAAATTGTATTGTATCCTGCTGTTATACACGTAAAAATGTAGTCATTTCCTGATTTTATTTTTTACATAGGACGTAAATTAACGCCAAAAACCTATTTAACGAGCTGCAATGTTGCTGTGTTCATTTTAATATTACCATATGAAAAGCTCTGTACGTGTGGAATTCTTGCATTTGAAGACACGCGAATAAATGCTTTAAAATTGGTCAGCGCTGTATGTTTAGGCTTAAGCGAAATATACGTTTAATGTTACCCGTTTCCTTTAAAGAGAATTGTATTTTACAAGCTTGTGGACAGATTAAAATGTTTTATGTGAAGAAAATTGTTCATATTTCGTTAGTTTTATGACAATTTATCTCCCATTTACTCTTTGCATAGTACTCATTAGTAGCGAAAGAAGTCATATAAGATCTCTCGTCTTCTTTTTCTACCTTATTTTATTTGGACCCTCTTTTATTAGGTACATCTCTGTAAATAGGTATAATCAAAAGTACAAATTGAATTAGCCCAATTCAAAGGTTCAACTGAAGTTCAGAGATGACAATGCAAAGTCTGACTGATTGATGGATAACAGAAAGGCTTATAGAGACATCAATAATTATATTTTCAGTTGTTTAGTACTTATAGTACCAAAGTGGAACAACTCTTTCAGCTACATAATGACGGTAGGTATTGTTTCTTTCTGACAATATTGGATAACGTTCTAGGACAATGATAGATTGTCCTCCGATGGATCATATTGATGAGTCACCGTACCTTTGTTTGAAAAGAGACACCTACCTAGTTTATTAAGTGATGAAGTACGGTGATATGCATTTCTTACACAGCTCTCTTTTAAATTTTGTATCCCACTGTCTTGTGACAGAAGTTCTAGGTAATCCTAACCTGAAATTTGATTGAAATGAAAGGTCGTGTAAGTGTAAGTAAATTATAGGACAATATTATTGTAGCATAGAGATTGGAAAGCATTAGGGGAGGCCTATGTTCAGCAGTGGACGTCCTATGGCTGAAATGATGATGATGATGAATAGAGCTTTTCTTATAATGAAGACCAAAGAAGGCTCTAAAAATTGTATGCCATGTAGGTTTTGTACTTCCTGCCCCATAATTTCATTTGTGTAAAACAAATAAATAAACATTAGTCTATTTCTCGTTTCAGAATTGGTTTCCAATTCATGTTTCTAGAAACAGACGTGCCGGGAAGAAATAAGCGATGTTATTTAAGCTCTATTTGCTAGGATCCGGCCCTGGGGCAGTACAGTCGACTAAGAAAAACATTTGGGAATATTTAGTCTTTAGATATTATGAGGCTATTTTTAGATTAACTAAATACAGGTATTTCAGATTACATATTTACAGCCCGAAGCGTGAAATCATAAACTAGCTAGAGGCTCCCAAGTTAGTTTTTTTTTCTGTGCTTTGTCAAGTGCTTTCAGCTTAAGACTAAAAATTCAACAACGCGAATAGATTTATAGACCGCCTACGCTCGTATGAGGCTTCTGAAAATGAGCGCTTGCAAAAACAAGCTTATCCGAAAACCGCTAATCTAAAGGAGCCCCTTAAGGAGATTTTGCTTAATTTATGACGCAAACTTCATACAAACATCTTCTACCCATGCAAGAAAGATCAGCGCTCATCCACGAGAATAAGAGATGTTTATAATTTCCGCTTCAGAAAAGCTATAATACAGATGGGGTTTAACTAGGGGACAAATTCGCTTGTTCTTGTTAAATCTCTGCCAAGGAGAGATTGTATTTGAGGATAACAAGACGTAAGCTGTAATGCAGGCATCGCCGGTAAAAGATTTTAAGTTGCAATACAGACATCTTGAAGGGATACAGTTACTGAAACTGCGCTTAAAATATTTTAAACCAATTGTGTTTCTTTGAACTGGCGAATTATGTCACTTCACCATCATCATCATTTCAACTATAAGACGTGCACTGCTGAATATAGGTAGGCCTCCCCCAATGATTTCCTCAATGGCCGGTTGGTGGCGGTAATGTTACTTATCAGAAAGCAAAAAATCTACTTAAATTTCCGTAAAATTTCGCTATACTTAAGTACCTTATTTGTGTGAGATTTCCGCACGATTGATCCTGGTTTATGAACCTGACTGTACTTCCTAGTTTTATCTCGCTCCCAGCACCTCCACGTGTTTAGCACGGGGTATAGCGCTAGTGCTACCAATTACGCATATTAGATGTTGATTCCCCGAAATTGGGGAAGTTTGTTTCGTTTATTTTTCCCTTTTACCCTAAAATGTTTACGACTTTCGGAATCCGATTAACGGTAATGTTGTTTCGTTAATAAGAATTTTACTGCGTTTTACATTGGATTGGATGTGTAATCGAGGATATGGAATGTGATGGAAGGACTCGCTCCCCGACCTGTGAAATTGTTTAAGGTCGAGTTTTATTAGTAGACGTCCATTAAAGGGTCCTGATAAAATTCGCCGCTTTTGTTTGTGCTGTTGCTATGTTTCATAAAACATTAAAATGACTTAGCAGCTTCTAAATTCGATTAAAAAAGTGTGTTCTTTTAATGCTTTGACGAAACTAATGTACATTTAGGTACTGTGAAAGCCAAGGGCGGGCGTGACTTGATAACTAAATGAAATTAAAGATAATTTTGACTAAAGTTTGGCTCTCGTTTAGGCACTACCAGCGCTTAGGTGTTGGTAAAGATGTCTTATTTTAAAGCTTAGCGGTTTCTAATATCTATCGCCCGTATTCACAAACATTACTATGAGGTCTCACAGTGCGCGTGGACGCACAGGGTGACACACGAACCAATCACAGAGCTCTATTCAACGCTGTACCTACGTTCGATTTGCTGCTTCACATAAGCAAGCATCGTTTGTGAATACGGGCGTATGTATTTAACTACTGCATAACTCGATAAAAAACTAAATTCTGTAACTAGCTACATTATCGTTGACTTCCATATTGGCAAAGACCATCCGCATTATGACACTGCTCGGTCATTGCTAACGACCATCATCATTTATTCCTTCAACCTTTTAAAGGGATGGGTTCAGTCATAGGGAGATAGTGTCCCGTGTATGGGGACAGCAACAAAGAAGTAGTCATAAGTATGTATGATTTTATGGGCGTACTTACTAAAATTGAAATGCAGTAAAAAGCTTAAACTTTAGTGTATACAGATTCCATTGAATTGTAAACGAGCAAACATGTCCGCAACTGTAATATCAAACTGTACGATGCAGTATTAAAATACGTAACACAACCTAGATCTATGAAAACTCCATTTATTCACTTCAGTCTAGGCATTGTGAATGTTTTGCTTCACTGATTTTGGAGTATCGGGAGTAGGGTTGCCAGATAAAATGTTCAGACTCCCGATTATCGGCAGAAAAAAGTATATTTTCGGGATTTTGGGACTTTGGTTGGTTTGATCACCATTATTGTGAAGGTTTGTTTCCACGGAGACATCCGTTATCCTATTTTTGGCAGGAACTGTTGTTTAAATGATTAGTAAGTATACGTGTTTTTGTAGTAATGTTCACATGAAGTTCCCGTTCGTAGTGTCCCGCAAAAATCCGATCAGTTCGAATTTGTAATTCGAATTACAAACACAAGTGTGTTCACGCGACAGTCCAGTTTTGCGGGAACCTGCATTACTGGATCCCGCAAAGCCCTTGCATACGCCAAATGCGGCATGAGACGCTAATATGGAGAGCTCCCGGGAATCGTGAGCACATACAAAAAAAACCCGACGATCTGGCAAGCCTAATCGGGAGCCTCTTTCATTTTTCGGCCGGCTGGCTTCGGCGCAACCTCGATATTCGGCCAATAATCCGTGACCGTTCTGGACCTTCCAGATTTTCAATCGCATGCAGTTATGGCCTGCAGAGGAATAAACAAAGTTCAAATTGGATTTTGAGTCAGTCCTCAGTAAATATAGACTGTTTTTATTGCCTTGAGAGGTTATTGGAATCTGTCTCTATTATAGCGATATCTGCTGAAAGAAATTTTTCAATACTCTATCTTACATCATGACTCGTAAATCTGTGTACGAACTGTGAAATGTAAATAAATAAACAAAGCCACCTGACTCGCTAATTTCATTTTAAGCCCTTTATCCATTAAAGGTCACTTTGCCACGTGGCATACGTGAGGCCTTGTACGTGTGACATGTCACATAATAATATGTATATGAGACATAGCCCAGTGCGTACGCGGGCCCCTTACACGTTTTCATCCATATACGCCCGTTTGGAGCATGCTCCGCACGCATGGTACATGGCATGGCATGCATGGCACGCACGTAGAAATACATACTTTCCGCGCATGGGTAAACTATAAACAGCGAACGACAAAGCGGCTGTGTGTAGTCGGTATCGGGCTAAAACAGGCCTGGCTCACTCCGCGCGGTACATCCGATAATTACCTACAGCGAAGCGCCCCGCCGGCGGGTATTATATCAGTCGAGTGTCACGCGCGCGCCCGTCAGGACGCTGGCGTGCGTTGTAGTATGATTATAATTCTATGATCGAAGTATTATTTGAAAATGGACATAAAGAGAAAGAAATATTGTGCGGCGTTCGGGTGTTAAAATTCGAAAAGAAATCTACCGGATTTATCTTTTTTTTCGCTTCCCAAAGATGCTGAAAGGTATGTTGGCCATGTAGGTAATCAATAATTCTTAGGATAGTATAGGAACCTAACCTACCATGACTACTGCTCAGAATTCGTTCGTTCGTTTCAGCCAAATGACGTCCACTGCTGGACAAAGGCCTCTCCCAAGGTTTTCCATAATGAACGCATACTTACCTACATACGTACCTCATTACAAATAAGTAGATTAATTATTTTTTCACTAGACAGCAACCCTAACAGCGTAAGAAGAGTTCAGAGGCACGCGATAGAAAGAGACAAAACTTGTAGGTGAATAAAATTGTAGGTACGTAGTGCTGTGCGAGCTGAATTCCACTGTATCGCGTCGTAGCAAGACTCGCATTTATTTAAATCGTCTTGCGGAGTAATCCTTCTGTACCTGTACTATTACTTATTCTGTGGCTAAAACCCAAACCCAACTGACCAAAAATTCACTGATGACAGATTTCTTTCTACGAAATCCTAACCTAAGGGGGCGTCCATAAATTACGTGAGACTTTTAGGGGGGGGAGGGGGTCAACGAAAACCTCACTAAATCTCACGTGGGGGAGAGGGGGGGTCTCGGAAAATATCACGTAATTTTTCCCGCAAAAAATAGAGTAAAATTGCCAGAAAACTGGGTTATTGAAGTAAAAAAATGTTTTTTTTATGATGATAATGACAATTTATTCTAAACAGTCTAATCAAATTAAACTAAAAATTCCGTAGTTGTCTGTCGTTCGTTACCACAATATGTTTCAGAAGCAAGCAAATACTTCATCTAAAGTCAGTTTTCATACATATTTTCTTCTAAGGATTTTTTACTGGTTAAGAAATTGTATAATACAAATGAGTCAAATGACTATTACTCTTAAACTAAGTAATGTATCTTAACCGTTATAGTTTTCCTTGAAAAAATTCATCCCCACTTTACATGCAGGGGAGCTACCCTAGAATATTTTTTTTTCAAAACTCTATTTTACCGTTTTGTCGGCGTGATTAATATACATACCTTCACAAAATTACAGCTCCCCAGTGCCAATAGTTTCCAAGCGAAACCTCGGACAGACAGACAGACATATCGAAACTATAAGGGTTACGGAAGGACTACGGTAGGACTACGGAACCCTAAAAAATGTCATTACATACGTATGAAAATATTATGTATTCGTAGTTAAAGTAATGAATAGTCAAATTTGACAGATGTCAAATGACAAGTTGTTAAATAACAGAAAAAAAAAATGTTTATAACAATGTTTAACTTGACTTTTAGTACATTTTTTTAACTATTAGTTTACATTTTATTAATATTTAACCATTAGTAGCAAAATTTAACTATTAGTTATTTTAACTATGAATCAAAAAACTGGTCTTAGGTTGAAGCAATGAGGGCTATCGTTTTTATACTTAACAGTTAGCACCCCTGGCGATTGACAGGACCTTACTCTACAGTGGCGCCATCTTGATGAGTGCAAATGCGATAGTCCTCCTACCACTTTAGCGCTCACCAGTTGGTGCCACTGTCTTCGCTACTAGCAAGTGACAGGACCTTACTCTACAGTGGCTCATTGCTTGTCTTACTAAACGACGGGAAGCTACGGAACCCTGCACTGCGTGTGGTGCGACACTGGGTTATTGATTTTTTCATATAAATCTATAAGACTCGAAAAATAGGCATTTTATTAAATATCACGTGAGATTAGGGGGGTGGGGGAGGGGGTCAGGCAAAATCTCACCAAATCTCACCAAGGGGGGCGGGGGGGTTGAAAAATGGCCAAAATTGTCTCACGTAATTTATGGACGCCCCCTAATTGTTTTGTTACAGGCCCTACTACAGGCGCACGATGTGGTCGCCCGCGAGGTGTACGGCGAGGAGTCGCTGCGAGCGTCCCCCCCGCCCGTCAACGGACGCACCACCGCCCCCCCTCCCGAAGATGATGACGACACCGAGCCCGAGTTCGAGAACGTGACCAGGGTGCGCCTCGTGCAGTTCCAGAAGAACACTGACGAGCCGATGGTAAGTCCTTGATTCCACAGTCAATGTATTTCTTTCTTCACCCCGTTGGATGCCAGAAGAACACTGAATGGCTAATGGTAAGTCCTGGATCTGTCCCCTCTCTAATTCCCGAGTTTGTTTCTGCGAGCATCCCCCCACTAGTCAACGGACGCACCACCGCCCCCCCTCCCGAAGATGATGACGACACCGAGCCCGAGTTCGAGAACGTGACCAGGGTGCGCCTCGTGCAGTTCCAGAAGAACACTGACGAGCCAATGGTAAGTCCTGATCTATCCATCTGTCCCGGTTTTGACACCCGTCGCTGCGAGCGTCCCTTCCATCCGTCAATGGACTTATTACTGTCCTCCCTTACGAGGACGGTGACGACACCGAGCTCAAGTTCGAGAAAGTGACCTAGGAGCGCCACGTGCAGAAGAACACTGATGAGTTAATGGTAAGTCCTCATCTTTCCACCTACCCCCTCTTTTACTCCCGTTGCTGCGAGCGTCACCCCCGCCCGTCAATGGACGCACCACCGCCCCCCCCCCCCCCCCCCCCCTCCCGAAGATGATGACGACACCGAGCCCGAGTTCGAGAACGTGACCAGGGTGCGCCTCGTGCAGTTCCAGAAGAACACTGACGAACCAATGGTAAGTCCTTGATTCCACAGTCAATGTATTTCGTTCTTCACCCCGTTGGATGCCAGAAGAACACTGACTGTCCAATGGTAAGTCCTGGATCTGTCCCCTCTCTAATTCCCGAGTTTGTTTCTGCGAGCATCCCCCCACTAGTCAACGGACGCACCACCGCCCCCCCTCCCGAAGACGATGATGACACCGAGCCCGAGTTCGAAAACGTGACCAGGGTGCGCCTCGTGCAGTTCCAGAAGAACACTGACGAGCCGATTGTAAGTCCTTGATTCCACAGTCAATGTATTTCTTTCTTCACCCCGTTGGATGCCAGACGAACACTGACTGTCCAATGGTAAGTCTTGAATCTATCCCCTCTTTGATTCCCATCGCTGCGAGCGTCACCCCTGTCCGTCAACGAACGCACCACAGCCTCCTCATCCAGAAAATTATGACGACACCGAGCCTGTGATCGAGATCATGACCTGAGTGCGTCTCGTGCAGAAACTGAAGAGCCGATGATAAGTCCTTATCTGGCCCCTCTTTGATTGAATTCTTTCTCCGCCTCGTACAGTTCCAAAAAATGACTGAAGAGCTTATAGCTTTTGTTCCTGAGTGGTTCATTCCATGATCGATGGTTCTCTTCCTTCGCCACCTGCAATCCCAGGACAGTGATGATGGTAAGTCCTTGATCTATCTGTCCCCTATGTAATTCCTGTAGTTGGAAGCGTTTTCCCTGCTCTTTAACGTAAGTTTAGAGAAGAGACTACATTTTAAAGATTCTCAGACTATTATTTTAATTATGAATGTTCTCATTAATTTATTGGAGTAATAGCTTCCATTATTAGGTGTCTGGAAAGTTTAAAAAGGGATGCTTCGATAGCAGACATCCGTTCCAATTACACAACGTATTCACTAATTTCAGATAGGTACGGTTAACTTCAAAACTTATAATAAGCTGATTGATTGGAGTCAAAGAACAGGGCCTAACTGATTGAGTCTATAAACTTCGCAAGATAACTCTTGAAAACTTATTAAGATTTCAAATCTTTTGGTTAAGGCAAAAATGGTTTACCTTTCACACAGATCACCATGAATAAATAATGTTGTAAATTACATCTTACATGTTTCCCCTGAGCTGAGAGCAAACAGAATCGGTAATTGAGTAAAATCAGTAATTGAGTAAAATTGTCAATTTGGCGCTGGATGTGAGCGGAGTGTCGTCGAAGTCAAATTAGGTCGAGCTTTACATGTGCCATGTTTTATAACACAGGAAAAATTTAATTTAAAAAATACCTGTGGAAGTAAAATCAAAGAGGAAGCGATTTGTCGTAGGGTAAGTGCGTTAGTTTTCGTCCAATTATCGGAGTTGCCAACTTTGTGATGTGAAATGAATATCTTAAAATACTTACTCATATGTATCATATGTCATTTTAGTCCTTATATAGTCTACTTTACGTTAATATTATATGACAATAAGTAAATACCACGGGTTTTTTTATAAAAAATATTTTATGCAAAAGAGGCGATTTCACTAGTTTTCGTCCAAAAAAATCAGTTTTCGTCCTAGTGTACGCTAGTTTTCGACCACTGTGTAGAAAAAAGGGTGCAGCTGAATTATTAACTTAAAACCAATTCTACAATACAGTAACTATGGATTGTGGTATATCATTTGAAAGGTAATTTTGTTAGCTTTCAAATGATATCAAAAAGATTTAAATAAGTTTCTTACCTAAATTTAGGAAAATATTGCAATAGGTCGAAGGATAAATGGACGAAAACTAATCTACAGGAATAGCTAATTTTGGTTTTCGTCCACCCCAGTGCTTGCTCATGACGTCATGGACGAAAACACAACAACGTTTAAAGCTGTTTTTTGTTTTCGTCCACATCTTTTTAACGGTTTTTATGGGTTTATCACTGTTAAAAAGTGGACGTAAACTAAAATGTTTAATGTAATAGCAATAAAGATCATATTGGAAGAAAAAACATTGTATTTTGTAGGTCCATTGAAGTAAAATGATTATTATTAATAATAGTTAATATTTTTAATAATTTATTAAAAATATTAACTAGGTGTCAGGGTTTCCGTCCACGTGGACGAAAACCAAAATCTTGCAAAATTGTTATGCTAGTATTAGTCCACTTAATTATCTAAGATTTCTATACAAAAACTTTAATAAACCCTTAAAATAGTGTTTTTTATGCTTCTTCTTCTTTTCGTGTCGACAACAAACCTACACAGTGTCAGCCCAAAACTCCGCCACAAGAGTGGCGTTGTCAGTAGCACTCATCAAATCCTCCTGAGTGCAGTTGCTTGGGCACTCAGGGCATGACAGATTTTTTATGCTATGAATTAGACATACGTGCCGAAAACATTACGTAAAGTAGCTAAAACAGTAATTAAACATATCATGAAAGTTCCCTACCGGCACGTTTTTTTTCTAACTTGACGACGTTTTCCATTCACCTGTCTGCAGCAGCAACTTCCGTAGATTTTTTTGGAGTTATTACTTGTCAAATTACATTTTCATGCAGGCAGAACTGTTACTTAGATATTATAGATTGTAACAAGTCCAAACTTGCACGGAAAGTTAGGTTTGTATTCTAATTTTCCGTATTTGTTTGTGGCAAGTCGGTTAAATGGACGAAAACAGGAGCTGGACGGAAAACCGGCGCAATTACCCTACGTTCCCAATTTTGCCTTTTTCTGTATTTTTCTGATAAACCTCCTTTGCGGGAACATGGACGCTCCTCCTGAGGTCCTGTATGTAAACAGTGTAAACTTTCAGTTAAAATTAACTAGTTTCACAGCTGCAAAACTTGGCGTTATATCACTATCTAGCGATCTCAGGAAAAAGCGCCACCTGTATGGTATGAATAAGACTTTGAATTAAAATGCCAGCACGTCCTACATGTTACAAACATGTTATGAACGCAGTGGCTGACTCTTACGTTATTGGAAGAAGTTGAAAACCTGTCCAAATGACAAATCTAGCCGAAGACCCAAGAGCTAGATTGACCCGACACTATACCGAAGATATCCCGGACGTGTCTGTACGAGATTAGAATGGCTCTCAAACAGCTGAAAAACAACAAGGCACCGGGCGATGATGGAATCACGGCTGAGCTTCTGAAATCAGGCGGAACGCCGGTACTGAAGGCTCTTTAGAAGCTATTCGATTCAGTCATCTTTGAGGGAAAAACGCCTACGGCATGGCACAGAGGTGTGGTGATACTCTTCTTCAAAAAAGGCAACAAAACCTTGTTGAAGAATTTATTTTATACCCATCACACTTCTGATTCTGTTTTTGAGAGTCATCATGAATGGTTTCACGCGACATCTAGCCTCCCGAACAAATCGGTTTCCGATAAGGCTTTAGTACGATAGACCACATACTTATCTATGGCAGAAAACTGAGGAGAATAATCAGCAACTTTGTCTGGCATTTGTGGTCTATGAGAAAGACTTCTCTCTTCAAGCTACAGTCTCTCCAACGGTGCCAAATTTACTATAGATATAATCGTTGAAGGGCTTGTACGAATAGGCCACAATGTCAGTCCGTCTCCGGGATCAGGACTTCAGTTGCAGCGAGGGGTCAGACAGGGAGATGTCATATTTCTAAAACTGTTCACTACCACTCTGGAAGATGTTTTCAAGCTTCTGGACTGGAGCGGATTGGGCATAAATATCATCAGCGAGTACATCACCCATCTTTGATTCGCGGACGATATCGTAGTCATAGCTGAGAACGTGGAGGATCTAAGCTCAATCCTCGATTGCCTCAATAGAGCCTCTCAACAAATGGGTCTTTAATGGACAAGACAAAAATCATGTCAAATGCCGTGCTGTACCCACTCCTCTGAAGGTTGGAGACACTATAAGTTGTCTGATGGCCGCTGGGGCAGGAAAGTTCTTGAGTGGCGACCATGAGCTGGAAGACGCAGCTTGGGCAAGCCTCACACTAGGTGGACCGATGATCTGGTGAAGGTCGCGTCAGGTGCCTGTATGCGAGCGGCACAGGACCAGTCTTTGTGGAAATCCTTGGGGGAGGCCGTTGTCCAGCAGTGGAGGTCTTTCGGCTGAAACGAACGACCGAGTCTTTATTTTATTAGATTGGTATATTCAAGATCTAAAAGTGGGTGCCATATCTTAATTTTTGATTGAATAACAAGCGATCTCAGCAATTATTTTGTAATACTTGTTTCATTTACCCCTTGGTCATTTGGGAAAGTTCAACATGAAAGCGTTATTGGCTTATGATAAGCGCAGTATAATTGTATTATTACTGCGCATTTAAAGTTTTGATAAATTATTTTGATTCATACTCCCACTCATAAATGCAGTAAGTTGTAAAGATACGGCGCATATATTACGTTGTAAGAACTAAAATTTAAATCAATCATTTAACACATGTACCGTAAGTAACGTAAACTACTGATAAACGCAGTAAGGAACAATCATACTGCATTCATGGGTAGTAAGTATCGAACGAAAACTTAGTTAATCCATAACATAAACAGTTTTTTAATAATTTTAAATACAAAATATTAATTAAAATACAAAAACCTCATATCAAAATAAACTTTGAGTTTAGCTCTATAAGCCCATATATATTTTTTTACAAATATTTGCGTAACTAATTGTAGACACCCCAAAATAAAATTTCAACTTTGATCGCGTTTTTCTCGAAACTGTTCACGTGTTACTTACTGCGTTTATAAATTGTGCGGCAGCCTATGTTAGAGTAGTTTATGAAACTGGTAATAGATGGCGTTGTTCTTAAGGCGTAGCAACACCGTCAAGCAATTAATTGAGCTGAATTTTGCCTATTAATGTAAAATAAAAATCCAATTTTCTTATAAAATACAGTATGTAACTAAAAGAATTCCTATAATTTTCATTTTTTTTCTTGCAAGATGCTATTATATTTTTGCCAAAATAGCGCCATCTGTGTGGCTTTGATACAACTTCGAATCAAGAGCCCAATACGCCCTCTATGTAGGGTAGAGCTTCTATGAGTCGTTGCCGTAACTTTCAAAATTGGTAGTAGATGGCGCTGCTTAGCTGTAGTGTTGGTTCCTTACGTTTTGTAAGTTTACTCTTGTTTTCGTACGGTGGCGCCTTTTTCAATATTTATTACGTAGAGTCCATTTAAATAAAATTATTAATTACAGGAGGGTTTGGAAAATTATTATCCGTGTGAACACATGAAACAAGAATTTCGATAGTACTATTTTATTTAGGAAGTAATTATTGTCAGAAAGCGAACTTTTCCAGACAATCTGGAGAGCAGACAGTGTGCAGTGGTTAAAATATAATACGCTAAAGGGAAGAAATATTTAAATAAAATATTTTGTACATATTACATACAAAACATGTGTATCTATTAGTTACAATATGAATAAATTAGCTTTTACTACAGCTGTTACTTTTGTCACGGAAAGGCTAACACCCAACGCGACCCGCTTTTAAAAACACGAATAGGTATTATCAAAAGTACCTATACTATCCAATAAATTGACACACAGATAAATCATAATTTATAATCATATTTTTAGTTATACGTATACCTATATGAAGGTTTATGCCTTTATGAATAAGGAGGGTAAGATATGGTAATGTAGAGTTCCCCTCTTGAACTAAACAATGCCTTTTTATATGTAAGTCAGGGTTAGCCGGCTTATGGGTAACCTGTTGCTATGCGATCACCACTGCCAAGTAAGATCAGTAAGACCACAAGACTTTCTTAAGAAAATTGTCTTGAAGGTCCATTTAAGTCCTCCTTACTTAATTATTACTTTGGTTTGTTATAAAAAGTACATAAGTAGGTACAGCACAGTAAGAAATGAGTAAGTAGTTTTTATGTACTTAAATGTGCTTAGGATCATTAATATGGCCAGTTTAATAGTACAGATAAGTTTAGGTGTATGAATATTTGCACTTTTAAAGATTTTAGAGAACAAAGGATTGTCGAAAATGGCTAAAAAACGCACTAATCTTCAATTTTCTTAGCAATACCTATTGCATATTAGCACTATTAGCTCATTCTCGTACTCATTTCGAGTAGTTCTTGGCTATTTTCCATAAAAAAACATCGTAAACAAAGATCGCCATCATAAACATCTATCTGTAATTATGTATTCAATTGCGCAGTTATCGAGAACGTTCGAGGTCTCGCCCGGGGAAAATTCAATACAGCCCTCACCCCAAACCATATATCAGTTTAAGTCTTGCTAGATTTCCCGGCCTGTGACTGGTCTAGCCAGATGCGTCGGTCGGGAATGCAACGAATCGCAGCGAAGCATCTTGCGTCTGCGAATTGCAGTGTGATTTATTGATTTCAGCTTTCTAGGGACCCTAGATATCGGAGGCTCCGGGCGCAGTGTGTTAGCGCTCACGGTCCGATCCAGACGTGTCTCCGACACTCCGGCCTAGTTTGGATCCCTGATTCCTTTTGGCTGTAACACCTAGCCGCCGCTAACACACCGTCACTTTTCGAGCACTATCACCTTGCTCTCAGGCTTTCAGCCTTTCCCAATGAGGTTCACCATCTTGCCTCAGCCCTGGAGTTGCGTCGAACTCGGTTTTCTGTGCTGCCGAGTCCAGACGTAGACAATGGGGTACACTGCAGGCCGAAATGTAAGTTCAATTGAAACTTCCGCCATTTTCCAACTGTTAAATTTTGTCTTTTTTCTTTTTTTGAGAATTTGTCTAATTCCTTTGTCTTTCACAGGGCATCACCCTCAAGCTCGCGGACGACGGCCGGTGCATCGTGGCCCGAATCATGCATGGGGGCATGATACACCGGCAAGCCACGCTCCACGTCGGTGACGAGATCAGGGAGATCAACGGGACACCAGTCGCCAACCAGTCGGTCGCACAGTTGCAGCGTATGCTGGTGAGTATTTATTTTTAAATTTTCGGTTTTTTTATCTTTTCTTTTATTTTTTTTTTGGTAAAATTATATAGTTTGTGTTATTTTTGCAAATTTCTTTGTTTCGTTTTTTTTTTATTTTTACTTGTAACTTGTAACTATTTTCTGTATTTTTTGCTCGTCTTTGTGCGATCGATCAATCATTTCGGACGCGTACTTTTAGAGGGGTAGGGTGTGGGGCAGGGTGTGGCCGTCCGCCATTTTGTGAAGGCCTGTTACGCAATAGGGCTTCTATTGCATTAATCGAATATTAATATTTTGTAATAATTTCAATATTACCGTGATTGATTTTTTTCAATTTCACCTCGAATTGAACAGAGCTAATGTCTTTTAGTGCCTTTTCTGCGATTTCAATAACTTTTCTTTGTGCGATCTATGCATTAAAATTGGACGCGCAGTTTTAGAGAGGTAGGTGGCGAGGGGAGGGGGTGAGGCGCGGTACCGGGAAAGCGTCATGCTAGCCGCCATTTTGGAAATGTCTGTTGCACAACTGAATTTCCCACTGACTCATGCTTTTCACTGAAGCATCTATCGTGGATA
Source organism: Ostrinia nubilalis (assembly GCF_963855985.1). Classification (NCBI taxonomy): domain Eukaryota; kingdom Metazoa; phylum Arthropoda; class Insecta; order Lepidoptera; family Crambidae; genus Ostrinia; species Ostrinia nubilalis. The sequence goes on along the minus strand of NC_087099.1, from coordinate 4,014,533 downwards.
TGTAGGTACCATCTCATATGAATCATGATCATTTCAATTTTGGTTCTTCTTGCTTTGAACAACATTCCACTTCGAATATATCCCTTATTATCTCTAGACATGCGCAATAAGCTAGGATCGTGGGATATTCCACTCAAGTGAAGGTTAGGTTACCTGAAGGTTGCCGATCAATACCTTCCAAGTTATTTTTAGCTGGGAACAGTGAGACTGAGAACTTTGTATGGGAATTGGGCGTAGTAATTGGAATTTTCTCGAATGTTTCAGAGCGTTATCTGTCTTTAGAGCGCCTTAGTCTAGTCCTAACTCGAAGTAGATATTTTCAGTTGCACATGTTTAAATCATCTGTTGCGCATTTCATATTGCCGCCATATTGGAAGCATTTTCATCTAGAACTTTCATGCATATGCGCGATTTTACTTTTTAATGGGAAGTTAGGTTTATAGATTACTGTCGCGCCTATTTTCGACTGTAAAGTCAGACATTTTAGTAGCCTGAGTTTACAAATGTCTGTTGCGCATTAATGCCGCCATTTTAAAAGCATTTTCATCTAGATCTTTCTGTATTGCACTTGCGCGAGGAGGTGGGGGTTAGAAGCCTCTGCTGGGTCGCCATTTTGGAAACACCTGCATCCGGATGCCGGGCCATGATTGCACATGCGCAATTGTGGGAGGGGTAGGGAGGTGGGGGTTAGAAGCCTCTGTTAGAAGCCTTTGGGTAGCCATTTTGAAAGCACAACTTGCATCTGTATTGCACATGCGCGTTGTTGTGAGAGTGCGCGAACTTGTTGCGCTGTGTTGATGCCGGAAGTAGTAGACCGCCATATTGTAAGAGTAAGAGATTGAAGTCTAGACTAGTCCTTAGGCTAGAAAAAGGCTATAAAGTTTTGTTTAAATTAAATTATTATCAGTCATTATTTGTGAAAGACAAAAGTCGTCGCTTGCCTCTCTAACTGACGTTACTGACATTGAGCAAAATGTTCAGGCGATTAGACAGATCGATTCGTCTTGCTTAATTGATTAAGATGGTGTAGATAACTCAGTTTCGAAAAAAAATGTCAGATACATCAGTTAGAGAGGCAACGACGAAGTGTGACAGGTAAATAATTTTGTGGGAAGTTGAAAGTTGATGCTGTAAAGTCAGACATTTTAGTAGCAAGTTGTAAATATTATCGGAATTGATGCCACCATTTTGAAAATGCGCAGTGAAGATGGAAGTCTAGGTTACCTGTAAAAGCTTGCCGATCAATACCATCCAGTTATTTTTAGCTGAGAACGGTGATAGATTTGTGTAAGATTGGGTATCATAGGAAATGTAACGTGTGTTTTAGTGTGTGATCCGCCACTTAGGGCGTAAAATTCGTAATAATTTCAGTTTCAAATGTTCTTAATCTGTTGCGCATCGATGCATCCATCTTGAAAACATTTTGATCTAGAACTTTCTGTAATGCACATGCGCGATGGTAGGAACTGTAGGGAGGTGGGGGTTAGAAGCCTCTGTTAGAAGCCTTTGCTGGATGCGCGAACTGTTGTTGCCGGCAGTACTTGTCCGCCATATTGAAATGGACGTACACCCAAGGAATGAAGTCTAGCATTTGTCCTAGGTACTCCTAAGTCTAGAATATTAAATCATTTTCAATTACTAATATTTAGTGAAGTGTTTTGTGAGAAATTGAGTTTTGTTGGAAGTTGAAGCAGTCTTATCAAACATTTGGAAATATGTGAGCCCCACCGACGCCGCGATTTCAAAAGCACTTTCAACTATCTGTATTGCATATTTTGAGAATACGAGAACGTTGTTGACGGAAGTTACTAATATTCTGTGACGGAAGATGTGCCTAAAATTCAATTCAATTCCGTATTTTAATGGTGTCTTAGAAGTGTAACGTTTCATAGGCGTGCGGTTGAGGATTCCTGTCGCGAAAATTTGTGATGCCATTTTGAAAGCACCTGAAATATGCATTCTGGAATATGTATTGTACACGCATGGAGGGTTGTACAAACACGTGCGCGAACTTGTTGCGCTATGTTGGAGCCGAAAGTAGATGACCGCCATCTTATGACATGCGCAGTAGAGATGAAGACTAGTCTTTGTCTAGAATCCTAGACTAGATATAGGCAAAACACGCATGCGCCAACTTGTTGCGCTGTGTTGTGGCGGGAATGATGTGTCGTCCGCCATTTTGCAAAAGACATGCGCAGTAGAGATGAAGACTAGCCCTCGTCTAGATTCCTAGACTAGAGATAGGCAAAACACGCATGCGCCAACTTGTTGCGCTGTGTTGTGGCGGCGGGAATGGCGTCTCGTCCGCCATTTTGAAAGCTCTTACACCTGGAATAATCTGCACATGCGCGTTGTTGTATGGATGTAAAGTCTAGACATTTTAGTAGCAAGAGTTTGTAAATATGCCGCCATTTTAAAAGCAGTAGGTAATGCACATGCGCGATTCTGGGCGCGGCTGGGAGGTGGGGGTTAGAAGCCTCTGTTAGAAGCCTTTGCTGGATACTAGGACATGCGCAATGGTGGGAAATGTTGGGAGGTGGGGGTTAGAAGCCTCTGTTAGAGGCCTCTAGGTCCGCCATTTTAGGTGCACACTTTGGAACTTGTTGCTTCGTCCGCCATTTTCAAATAAATTCAAGTTTGTTGCGCTTTAGACAAATAGCCTTAACAAGTATTTAGAGATATTACGTACTCAAAAATGCCGATTAAATCATCGAGATAGACATCTTAGAAGCCGTAGTAGCTTCTATTAGAAATTGTTAGGAGTTTTAATTTGGCATTCGACATCCGCCATCTTGGAACATTGTTTTATATTTGAATCACAACGCATTTTTTAAATAATTTTAATGGTATTCTAGTACTTAGGTTCTTCTGAATAAATTATGATGTCATCCAAGTAAACTATTTTATTTAATTATTATTGTAACTTATTATAATCTTTTTTTTCTGTAATTTTCAGCGTGAGGCTCGAGGTTCGGTGACGTTCAAGATCGTCCCGTCCTACCGGTCTGCTCCACCACCGTGTGAGGTAAATAATTACATTTTGACAACGCTTTGATCTGTAGAAACTCTTTGAGACATTCCAAAACCTTGTAGTTTGTGGTGTGGTTTTGACTTTCAGTAGATAATAGATTAGATTGTTACTAAAAGATTGCTAGAATAGTGAAGCATTTTTGAGATTTACCCTAGTTTACTAACAGTGGTTAACTTCAATAGAAAAAACAAACGCTTGCTTCTTAATAATAAAAATAAAACAATAAAATGAAAGTCGACAAGCGCACATAAATGCTTGTCCATAAAGCATAAACTGATTGGTGGTGATAAAAAAGTGAAAATAAAATTTTGTTTTTGTTCTAACTAGCTTTTCCGGATTAAGCCTTCGCCCGTGCTAGTAAGTAGCGAGAGCAGACCCGTTGCTACTGTCGTAATATGTTGTATACCCATTTTATGTTGTGTTTTGTTGTCCATCCGGGCATGGCTGCGGTCCACGATCTCCTCCGTTTCTGTGCGCTTGTTGTTCTTTACCATCGCTTCATTACCCCTTCATTTACATTTTTGTGTTATCGAACTCATTTTTGTATTATCATTCACATACTCATTTATCAACACAACACATCGCTACACTCCACTTCATTCCAGCTTGTTTTTATTCAGTCGTGTCGCATTTGCTTCCCTACAAGTCTTCAAAATACTATGACCACAATCAATCAAGGTATCTCTTGTTTCTTCAATACCTTTTCCCTTGAACTTTTGAATTCAAATGCGACCTGGCTGATAGCATTGTCTCTTGCATCATCATGTACTTCAATCTAAATTTATCCTTGCAGATCTTTGTGAGAGCGCAGTTTGATTATGATCCTCTGGAAGATGAGCTGATACCGTGTGCCCAAGCTGGTATCGCCTTTAACACCGGCGACATCCTCCAGGTTTGTATTGTGTATTCTAAAATTAAATATAGTTATATTATTTTTGGTGTGTGCTTTGAATTTATCAATTTCTTCATTATTTGTTCATTATGCTAAATGTGTGGAAGCAAATTCATAGAGGAATTCTTCTCAAATTTCCAGATCATAAGCAAAGATGACTCTCACTGGTGGCAAGCGAGGAAAGACGCATCGGGCGGCTCCGCGGGCCTAATCCCCAGCCCGGAACTACAGGAATGGCGCGCGGCTTGCGCTGCCGCCGAAAGATCTACCACCGATCAAGGTGAGGATCTAGCTCTCAAGAGCTTTCTGTGTGCAACATTAGATAGAGGGTGGTTATTGATGATAGTCAGATACGCAAAGATTTATTAGTAACAGAAGTACTTAGAAGTAAAGGGAATTGGAAAAAATACGCTTAGAATTTTTGGGAAAATTTGTAGATCTTTATCAATCGTAATTTAGGACAAGTCTGTTTTTAAAGTTGTAAGGAATTTCAAAATGTTTTGAGTATGTTTGTATTTCGGTACAAAATTCGGTCTTGTGTCTTTTGGTGCCAAGTCCAGTCGTTTTCAATCCTGAATACTTGCGTATATGGCTATCAGCCTTAGGGTTGTTATTTCCTTCTTCTTCATACTATTCACCGCTAGTTTACTGAGTGTGTCGCTACGATTGTTTTCATCTATTATTTAGACTTCTCTGAATCTTTTGGTAAAATATTTTTTCGGTCCTATACAATAGTTTACCTCAGAACCAACAGCATCGAAAACTTGCATGTTTTCTTTCATATTCTTAAACAAATTCAAACTCAAATTCTTAAAAAAACAAGGATTACTTAATTTTATTAAAGTTGTAAGGGATATGCGAACACTTTGAAATATTGTAAACGCTTGTTTTCTATTGGTCCTGAGGCGGATTGTGTCGATTTCTTTTATTTTTTTAAGTTGAATCTGTCTGTGTCTTTGGTGGTTTTTGTTGTGCCTAGATCGATGTTAGTCTTTTATTTCTTGATTTTGTTTCGTTTTGATTTGATTCTCACTTGTCTGTCTAGATGCGTCTTAAGTTCTTGTTATTCAAATCTCTCTAATGTTGCAATTAAATTATTTGATGATAACGATGTATCATTGACATTAATATAATATCCTAATTTTGCTTTCAAACATAATCATTGGATGAACCTGCAGTTGGTATGTAACATGCTTCTACATCGAGTAATACAAGCTCCCGTATTTCGTATAATGTCTCCCTTGACATGTAATCTTTGCATGGTCTTAAACCAAATTTGTATGTAAAGGATCAATTCTTGTATTCTCCTAAAACCTCTGTGTAGGCACTTTACCCAAATTACACTACCATTATCTCTTCTCGGTAGTGAATTGTTGAGTAATTAGAATAACATTTACCCGATAGTTGTATTGAAAGGGAGTTTGTGTAACCCCAGATAAAGTAATGTTGGAATTTTTGGAGAGGTTTTGTCAAAAGTTCTGTATAATTTTGAAGTTAATCTATATAAAAGGTATCCTGAACTAAAAAGTTGGGAGTCTCGCAGGGTACTCTATTGGGTCCAAGATTATTAACGTTAAAAATTTACCGCTATAATAATACATGGTTGTTAAAATAATACGTACATGATTAAGTTACTCATGGAAAACGTGAATTCTCGATTGTTGGCGATTCCCGTATTTATATTATATTATGGACCGTATTTTTATGTCCAAAGACGTCAAAATGATCAAATTCTTGTTACACACTTGTGAAATTTGCCAAAACCTCTCCCGTTTTGCGTGTGCCCCCACTGAAGTAGTGACCATACCATACCATTACGTTTGCATGATCGTGTTGTAATGTTGTGCCGCTAGGAGCCGAAGGATGCGTCTCCCATACCGACGGATGTGAAAACACAGGTAAAACACCAAAGTATTAACGTTTAGCTCATTATAGTCATGCTTTTGATTCGAGCCAGCCAAATAAAGTAAAACAGATGGATGATATCGTATTTGTGCTCTAAAGTTAGCGCCACTAGCGTTACTCGCTAGCGGCTGTAATAGTGGCGCCAAATGCCGTATTTTCGCAATGGTTAAGTACCCAGGATTACTCCCCAGTACTCTGGTAATGGGGAATGTCAAATGTTAGTGGCTCAAATCAAGAACTAGACACATTGGAAAACCAAAAGACTACTATGCCGCCATTGGCTCAAGCAGGTGATGATTTGATTTACTAACCACTTTCAGACTTATTGTAATTCAGTATTTCTTTTTTGACTTATTATCAAAGACGAATTTAAATTGAAAGCCATGATTTTTTTAAAGCAAAGGTCTTGAAATAAAAATTTTCCTTTCTATCGACCAAACGGTTTACGCCATTTTGTTTACTGGTAACATTTAGAAAAAACTTTTACATTTCCAAAAACAAAAAAAAACAAGTTGTAGTGTAATCAAATAAAATCAAAAGCTTATCAGAACCATATTAACTGGAGTATAATTTGTTCCAGTCAACTGTTCCATATTCGGGCGCAAGAAGAAGCAGCCCAAGGACAAGTATTTGGCCAAGCACAATGCGGTCTTCGACCAACTGGACGTCGTCACTTACGAAGAAGTTGTCAAGCTACCATGTAAGTATCTTATGTGCATTATAATAAGGGCTATTTTGCCATAAAACTTGGCCTTTACTGGTTGGGTTTTTATTGGCGATCAAGATGTAGATCCTGGCTACACAGGAGTTGCAGATGTGGGAATAGTCCAGTACCTACTGGTAATAGTATTCGTTGGGGGAATGAGGAAATTTATATGTCTTTTAGTTATTTGTCAGTATACATAAGGCCGGTACTGAATGCCATACATTCCATGGGTTCGATTCCCACCTGAAATTCAATAATACATGTTACCTACATTTCCTGAATATAATTAATGCACATGGGAGATGGGTGGACCGACAATGTAGAAGCACTTGCAGGACCGGTCGTCTTGGAAATCCTTGGAGGAGACCTTTTTCCAGCCGTAGACGTCATTTGGCTAAAACAAACCAACATGGTAGAAGCCAGAATAACATTAGGCTTATTGTGAAAATTGCCAACAACCTTAAAAGTGACTGTAAAAATGAAAATTTGACTCGTTTGAGTCAAATTAACGTTTGTTTAAACGAACATGGCAGAAGAATATCATTAGGCTTACTGCAAAAACTGCCTAAGACCTTAAAAGTTACTGTAAAAATGAAAATTTGACTCAAACAAACGAACAATGCAGAAGAATATCATTAGGTTTACTGTAAAAACTACCTAACACCTTAAAAGTGACTGTAAAACTGAAAATTAATGACAATTTATTCACGTTTCAGCTTTCCAACGCAAGACAATAGTGCTCCTCGGCGCTCACGGCGTCGGCCGGCGTCACATCAAGAACACACTCATCGCGCGTCATCCAGACCAGTACGCGTATCCTATACCACGTAAGTAAAGCCCGGTCCGTGAACACGTAGAATTTTATCCAATGACCCCAAGCTACCCATCCTTATCGCTCGCGCGTAATTATGTTGCTGTCGCGCTCGCACACTCACTGCGGGCGCCCGTCGCACAGTCGCGACAGCAATATAGCTTGGGGTCATTGGACAAAATTCTACGTGCTCACGGACCAGATTATACATTATACCACTTCTCCTTTATGGTTTTTTTTACCGATAGAGTATGATATTCATTGTTTATTAAGTTCAAAATTAAATTGAACTTCACAATGAATGCAAATATGCTAAGAGCTGGTGCCTAAAGAACTTGGTAATCATACTTGTCGGCCGTTTGGTGTAGTGGTTCAGAACGGACTACTATGCCGAGAGGTCCCGGGTTCGATTCCCGGCCGGGCAGAAATTGAAATGATGAATTTTAATTTCTGTGACGGGTCTGGGTGTGACTATGTATAATATTTATGTATTAAAAAAAAAAAAGTATATAAGTAGTATATCCGTTAAGCTAGCACCCATAACACAAGCATTAAGTTGCTTACTTTGGGGCTAGCTGGCGCTGTGTGAAATTGTCCAAAGATTTATTTATTTATTATTATTATTATTTATATACTAATCATAAAAAGGAAATATTTTATACCTCGCTTAACTACTTCATCAAGTTATGGAACTTAAAGTTTGATTCCTAGAGTCCAAAACGATTTGGGAAGTATTGCTTGTGTGTAAAATATCTATCAACTCATTGCCAAACATAAAGTCATTGCCAAAGTTAAAATTCTGGACTGTTTTTATTTCGATTAGTTTAGATGACATATTATTTGCTGGACTCAATTCCATGTAATTAAGATGTTTAGTGGGGCAAGTATCTAATTTGTAATAAACTTTAGTAATAACAGATCGCTGTCACCGCTTGCGCTTTATTGATCTTAATAATATGAAAATGACCTGACTTTAATCGGCCACATTTTGTTTGGTCTAAAACTTAATGGTTTGCAAGATTACCACATTCTTTAGCTGCTGCTTCATATAATTTATGTTAAGCATGATGATATCACAGCCAAGGCTCGGAACCGGTGAATTATATTATATATATATAATATAAACAAAGACAAACATAAATAACTTTATAGAATGTCCATTTAAATGTAGCATTATTTTGTAATCAAAGTACGTAGTGGCAATACTAGATAAGTGTTTGGATAGAGAGGGACACACTTACTTGTTTTGCGAAAGATTACATTTGAAATACAAAATGAAAATAATATAATATAAAAAGCAATGTAGTAGTTATATTATACGTATGTAAATTCGGACGGACTATAAATAAGTGATTAAGCAAAGATAAGTGTAAAATTAAGTGAGATTCAATTGACATAATACGAACGAACGAAAGAACGAACGAATACGATTGTATTAATGTCTTAAAAGCATTGTGGTGTATAATACTAATTCTATCGGATTCCGAGACCTGTAAAATACGACCAGACTCTCTGGGTATCGGCTGATGTCTGACTTCACATTGTATACTCAGAAAAAATGCACATATAATAACGATTGTATACTATAAATCTATGTATTCATTGTTTTAGATACGACGAGACCACCCAGGCCTGACGAGGAGAACGGGAGACACTACTACTTCGTGACCCACGATGAAATGATGACCGATATTGCTGCAAACGAATATTTGGAATATGGTGAGATTCAAAATAAACTACTTCTGGTCTTACAGTTAAACCACGCCCCTTTGTAATTGCTGGAGTGGAGACTAAAATGACCTTGTGATGATGATGATGAAATTACAGTAGGTCTTGCTCCTTCGTCGGAGACTAAATGACCTGATGATGACGGTGGTAAAATTAAAGTGCGTCGTGCTCCTGTAGTGGAAACTAAATGACCTTATGATGATAAACTTAAAAAGTTATCCCTGAAACGTAGACTAAATGTTCTAGTGATAATGTTAAAATTAAAGTAAGTAGTGCTCCTTCAATGGAAACTAATTGAGCTGACCTAATGATGATTATGATAAAATTAACACATTGAACGCCAACGCGGTCAATGTTGTCCGACACTGCACTTTCCTACCAGGCCAAGTAAAAATTTCAATTTTTTTCAATTTTCGTCGATTGTTTTTTTTTTTTGTTAAATCGTTACATTATAAACATAAATAAAGGATTTTATTAACATATAGTTGTTTTTGAGTCTCTACATCGAATTATTAAGCGTCGGACATCATTGACCCCCATGGCCCCAGCGAGCGAAAATTCGAAAATCCGTTCCGTAGGGCCGCGCGGTCATGTTGTCGACCATCCCCGCTCGCATCCAAAAAAAAAAAGGAGAACAACCAAAAAAATAAAGAGTTGTACATTGGTAGATAAAAGATAAAGATAAAAGATCATTTATTCACCGAGACAAGGTAATACAACAAGGTAGATGTTACAATAGTTATTATACAGTTCAGCTTATCTCACCAGCAAGCTAGTGTGTGATTATTACATAATTTTTTTATTGACCCATGCAGTTAAAATAAAAAAAAATAATCAGAACTTTCCAACTACAAACAAAGAACAGATAAATTATTTGAATTACAATATGTCAATAAAGATAATGTCAGTAAATATACGTCAGTTATTCGAATACAGTCAAGATTGATTTTAATTAATGTCAGATTCATATTAGTACCACAGAATACATACGATAAACAATAGGTATTAACCACTAGAATTTATATGTCAGATAATCTTTTACCGAGTAAAAACATTTGTCAACTAATAAATTAAATAATTTTCTATTAAACAATGTTCCATTTAGCTCTCTCAGTTGAGCTGGTAATTTATTAAATACGACTGTGGCCATAACAAAACAGTTCAGGTAGGTTTTTGATATATTATATTACGCATAAATAGGAATATTATAAGGTATAAAATGAGAAACGAAACTAGCAGGATAAGTCTTAAATAGTGATTAAAAATAATAATAAATAAATCGATGATACCGTAAAAGGAACGCTAAAAATGATTTTTTTTCAATTGTTTTAATTAAAAAAGGTTTAAATTTTATTTAAAAAATTGAATTTATCAATAATTCGTATAAAAGTTGTCCAAAACTGAGCCGTCCCAGCTATGGCATTGTCAGGAAGGCGCTACTATCAATACTGAACTATTAGTTCTCATTTTTGCCTCGTTGGACAGCCATATAATTATGAAATTTACAGGAAGGTGCTACTAACAACTGGGTTATTATTCCAATTTTTGCGACTTGACGTTTTAGAAATTGTTTGACTGTATTTTGAATTTTTCATCCATCACTGTAGTGTCACTTTCGATCGGTTCTTTTTTCAAAACAATATTGAATTGTCAGTATATTATTATCTACAAATAATATTTAAAAATATACTTAAAATTAAAAATAATTATAATGACATAGCTGATTTAACATGCCAATAATTTGACCTACATGAATAATAAAAAAAGTTCTAGAATAGAGTATCGATAAGAGAAAAAATGTTTTTTCATACATTAAACAAATCTATTTTTCTCGACAATCCTGCTAGGTGTAAGCATCTAATAAGTACAATAATTTATGCCACTAATAAGGTTTTAAATGGCATAAGTTTTGTAGCTGTACAAAGAACTTAGTACCTGTACCAACCCTTCATACAAAGTGGTTGTTCAATAATGAAAGTGATTTTTTTTATTGTCCTGCATATTATAAATTATATAAAATAAGTAAACGATATGTTTTAATTAATAAACCGTTATTATCTTGCTAAAAAGTTGATAAATTTGCAAAAATGCATTGTATAATTACCATGTTTCATTGCGCTACCGTTATCCACATTTTTTTTTCTAAGTCCGAGCTTTACCTGAGAACCAAGTGACGTACACTAATCTTGGGAGCCGCGCGGGTCAGCTTATATGAGAATTATTGAAGAAATGCTGTCCATCGGCTCAATACAGAGGTTTAAACATAGGTCTGACTCGCGGTCATCATTGTCCGACGCGGCCCGAACGGAAAGTTAAAGTGTCGCCCATCATTGTCCCCCATGGCCCGAATGGAACAGTGCCATTTTTAGGCTGGCAGCGAAGGTGTTAAAGAGGTTGCTCCTGCAGCGTAGACATGATCTGATAACGATGATGATTGTAAAAACCATCTTGACTATATTTGCTTCCATAATCATAAGTTGGCTACATGGTTGCTCCTGTAGTAAAGACTAAATGACCTGATGATTTATCCAGGAACGCACGAGGACGCGATGTACGGCACGAAACTGGAGACCATCCGGCGTATCCACTCGGAGCGACGCATCGCCATCTTGGATGTCGAGCCGCAAGCGCTGAAGATCCTGCGCACAGCCGAGTTCGCGCCATACGTCGTGTTCATCGCTGCACCACCGTTGAACAACGTCGCCGATGTGAGTATAATCAATAGAAAACAAATCGATCCGCTGAGGCAGACCCTAGGTACATCGTAGAGTCGCCATCTTGGATGTGGAGCCGCAGGCGTTGAAGATCCTGCGCACAGCCGAGTTCGCGCCATATGTCGTGTTTATCGCTGCACCACCGTTGAACAACGTCGCCGATGTGAGTATAGTCAATAGAAAATAGCTCGATCTACTGAGGGCAGACCCTAGGTACATCGTAGAGTCGCCATCTTGGATGTGGAGCCGCAGGCGTTGAAGATCCTGCGCACAGCCGAGTTTGCGCCCTACGTCGTGTTCATCGCTGCACCACCGTTGAACAACGTCGCCGATGTGAGTATCGTTCGTTCGTTCATTCGTTTCAGCCGAAAGACGTCCACTGCTGGACAAAGGCCTCCTCCAAGGATTTCCACAAAGACCGGTCCTGCGCCGCTCGCATCCAGGCACCTCCCGCGACCTTCACCAGATCGTCGGTCCACCTAGCGGAAGGCCTGCCCACGCTACGTCTTCCGGCTCGCGGTCGCCACTCAAGAACTTTCCTGCCCCGGCAGCCATCAGCTCTTCGAGCTATGTGCCCTTCCCACTGCCACTTGATTTTAGCGATTCTGCGGGCTATGTCAGTCACTCTGGTTCTCCCACGGATCTCCTCATTTCTGATTTGATCTTCGATGTTAGTATAGTCAATAGAAAATAGATCGATCCACTGAGGCAGACGCTAGGCATATCGTAGAGTCGCCATCTTGGATGTGGAGCCGCAGGCGTTGAAGATCCTGCGCACAGCCGAATCGCTGCACCACCGTTGAACAACGTCGCCGATGTGAGTATAGGAACACATCGAATATACTACATGCTATTCACTTGATAAACACTAGGATTCATGTCTTTACGTGTCCAGAGTCGTAAGTATTATAGAAATCACGTCGATCTACTGAGGCAGACGGCCTATGGTACTGTAGAGTCGCCATCTTGGATGTCGAGCCCAAGCACTGAAGATCCTGCGCACGGCCGAGTTCGCGCCATATGTCGTGTTCATCGCTGCACCACCGTTGAACAACGTCGCCGATGTGAGTATCGTTCGTTCGTTCATTCGTTTCAGCCGAAAGACGTCCACTGCTGGACCAAGGCCTCCTCCAAGGATTTCCACAAAGACCGGTCCTGCGCCGCTCGCATCCAGGCACCTCCCGCGACCTTCACCAGATCGTCGGTCCACCTAGTGGAAGGCCTGTCCACGCTACGTCTTCCGGCTCGCGGTCGCCACTCAAGAACTTTCCTGCCCCAGCGGCCATCAGCTCTTCGAGCTATGTGCCCTGCCCACTGCCACCTGATTTTAGCGATTCTGCGGGCTATGTCAGTCACTCTGGTTCTCCCACGGATCTCCTCATTTCTGATTTGATCTTCGATGTTAGTATAGTCAATAGAAAATAGATCGATCCACTGAGGCAGACGCTAGGCATATCGTAGAGTCGCCATCTTGGATGTGCGCAGGCGTTGAAGATCCTGCGCACAGCCGAATTCGCGCCATACGTCATATTCATCGCTGCACCACCGTTGAACAACGTCGCCGATGTGAGTATTGTAAATAGAAAATAGTTCTGAGACAGATGACCAATTGTTCCATGAAGACACCATCTTAGATGGGGAGAAGATCCTGCGCACAGCCGAGTTCGCGCCATACGTCGTGTTCATCGCTGCACCACCGTTGAACAACGTCGCCGATGTGAGTATAGGAACACATCGAATATACTACATGCTATTCACTTGATAAACACTAGGATTCATGTCTTTACGTGTCCAGAGTCGTAAGTATTATAGGAATCACATCGATCTACTGAGGCAGACGGCCTATGGTACTGTAGAGTCGCCATCTTGGATGTGGAGCCGCAGGCGTTGAAGATCCTGCGCACAGCCGAGTTCGCGACATACGTTGTTTTAATCGCTGCACCACTACTGAACAACGTCGCTGATGTGAGTATTGTAAATAGGAAATAGATAGTTACTGAGACAAAAAATAGCCTAAGTATGCTTCCTTAGAATTGCCATATTGATCACATTCAACGTGGCACCTGATGGCGAGATGGCGGATTTATTCCTTGCCACACCACCGTTGAACAAAGTCGCCGATGTGAGTATTGTTAACTAGCTTTCGTCCGCGGCTGTGCTTGTATGAAGTTCACCAGTTGTGTGAAAGAGTAACAAACATCAGGTGCCATCAGATGTAATGGATAAATGTTTCCATCCTCACAAACTTTAACATTTAATATTACTAGGATAGATTACCACTGAGGCAGGCGTCGTTTGGTTCCGGCAGAGTTTCCATAAAAAGGGACCACCACCACTCTTCCGTGGATGTCGTTGTGAGTATAGTAAATAGATTTCCACTGCGGCAGATGCCATGTGATTCCAACAAAGTAGAATGAGTCCACACTCACTCTTCCTTCGGATGAGATCGAGAGACGACTAAGATAGAAAAATTGGAGAGGGTCTTGTTCCTGAGAATAAGACAGGTTTACTCTGATTGCAGCTTCATTTTAATATAATAATGGTATGAAATTAAACTTTTTCATACACACAATGCAGTACAGTACCAATCTATAGTTCACGCATTTTTTAAGCGTTATGTATTTGTCAACGTGAAATTGTGAACTTTGTCAGTTTATGATATAACGCGTTAGATTGTAAACTAACAGTGGGTTAGGTTAGGTTAGATTGCAATTTAACTATGTCAGATTATAATCTGACAGAATTCACAATTTTACGGTGACATATTCAACTCGCGCTATTTATTATATTCATTTTCTCACAAACATCTTCGTTTCCAGTACGACGGCTCGCTTGAAGTGCTGGTTCGTGAGTCGGAGCAGCTCCGGCGGACTTACGGCCATTACTTCGACCTGAACATCGTGAACAACGACATCGACGACACCCTCGGACAACTAGAATCTGCCCTGGCTAGACTCCGCTCGAACCCGCAATGGGTGCCCGTTTCTTGGGTTTACTGAGCAACCCCGGACTTGACAGACTGCTGTTTGGCCGGAATCCGCGGAGAGTATCGAGTGTAGTTAGCAAACATTTCTATCCAACGCCTAGGGCTGTTATTCAGCTTCTATTAATATTACACACAGTCTATCATCGATGTTGGGTAATTCGCGGAGGTTCGAGGGCTCATTCCTGCGCAAATTTTAAGCAGCTAATTTGAGAAAGAATTTGATAGAATTTGCTGGTGCGTTTCGACAAAATTTTAATAGAGCGCGCGGCCATTTAAGCTCTTTTGGAATTTTGACTTGAAACCTTCAAGCATTTGTTTCAGATTCATGCTCAATGTAGCACAGCTCCCGACTTGTGAAGTAAATTAATAGTGACTGTTTCAGCCTCTGATGACGTTTTTATAGAATGTTAGTAACTACTATCAATACGCCGCTCATTTCGGAGCTAAACGCAGTCAGTATGATGTTAGTGATTTACTTCATTAACATCGTACACCTTCTCAATTTTACTTTTACGATGTACAGGCAAGAAAGTTCGAGAAATGTGGGTTCTTGGATCTTCACGCTCACATCGTGGGTGATTCTGGCCATCATTTGTTTTATTTAAAAAAGTATTAGGACTTGCATGCCCTGCACTGATCTCAGTCTTTACGACGTATTTAATCGCGGATCATGTGAATGTACATTGGGTTTATTGCTTCTCAATTTGCATTCATCTGATTTTGCATGAAATTATTTAATTTGATTCTCTTAATTTAAACCGGTAGTTTTTTGAGCCGGCAACATTTAGTTTTGGAAGACCTTTGGTGTTGCCGACTTCAATGACTTCCCATCTTAAATTAATTAATTTTCTATAATTTGAGGTGTCCGTTTTGTTAGATTTGACTTTGAATTTTTGTTACTGATTGTTTCTCTTGCGTTCACACTCGGACCTTAGTTCTAGCAAGTAATGTGATATTGTCCTCTAAGTGTCACATTACTGACCGGAATATATTCCGGGTTTAATTTTTTATTTAAAACATTAAAGCTTTTTTTTCACGATGGATTACAGATTGAGACGATGTGCAGCGCAATGTATGGTCTGAGGCTATTATAATTTAATATTATCTTTCATTATTTGGCCAACCAAAATGACGACGAACTACTACTTATATCTTGGAAAAACCTGTAATTAAGTTCCTAATTTTCACAAAAATAGGGTTTTAATACTTCCCCACACAGTAATTAAACCTTATTTTTCAGAATCTAGCTTTAAGATATTTAAGATTGGCCCGATGTTCCGAACGAGCTCCGTGACATTAAGTCCCGATCTAAATTATGGTTTTTGGTTTCCCGTCTATTTCTGAATATTATTTTTCGTATTATACGTTTAGCAGTTATATCTTTAGGTTTCATAGTTTGAATTCCGTTTTGTTACTTCAGCATTTCCAAGAATGTATGGTCCAACCATCATAAATGGCGTAGGTCAATTTTATGTCAACCGCCGCGGGACATAAAATCGATGATACAATAAAAAAAAGTTATACAATAATAAGATACCGATACGAACACACGTTTGCCCGTAATAATATAGAAAGAATGTTCACTTAGTGAGTATAACAAAATTGATGATTAAATTCCGTTTTGTTACCTACTCACCTTTTGTGGCAAAAAAAAAGATAATGGAAAAAGTTTTAACATTATAAGTGTTTACCCACAGTCAGAAAGGTATTCTTATTCTACTGTCCCTGTTAAATGCCTGCTGAAAGCATATTTTATGATTAGGATTATCAGATCTGAGCTCCGTAGACCTGATAGTTTAATCAGAAAATATTTTGCACATTTTTAACTATTTTCTCATTAATCCCTGCAATAATGCATTCACGAGTACCAACTACTACGGGCTATAAGTAATTGGCACTTACTGTGAAAATAATGCAGGAGTTATCAGCAAAATAGTTTATTTTTTTATTAATATTCATATTATTTAAGTAAGTATAATTTTATTTACAATGGTCTGATAAAAGTCAAATGCAAACCTCTTTGCTTTTTTTGTGATTTTTTAAGATGTTAATTCACAGAAAAAGCTTAGGGTACCATCTTTGCACGACCATCAAAAATATTAACATTTTGTTGACTAGTTTTCTGTTAATTCCTGTAATCACCAGCCTTTGTAAGTATCCCCTACTACGGACTGTTTTAGTTGACACTTACGTGAAATGCAGGAACTAACAGAAAATTTATTTTAATTTTGTGTTAATTTTCATATTATTTGCAATTATTTTCAATGGTCTGATACGAATCAAATGCAAGCCTCTTTGCTTTTTTTGTGATTTTTTAAGATGTTAATTCACAGAAAAAGCTTAGGGTACCATCTTTGCACGACCATCAAAAATATTAACATTTTGTTGACTAGTTTTCTGTTAATTCCTGTAATCACCAGCCTTTGTAAGTATCCCCTACTACGGACTGTTTTAGTTGAAACTTACGTGAAATGCAGGAACTAACAGAAGATTTATTTTAATTTTTGTGTTAATTTTCATATTATTTGTAATTATTTTCAATGGTCTGATAAATTAAATGCGAATCTCTTTGCCTTTTTTGTGATTTTTTAAGATGTTAATTCACAGAAAAAGCTCAGAGTACCTACCACCTTTGCACGACCGTTCTGGTAAACATTATATTGTTTTTCTAACGTTTATATTTATTAAACTTATATTTTTGACAGGGTTAAATTAAATACCTATTACACATTGAGCTCCGCTCGTACGCGGGTATTTAATATGAAATGGCATTTACCCAGTGGAGTTAAGAATTCCTTTTACCATCATCCCTTAATGTCTTTTTTGATGATCTATAATAATGTCGAGATATCATAGATGGTTAAATAACACATTAAGGCCTGGTTCAGACACGCGTGATAACCGCGGTTTCTGGGTGGTTCTCATTGACGATGCTCTGGGGCGATAACCATGTGGTAACGTTTAGAGGTAAAATCTACAAGAACTGTCCAGTAACCTTCGCTGTCTGAACCGGCACTGACATGTTTAAATACCTGTTTGTAGTAGCTCGCATGCAGGTAGTTAAACATAAACAGGGTATAAACACAGAAAAGTCTGGATTAGTCATCTTTGCACGACCATTCACATATTCATTTTTTAACGTCAACATTATTTTTCTAATTATAATCGTTTTATTTATTTCCATCAGACAGTTTGTGGGTAATGAATTTTAGTTAAGAGTTCGGACTCATATTCATTACCTACTTTGACTAAATGCCTTTCTGGTGCTTGTCATTGAACATGTTTAAATATCTGTATGTTTTAAGGAACGTAGCCAGGTATATAAACATGAACAGGGAGCGAATACACAGAAAGGTCTGGAGTCAACTTCTTTGAACGGTCCTGCCGTTCACACGATTTAATACATCTTAAATTTACCCGGATAAAACACCTTGTTGTTGTCTTTTATTGCATAATTTGAATTATTTGTGTGTTACTGTGGCGTTACAGATATTCAATAAGCAAAACAAGATAGCAGTCAGGTGTTTTTATCATGCGTTGTATTCATCAATAGAGTCAGGTATTCTGCATAAATCCATGACTTATGAAAACTAAAATTACTTTCTCTAGTTCTCTCTATCAAAGTCTGTGTTTGTAAGTACCAAATACACTATCCGAACTCGTAACGCTGTGAAAAGGCATTGGCATTTTGGGAGGGTGGGTGGTGTCATATGCCTAATCATAGACATCGAGCTGAGTTGGTGCAGTTGGTACTTACTTCTACTAACATTGGTTTGCGATAATTAATAGCAGAGTAATTTTAGTTTTCATTAATAAGCTAGTGGTGAGCTGTAAGTTCTTTTTATTAATCAATATTACGTTGGTTTTCCCGCACTTTTTCAAGAAAATATTGACTGTTTTGCTAATTAACTATGACATTTATATTCGGCGCTGCATTGCGTTGGGGGCGTTGGGGCTCATCTCAATGTTAGTATGGAATATGAAAGCACTAGTTTGGTAAGGCAAGTTATATATTTTTATTTGATTTGCTTACTTATAATAATTTTCATGATTCATCGCCTGTAAATAGCTTTTTTGATTTGGATTATTGTTGTGACTGTTCCTCCCCGTGCAGATACAGCAAATAACCGAATCAAAACAAAAACTTTTACTTGGTTACATTATTGTTCTTTTGCTGATTTGTTATTTTAATCATTGAAATTATATTTATTTCCTTAATTTTTGTAACTACGACATGTATATTAGTTACTTGTTCGATTGGGCTCAGTATGGTACAAGTAAATAATACGAAAGGACTAGTTTGGTAAGGCTTACTTATTATTTTCATTGGTTTTAGTAAATATCTTTTTTGGTTTAAATTATCACTGTGTCTGTCCACTCCATCGCTCAGATGCAACAGATGGTTCAAACCAAAAAAAAATTTTTCTTTGTTTTATTTATTTGCTGATTCATAATTACGCGGGAATTTACGAAACGTTTAAATTATATTTATTTCCTATTGTTTTGTTAAACTGACTTTT
The DNA here is from genome assembly GCF_963855985.1 of Ostrinia nubilalis. Classification (NCBI taxonomy): domain Eukaryota; kingdom Metazoa; phylum Arthropoda; class Insecta; order Lepidoptera; family Crambidae; genus Ostrinia; species Ostrinia nubilalis. Next base: position 3,995,240 of record NC_087099.1, on the reverse strand, counting down.
ATGTTCGTTACCATGTTTTCATTGATGTTAAAGGCAAGATCAATGATGACAAGTAATAATATGATCTAGGTAGTTTGATAAGGCATATTTTTTTGATTTGGATTGTCAGTGTGTTCAAATCAAAAGGGCCTTATTAAAAAAAAGTTAAACTATGTATGAACACTGGTTTAAAATGACATATTGATTGAATGTCATATTAAACTAGAGTTCAACTTTTTGTTATAAAGGGGGAAACGTTTTTATTTACGTAACAATTATTTTGTTTTCATTAGCTCCACTATGGTATCAGGAGTTCTGCAGAAAACCATGATTTTAAAATTAATTTGCTATTAATTGCCGTAGCCAGTGTAGATATTGGTAAGTACGAACTACATTAACTAAATCGCATACCGTGAATAGGCACACGTACGTTTTTGGTGGGAGGGTGGTGTAATTTGCCTATGCTTGTTCACGGTCAGTGAGTTCGGATGGTGTGGTTGGTACTTAGCTATGGAAACATCGGTTGGGAGATTTAATAGCACAGTAATTTTAATCCGTAAGTTTTACTTTTGTTTATTGTGGATAATGTCCATCAAGAACTTTTCTGTGTCTTATTTTGTGATGGTTTTAAGGCACAGAAAGATTATTCGATGCACTTCCATCAGGATGATCCATTAAATTACAAGTTTTCAGTTTAATCGAGTATTTTTTATTACTTTTTTTGTATAAATTTTGTAACTATGACTTTTTTATTCTGACCTGTATGTGTTGGAAAAATACAGTGTGGAATGTAAAAAGAGTAGCTATTTGATGGAATTTATGTTTATCATTATTACATCCGGGTAAATACCTTAATGCCTATTGAAAATATTTATTTATTAGTTTTGAATAGGTAATCAATTAGTGTTTTGAAACGCTCGCTCGAGACACAACATTGATTTTTCAGGAAGTTTGTTTTTAATTTTTTATATCTTATATTTTATTATAAACAATCATTTTGTGTTTTTGAGACACTGACACAACATTGATAATTCTATACATATTTTTATTTATTTGGATAACTCCTTGGACGTGTTGAAAGTTTTTTTCATGTTTATCAACCATTGGGCAATCAAACCTTAAAATTGTTCAAATTAATACCTCACAAATCTTCCATTTGGCTGGTTTTATTAGATTTTTTTTATTAAAAATGTGACTTGGAAACGGCAGATGACAAAAACAGACAATTAAGTAGGTACAAGCTAAAATGCTGACTGGATGCAGCAGCAGCAGGCAATGACTCGCCGCTATCAACCGTTTCCTGTATTTCTATGAATATTTAAACAACGGATGCTATTTCATATAAATACATAGAAACCTTTACCCTCTTACACACTTGTTGAACACTGTTTTAAAGTGACGTCTCACATCGTCACTTTAAAACACCATACAACAAGCGTGTAATTAATAAAAAGTTACACACTTCTTGAACACTGTTTTAAAGTGACATCCCCACCCACTTAACGACACTTTAAAACACGTTCAAGGAGTGTTTAATGTTTATTAGTAAGAGGGTAATGTAGCGGCAACATGTCGCCTGCTGCTGCTGCGTGTAGTCGGCTTCAAACTTATTACCATATTTTCAACACCTCTTTAAACTGCCATTGTATTGTGGTTGGATCTAGTTTTGGCATTCTATTTATATTAATTTTTATTAATTATACTTATAAGTGTGAGTTGGAAGTGGCAGTACAATGCAGACGGTGACTACTACTTTGACCGCTGGCAACTACTAGTTTCCATGCCATTTGTTTGAAATTACTTTCGAACGAAGCGGCACCTTCGCCTGCTGCCATCGTCCAATTTACACTTTTAAGTAGAGTAAACCTGTAATGTCACGGTCTCTCGTAACATAAACAAGTACCTGCTAGTTGCGGGTTAGTCCACTTTCCCCATTGGTACTACACCCCAGTGAATTAAGTGGAATAACCCCTTGTTGCGAAGTGAATGGGCCGGAGTGGTCTGGAGTGGAGGAACGACTTCGCCCCAATAAAGAGAAGGTCACAGCTTCGATGAGATGGAATGGTGATTGTCACTTGTTTGCGATTTTAATTTCGTTGAGTGCACTAGGTTAGACCCGGGTTTCATCAAACACATAATTTAGCTAAGTCAGTTAATCGGAGGCGACATTAGCACGCTATCGCATGGCTAAGTTGACTACATTTGTCAACTTTGACTTGGAAGCGGCAAATGGGTCTGGTGATACCTACTTCCTACTGCACACGATGAGCCACGAAAATCAGAAACCATAGACAAACATCTACTAGTATGCTTGGAGATTGCCAGTTTAGCATCTTCAAACATTGCCGTCTCATCGTGGCTTTTGTACATATTTGTATAAATAGTTTCACTATGTGTCTTTTCGGACTCGTTGTAAGGTTGTGGCATTACTAGTTAGGGTCGATGGAACCGGCCCAAGCTTCACTCCCATGCTGGAGTGTTCTCACATCAATACGGGAGTCTAAGCTGACGCTAGCAACGCCATAACAGCCATAAGTTAAGTCTATTTTAAGTAAGGCGCTGTGGTGAGTACCTACCTACCTGTATTGAAAAATGGGATTCATCCCGATAACAACACTCTACACGAGTGTATTTTTTGGCCAGAAAATGTTGAGCTGCCAAAGGTCCTCTTACTTTGGCAGCTCCAAATTCTAACTGCTTATGTCGAGTCGCAAGAGACTGAAGAGCAATAACCATTCGAAAAATCGCTCTTTCAGCAAATATTTATAAATGTGTTAACTCGGTCGACAAAGCCAAGACTTCTTGCTATGCATTGAGATCTGCTAGCATATCTCGGACTGACATTATACACTTTAAAGGAATATTACTTTCTGACGCTAAAGATCACCATGCAAAGGTCAGACTCAGAATCAGAATTCCTTATGACATTACCTACTTTTAATACAATTAAGATAAAAATATTATCTTAAGTATCTAAGATTGAGAGGAGTAGCCAAATTAAAATAACCATATTGAATTTAATAGTAGTAAAGTTACGATGTGAATATTGGGGAGTACGAGTAGCACTTTGTACTATATTTATTTGATAAGTAAAGTTTTTTTGAAAATATTTTATTGATGTTGTCACTTTTTAAATATTTAAGACGTCACATTATTTTCCTGCAATATTATTGTATACAATTTTGTTGCTATTTATTAAATTCTATTGCGATATTCATTCCGGATTGTGAGATGTTTTTTGCCTTATAACTCTTAATTTAGTAGAGAATTTAATTCTCAGTTTTATACTTATTTATGGAAATAAAGTATATTTAGTTACTTTAAGTTAAAAAGATAATTTTGGCGTTGTGCTGATGATTTACTAAAATTATTACTTTATTTTATGAGTTTTATACTTAATTTAAACTGACTTATGGCGAAGTATACGACTATACGTACTTCGGTACGAGAATAACAAATAAATGCCACTACCACTGGCATCGCCAATCGCCATTGAATTTCTTTTATTTTAAGAAGTCTTAATTTGTTAAGTGTAAAATTAAATTTGTTAAGTGTAACATTCATTTGTTAAGTTTAACAATTCATACTTATGTTGCGTTATTATACTTAATTTCAATTTCATTATCTTTCTTTTGGGCTGATGGCTCAGTAAAACTTAATAAAATAAAAATAGTATAATTAGTTATGTGGATGTGAGTTAGGTAAAATTATTTAAATTTTCAATTACGTTAGTGCTGCTCCTATAAGGAACGGATGTTTGTGAGAGTCTATATACTAGGATAATACTAATTTTATTATTATTAAATTGAGAATTTTAATGTTATGAACATCATTAATGTCTGATCGGTAACATTCCATTGTAAGTATTTTTGTTTATTTATATTAATTTTTAGATTATTATGAATTGTTTTCATTCAGTTATATTATTTTCAGTACGTGTAAAGTCATTAGTTCCAAATAATGTGATTTCGTTAATATTTTTTATTATTTAAGCCATTCGTTGTTTGTATTATTATTGTACTTAAGTTTTATTATGTTTAAATTTTGATGTCTGGTGCGATTTAGTTCTTGTGGTTTTATGTTCAAACTATTTCATAATAATGCAACCATAGTGAATTTAATAAAAATTCGGTAGAAAATATTGTAATGTAATTAAAAAGTTTAAATGTAAAATCACATGAAGTCAAACGAATAATAAACCATAGTTAAAACTCTATCCTACCTACCTACTAATTTTAATCTAAATTATATTATTTGCTCTACATTTGAATGGGAAGGTGTTGGGATACTTACACACTTATATTTGAATGTAGCACAATATTAGACACATCAAAATTATTGTGAACGTATCTTAATTAACACAAAAAACGACAGCATTATTAGATTGAAAAAAAAACAACTAAGATGACTGAAAGTAAAATCTTATTAAAACTGTTAAAATTGAATAAATCGCACAAAATAATAAAACGTCTTTTATTTATTTATTCTTACACCTACTTACTACATAACATCTAGTCAGACTGGTTCGGACGTTATGTTAATAAAAAAAATAAAAAAACGGCCAAGTGCGTGTCGTGTCACGCGCAGCGTAAGGTTCCGTAGTTGTCCTTCGTTCCACAATATATTTCAGAAGCAAGCAATTAGGTAATTCATCTAAAGTCACTTTTGATATTTTCTTCTAAGGATTTTTTATTAGGTATGAAATTTTATCCGCCCCGGGTGCCACTTATCAGGGGGTGACAACAGCAAGCGAAAGGTCGTGGGTTCGATACCTAAAGTCCGATTTTTAATTCGACGGAATTCTGACAGCTGCCATTTTTTGACAATTCAGATGTAATAAGCCTTTTTTGCTTTGAATTATTAATAAATAATATGAAATGAAATTTCATCAAGTACAATTTACAAGAATGAACTATTTTTTGTTTTGTGAATTCAATGAACACTAATTATTATGTACATTTTAGAGATTAAATAGAAAAAAACGTGTTTTTAACGTAGTAAAACAACATATAGGGTCCTTCTAAATCAGCTACGTTCCGTTTAATGGGAGCATGTATACGTCACACTGAATACGTTCCCAAAGTTTGAGCCAAAAATTCAGGCTAGTTTCCGAGATAATTAAGGAAACAACTTCATTTCTTATCAACCCAATACAACACCCTGTTCAGCTGATTCACTACTACACTGACAAAAATCCGCACGCACACGAGCTTACGTAATGGCCGCCATTGCGCTTGTGCTGCCGTTGGGCCACTGGCCGCGAACACAAGAGTGCCGCCGGACGACGGACCGGGCGCCACACAAGCTATTCTAGGGCTACTACTAGTTATTTAAGGAATTAAATTAAGCAGAAAATTAAAGTTTATTCATTTTTGGTAACATAAAAAAATCTTATGTGGTAAGTACTTATTTAGTGGCCTTAATGGAATGATGTTTATTCAAAAGTTCGTTAAAATACTTTTGCGCTTGTAAAAATCTTTTATTTCAAACGTAGCAACGAAACGAAGCAAACAAGTTAGTTGCCGAAATCAATGACTTATTTTTATGCCATACACAAATGGGATAGTTACCATGACTATGAAATTTAGAATTACGGTTATTATTACGATAAAGCAGGCACATTTTTCATGTTAATTTTAATCGCTTAATATCCCCTTAGCAAATTAAATAAAAATGTGATTCGTAATTGACTCGATCATAGCAGAAACTAAACGCTATCGAATTATCTACCTGTGATTATCGGCAGTCTTTAGTATTCCGAAGTAAATAAGTAAATAATTGTTCCCAACTATCAATTTTAAACTGAAATAATAATCATTAAAATCATCGTAGAAACAAAAAAAAATTATAAAAGTAAATAATGATAGTTTTATTATTATTAAGATTAGAAAGAATTTTGGAGTTGACATCCTTATTTATGCGTGGCGGAGTCGGTGGTATCAAAGACAGCCGTCCCTCACAATAGCCACCAATAGCCGACCGCGCTAGTGTTGTAAGAACCTCGAGTCTTTAAAGTCTTTATTTTGAGACTTGAGTTTATTTTTAAGACTAGGACTCGTTAGTCACATGAATAAGGGAATAATTGAGTCTTCCGAGTCCTTTCGAGTATTTTAAGTTCTTTGAGCTAGACTGAATCATGACATCAATGATATTAAAGAACTATAGATATGTTACGTTCATAGAAATTACGATTTGAATCCGTGCCGAGCTATTCCAAATTGCACACATTGACAAATGTAACTGATAAGTGAAACAAAAGATACGAAATAGCACGCAAATGAAAGAGATAGCTATAGTTTTAACGATTCTGCACTAACTAATCTATGTCCGCAGCGCACGCATCCTTATCGCTCTAACGTCAAAACAAGATCGCTTTCTCTTTCTTAACTTGAACATGGCGCATGGCGTCTTGATTGTTTGCATAAATAATTGAAAATATAAATACTAAATAATTTTGGATAATCACATGTGGTAAGAGATCCCTTGTATTTTGTTTACTTTAGAGTCATAATTGGTACACTTTCGAAACACACACGATGGCATTTTTTATTTATTTTGGTAAGAACAGGAACTTACGGTGTGGTACGCACGCGATTGCGCACGACGCAGGCCACACGAAGACTAAACACAAGACGTCCCAATTGGGACGTATTTGAGTATTCACAGCGCAAGCGCTTATAACATATCTGCTTTTGTTTTTATATAATATCATTGCATGACATGAACTTGAGTTGGTGTATACTAATAGGCAATAATGAGTGATTTCATATCATCATCCGTATGTTATATCCTAATTGAAAATAAAATAAATCGCACAATACAAATGTAATATCAATAAAATTGCATTAAACGCAAATAATCGAATCAGAAGTATCCATCTAAAGACTGACGATTTTCGTAATCAAAAAGTTAAAACGGTCCAATAAAATAATAAACACACAGTCTTAATTCATAGCTATTTTATTTTCTTCAAACTTTTAATAAGTAAGATTCCAAGACTCGAGTGTCGTATCGTACAACACTAGCCGGCGCGCAGCAAACGAACTTTTAGACACGTGCCGCCGCCTTTAGACACGTGCCGCCGGCCGCCGGCTAGCGCAATGTACACTCACCAAAATAAAATTAAGAAATGCAACAAACTTTTTTTTACTATTCAAATTAAAATTGTGTTTATTGTTAAATCACAGGATAATAAGATAGGTCATAAATAAATACCAAGTTGGAACGGAAATGATTCGGAAATTTTATTTAACTAATTAATTAGGTACCTACCTACCTCATCTACTTTTCTATTGTAATAGAAATGATGACATTAACGATTAATTTAAGAATGGACTTTGATTTAGGATAAATGGAATATCAATACAAACAAATTGAAGAGTTTTATTTGCTTCAATAGTCTAATTTAATGTTTCTAAATAATTGACTAGGCCATTGAATTACCTTCACAAAACAATAAGTTCGATTAATTTTTAATTATTATCTGTTATAGGATATTTTACCATGAAATACACAACACCATAATTTAGATTCGAATCAATTGAAATCGAAAGCAAGCAGATAAAATAATAAACAAATAATTTTCATTTTTGTCGTCGACTGTACGCTTATGCCAACTTTTCGGCTCTTGCTTTGGCGGCGTCGGCGTCTTTGTGTCAACAAAAGGCGTGCGGCTTGTCGGCATTTGTCGGCGCGTGCGCTTTGATTTAATTCAGTTTTTGATTAGCTTTCTTGTGTGAAGGTGCGTTTTGTAGTGCTCGTGAAGTGAACTATGACGCACAGATGCACAAATGCAAATAAATTTACTAAGACGCGCCTTAAAAATCATGGCCTTTGCTGGTTGATTTTTCGATGGTATCGTGAGTCCGTTTTACTGTGATTAACATAAGATAATAAGGATAGACAACGATATGAGAGTAGGCCTGTAACATTAAAGTGATAGCTCGCCCAATCAGTCGATCAGCTAATCGGCTATCAGCTGTGACGACTGCTGTGAGTTGTTATGTTGTTATGACGTGAGTGTAAACAACAAAAAAGTGTGCAGTGGTAGTGAGCGTTGTGTGTGTTGTGTCTCGTGTTCCTGTGCAGAATGAATACACTACAGCTTTGTTGTGTGAGTAAAAAATACAGCATGTTCCATTATGTAAGACGAAATGAATTTTTATTTTTGTTAGAAAATGTAACTTTGTAAAATCATTATAAAACACATACTCAAATTTGGTGAACTTGTTCAGTGTACCGTATAGATGCCCCCATTAAAAGGAATGTAGCTAGTTTAGAAGGACCCTGTATTATCATAAACGAAAATATGTATTGATCATCAATCATCATTATCGTCATCATAATCAACTTGGATTATAAAATTGGCATCTTGTTAAGTTGATTATTTTATGAAGCTAAGATTTTATTAACAAAAGGATTTTCATAAAAAAGGTTTGTAATCCATGGATTATTGGCCAGGGAGACCAGTAATAGAAAAATAATTTCCCAATTTTTTTTGTTACTTCAAAAGTATGATAATAAAAATTCAATTAACCATTTTGAAATGATCGGTACATTTTTAAGCCTTAGTTTTTCAAGTGAAACCTTAAATTCAAGAAAGGATTATTTTTTAATTTATGAAAATGCTCTCCATTCTTAGTGGGAATGTTTCAGTGTTGACAACACTTCTGAAATGTCAAAATTCCGTCGAATTAAAAATCAGAGTTTAGGCCTACGTCCTACCTTAGTTTTTCAAGTTAGGTATTTAAAATCCAACCCACTTAATATAAATATAATAATAAATCATTCTTTATTCAAGTTACTAGGACTCAGTTTGTTAATACTTAGCCTATACAAATAATATTTATTTGCCTGACACGTTCCTAGCACGGTCATGGTATGATACAGTGTAAGTAGTGGGTTTACCTTTAATAGCCACGCCAAGGAAGCGGGAGTCTAAAAATGCGGGGGGCTGGTGTGGTGATGGTGTGAATGGTGACTACAAATAGCTGCTTAAGGCTTGGTATTTCTGCTAAAGTAGGTATTTCGCGCTGTCAAAATCTGCGCGCGCAATACTTCGCCGAAGACAGCGCGCCAAAGAGCTCTCGCGGCTACACAGTATAGAAATACGCAGTTTAGAAATACGCAGTTGGTTAGGTTAGGTTGACTTCCTTCCGTTCAAGCGTCACACTCACAGCACTTTCTAATACAAATCATATCCAAGTGATACAAATTAAAACAACTTTCAAAATTTTTGGGAATATATTTTAGAATCGAATAAATTTAGAATATAACTGCCAAAGTAAACACGGTTCAAAGAGGCGTGGCGTCACCCGACCTTCCGGGAGTTCCGCGCCGGCTAAAAGAATTTCAAGATTACGTCACCCGACCTATCGGTAGATCCTCGGGAGCTTGAGCGATTGGAAAAACATTTTATGATCAGTTACTCGTAGTAGCGATTATTTAGAGCTTGGATAATAAATTATAGTTGTTGCAATTCACGAAACTTTGCATGAGGTTAATTACATTAATCAGTACACGCATCAATTTTGTTCAGTCTTTTTGTTTATTAATAAATAAAAATATCATACCAAAATTGCATACATATTTGTTTGTATTGGTCTGGGTGTTTTCTTTCCATAATTTATGTATAACGTATGTACGGGACCACACTCGGCCTCGTCGGCACGCGCACCGACGATCGCCAAACGGCTAGAGTACCTTCTGTACTCGCCACTCTGCCCGGTGAAGCTGGAAAAGCTCTTCAAGCTACCAGCGCGCGTCCCTTCAAAAAAAAAAAAAAAAAAAAAAAAAAAACGGGACTCTGTATCGAAAATCACTATGAGCAATGAGCATCACACACGGTTACCTGGAGTACATTACCGCAGCAATTTTTTTATAAATGTTGTGCTTTATAGAGTCGAGAGTATAGCAGATAATTAGTCCACCGTGAGCAGAAATTTGTCCACTAATAGCAAAATTCGTTCAAATTATAGTTTTAAAGTTATTAGGAAAAAACAGATTTTGCTGGGGTAACGTTTCAAACATTACCCTGGAATTTTTTTTTTTTTTAAAGTCGTTCTATCCCAGAACCAAATACATGGATAGATAGCTCTTGTTACGTAGTAATTTGTCCACGAATAGCAAAATTTGTTCGTGTTCCGGTTCTCAAGCTATTTAGAATTTTGCTGGGGTAATGTTTTGTGATGTCCCAGATCTCGTAAATGGCTCAACGCAGAAGTTTGAAAAAAATACCAATGATAGACCTTGATATGTCCAAATTAGTTCAAACATTAGTCATTGATTTGAATGATAAACACCAGTGTAATTAAAAGATTTCGAAATTCAGATAAAACGGATTTGTGAGTAAACCAGTACTCTTACAATCGAATAAAAAGGTGTAGCATGTACCCTTGGTACACCTTTATAACCACAGTAAATATAAATGATGTGGCTTTGCGCAAAAGAGAGATTTCAAGAAATCTAATTTATTTTAACAGTCTTACTTTCGTGGCCGAATACGCGATTCCCTTATAACAAGGGAACATGGCATACAATGGACAAATTAAAATGTTCCTTGAATAAGCTATCCTGTTAATTTCAGCTTATTACTTATAAGCATACGACTTATAAGAAAGTTATCGAACTGCAAAAAAATATCAGGAATTCTTCTATAAGCCGACCAAATTATAAAGGTTACAAAAAAGCGACCGTTCCATACATCAACTCCAGTTTTAAATCCGTTGACATCTGCTGCATCTGCCATCTTTTTGGTTAGAATATTCTTCCATCTTGCAGCGTAGACCTTTAGCTACAGACCTTAGACAGTATTTTTGTGAAAATTCTTACGGATGGTGGAGGAAGGGACGCTCTAGACACTCAAGTCTACAAGGAGTCACATCAACTCCAGTTTTAAATCCGTTGACATCTGCTGCATCTGCCATCTTTTTGGTTAGAAGATTCTTCCATCTTGCAGCGTAGACCTTTAGCTACAGACCTTAGACAGTATTTTTGTGAAAATTCTTACGCATGGTGGAGGAAGGGACGCTCTAGACACTCAAGTCTACAAGGAGTCACATGAACTCCAGTTTTAAATCCGTTGACATCTGCTGCATCTGGCATCTTTTTGGCTAGAAGATTCTTCTATCTTACAGCTTAGACCTATTAGCTACAGACCTTAGACAGTATTTTTTATTATTTATTTGTGTCAGTGTGCTCTTCTAAAGAGTGTAAGACGATTGTATGTAGGTACTATTAAAATGAAATTTTATCTCATTGGTTTTGTCTCATATTTGAGTACTATGTATCATGAGTAGAGTCTTCGTTTAAAAGGATGCGAACGATTTAAATTTCAATAGGTAGACAAAATTGATAATTCTTAATTATCAAAAATTTAAGCTTTCTCCAGTAACACTGATATTATTATACTGTGACTCATCAAAGTCGATTTGAGTCATCATTGTCAAAAATATTGACAAATCGCGAACTGTCACGGCCAAAAAACTGACACGCGTCCGTCCTCCGTAAGCGCCACCGCGCGACTGATTGAGATTGTTCAAGCCGTCATGGACGATTTTTTCCACATTTTTTAACATTGTAACTAAATAAGACGCAATATAAAAATTTCATCCGTTAAAAGCCCTCAAGTTATTTCTGAACTTTAGTTTAGTAAAAGATTTAGAATCTCAAATCGCTTATTTTAAAAATAAAACCATAAATAGAAAACGAATAGAGGTAACTTTGGGAATTTATTCTATCGAGTCAACTTCATCAAATCGTGTTTCCATCCGTTAATAGCCCTCGAAAATATCCTCAACTATGCCCAATAAAAATCTTAGCCTTTAATTTTACTGTTTAGTACCTCAAAAATGAAAAATGAAAACCTCATTTTCGCCATTTTCTCTGCTACCCGGCCTTAAAATGGAAATCACCAACCTGCGGATCTGGAAACGGAGACCAAGCTCGAGGGTCGACCCGTCGAAATACGTGTGGTTTTCAGTAAGAAGAAATTCACAAGTTTTCACATTCACAAGTCCATGTTGTCCATGTCGTTCAAACAAACGAGAGCGGCCAGCGGTTTTTGCGCATATTTTTTTACTAAAGTTCGTCGCGTGGAGTGACGCACATTGGCCAGTTACTTGCCGATAAACAGATCGGCGGGAAACCAATTTATGCAGCCAGCTAATCAAAGAATTATTTGGAGTCAATGAAGGAAAGGAAGTTTAAGATATAGAGAAATGTATTAGAGTTTGGCCATAAGCCCAACCATCTACACTTATTGCAGTTTACAATGTAGTCTCGAAAATGCTCCCTCCAGTCCAGCAACGCACAGCGCCATCAAACGGGATTGACCCCGAGGTTCCGGTTAGTCTGAATTTTGCTTGTACCTATTTTGTTTCTTGTTACTTACCAAATGCATTGTTTTTTAGGCAACTATTAAACAACAGTGGGAACCATATAATTTCTGTGGTGGGAATAAGTTTTAAGTGGGATCAAGCCCCACAATCTGCCGTACAACGTACCCGAAGGAGGAATAATAAAAAAAATACCTAAACAAATTATTGTAACTAATAATAAATAATAAAATACGAGTAGAGTTGAAAATTACCTGGAAAGTTTCCATAGACCCTGGACCACCAGTTTAATATGATTTCCTTTCGGTACGATTAAATATTTTCTTTATTTCACAACGGCTAAAAACTATTTTCCATTGCTGTGAATAGGATTACATTTACATACTCTGTGGTTTGACACTTGCAATTTTTGACAGGTCTAGTGAAGTAGCTACATAACAGATTATTACATGTATCGATTTAATCATATTAATTGATTGATTATACAGGGTGGAAAGGATAGGTGTGAGCGGCAACCATACGAGGTCGCAAAGTCGAAATTCGTAAAGAGCACATCGAAATCTATAGAAATAATACCAATTTTCATTAGGTACTCCCGGAAAACTTTCCAGGTAAAGCCATTATTTTCTACCAAACGAATGGACTGTAATACTTGAATAACTTTAGAATACAATATGAAAAACGTAATACGTGCCAATAAAATTTGAGGTTTGCCCTTGATTTCCCTAGGATCCCATCATCAGATCCTGACTTGGTGGCAATGGGACCACATCAGAAGTGTACCCTATCGAACAAAAAAATAATTTTGAAAATCGATCCCCAATTGACGGAATAATCGGTGAACATACATAGAAAAAAAAAATACATACAGCCGAACATAAATAGCCTCCTCCTTTTTTGAACTCGGTTAAAAATATAACATAATACCACAGATAATATAATACATAATACCAACAATAATATTCAATATAATAGCTAGATTTTGCTGGAAACATCTTGATTTGGATATTCGTTCCTTGAAGAAGTACACACGGCCACACTGTTAATTACTATCCATTTCCGTTTTTGCTCTCTCTCTTGGTGATTCTTTGCGATAGAACGATACGAGGCAATGGGTAGTTAACTTTAAAATGCCGATAGTACAGTCATTAAAAATGTTAATTCGGATAAGTGGTATCTGTCTGTACATCGATTAAGATCGGAAATATTTTCGCATCACTATTGTCAATTGTGACTTGTGACGTCATTTGTCACATCGTGTTTGTTGTATGAAGGTGATTGTTTGAGTGTAATTTATTTATTTTCACGGCATTTTAAATTATTTCGGAACATTAATTATTATTGGTGACTTGTTTATTCAGTTAAAAGAACATACATACCAAATAATATCAAGGATAACCTTTACTTTGTTGTGATCTTGTGGGATCTGTAGATCAGAATGGCTCAGAGGGAACGTCGCTCCAATGCTGGGAATCGCATGGCAAAGCTGTTGGACGAAGAGGAGGAAGATGATTTCTACAAAACCACGTACGGTGGCTTTCAGGAAGTAGCTGAGGATAACGATTATGTGTAAGTTCATTCAAAATTTTGGAGTGTTTTTGTATGAAATCTCATTAGGTTTCGTTCATTAGGCTCGTTTTGGACTATGAAATTAAATAGAAAATGATGCTCACACAGCAGTAGGTACATTTCAACCGTACCCTCTGACCCCAGAGGAATATTGTAAAATATACTTACCTGTTTGTGAAAAAATGTTACAAATTCAGACACTATGAAAGAATTAACCTATATTAAATAAAGAAATGATTGTTATTATTTTGAATATTTAACATTTCAGTCAAGAAAAAGAAACGGAGGATGTGGTGGACTCCGATTTTGATATTGATGAAAATGACGAACCGGTGTCTGATCAGGAAACCGATGAAAAGCAGAAAAGAAAAGTTGGCACTAAGGCATATAAGGTAATTTATATTAAAATGCTAAAGAATTGTGGATTTGAGTGAACTAATGCTCTGAAATATACATCACTAAAATACCACAGAATTTCTGTGGTATTTATGCGATTCATACTAGCTATTCAATGAATGACATTGTCATATTCTTATTGCAATCATTAACTATTAGTAATTAAGATTGTTAATGATCCGTTAGTATTTAATGCCATTAAAAACGGCTTTGTTACATTTTTAAGGTAAATCTTTAGGAAAAACAGCAAAAATTACAACAAATACTTTAAGAAAGTGAAGGATTTGTGTATCTACTGGATAATGTTTTTCTTGTAGGATCCCAACAGAAAGAAGAAAACAGCAGGAGCATCAGCAGCAGTAGACAAACCAAAAAAAGTCATTGTAAAGAAACCAAAGGAACTGAAGCCAAAAGAAGAAAAGGCTGATAAATCAGAAAAATATGCTGATATTTCTTTTGGTAAGATTTTGTATTATTTTCCAACCAATTCAAAGTTAGCTTGCTAATGCAGTAAAGTGTAGAACAGTAAAATAGCATTAACCCATATAGACCGATAATTATTTTTGTAAAAAAAAAGTGTTTCTTCTGAAAAACCTTACTAAGGGAAGCTTAAAAATGATAAAAAAAATAGAAAAAAAAATATTTAATAAATAGGGAGCCGTGGGGGGCCCGTACCATATACGGTACGGTAGGTCTATATGCATGCAATAAATACGAGTTTTTCAAACAAAGTTTTTATTCATTTTTTCGTGTGATACAAAATGAAACATTCTACGTGAACACCAATATCGCACTTGATACACCTTGTAGGACATTGTTTGTGGCATTGTCCACACCTGGTTCGTTTTTCCTGCTTAGTAACATAGTGCTCTTTACCATCATATCGAGCGTCTGAAGTTATTGAAGATTGCCGACTAGGACCTGGCTTGTTTCGTTGTTTATTGGAATCAATAATCGCATTAGCTATACGACGACGGAAATTTAGTAAATCCAGGTTGCCTTTGTTATGCCTGTAGAGCAGCCAAGCATTCTGTACATACATGTCAATGCAATGGAGAATCAAAGGCATGTACCATTTTTTTCCTCGAATGCTAGTTCGCAGTGAAGATATGTTCTGGTCCGACAAATCCACTCCTCCCATATTCTTATTGTATAACTGAATAAGACGGGGTTGCGGTACAGATATTTTCTTTTTTTTTTGCTGTGAGTACCGTTCAGTTTTGTGGATGGGTTCAATACCAACTGCATTGGAACAAACTGATACCATACTATTGTCGTGCCACTTGCATATTATGATATCATCAGATACACGGTGATCGTAAAATCCTCTTTCTTTGGCTTTTGCTTCTTTATTTCCCAGTAAAGGGCACTTTCCAGACCGATTTTCTCTTATAGTGCCAGTCACACGGAACCCTCTCGCAGTCAGTTCTTGGACTAAAGGCAAACCAGTAAAGAAGTTGTCTATAAAGAGATGGTAATCTTTACCATATCCCAAACTCTCTAATTGATCTGCATAGGTCAAAACTACACTGGCGCCAAGTCCAAGCTGAGAATATCGTGCATTGACAAATGTAGATGCACCTTGATACGGTTCAAACCATGCGATGTAACCTCCTGATGTGGCACCAACCCATAACTTGTATCCATATCTTATGGGTTTACCGCGAATAAATTGCTTGCAACCGTGATGCCCAAAATATGGAACCATTGCCTCATCGATGCTATGATTCTCCTTACGTGGACAGTTTTCGAGGAACTTTGCAGCTAGAAGTTTTAGTAAAGGGCGAACTTTTGCAAATTTATCCGATTGCTCTAAATTCAGATTGTCAGCCACATGAATGTTGGAGTATATTAGTGCAAATCTATCTCTAGACAGTGCTGAGGCAATCAAACCATTTCTTGAATCTGGCGCATTTTCCCAATACATTCTTCTTCTGTTGACTTGAGAGTAGCCACTTACTAACAAAATTCCAACCAAACATTTCATTTCTTCTATTTTGACGTCAGCGGGAAGAAATTTTCGTGCTAAATATCTATTTGTTTCAAACGGTAGCAATTCAAATAAGTCTTCAGAAAAGAATAAAGAAAACCATTCTATAAGGTGTTCTTTCGACAGGAACGTCATAAGAAGGTAACCAATTACTAGGTTTTGGCTGCAAGTCTCTTTTTCTCCAATTATATTTCATGAGACGTTTTTTCAAAGGTTCCTGCGATTCACGAGGCACTTCATCTTCATTATTTGGCTCTTCTACTGATGCATCAAGCTCTGCTGGTGCCTGAAGCAAACTCGGAGGCAAATTATTTATATTTATATCATCTTCATCACCTGAATCTTCGTCGGTATGATCATCGTTTGCTGTGTCAGGTGGCAGCAGAAAAATATCAATATCTTGCCCCTGGTTGCTGGAATCATCATTTTCTTCAAGATATGTCGCAATATCGTGCAGCGTCAAATACCTAAAACAAATAAAAATTATGAAAATCTAATTGTATTTTTATGTATATTTTACTCGTGCATAGACCTACTGTACCCAATACGGTACACCTACTTTACGATAGAATAAAGTATACTAAAATAACCTAATTGGTATTTGTTTTGTAATAATTATATTTAATGAACCCTATTTTGTAAAATAAAACACATAAATAACATTATTAGTAATAAATAACATTAAACTTACTTTCTCGAAGACATGGCGAATATTTTTTTTGGTTTCTGCCGGAGAATATCAACAATATTCCAAAAATCACTCGTCCAATCGTATTCGTAAGTATGTTTACTTAAAACTAACACTTCGAGCTAGCTGTCACAAAGCAAAAAATAAACGATTAATTTGTGGGTACTTCAAAATATTTTTATAAAGTCACTGTACCGTATACGGTACGGTCGGTCTAAATGGGTTAAGAAATCGATTTTGAATGCAGTAGGTATAAATAAGGTCAATTGGTTATTGTTCATTGATATCTATGCAGAAGTGGTTTAGTTACTTGTTAAATGACTTTTGCCTTTGTACAGTGCGTAATACAGTAGGTACACATGCAATATGACTAAAAATTACATTACGTAGGTGTGCATCTTCCCTTTGGCTATCATTAAAATGTATTCACTATGATTTCAGGGCGCAAATCAATCAGGCAGAGTACAGCGGTAAAGTCAGCAGAAACGCTGCAGAGAATCAAAATCCGGTCCGAACTGAAAAAGAAGAAACCAAAGAAAATTGAAGAAAAGATGCCCACACAAGAAGAATTGCTAGAAGAAGCCCTTGTTACAGAAAAGGAAAATTTGAAGAGCTTAGGTAATGTAAAGAATAGTTAAATAGATTTGTACATCATTGAGGCTACTCATGCTTTTATTTTCAACCGACTTCATTATTTTTGTGATTTAGCAAATACTTTTTGTTTTTCCCATTATTCTATTCTTCTTGTCGTGTCGACAACAAACCTACACAGTGTCAGCCCAAAACTTCGCCTTCATTAAATCTTCCTGCGTGCAGTTGTTTGGGCACGCAGGGCACGACATCATGTGCTTCGTCGACTGGGGAACAAAACCTTATCATTATTCTATGAATTTGTCTTCATTGAGCTAAAACTGTTTTAGTTGTGGTTGTTAAACCTTCTTGGGGTGTTTTAATGTGAAGATCTTAGCTCAAAGTAGCAGTCATAACAGAAGAATAGTCTCGAAAAAAAAAACACTTACCTACAGCTTGTTTCCTTATGTTTCAGAAAGGTTTGAACAAATTGAATTGGAGAGGAAGAAGATACGTCCTACAAAGAAAACGATTACTGGTCCTGTTATAAGGTGAGAATAATTTGTTTTAAGATTAATTTTTTATTTAAGTTACTGAAGATTGAATTTATTTCAGGAGCCATAATTATAATTCCATAAAATGCTCATGATTATGAACATTATAACTTAGTTGATTTTGTCTGTGATCTTAAAATAAGTGTGTATCTTTCAGATATCATTCGTTTTCTGTACCGATTTCAAATCCAGACGATGAAAAGACAAGTTTAACGCCGATAGCAGATCTCACGCTAAGTGACATCATCAAAAGTGAAGAAGGTAAGTGTATTTTGATACTTACATTGAATTTATAAAGTTTAATATCCTATGGGGGAGGCCTATGTTCAGCAGTGGACGTCCTGTGGCTGAAATGATGATGATGATGAATATCCTTTGAAGACATTCATTATTGGCAATTTAAACTACTGGCGACTAAACTAAAGGCGCCAATGTAGGCTATCGTTTTTATAGCAAGTGACTTACTCTACAGTGGCGCCATCCTGGCGAGAGCAAGCAAATGCGATAGTCCTCCCTACCGCTTTAGCGATCACCAGTATCTCTAGCACGAAAAACTTTCGACTTCGAATCTTTTGCGTATTCGAATCGCCATCAAAAGATTTAGTACGAAAACTAAAACAGCGCCCTTGTGAAAGTGTCATAAGGTGATCTTGGTATGAGAAATGGTTGCACGAAACTTATTTTGACAATCAAAATTGTCATTGAGTATCGAGTTTTGTCGAATTCGCAAACGATTTGAAGACGAAAGTTGTTCACGCTAGAGGTTCAGTTATGATTTTCTTAGCCACGAACACGTGACATTACTTTACTCTAAAGTGGCGTAAGTTGGCGCCAACTGATAGCCCTTATTCGGCGCCAATTAGTAGGCGCAAATACGGATTCTGACATTTTCTATAATGAGTAATATTTATTTATTTCACAGGCTTTCTGCCAGATGAAAATGCAGATGTGTCAATGACGGATCTGAAAACAGAAACAGACGAATTCGCTAAGACTGATACAAAAATTGATGTGGAAGTTATCGGTCCGGAAGATGATTTGGATGTTGAATCTTTGCCGTAAGTAATTAATGAAAGTACATTAACGATTCGTTATATTGATTGGGGGACACGTCTAAAAGATGTTAAGTGACTTTTTATTTAAGTATTTGACGATTTGTAGGTCCTTCCCCTATGATTTCCATGATAGTACCCATAGTACAAGCTTTGCTTAGTTTGGGACTAGAAGCGCAGTGTAAAATTTATTTATTAAGTAAATTGAAATTATTTGAAATAAGTTCAATATTATGGCAATGAAACATAATGATCGGTTGGTAGCGGCCAGCATCCAACGCCTTTCTGCTACCTTTATGAGTTCGTCGGTCCACTTTGTGAGTGGAGTCCTACGCTGCACTTTCCGGTACTTGGCTTCCACTCCAGAACCTTGCTGCCCCATCGGCCGTCAGTTCTGCGTACTATGTGCCCTGGTCATTGCCACTTCAGCTTGCTGTTTTTGTGTAATGAGTGCAATTTGTATGTGATGCCAAAATTCACAGTTTTTGTATTCCAGGGATGTTATGGATATTCGTAACCGTAACCGAAACAATCGGATATCCGAAATAAAAAAAATATATCCGTAACCGTAACCGAAACCGATTCAAAAGTTTCGGATAATATTTATTTATTTATATACCGGCCTGTTTTACCTTTATCATTGGTACCGTCCATAGTGCATAAAGTGACTGTGGGTCACGCAGCATCTTGCTATTTGAACTTTACCTTCTTAAAATTCTAATATCCGTAACCGTATCCATAACCGAAACTTCATATCCATAACATCCCCGTTGTATTCCATCTAAAATATTTTTGCGATGAAAAATTAATAATTTATCCTTGATATTTCAGTAAAGTAGAAAAGCCGGACAAACCTAAGAGCAATCAAGTGAAACACTACGAGCGGACGTTGCTATCTTTCGAGAATGACATCAAAGATAGAGCCTTCCGCTCTTGCTTCCCCAAGAGGCCGGTCAAGAGGAGGCGAGAACTACTGTGTGCTGTCACTAAGTATGTATTAGATTATTTATTTATTTAACCCTCAACTATGGTTAAATAATGCCCACGTCAAGTTGAACTATATGGTGTGATCCGGAAAACCAATTTTGCACATAAGAAAATGTCAGGCCAGGAAAAAGCCAGGAGCCATTTTCTACCAATCAAGCAGATAAAGTGAATATCCAGTTTACTATCTATAAGTACGACTGTTTAGCAATGGATATTGCAGTCTGTACTACTGATTGAGGAGGAGGGGGATTTGGATTTTGGAGTGTCGATCCAGAGGTCCTGGGTTCGATACCCAAATATGGCATTCAGATAGGTTTAGGTATGTCAGATACATATGACGGAATTAAGTATGACACCAGTGATATAACTTCAGTCAGTTGTTGCAACTAGGTATTTATTTAATTCCCACAAGGTGGACCGACGACATTATAAAGGTAGCAGGAAAGCGCTGGGCGCAGGCCGCTACCAACCGGGTAACATGGAAAGCATTGGGGGAGGCCTATGTTTAGCAGTGGACGTCCTATGGCTGAGATGATGATGATGATGATTTATTTAATTAAGTAACTAGTACTCAAAAAGCATTATTTATTTTACAGGAGGCCAGCCCGCTACATAGACCCGATCACCAAACTGCCGTACAGAAGCGTGGACGCGTTCAGAATCATTCGGGAGGCGTATTACCAACAGCTAGAGGCTCGAGGTGACAGATCCGACCCACAAACCGCAGCGTGGTTGCAATGGAGGAGAGCTGATGCTGCGTCTACATACGTCCAGATACATATCAAGTGAAACGGAGATTATAATGGTTAGACTAGTTCCATTGGCCCCAACGTTGGATCCATAAAGTTAATATACCTATAGTCTGGTCTGTGAGCACGTATAATTTTGTCCAATGACCCCAAGCTACCCATCCTTATCGCTCGCGCGTAATTATATTGCTGTCGCGCTCGCACACTTACTGCGGGCGACCGTCGCACAGTCGCGACAGCGATATAATTACGCGCGAGCGATAAGGATGGGTAGCTTGGGGTCATTGGACAAAATTCTACGTGCTCACAGACCGGGCTTTAGCGGAATAGAGCAACAAAGAACTGAGCGAGTGAGATGTCACTAGCACTGTGTAATAAAAAGAGATGCCGTCGCCGTCACGTCAAACAGAACCGTCTTTTGCAACAATTTGACAGCTCGTTAGCACTTATTGGCATGCTGAAAATATGAACTCTGAGATATTTTCAGATTTTACGTGGTGACTGGTTCAATGATTGATTTATTGTATAAAACAGTGAAATAATCCTGACACTGTGACACACAAATGACATCCAATGTCATAAAAAAAAGGTTTCGTTTGACAGCTCGTGGTTGTTGCTCTATTCTGAAGGAATATTATTTTTATGAGCTATCGTGACTTTTAACTGTAACTGTATAGAGCCACGCATTGGACTAGGGACGTTGGGGTCAACGTGTGTAGCCAGCCTTATAGTAAATGTAAATACGCCCATAGATGGCGTTGTTCAGATGACATCAAGTTCAATTATACCTTATGTAAGTGTAACAAGTGATATTTTGGAACAAAATTTACTACGCTTATAATGTATTGACTGAAGAGTCCTGTTTTAGTAGATATGTAGTCTAGAATCTGTATAACTATTGGTGATGCGGTTGTGTAAACTAAATATTGAGACTTATATAAAACGGGACAGCATTAAATTCTAATTCAATTTATTTTCGGCTTATATTTTTAGTCTCTCTGGGCTGTTTATATTAGTATCAATTAGGATTTTGGAGTGAATACACTTTCATTGCAATATAAAGGGATATTTTGCATGCTACATATTATTTTTATGAACAAATGTAATGTAATAGCTTTCAGTATTGTAAATTATAGACAATTTGTAAATAAACTGTAAATATCAATACTATTTGTTTCAAAAAACATTCCTATTTTTAAAACAAAACACAAATAAAGACATTAAAGTAATTTATTTTAAAATAAATAGTTACAATAGAAACACAATAATACTTAATCATTAAGTTAGATTCAATATCTGTACAATTGTACAATAACTTAAAAATATTAAATTATTATGACCACTTATGAAGAGAAGGGACACACGATACTAATTAACTGTAGTTAACTTACTGTTAATTATTTGCAAGTTATTGCTGTTATTCTTATTATAAAGGATTTAATTGGTTCAAATAAAAAACTGAGTAAACCTAAAAAATCTACGAATACTGTCATCATTGCTTAGCCCGCTAAATATAATATAGGTACGGTTATTTATACGTCTACTGTGAACGCAGGGTTTAACCTTAGATCTGGCACACTGTTCCTTCGTGGTCTCTTATCTAATAGTTCCTTAAACGATATAAGACCAGTAGCTTTAGCATCTAATCTAGAATGGTATTTGGACGGATCAGTTGTCGGCAAAAATGGGTATTCTGTCAAATAGGTCTGCGCATTCTTTATTTGGTTTTCCTTAGCAAAATCGTTCAGTTGGGAAACCGCGATCTCGTATGGACTTAGTTTGTTGTCTGTGATATTCTCCATTGACCTAAACGCCTCGAGTACGGCTTTCTTGTGTGGTATACCCCTCAAACTGCCCTGGCGACTCAATCTCCCTTCCATGACGTCATTAAATAAATCGTCTACGTTAAATTTCTCAGATATTTTAACTAGTTTTGACGCACCAGCTTCCTCTTGCTGATCTTGTAATTGATTCCAGATTTTAGATATTTCAGACGACGGCATCGAGTGTGATTTTATATTTTTCTTTACTCTGTTCTTTGGACGACTATTTTCTAGAGATTCAGTTGATTCGGTTGATGATGATTTTTTTTTCAGTAGTTGCTCGCATTCGTTCAATTTGCGAGGTTTCTTTACTTCTCTGAGTTCTTCCAATGACTGGAAATATTCTTTTGCCATTTTGAATCGAGATTTGTAATCCTTTTGCTCTGATTCGGGGTTTCTTTTTGGTGATGACTCCGATGATTTATCAGGGCTGCTTTCTACAATCTCTAATTCTATATCAGATAGACTCAAGTGTGTCGTCTCCTTATCTTGATTTGAGATTATTTCAATGTCGATTGATTCAGGGATACTTTTGGCGTCAGTACATGCACTGCTAACGCTCTCATAGCTTATATTCCAATGTTTTCTTGAAGACAGAGATGGTGATTCAGAATTCGATTCTTCAGCTTGATTCCCTGTAGTCTCTGGTCGAATTCGTGGAACCGGTTTGTTGACAGCACCTGAGGAATTACAAATCACACATTAAATAAATATCTAGTTACACAGTTGTGATAAATGATTGTTAAAAGTATTTTTATTACCTGAATGTGCACTGTCTTTGTTAGAATGCGAATCCGAACCCATCTTACTAATCTTCTTTGTAGACTTTGACTCAACTGAAGTCTTAGATACACTTTCGAACAGAGAAATAAAGTTTTTGACGTTGATTTTAGGCAGCTCATCACATGACTTGTATTTATCTAGACCGTCATCTTCAGCTTGGCATGTCGCTTTGTTGAAAATGTCCATTTCAGATTTACTAAACGTCTTACTACGGAGTTCAACTGTCTTTTTGTATTTCTGCCGATTTTGAGTCTGCTTGGTCATATCTTTTATTGTGTTTTTTACGTAATGCTTTTCTTTTGCAGTTTCAGTGGAAGTTGTGTTTGAGAGAGTTTCGTCAAAGCTCTTATTAAAAGCATTCGATGCAATCCTGCTTCTTTTTTCTTTCAAGGAAAATGTACCTGGTTCTGCACATTGTTCTTTACCTGCATCGATCTTTTCCACTTTAGCTGCTAGAATATTTTCAATTTTATTACCTGCGATTTCCTTCATTTCTTCAATTATTCCAGAGCCCTTATCACTGTCTTTTCTTTGATAAATATTATGCAATGACTTACTTTTAGTTCGAGCCCATGGGGTCTTTTCTGTGTGTGATATGCTATGGAATAATGATATTCGACTAGATACTAAGCCACTGTCGTGACACTCATTAGTAGCACCGCTAATATCTACCGACGATTTATCTTCGGTGTTTGGTTTTCCTAAAAAAGTATCAATTTTATTCAAAATTTGTTTTCTTGAGGTACCGAAAAATCTCTTAGGACTTGTTTCAAATGCTTTGTAAACTTCTTCTGGTAGTTCCTGTTTGACAGGTAGAGTGGCTGATCTTGGCTTGTAGTCATCGGTTTTTTCCTCCAAGAGTTTTATATCATCATAACTTTGTTTGGTGTCTTGTTGTGAAATATCTTGAGTCTTAGTTTTAGGAGATTTGACTCGGAAACATGTTGTTTCTGTCTCATTCTTCTCTGTTTCCAACTTATCGTCCCAATATTTCTTCCATTTATTTACAAGTTTCTCGTCTGATCTAGTATCGTCTAAGGAGACGTATCCAATAGAAGGAATTTCATTTCTCATTTCGTTATTTTCAGGTGATGAATTGGGTGATAGATGAATATCACCTGCACTCAAAAAGTTTTTGACTATTTGTTTTCCACGTCTTTTGGTCAATGAGTCGTTTTGTCTCAACTGCTTAGACGACCAACGCCTTTTCTTTTGTAGCGTTGTCATTTCTTGTGATTTTGCTTCTATTTGGCGGATACGGTCATCCCAGTACTTCTTCTTTTCAAGTACAATATTAGTTCGATTTTCACCGAATTGAGTTTCATCGTTATTTCTATCATCGTCAGTTGTTTTTTGGTTTTGAAGGGTCTGACTTACTGAAACCGATTCAGTGACATTTGCCTGAACCTCAGAAATCTTGCCTTCTAATTCGTTCGCATGTCTCTTCACATCTGTTATCGTTTCAGACGCAGAATCGACACCATCATTTGATTCAATAGTATAAACTACTTCCAAGCTCTGAAGTTTATTGTCTTCGTTATTTGTCGTTGTGGACTCAGTTTCGGAATTAGGGAAGTAGTCGTGATACATATCATTAAGTTCGGCAAATGCCACTGTGATCGGATCCGTCTCGCCAGGTTTAGACTGTGATGTTTCGACCCTTATATCTTTTATACCCGATGAAAGGCTTCTGTCACTCTCTTCGATGATCGGTGTAAACATTGGTTTTCGTATTTCCCACTTGTTTGGCCTCACTTCTTCTATCTTTGTCTTGCCAACATCGTCTTTTAATTCATTACATGTCTGCCAAAGTTCTCTCTCAGCTGGACCCATATTGGTAAAGTCTTCTTGTTTTAGCCCCAATGAGTCGTCACTAGGAGAAAACTTTTGTTTACTCAATGTGTCACATGCGTTATCGTTATTATTGCTATCAGGTGAACTATTATTGTCATCAATACTTACATACGCAGAATCCCATATATCTTTTTTTGGTGTGATATTATCTCTATTGCAAGACATAGCTTCGATTTGATAGGGTTCAAGTTCAGTTTTAGACTCGTTCACAATTTCTACAAACTCTGAATCCAAACTGTGAAATGTCGAGGAAGTTGCAGACTGGCTATCAATCTTGCAAATGGGTGTAAGATTATTGTGTAGGGGTGTTGAAAATTCAGAATTGGATTCTGCATTTACTGATTTTGTCTTGTCTTTTTGGCCATGAAGATCATACGTTTTTATGACAGTTATATTTTCATTATCACTGGTTATAATTAAGGAATCCATAGGAGGCGCTGGTGACGATGCTCTTATTACAGGCGGCAGCGAAACTGGCGCACCTATTATAAAGTCGGTGATTGGAAGAGATTCATGAAGTCCTGTTTGAAGATGTTGGTGAACAAAAAATGGATTAATAAATTCGTTACCAAGCATTTCTTCTGTCAACATTTCAGTTTTTGGATCTACATACACTGAATCGTCGCGATTTTTTACTTCACCTGTGATTATTTTTAGTACTGGTGTTTTAGGCCTCTCAAGTTGAATAATGTCCAGATCAACAAAAGGATTCTTATGATTCGGTGATGGTGTATTTTCGTCAATTAATATCTTGATAGGTGTTTCAGGTGTTTCTTCATTTTGTGAGTTGTTTGTTTCAAACTCACTGGGTACAAAAGTACCTAGGTTCTTTTCTGTCGCAAAGCTGTCCTCATAAGTATCTACCAAGAAGGGATTACTGCTACTGGGTGATGATGACATTGCCATCAAGATGTCGTCTTCTTCTTGTTCATCATATGAAATCAATTTGCTGTCTTGAATACCTTCAGATAAATTCTCAATGGAACTATTATATTTTTTAGTTTCAGTTATTAGTTCTGGCACATTTTCTACTGTGATATCTTCTTCGTATGGTTTTTCAGTCTTTAGTGAAACTGATATATTTTCAGGAATGATGTATTTGTCTCTGACGTCAGACATAGTAAATGGGTTGAAATTCGATTCACTAAACGTTGAATTTACTATATCAGGTATATCTTGTTGGCTACGTGGTCTAATAAATTTCTTTTCTTTTTTCATTGCTTGTTTCTTCTCCTCTAAGTGATCACTGAATGCTTTACAAACACGATTTTGCATGACCACCTTTTGAGCTATTGTTTTGAATTTTTCCGTTTTCTTTTCAATCAGCTCTTCATTTATGATGCTTTTGTTGCCGATATTAGTTTTTCCAGCTAGTTCTTCATATTCATTAGTTTCAGTTGTCATTAAAATCCTTGCTTCATCTGCAGTAATTTTCTCCAGTGTCCCATTTTCCTTTAGCAACATTTTCTCAGTGACAAAGTCAACTATTCTGAGAACAACTTTTCTGTCGGTTTTTACGTCAACTATGTCTATTTCTTCTCCATCTTCTAAACAGAAACTCTCATTTTCCAAGATACTGATGATGTTTTTAGACGCCGTCACTGAAAACGGTGACCCAACAATACTTTGTCCTCTACTTGTGATAGAAATTTCGTATCTCCCCTCGAGATGCACCGTATAACTGATCTTCGTGTGATCAGATCGCGTGTCCGCTTCGATTTCGATATCATATTTGGTTTTTGGAATGTAATAAGTTTTATTCATATCATTTTTGCCGTACGACCGTAAGTAAGTAGCGCCTTGCGTAATCGGTAAAACGTTTTCCGTGTAGTTAGGTTTGGTTTGCAGGCCCAGTAATTTTTGTCTGATCAACTGCGCTTTACCTAATACTGGTGGTAGTACTGTCATTCCGTACGTGTCTTTGGGGCCTCGTATGAGTATCGTGATTTCTCCTGGATCTAATGATTGTTGGGCAGTTGGGTAGACTTTGAAGTTCACTTTGTTGTTTACTTGGGCTGCTGCTAAGCCCGAGCCCCTTGCGACGTAGTCGAGGGTGAAGTGCGAGGTCTCCGGTGAGGTCCTCTGAGATCCTGGCTTGGAGACTGGCGGTGTTAGTTTTGCCAGCGATTGGCGGATGCGGTCTAAGTAGGTAGCGAGCTTCCATTCTTGATGTTTGCTTAGTGCGTCGTTACTTTCCAGCTCTTGTCTGGAGAATACCTGGAATGGAAAAGATTCCTGCATTAGCGTATTCAAAGTGATATTCCAGGCGCACTGGCCCCGCTTCGGCTGGCCATTGCAGCACCGACAGGTTCTGTTCTTTGCTCGAGAATACTATTGACGCTATGGCTGCTTTTGCTATGAGTAGGATACGCTCCATGAAGCGACCACAAAATAAAATCTGTCTCGAACGTCTAGGGCCACTCGTGATGTAACATGACACTACGACTGTTTTTGACTATGCGTAGGAGACTCCGTGAAGCGATTGCGAAATTATTTAGAGGGTAAAAATCACTGAGTATCTTACCGGTTCAACACCAAGATAGTGGTCGGCGATGGCCTGCGCGTGTTGTAGAGACAGCCTAGTGGGCGGGTGGCCAGCGCAGGCGCCTGGTAGCGCCGCATCTAACACTCCGCACACCAGCCACCCGTGTCGCCAGACCGTGTCCAAACGCTCCACGCGCACCGGCCCTGCTTCGGCTAGCCATTGCAGCACTGATTGCTTCTGTTCTTCGCTCGAGAATACTACTGGAATGGATAAAAGGTACACCAGTTATTTCATTTGTATAGAATTTATTTAGGTATTTTACTGACTGGGTATTAGGGGTCAAGCTAAGTATAAGACAGGAGTTGCTAAGAAAGAGGGAACGAGAGGTGGGAACAGTTCCATATACGCTGACGTATATTAGGGAAGTGTTCTTGTTTGTAAGTTAGTTTTTGGGACGATTGACTAGTCTAATTTGGGACTTCACTATCATGGCATACTCTTTAATTTTTCTTGCCTAGTGTAGGTAAATGCATTCTTTTTACTATCATCATTTTTATTAATAATTGTCTTAATACACTGCTTTCTAATTAAAAGCTACAAATGAGAAAGACCTCTAACAAAAGAAGGTAAGCAATATATCACTATGTTACAACAGTTACTGATTACCGTGTGGGACTGTCCGACAAACTAACTCAAAATCATACAAACATAACTTATCAGTTTCTGTGATCTCAAAACGGTCCACAAGTGCATTGTTTTATTTGGAACACTGATAATATCGTGGCAAAGGTTAACGGGTTTAACTTTACTAAGTATTTGACTTCTGAACCTGGTAAAAGATCGCTGCGTTTCCACTGTTTAAGATTTCGGATGGCGCGCCTTAAGAGCTCTACCTGGCACACATTTGGGATCAGTGATGTTCATAGAACGTTTTATAGTTGAGAGCTGCCTAACGCCTCCGTTGTTTGATCATTTTAGAAATAGACTTTGAGGTTGTTACGTTTGTTCTAATGTGGGACATCTGTAAATCAACCTGATGATTCAGTGCTTCGGTGGGCACACTATTGATCGTTCCGATAAAGCCAAGTCAAACGACTTTTGTAAGATCAGTTGTCTCATTGGTGCGCCAACACAACATCATGCTTACCTACGAAAGGACAGTAAAAACGATTTACCATAATTTTAATGAACATCATTGTTTTCTGTACATAATAATCCAACAATGGAAATCGCTACCAGCACTGATCCCGTTCAAGATAACTTCTAGAATGTAGGTAATGCGTGTTCGCAGTGTTATCTGAACCACTAATCTTGGCCAAACAGTGAGAAAGCGTAGAGTGGTCTTATCAAGTGCACATTGAGATTTTCGACCATTTCCATCTTATGATTACCTGTTGAGTTTAGGTGTGGAACTGGAGATTGTTATAGGATAGTGTGGTTATGTAGATAGACCTACTTGTATAAAACGATCGTACCTTTTTTCAAAAAAAATTTTTTCAAAATTCTATTGTTCTTTTTAGGTATTTTTATTGGTTGATTGGTTGGACTAAAAATATTGATTTATGAGGCCTTTAACTTATAATCGAGACTTATGGGAACGCACCAAGAGTACATACTATGGATAGTGCTTTTACAGTACTCTACAATAGTATTCTGACCAATGGTTCTGACAATAACATTTGTAACTAAGTAATCACGAGAAACTGTCCCGACAGATAGAGAGAGCTCCTCCTTACT
Organism: Ostrinia nubilalis; assembly: GCF_963855985.1. Lineage (NCBI taxonomy): Eukaryota > Metazoa > Arthropoda > Insecta > Lepidoptera > Crambidae > Ostrinia > Ostrinia nubilalis. The sequence continues at coordinate 3,965,689 of NC_087099.1, read as the reverse complement.
ATTGTAAGAATGCTTGTGATCTCTCAAAAAATTTACGAAACTGATGTAAAGACCTTACATCAGTTTCCAAAATTTTTTAGAGGCCGTAGGTATATTGAAGTTAAATTTTCATGCGTACAAAATTACGGGCACAGGCCACAGTGCAGCGGTCAGTGTTAGTTACTTAGTTATTGATAATGCGTTTTGGTTCGTTGAACATTATATCAGTTTTAAATACTTACTAGCTCTAAAAGCCGAGTCAATGTGCTTCAGTAGCTTGAACAAGAAGCTCTGCTGCCCCCAGAACAGAGTCAGCAGCGTCGCCGGCGCCAGGTACCGAAGGGTCGTCAAGATGGCGGCGAGGGCCGACGACCACATGCCTCGCTCAGACTCCAGCTCAGGATACTCAGGGATTGGGAACAACCCTGCAAAGGAAAATGGGCCTTAAGTATGATGATTCCATTAGCGATCATACAACCTGCCCCCCTAGACAAAACGCACTTTTTGATCGAATCGAAAATCGAATCCGTCAAAACTCCATACAAAAAAGGGGCTTTTCGACCACTTTTCGACTGGTTTGCGATTATAATTTGCACTTTGTCTAGACCCACTGTGTGTAAAAGATTGTTCAAACCATAGAGATCTGTAATCTGTGGTTCAAACTAAGGCTGAGTTACACCACCAAACTTTGACCGTAACTATAACGATAACCGGTGATTTTTGTATGGAGTTTGACAGATTTTTGAAGTTTGTTACAGTCAAAGTAAGATGGTGCAACCCAGCCTAAAGGTACAGTCAGCGTCAATAGTTCGTGACACCAAAAGTAGCCAAAAAGTTCGCAACACGATAAGGTTGTGTTATCAACTTTTTGGTCACTTTGGTTGTCACTATTTGATGCTGACTGTGCCTCTTAGACGAATGACGTATATTTGTGGAAGGAGATTTGGAACGTGGCTCATCTATTGCAATGCCTTTTGTGTTCCTGTCCAAAGGAATGAAATTCACTGGATTATAATTTAAATTTTGAAAGATATCTGTCATAGAAGTTGCAATTCTTTTCTATAGGTAAGAGCGCGTATAGGTATTGTATTCTATTTTCTATTAGAACACCCGTTTACAGTTTTTGGTAGGTGCCTTTATCAAGTTTTGATATCAAGAGATATTTTCATATTGTATTGTCAGTTTTATCTTCACAGCCTTCATTGGTATAAACAATGCTAATCTCACCTTCATTTTATTTCAAAATCAGCGGATAATCTTGTCTAACTTCGTCACCCTAAGAAAATATTCCAAGCTGATGAAAATATATTTTATAAATTCTTTTTTAATAGCTGCAACTGTTGAATTTCCTTTCTAGGACATTGCAATAAGAATTCTTAAGATTTGAAAGAAAGAAAGAAAAAATATTTATTTGGTACTAAATGATACACTATTATTTTTTCTTCTAAAACAAAATACATTTATTTTTACTACTTCACTTTGACAGCTGAAAGAAAGTCGTTTTATTCATACATTTTATCCATATTTTAATACATTATTCAGTAATTCATACATTCAAATTACCTACTACTGCTAAAAACGTATAAATAAAAACAAAAAATATGCTCTCACTAAATTGTAATTAAACCAAAGTTTCAGTATTTAACTAAAAACCATTAGCCTAGCCGCAGACTTTAATCGGTCGATAGTTGGGTCGGGCTGTTAATCAGTATGGCCATGTATCAAAGTGCGCACATTGATAACAGCCGATTCTTCATACAAATTAGAATCGGGCCCAACTATCGGCCGAATAAAAGTCTGTAGTTTGCGGGGAGTCTAAGGCTGAGTTGCCCATCTTACTTTAACTTTAACAGACGTCAATATTCAGTCAAACTCCATACAAAAACACCGGTTATATTTACTGTTAAGTAAGATGGTGCATTTCAGCCTTAGTCATAGTTTCTACGGTGTCCTGCCTTTTACCCCAGCGGAATAGCAGTATTCGCGACGTGTAATGCGACTTTCGCCTCATAAAATAATGTTAATTCACTGGCAAGCTGTCCGTTGTATGAGGGTTTTATGGCCTCGAAACGTTTTTCATGTGCGAATAGACAGCGATTAGCGGTCTCTGTCGTAAAGAGACCGTTATGCTTGACATAAAGACTGAGGCATAATTGCTATTAGATTTCAGTTTGTCTTCAGGATCAAGCGGCAAAAGGTAACACAATCTTAGTCAAACAGAATTTATCGGCATACCTAAACCGTTTCCATATCGTCGCAGATGACCGCTGTCCCTGCGACGACCAAACCCCGCAAACCTGGGAACACCTACTTACTTAGTGCCCTAGATTCACCACACAAAGATTCGCACACGAAACCACTTCCCGCTTGTTAAGAATAAACCCCTATAATCTCGAAGAAATTACCAGTAAAGAAGACACAACAAAAAGCTTTAAAGTCTACGTATCATACATTGTTAGCAGTCTAAAATATTTTAACAAAACTTAAACAATCATACACTTATAACATCAATCACTGCCTTGCAATTGGAGTACTCCACTAGCTCCAATTGCAAGTGCATTCCAATAGCACTTACTTACAAAAAAAAAAAAAAAAACAGAATTTATCTGATTATCATGGATGAGTAGTTGAACAAACAAAAAAATTTGTTTTGATAACAAACTGAATATTATGTGGATGTAAAAAGTTTTTATTAAATTAAAATAAGCTTTCACAACTCGAAAACCAGCTGACACGACTTCAGAAATCATAAAACACACTCAAAACTACGAATCTCAAATGTCCAAATTACAGGTTAATTTACCTAAGCTTTATGATAAATTCAGGTTATTTATAATGTAGGTCTTTTTCAGGGCACTATACACGTCTAAAATTAGGCTTGAACTACCACGACCACCACTTCGGGACATTTGACTGGTGCTCAGAAGTGGCGAAAAAAACCAATCACTGAGCACGTAAAGATCGATTCAGAAAAATTGACAAATCGATAAAATACGAGTACTAACCAATGCTTCGCGGGTATTCCTGGCCGAAGACATTATGTTCGTACTTCTTCACCAGTTCCTCGATACTGTCGGACATTTTCGTTTTCGTAATCCTAATTTACTGTCGCTTCCATGATCCAGGCGCTTTAATTTTCAAGATTTTGTTTTAAATAAACATTTAAATAATGTGATTTGCATTCATATTTTGAGCCTAGTTGTGTGCATTCATTTTACTACGCAGTGTTGTAATATGAAAATGATTTTTTCAATAAAATCCATCCGCTTTTGGTAGATATAGATTTTGGTAGAAATAGATGGGACCTAGTAGAAAAACGAGCTACCTTTTGCTGCCAATAGTAGCGTGTTTAACTGATTTTTATGCTTTTGGTAGGTATTAATAAAATTAAATTTACACTATAGTTTTGATCAAGTGCGATAAAAACTTTTTGTAACCGACCGAGTTCGAGTAAAAAGTATTCATAATAAAGTTTTTATTAATATTTTTGTTTACCTAATTGTGTTTCAGGCCAGTAGTGACTCAAATTATTAGTTAATAAGGTGTTTTTTAAATTCTTTTTGTGTTATTTTCTTTGTCGCCAGTGTCTTTAAATCCCACGCTAATTTAATGTACTTAACCTTTGGGTTTTCCAGAAGACGTTAATAATTTCATGATAAAGTTTTTATAATGACATCAGGTACTTATGTACAATGTTCATAAGCCGGGCCGTAATTCTACTAATAATCATAATATTTAGCATAATTTTACTGTGGGAAACTATACTTAGAGACTTATGAATAAGAACATAATAAAATCCCTAATATTCTAGATATTACCTACAGTTCTTTCTATAGCATCTTATCATTTATCTCATCTATCACATCTCTTATCAATTCTGAAAGTGTTTTCAAACACTTTGTTGGTTATTGAAGTTTTTACCCGACTCTATTTTACATTGTAGTCGACGCAAATCAAATTTTGCAAACAAATTAAGGCGAAAAACAGTGACACCAAAATGTCTGTCCCTCTCTTGTTGGAGAAATGCTATTGCAATATGTTGAGGATTTTGAGTCAGTGCAATTTCTGTTATAAACACCTACATTATTTACAAAATTGCCAAAGTTTTGGACTATAAATTATGTTACACTAGCTTTCCGCCCGCGGCTTCGCCCGCGTGGAATTTTGTCTGTCACAGAAAAACTTTATCGCGCGCGTCCCTGTTTCAAAAACCGGGATAAAAACTATCCTATGTTCTTTCCCGGGACTCAAACTATCTCTATGCCAAATTTCATCAAAATCGGTTGCGAGGTTTAAGCGGGAAAGCGTAACAGACAGACAGACAGACAGACAGACAGACAGACAGACAGACAGACAGACAGACAGACAGACAGAGTTACTTTCGCATTTATAATATTAGTTGGGATTAAAAGTGCAAAGTTCAAAGTCAAGTAAAGCAATCCATTAACTTTCACTCTCCGTTCTGTTTGAATGAGTGGTTATAACAGTATCTTGATGTAAAATAATAGCGTAAAGAGCTTCCTCGTTGTGGATAAAAAAAATAAAAAATAATCGTATTATCTCTAGTATGGGCAAATATTGTGATAAAATAATATCCACAACAATCGACTAGTTTTCTCTATCTAAGATTGAATCAGATTGTATGATGGATGATATACTGGTTATCTACCGGTACTTTAACTGCTAGAAAATAACGTAGTAGAGGTATATAATATGTCACCGTAAAATTGTGAATTCCGTTAGATTATAATTTGACGTAGTTAGATTACAATCTAACCTTTCTTTTTTGAGGGGAAAAAAAGCGCTGAATCGCATACCTACCCTGCGGGGACAGGGTAGGTTATGTGGGGCTCACCAAGTCAGAAGGACGAGGCATACCCACTAAAAAGACCCCGCCTAACCTAATCCACTGTTAGTCTACAATTTCATGCGTATTATAAACTGACGGAGTTCCCAATTTCACGTTGAATATGTATACAAGTCACATTTCCATCTTTTTGAGGAAGTAAGCACATGTTTTGATTTAATTTAAACAAGCGCACTTTAAATTAAATTAAATTAAAACTGTCATTTATCTACATTCAAATGCCTAATTTGTATAGCCATCTGAATTAAATGCACTTTAAGATAATCGTTTGAGTGCAATGATAACGTAAGTGTGAGGTTACACACCTTATTATAATCAATATCAATAAACAAAAAACAATATTAATCGTCGTAGAACACTGGAATTTCCATGAAAGCGTATTTAGTCCTTCCTTGATCATGTCAATTTAAAGAAAAACAAACAAAATAAAGTATGTTATTGGTATTGTCAACAACATGAGCAGATTTTAATAAATAAAAATTTCCATATGCACCAACTGATAAACACTGATTGCGAAAAATATCGATTTCCTTTGATATGATAAGATAATCTTAAAGATTCACCTTTAATAGGTATGTGACGTTTTTAATGGGTTAAACATGGTTTAAAAGAGGTGAAAAACTTACCGATGATATGTAATCACCGACAAAAGTCTCAAATGAACTGCACGGTTCGGAAATATCATCCCATACTATCTTATCTATTCGAGAATGCTGAGTCTACATAGTATAGTCAACTACAAAAAAACCCTTTCGCCTAGGCACAGACCACCGGTTTTTAGTTGGCCGATAGTTGGGTCGGGCTGTTAATCAGTACTTATGGAGATGTATGAAAGTGTGCACATTAAGTTACACCGATTTATTATCGGCCGATCCTTCATACAAATTAGAATCGGGCCCAACTATCGGCCAACTAAAAGTCGGTGGTCTGTGCCTAGGCTGTGTCCTCAAATCTAACGACGACGAACAACACAATCTGAAACGGTTAAGTAGCCGAACAAGAGTTCAAAACACCAAAGAAAACTTTCGAAAACTAAAAAATACAGTCATTACCGGATTAGAAAAAGAACTAAGTAATTTTGAATTTCAAAAGAACGTGTCTGAAATCAACCTGGTAACATTGGTGAAAGTTTCACATAAACATTTATCTAGCCGAGTGTACAAAACACCTACACTGATAAAAGTGATAATGCCTGTTTTTAATGAATCATTGCTAAAAGTGATAATGAGCCACTCTACATTTACCGGCTAAACGACATAGGTATGTCAGTATTGTTATTGTTTAATATGATAGGCGTTTCCGATCTCTACAGGGTGTTTAAATATTTAAATCGTTGGTATTCTTTTAAAATTAGACTCTACTTCTAAATATTTATAACTCAAACTGACTGACTGACTGTCATAGTGATATATCAACGCTCAGCCCAAACCACTGGACTGATCGGGCTGAAATTTGGCATGCAGGTAGACGTTATGACGTAGGCATCCGCTAAGAAAGGATTATACGAAATTCCACCCCTAAGGGGGTAAAAAGGGATCCACGCGTACAAAGTCGAAGGCGACCGCTAGTATGACATAATTATAGTACGTTCCCCAAATAGGTAAGTGACAAATCCGTGAGTAGACTCCTATGTTAACAGTATGCCAATGATTTAAATTTCACCCTGTATAGCTTAGTGAGTTGGCGTCTTAACTTGGGTTTTGTGGGTTCAATTTTCAGACGGGACACGTGAAAATATTGTTTTAGAGAATTTCAACTTTATGTAACTTATCAACAGATTTTAGTGTTTTACATTGACACTTTTATCTCAACAGCCTTCATACGGTAAGTAAAGGTAATCTTGCCTTCTACGTTACTTCTAAAAATAATATTCACACAGGGTTGAATATTTTTTTGTCACGCGCTATTTTTGTTAAACTTTAATTTCAATTTAACAAAGGCTTTCTATGACCTTACGAATATTATGATTGTTTTTGTGTAGCAACATTATTAATTAACAATAATGTGACCAAATACAAACTTTCATGTCACCTTTATGAGTTTGGAATCTGTTACTCAGTCTTTGTAGTAGAGTTTGATTCAAACGACCTGCTGCTTAGACTTACAATAATTTATACCTGTATGTACTTATAAGAATACTGTGATGTAATACTTCAAACGATAAAATGTGAAGATAGTGTACGACAGTGAATGATCGACATTGAGAAAAATCACATGTTTCAACTCGGTTTGTTCACGTGATGATGATGATCAATAAACCAGAAGTTACTGTTGAATTTTAAAAGATTATTCATGTTTAAAAGGACCGAATAGTCAAATCAAATTGTATTCTTATTGTAAATAGTGTTAGTTGGCCCACTGCTACACGTAGAACTTACTAGAACTACGGGAAACTTAATTAAAATAAGCTTTTTAAAAGCTATTAACGATATTAATAATTTTCAGTAAAATGATCATCTCATAAAATCGCAGACACATTTTAACTTGACAATGTAAACAGCGATTGCGATCACGAATCTATTTTGTATGTTACATTGTCATCCGGCAATGATGTAACAATTTGACAATTAAATATTATGTCTCAGATAAAAATAACCCAGACGATAACTCGACAATTTAAATCAACTAGATTATCTCATAGTTGTATCGTTGTTATATCCATTTAGATTATAATTATCAGCGTAAAGAATGTGTAAATTGTTTATTTATTGATTAGATTTAACATTAGATGGATGAGAAAGTATTAGTCAGGGTAAGGCCCAGAACAGACGGTGAAACGCAACTGCAACGAAACTGCAACTGCTAGTTACTTTTGAGTTGCATCTAAGTTTCTGCCATAGCGTCCGTTGAGAGATCACACATGACGCGACCAGTTTGAAACTTTCAGTTACAGTTTCATTCATAAGAATCATCAGAAAGTTGCAGTTTCGTTGCAGTTGAGTTTCACCGTCTGTTCTGGGCCTAAGTGACCACTTTATGTACCTACTCTTCAGGGATTAATAATAATATTATGTATCACGAATTTTAACTGAAAACCCCTAATCAAAAGTGGTCTGGCGCAATTGGGTGTCCCACTCTTCTTTTCACTATATTTATTATCATTATAAGATTGTGATGGAGTTTTCGTTTTACAACATTGTTTTACAAAATAACCATTTCTTGTTTATTTATTCTGTATTACACTTTTACAGCAGTTTTACAATTGCTGGACATAAATGTTTGGAGACATTCAATTCAATTCAATTTGCCAGGGCAGAAATACTACTATACACTCATCTACAGTTTTTCAATTGGCAAATATAAACTTTTTATAAGTAGCAAGAGCATGTAGAGCTTAATTAGTACAAAGATCACAGGTTTTGAGAAAACAGTTAATGTTTTTGTCTTTTTAGGTTGAACCTGACCTAGTTACTTATCTTTAACCGTATAATTGTGGGAAGCAAATCTTCGAGGTCACAACACAATGATTCTCATACAATTGTTGAAGAAACAATAACAAAAAGTGCATATTTCATCGATAATACGCTATTCTTGTTTGCGATAGTGTTAACGTTACATACCAATTAGTGACGCAGTTGTGTTTTATTTCTAAACTTTGTATTAAATGGTTTTTAGTCACAAAAGTACCGGCTGTTCTCTGTTTAGGGCGTAAAAGAGGCAACAAGGTACATCCAAGTCTATAGCACAAGATTCACTTTAAAAAAATGAAAAATAATATTCATTGTTACTTTATAGTTGTTGTAATTCACGAAGGCGAGTGAGCTTTACATGTGTGGTGGCCCGCTCGCTACTGTCGCTACTGTTCGTTTTTCAAAAGTTTTGACAGACATTACACTAATCGTTATGTGCATGTACACGTACACACTCAAGTAAAGCTCACTCGCCTTCGTGAGTTGCAAGAACTATAACTACTGGCTAATAAGTTGCCAAGTCGCCATAGTGTTTAGGCTGATGTACCGTGTCGTCTGTATAAACTTCTCCAAAATCATTACTTAAGATATTTTTTATCTGATTGAACTAAGATTACTATCAATCTTATGTTATATGAGCACTGTCAGCAGTACAAATGTAGCAAATATTTGAATAAGCAGTGGCTTTTTACTATTATGCAACGCACTCGAAAGTCATAAACACACAGTTAACCATATTATATTATGTTTTATGCAAAGTACTTTCACTGCATTTCGCATAGTAATCCGTAGTAAGAAACACACACAAGATCTTAACAAATCAAATACGAATGCAAATCATATCAATTGCGAATCAACTTTCACCGGCGACCAAATAAATATGTGACGTATAATAAACAAGCCCCGATTAGATTTTGCACAAATTAAATAAATTAACTTGTTTTCTACGGTATCATTGTTTTAATTATAAGTTATTGTGACACGGCATACGATTGTAATTTTATTATATTATTACTATACTTGATCACACTCCACTGCGCACAGGTAAAACAACACTGATACGCGTGCTCTAAATTATCTAAGTTATCAATTGTTTTATTTTATTATCAGTACAGTCTGCGTGAAAATTTAACTTATGGCATTTCAAACACTTCAAAGTGAACTCTAACAGAACCGCTTACCACTGATTTTAGAACAGTCTAAGAAAGAATTTCTGAGCATACCGCATACCACTCACTTTAGCACATTTTAAAATTTGATAAGCACCGCTATATCACGGCAGACTGTACATTTGTACATACTTGACCGTAATCTCATATCATAAATATTGTACATGACTTATGGCATATACTTATAAAACATAGCTTAAGATGTAATGTGTATATGAATACGTAAACTACTATTTAGTTTATCAAGGTACCTTTGTGGAAACGATATAAAAAGCCGATTGTATCTATTAGAGTATTATTAGTACCATCTTGATCACGATTTCTTTTGTGAATGTTCTGTAAAGAAAATAAATACAAAATAGTCGGGGAACGTGCTTTTAGTCTGGTAATCTGGTTTGATCTTAGATTTGGTTTTATTCCTATTGAAATATTTAAGTGTAGGTATTACACTCGCATCAATGGACCGAATTGCCGAAATGTAAGAAATAAGTGTCTTTTATCACGTGAAAGGTCATAAAAGTCTAAATATTATCTATTTTAGTCCTCTGCTAAGGTTTTTTAACCACAACAGGAAAACTCTTGGCCTGCATCTCACCTCACTGAAAGTAATGTTTTGGCTGTAGGTGGAAACAAGGCTTAAGCCTGATCATATTAAGCCATTGGTTCATCGGACAAGTTTGCAGACTCTTTCTCTACTCAAGACTCTATGTATCTTTCATCGATGCTGCGCTACTGCATATTATCATCATTTCAGAACATAGACCTCCCTCAATGACTTCCATAATGCAGATGCTATGCAAGGTGTTTTTTTACCTGATCGAATCAGAGATAAGGAGATCCGTAAACGAACTAAAGTCGCTGACAAAGCCCAACGGATTAGCAAGCTGAAGTGGCAATGGGTAGGGTATATAGTACGCAGAACTGACGGCCGATGGGGCAGCAAAGTTCTAGAGTGGATGCCACGTACCGGAAAGCGCGGCGTAGGACGTCCACCCACAAGGTGGACCGACGACTTCATAAAGGTAGCAGGAAGGCGCTAGATGCAGGCCGCCACCAACCGACTACTACTACATATTATGCGCTAAGAAACTTTAAAACCAATGATTGGTTTTGATAGTAACGGTAAATTACCTACATAAAATGAATGACATTTGAACAAGATAAACTTGTCTTACTCAATGACCTTGGAACACACCTCAGTAATCTTATGACGGACTGACGGCCAGAGATTTTATGGAAAGATTTTAAGAACCTTATCTAAACAAAGACTGATAACGCAGGGGTCTACTCTGCTCAGTGAATAGCAATGTCGATTAACGTCTCTACATGTCTCTTTTACTCATGAGGGAATTTCACAGTCAGTGAAAGAGACCATTCAGAGTGGATTCTGTAATAAAACCCAACCACCTTACCTTTAATTGTCGTCATATCAACAATGTTTTTATTCTTGGCTTTCGCGGATTTAATAAAAATGTTAACAGCATTGCTGTATTTGCTGTGTTCCGGCAATTTGAGGTAAGATAGCCAGTTTCTCTGTGGTTGAGGATTCCGAGTGACCTTCGCTTCCACCTTACACGCCTGATCATCACTTTCCATCATGTGAGAAACAGGCCAATGTATAAGTAAGTAGGCAAACATCTTTCAATTGCATTTGACCGAAGAAATAGAAACTCTACTTAGGCTGAGATGCACCACCTTATTTTAACCGTAACAATAACATTAACCGGTGTTTTTTGTATGGAGTTTGACAGATTTTTAACGTTGCTCAAAGTTAGCAGTAGACAGCAGTAGTGCAGCCTTAGTTATTTGAATTTGCTCGCATTTTTCAAAGATTGATTGAAATTCATTTTTCATGAGTCAACTAGGTACCATTTCGGAAGCGTAAAATAGGTAACCTTGCCCAATTGCTGTGTCGAGATAAGACGGAAAGCAGCGCACGCGCAGCTTCGCTAGTGTTGCGGGACCATCGATACGATAGTTAACCTCGAAAAGTATTCAAGAATATCGACTCTATCGATATTTTTGCGTTCTCGATCGGACATCGGCGATATCGAACAGCTGTGAGAAAAAACCAAAAACCAAATCAAAACTATCAATTGTTTTTGACAGTGTTATTTTAGAAATCCCAATAATTTTATCGGACGTAAAACGTTATCAATAGTATTGCTCAAAATTCCTATTGATACAAATAGTTTTGTTTTTATTGTATTCGAATAGCGCGAAATAGTGTTGTTATCGATATAGTCCACTATGGATAGAGTATCGATTGTCCATCGACAAGCGGCACGGCACTACTTCGCGCAATTCGATTGGTCGCAGACACGCCAATATTGTATAATCTAGATTCTAGATCGCAGATTAAGTAACCAAATAACGATCAGATTTCTTCCTTTATTGTAGGAAAGACTAGAAAAGTAAGGAAATCGATGGGTAATCGAACACTGTTATGTTTCTTCCGATATGACGCAAGCAATAATGACTTTAGAAACATTATATTGAGATACATAATTGGATACATAAGAAGGATGTTCTTGTGTATCCGATTATGTATCTCAATAATGTACTTAGTATAACTTTTGGGTAATAAAAGTATTTTTACTTAATGTACAATGTAAAGTGTTAATTAAAAATAAAATGTTTACAAGGATTTTATAGTTCTTTCAATTCAATATTTTTAACCTTAACCTATTGAAGTCAATATTGGTAGTTTACAGTATAGAAAGAGATATTCTAAGGCTGAGTTGCACCACCTAACTTTAACAGTAACTTTAACGATAACCGGTGTGTTTTGTATGGAGTTTAACAGATTTCTGACATTTGTTAAAGTCAAAGTAAGATGGTGCAACCCAACCTTACTCACAAATTAACTTGGCTACATCTTAATAAGAGATACTTTATAATAATTAACATATAAAATACGTATGTATATCTATATGCACACATAACGTTTATATCTTCAGTCTTTAAACTCGTACACCTCAATTACATAAAATATTTTCTCTAATAAAATTCGAACCCGGAACTTTTGCAGTCCGATAAGTGAACTTCCAAGTTAGGTCAGCAAATTATTTTAATAGCTTGCATTCGGTTCCAAATAGAACATCTGTAATCTAATAATCTATGCAATGAAAGATAATAACATGGTCGGCGGTAGACCACTATAATTATAATACACCTAAATAAAACACCCACGTTTTTAGGGTTCCGTACCTCAAAAGGAAAAAACGGAACCCTTATAGGATCACTTTGTTGTCCGTCTGTCTGTCTGTCAAGACCCTTTATCTCAAGAACGCGTGGACGTATCAAGCTGAAATTCACATGAAATACTCAGGTCTATTGTCCCTTTAAGCTGTGAAAATATCAAACTTCTAAGCCAAGCCAATCAAAAGATACAGCCGATTATGTCGATATTTTCAACAAATTTTCGACACTCGCAAAGGAATCAAAACCTACAGGATACTTCTCGTAAACTCAGAATCTTGAAATTTGGCATGAAGCATTGTCATATAATGCAAATATAGGAAAAATTGCGAAAATCAAATTTTTTTTGTTATATAATATAATAAAAATATTTTAATAAAATGAAACTTACTACCTTATTTCTCACGAACGAATAAAGGTATCAAATTGAAATTTATACCAATACCTAGGTCTATTGTCCCTTTAAGCAGTGAAAAAATCAAACTTCTAAGTTAACGCGATCAAAAGATAGAGCAGTTTATACCGACACCTTAGACGAATTTCCGTCACACGCTAGGGAATCAAAACCTACAAGGTACTTCCCGTGAACTCAGAATCTTAAAATTCGGCACGAAGCAACGTTATGTAGTACAGATAAAGGAAAAATTGCGAAAATGATGAATTTGAAGTTACATAAAATATTATTTTTGCTTACATGACATAAAATATTTTTTTAATAATTATAAACTTACTACCTACCCTTTTTCACATGAACGCGTAGAGATATTAAAGTTGAAATTCATATCAAACACTTCTTAAATCTAATTGCCTCTAAACTGTGAAAGATTCTAAATCAACGCAAAAATTCAAAACGCTGAGGTAGGTACCTACCTATAATCATACCGCATATTTTGAAATTCGCCACTACTCGCAACGGAATCAAAACTTAAAGACTACTACGATATCTAGTAAGTAATTTGATTTAATACGTCATAAATTGTAAACCGCTACGTTTGTACGGCGGAACCCTCGGTGTGCTAGTCCGACTCGCACTTGGCCGGTTTTTTTTCTCTTACACTGTTTACTTGATGGTACTTTCTATTATTATATTGTGTATATGGCGGTATTATTTAACGCGAAAGAAATTTTAAAATAAAAGTTAAATTGTCTCTATAGGAAGTCTTTGGTATTTAATTGGAGTTATTGATTATTAACTTTTAAACCATTAGTGAAATAGTAAATAAGCACACTTGTTTTTTACACAATTATTTATTTGTTGATTAGGTATGTTTATGTTTTATTTATTTTAAATCAATTTTAACAAATTTTTTTAACAAGACTTTTTGACACACATTAAATTAGGTTTTGTAATACCTACCTTTTCTCCTTTATTATATTTATTTTATTCCCATATTGTATTTAAGCTGAAGTATAATGGAATAAGCATTCAGACGATTTTCAAATAGCACGTAGGTACTTTTACTCGTACCTACCAAAGTACCAACGTAAAAGACGAAAAATATGCTGTAGTACTTAATATAAACATTTTACACGTAGTAGTGAATAAGTAAACCACACTGCTAATTTTGTAGTAAGTATGTAAATTGATGGTAATTAATCGAAATAGTTAAATTAAAACTTCTATATTCGACTCTTCCAAAGTCGAAATAAAAAAACACTGGCACAATCGAAAGAATAGCTGTTTGAATAAATTGCACGAGTTGTTTATTGAAATAAGGGAAATTTGAAAGATAGTTTCTGGGCGATAAAGTTCGCAAAGAGATTGTTGTTTTGACATAGAAACTGAACGAAGCTAGTACGGTTTTAGAATACAATTTCCATATTTAAATACAAATTGTACATGTACAAATAGACAAATAAGTATGTATAAAACAAGCAACTACAACTACAACCAAAGCAATAGCGGTTGTGAAATAAAATTATTGATCACAATTATTTGTATTTTTTTCTCATTAACACCTAATTACCTAAATTAAATTTACCACAGGGGCGATTGGAATTTGGTCTTACCCACCCTTCGCCAGCCAGACGGGTTGGGGAGGCCTGCCGCGTTAAGATGCGCGTGACAAAATCTTATCAAGGATTTTAGACGATAAATGTATGGGCTTCTCGCGCAAAATCGATAAAATGGCGTGATAAATGATAAATTTTGTCTCGAGTCGATTCTACGACGCTACCTTCTTCGCCGTTCAATTAATTAAACCAAATTATTGAAAAAATAAAGTCAGTGCATTTGCAGGGAAAAAAATGAGATTTTTATATAGAATAAAAATTAATTACCTAAGTAATGAGGTATTTATATCTGCAAAAACATACATCCAAAATAAATAAAGGTTTTTTAATACAATCGTATAATGATTGTGTTATTAATGTAATTAAAAAGAAAAAATATTTAATTACGAAATCAGCAAAAAACCTAATAAATTATTTCTAATAAATGTTAACTCTAGTAACCAATTTCCTAAGTACCTACTCAAATTGAATTCGTAAAAATATTGTATAGTAAAACATTATAATTTAATTAATATTTTTTGCAGTGATTTCATTATTTCACTTGACTTTTTTCAGATCACATTATTGTGTAATTTTACACAGTCTACAGATTTATATCACTTTATTACAATTGAGTATTATTATTATAACATATTGTTTAGCTTGTTATTATTATTTCTTACATAATTACAACGGTACTGTAACAGTATTTGGTTAAATGTACATAAATAAACGCTCAGTTGTTTCCTACTCAAATTAATTTTAACTGATTGTTGTTTATTCTTTCAATTAATGTAACATACCAATACATAACATCCTATTTTATTCAATCGTTCACTTGGTATTTTGTAATATGCTGAATTTCAGGCATTTATTTAATTGTGTTATTTGGAACAATTGCAAAATTGTGAAAAACTGGTTGTTACGTATTTTTTTGTTGGTATATATTTTTTAATTATTCATATTATATCTTTTTTAAAGTAACTGACATTTTTCGCATTTAATTCTGATTTTCAGACAAAAACTCTACCTACATAATAATTGGCTATTAGACGAAAAAAAAATATTAATATGATGCAACTAATACATTGTTACAAAATTATCCGATTTCGGTATCGTGGGTCACTTACTCCACACTTCGTTAATCTTACGTTAGCAAGCTGTTATGTATTACCTGTATGTAGTAATTAAGTGACGGTCGTCCGTCTATAACGTTACGTTGCGGTACAATGCCGTTTAATCAAGATTTAAAGCTAAGCTGACCAAAGACTATGAGTTAGTGTTGCCGGTCGTTAGGCTATCGATAGAGATTGGATAAACAAAATAACAATTAAAAAGCCTATCAAAAGAGAGGCGGACTCCGTTTCGTAACCTCTATCTAGAGCAGTGGTTCCCAACCTTTTCTGGATCAGGGACCACTTTCATCGCGGCCCATGTTTTATGTCCTGCGGACCACCCGTTGTCCGTGGGACCACTGGTTGGGAACCCCTCATCTAGAGAATACAATAGATAGTAAAGGGGTCTCTTTGGCACTATTTTAAGCATAGCTTAGGTCAAAAAAATCTGGATCATAAGAGGTTTATTAGGCCAGAGTTTCAAGACACAAACATTGGCAGGCACTACCTACCTGTAATTATTTTTAAACAAATCCAAAAAGTATACTCACATGGACATCTTACTCAATTGTTTTATTTATTTTATCATTATTATCGGTTCTTTTATCGATAGCATGATATTTTCAAGGTGAATTATCGACAGTTTGGTAACACTAGACGGGTGACTGTGCCGGGCAGCGCATTGTTGCGCGGATAAACGTGGAATTACGTAGTTTAACCGTATCTTGAAGTACATGATAAACATTGAGCAAATACAATAACTATGCCTAATGCAATTAATAATTTCAGTTAGTTCAAGCATTATTATGCAAAAATGTTTCGATTTAGGCAACTGTAATTTAAAGTCTCTTATTTCGTTATTGTTTTGTTTTATTTATATTAAACTAGCTTTCCGCCCGCGGCTTCGCCCGCGTGGAATTTTGTCTGTCACAGAAAAACTTTATCGCGCGCGTCCCTGTTTCAAAAACCGGGATAAAAACTATCCTATGTTCTTTCCCGGGACTCAAACTATCTCTATGCCAAATTTCATCAAAATCGGTTGCGAGGTTTAAGCGGGAAAGCGTAACAGACAGACAGACAGACAGACAGAGTTACTTTCGCATTTATAATATTAGTTGGGATTAAATAAGCAATGCCCCGCTTATTTAATTAGATATAGACGCTGCCTGCTGCTGTCTTTCCCCAACACTATAATCCGGGCCTTTTCAAGTCGAGAGTGAATAGGCTCTTACAAGGCAGATATGTACCATCCTAGACTGCATCCCACTTAACACCAGGTGCAATTTAAAGAAACTCAAATTGTGATTCTATATTAAACTCAAAACTTTTAAAAGCTTACATTAAGCTTTATAAACTGTGGCTTGGTATTTGTCATCTTGTATTTACACCACTCATTTTCATGCTCATGCCAATATGCCATCCTTTCCACAGTCGGACAAGGAAACCTAAGCCATTGGAAAGTGACAATCATTGCAATAGGACACCATCTCCACCGGACCGTCAAGGCATCTTCGTTTTGATTGATTTTGAAAACGATCCCACTTTCTCCAAGATCGTATCTCGCAGACCGAATCGCGTTTTTGCTGAGGTTTCGTTCGGTTGAACCGCACGTGTACAAAAACAGTGTAAATACTCAGTACAGTTTGTAAATCGATTTTTTTATAAGTACTAAATTCGGCCCGCACGACGTGTATTCGTGGACCTGCCAGCTAATTCTGGACCTTATAGTAATTCACTTGTAGTTCTAATGATATGAAAACTCGTTCGAATGATATGAAAA
The DNA here is from genome assembly GCF_963855985.1 of Ostrinia nubilalis. Lineage (NCBI taxonomy): Eukaryota > Metazoa > Arthropoda > Insecta > Lepidoptera > Crambidae > Ostrinia > Ostrinia nubilalis. Next base: position 3,948,176 of record NC_087099.1, on the reverse strand, counting down.
TTGTCTCGATTTTATCGTACGGTTCAGAACTGCCTAGCACAATATTTTTTTATTGGTAGGTATATTCTTTATTATTGGTAGGTACAGACTTATCATAATGCCATTTGAGATTCGAATGATTTAACAATTAAGCTCCTGAAGAAGCTGGACCTCAAAGTAAAGTTTTGTGACAGATTCAATTCCGCTATTATATCGGTATTTTACGTAAAGTTAGGTAAGACTTAGCTCTACATGCAGCAAACACGAAATCTAATTAAAACAAACAATACGCTAAGCCGTTGGTTAAATTTCAATTGAACCAAGTTGGCTGTGTTAAGAAATCTATTGATGTTATTTTCAAATACATTTTACCATAGGTACCTTCTTGGGCTGAGTTGCCCACCTAACTTTGACCGTAACTATAACGATAAACGGTGCTTTTTGTAGGGAGTTTGACAGATTTCTGGCGTTTGTTAAAGTTAAAGTAAGATGGTGCACCGCGCCTCAGTCTTTTTAACTTTAATTTCGTGAAATATTTGGACGTGACTTTAACCAATTTTTTGTAGACTGTTACTTAAGTTTCTTAACATGAACAGATGATTATTCGCAAACAGGTTATTGGTATTTGTAGCATTTACTACGAATGTCATACATCAAGAAGAGACATTGAGTGAAACAGGATTCCGTTTGAAGTGGAACACTTTGGGAACAAGATCTGAATCATTTTATCCTTCGTGTCAAGATTATTGTGTTACTGACACTGATATTTCGAAAATTACTTCGATAATGTTGGATCTGTTTATCCATTTTACTCGTCTGTTTATAAAAAAAACAAGAGAATGTATAGTCAGTATCTCATAACAGTCACAGTGGTAGTTAGTACCCTTATGAGAATTGATGTTTGAGTTTGACTAATGCCCGTTTTCACCATCAACCCCTATTTTTTAAGTGACCCCAACAGGAATTTTGTCTTCAAATAGGTCACTTAAAAATTAGGGATTGATTTTGAATTTGCCTTTTATAAAATCTAGGCTATTATGCAACTGGTCTAGATTTAATGAAATAGAAGTCATTATTCCTTAGTTACAACGAAAAGTGTACAATAATGTAGACTTAGAGACTTGGAACAGCCAACGATTTAGATATTTAACAAACGAGTATAAAATAGTTTAAAATGTTTTATCGTACCTATACCTCGAAGGAACACAACTATAGCAGACTTATATAAAATTATATTTATATATTTTCAAAGCATCGTATAAAAATTACGCAGCAACTGAACTTGGATAGATAAATTTCGTCGATCGGCAAAAAAGAAAACAATGCGTTCTAGACTGTAAATTAGATTCGTCACGCACGTAAGAATTGTAGCTGTATTGCTACTGCACTATTACTGAAACTGAATATAAATATATCGGTTTGTTTGTAAATAAATACCTTTTTAAAGATCATGACAAACACTTATATGTGACTAGCGGCCGCCCGCGACTTCGTACGCGTGGACCCCGTTTTGCCTCCTTAGGGGTTGAATTTTGCAAAATCCCGTCTTAGTGAGCACCTACGTTCTGAAAGGACCCCCTATGCAACATTTGAGACTCCTAGTACTTGAATTTTTTGAGATATCGTGATGAGTGAGAGAGTCAGTGACCTTTCGCTTTTATAAATGTAGAGGCGTACAAATATTAAACGAGCGTTAAACACTTGTTAATCGTAAATGTCTAACACGTCTAATCTTAAACACGTGTTTAACCTCTGTTTAAGTTTCAAGTTTCATTTTCAGGTGACTTTATGAAGACTTTTGGATCTAGTCCGATTCTGAAGAATTATTTATTTTCATCAAAAACGACAAAGGTTTTGACAATTGGGCATTTGAATATTAAGAATTAGCTAGTCTATCTTTCATGGGAATATGAGCGAAGACGCTGGAAAAGGCTAGTTATAGACATAATGACTCAATCTGTCGGCACATTATTCACGCTTCAAGATCATTGTAGGTAATTTATGCGACTGTTTAATGGGTACTTCCATGCTTTATAGAATAGATTATAGCTAGTTTCTCTGTGGGCGAGGATTCCAGGTGAAGCTCGCTTCCACCTTCGACCTGATCATCACTTTCCAAGTTGAACGCAAGACAAAACTTGACCTTCACTGATTGGGTGTTTTATTGGCGGTTAAGCTGTAGATCCTGACTACACAGGAGTTGCAACGGTGGGACGAGTGGTGGGAATAGTCCCTTAAGTCAAAAGTTTTTTCTTTGTGGATAAAATTAATAATCATACGAACTTTTACATACTAGGTTATTTAGTTTTTAGATTGCCACAAAACAGCCGGTTACAAACGTTACTTTACCTCAAAAGCTTACAAGTTTACAGTTACAAAAACAAAACGCGAGACTATTAACCCCAAACGCATTCACTTAACTATAAAGGCCGCCGCACAACGTTCACTGCGTTTCACTGCGCTTCCCTCTGCGTTTGACACGTCAATTATCCGCTGCTCGGTGCATATTTCATTATTTTGTGTTGCAGTCAATCTGATCAGTGATTGGATTTGCACTGGTGGGGTTAGCTCATTAAGTATATACAGGTTTTTGGTTTTAGTAAACAGTCTGGGTCATATTTTTGAAATTTTTCGTAGATATATCAAAATTATGTGTTATAAGTATAACTTTATGAAATTGCATAAGTTCTTGAAATAAAAAAACAATTAAGGGCGACTCTACCTACAAATTAATAACTTTCGATAAATTTTTTTTATTTATCTCTATAATATACAATAAACCATTATGCATCGCCTACTCTATTTTTCCTTAGCCGAATCACAGAATAATAATTGCCCGAATGTTAAATTATGAGAAAATGTCAAAATTGTGTCATAAAGTTTGCCTTTTGTACCCATGTTTAATGTCCAAATACTTACGTTCTAAATACTTAAATAAAAAATGTTATTAGAGTATCTCTTAGCGACTCCAATTTTGGATAGCATAATAATAAAGGCGCATAATAGTATTCAATTCACATAAAGCCGCCGCAAGACCGCAAATGCAAAGGTACAAAAGCCTCATTCCACACTGCTGCTGACGTACCAATTATTTGAGTCCAGTGCACTCTCCATTAAAGATACACGATAATTTAACATCTTAATTGGGTAACCTATTCAATTATTAGCTAACAATTGTTTTGTATTAATTTATCATAGTAACTTTACAAGAGCATAGGTGTAGTACATCAGTGGGCTGAGTGTAAAAATGTAGTATGAAAATTTTAGTTTTTGAACGTTTCCCGCTAGGGGCGCTGTACAATCCGTCATACATTTAATGTCATTTTTTGACGCGCTCACTAGTGAGTGCGTTTGATTTAAACTCACACTAGACCCTTAGTTCTTTGCCAGATTCGATTCCCGCACAGTAATATAATATGTATATGTGTGCATTAACATAATATTTTTATTGGTCTGGGTGTTTTCTATTTATTATGTACGGATTTACAAAAAAAATATCCGTTGTCTAGTATCTATAGTGTACAAGCTTTGCTTAGTTTAGCACTAGAGGCGCAGTGTAAAATATCCAAGGATATTTATTTATTTAGATATGACCAGTCCACTGCCACTTTAACTTATAAATCTTTGGATGTTCGAAAGCGAATTAGGTGACGTCATAGCTTCCTGATGCTGTACAAAATTAATTAGATATCGTGTTCTGGCAGCTCATAAAAGTGTCTTAATTGATTGATAGTATCACTCCCTATCTAAAACAAAGCAAATGCAAAAGAACGTAGTTTGTAAAGCGTCGCTCACACGAACCTGTTACTGACACGTCCATTACACGCACGTCCAGTGCATATTTCATTGCGTGTACACGTTACATCAGGGATTCCCAACTAGTAGTTCGCGGGCCACTAGTGGTCCGCAGGAGGAAAATAAATGTTCAGCGAACTCTTTAAAATTTTGTAGTCGTGATTGGCTTTGAGTACCTAATATTAAATTAAGGTTCGGCCAAATTAACGCGTTGGTTAGTAGTCATATTAATAAGTTAGTAGAATTAGGATAGGATTACTGAACTTTGCTATAAAATCAAAAAATATTTTATGTAAAAAATGTCTGTTATTAAAATGATATTGTTAAGTTACTAGAGTTTCTGGTGTAAGTTTATTTTAAGAAATTTTTACACAAAAGAAAGGTAGAATTAACTGCCTGTACTATGTCATGGTACTACAAACAACAAAGGACACAGTGGTGCTTTATTCATAAAGTTGAGAACTACTGCGTTGCAAAGATGTCAATCAACGTGTGATGGATACCTCCGGAGGGTGGGTGATACGGAAAATTGGAAATTATGCGCCAGACGGGTAATGGTCATCGGATGCATATTTATAGAAGGCCATATTTTATTGGTTATGACGTCGTGTCACAGGCAGTAGAGTCGATTTTTGGTTGCAATTTGGAAAAAGTTTTCCCCTGATTCTGATTGTTTTATTTCGATCAATTCAAACGAAAATAAGTTGTAATGTAGTCTTGGTAATTTTAGATTGCAGACTGTAATAGAAGCTCAATTTATGACTAGTTTTTTTCTCGTAGTATAAGAAGGGTAATCAAGGAAACTCCATTGTCTTTTGTAGAGTCTACTACGTCGTAAGTTAAATTACGGTTTTTAATTTACTTGTAAATGACTTCATTTTCGTTTGAAGCAGTGTTTTTATTATTCACAGTGTAGTTATTTGAACATCAAGCAAGTTTTTAAAGACTGTTTTAAAAGTAAATTATAAAAGATTGGTCTAACTAAAGTGGTGTTCTTCTTCTATAACGTGTGTTGTATAAACTAAACTATGTAAGTATTTGTAGTTTTTTCAAACCGAGTGACTACCTACAATGACTCGACTACGGACGGAGGCGATTGTGGTGAATCGCTAATACATTGGACCGCAGAGAAAAGAGTCGGATACAAAATCTTCTATGTATAACTTCAAAGTACCTGACCTAGCTTTATGAAACTTAACATTCTGGAAAACCACGCATTTTTATTTATTTTATCTATACTACATATTATTCAAAGCTGAAGAGTTTGTTTGTCAGAAACTACTAGACCGATTTGAAAAAATATTTTTGTGTTGGATAACCAATTTATCGAGGAAGTTCTTAGGCTACAGCCAATAGAAAAAGTAAAGAAAAATGTTGCAAAAACGGGAAATATCATTTAAACTATCCACTCTGTAATAGATGTTGGTATCAAGCTGTATATTATACCGTTGCTATTGTTGACGGGACTCCTTACTGGCGTATTCGTTATAGAAGACTAGCTACTTGATTGATTAGTCACGCACTGGCAATAATCTGAGTGTGAACATTGTATAAATAAAATTATACATTGGTAGAACCGCGCACGGATATTCTTGACGCTGGAAACACGCTCAGAATGTTTTTATGCTCTTTCCATTAACAAAAGAAAGGTACTTCTATGGTCACAAAAAATACGTAACGTTGATTTAGTAAAAATATTTTTCCTACACCAAGTAACCAATGCGCAAAGGCGTTTTATAACTCTTTAGTCAAGCTATCAAGTTCCCTGTTGCCTGGAAATAAAACACACCCACACTAGTGTCTTTATGTTAGTCTAAGGCTGGGTTGCACCATCTTTTTTTAACTTTAACAAACGTCAAAAACTGTCAAACTCCATACAAAAAGCACCAGTTATCGTCATAGTTACGGTCAAAGTTAGGTGGTGCAACTCGCCTTAGTATCTAAGTAATCCTAGTTGGAGGCTTGCATTTAACGAGATTGATTAAAAATTTTCAGTGTTTTCTCTCATCCAAAGAATTCACATAAAATGTAATATTTGATCAATTAGTAATAATTATACCGGAGAGAGCATCACGAATACACAATCACGGGTAATTTAACCAAATCCCGATTAATGGACTATAATTAATCCAATCATCGATAATCGTCGATTAAGGTATTGATCCGTTAACGAATGCAATTTCATCATTACGCCGAGAAAACTGGAGTTGAACGCGATTTGAATCATGCACTCTACAAAATCATCATCATGCACTCTATAATGTAAACCATCGCAGCAATAAGGCAGGATAGTTGCTGCTAGAGTCAATTTGCTAGTTGCTGAACGTGTTTGCTCGTAAAATCAGAACCAAAGATCAAAACCAAAACCAAAAATATGGTGTAATATTTATTATCAAAAAAAATCAAAATTTTCTTTATTTGTTTAGACTAATTAAATTAGTACTTGCAAATCGTCCAATGCTCTTAAGGAGCCTATACATGTCTCATTCTTTTTTTGCCCTACCAGCTCCTACTCCTATTTGTTAGTAATATTAATTATATCACTAATAAATAGGAGTTATGTATAAATAAAATATATTTTATGTGCTATCGATTTTAACCTGATAAAAGTACAGATACTAGAGCACTGCACACAAGAGTATTATGTATAGCAGTTTATTAATTTTTCATCGTTATTAGATAGAAGCAAAATTGCTTTGCTCCGATCTATCTCATCAACTGAAGAACTAAGGATAATATACTCTTAGATGTTTTATCATGTTTGTATTCGCTATGCGTTCCATTTTATACAAGTCATAAAAAGAACCGTAAAACTAACCTCTAAAAGTAACGCTCGCGCCCGCATAATCGATTAATACCGAGAATCGATAACACCGAATCAACAAACCTTCGATTCCAAGAAGCCATCTCTGAAACCGTAACAAAACAAAAACAAGTCAACTTTCGGTTTTACTCGCGTGCTTGTTCACGGTTTTCGCGAAAAAAACCGAACTCGGTTACATAGACTTAATTGGTGGCAACTGAAAAAGTTCACTTACATTATACGGTTATTAATTGGTAATTAATATTTATTAGTTCACTCGCTAATACGATTCCCATTTTAACATTGAATGCAACGCTCTTGTTAATTTTTTGTCACGGCAAGACCACAGCATGTAAGTTTGATCGTTTGAGATTCGAGAACCAATGTTTGTAGAAACTTAGTTTTAATGACACCTATTCCATTAATTATACAGTTAATATTGCAATGACTGTAACTACTTTATAATCTTAATTAAAATTAAAATTGTAGTTTTTTCACGTTTCGAGGTATGTTCATATTGTTCATGCATACTAAGCGACAATAATTTGAAAGTTATTTAGATTTTAGATTAATGATAAAAATAGATGCGGCAATAACAGATTATACAGGGTTGCAAAAAATTGATTGGACTAATGCCTCACATTCACATATTTTATATCCGAAGTTTAAACATAGTTGCGCGGTGTAATACAGGCTGTACTCGGTTCCGCTGTCGGTGTTGTGAGCGGAAAGTAATAAAACTTTTAAACGAACAAGTGTCATAAATAAAAGACAACAATATGTTTTACATTGCAATTAAAGCTACTTTTATGCATATCACAAGAAGTATAACAATTTCTTGTTAATGTAAGTCAGTCTTGTCTGCGCGATTGCCGAAATCTCTCATTATTTGCAAGATTGCTTAAGTCATTAGCAGACTATACAGCTTAAACAATTTACACTCTGTATAAAAGAGCCAAATTGAATAACTAAGTCGCGCAACTCTATTACTATAATTGATAGATTACGATTTCACGCGGCGTGCAGCAATTTTGATTGTTGCATCAAATCCAGAAACAGTTATTTGTTATTAATAATGTCATAATATCGAATCAAAAATAACAAAAGGTCAGCTAGTTAGCTTTGTCTGACATAATTGTTAACTCACTGATTGGATTTAAGATTATTTTTCAGATTTCTAACCAGAAATTCGTGTCATGTAACTAATTTGGAATTCGTTGATGATAGGTCCTAACTAATAAGAACATTATTATTTAATAAGATCAAATCAATCAATCAAATCAAATCAAAAAAGTAGATTCAGTTAAAAAATGTATTGTTTCTAGTTCACCAGTCGCTCTCGCAGGATTCAATATTTTTTAACTACTTACTCTTATTAAGTTATGTTTGTTGCGGTTCTGATAGCATATTTACCAATGTTATAACGAAGTTAATCGTAATGTGCCAAAGATCTATGACTTTTTTCTGATCATTTGATTGATACTATCTCAACAAATAGGAAATCGTAGAATTTAAATAATACTTCTTGATAATATTACTCAATATTTGTAATTAAAAGTTAAGTAGAGAATTGGACTAACAAAATCCCCAAAAACCGGTTAAAGCCACAAGTCCTGTCCTATGCAAGTAGGCACAAGTACTCTATTTGAAGAAGAAAGATCAACAAAGGTAGATTGCGCGCGCACGATTGTGTGTACTATACTATGTTGTTTACAGTTTCGTATACGAACGTTTCGGATTCTTTACGTTTTTTGTTCAACAGATAGTCGGTTATGAGTAGAAAGTTAGTTATAATAGGTGTAACAGTCAGCCCACTGTGCAGTAGAGGCAGAAGAAGCGCTGCATCACGTGCTCATGGAGTGCAGAAGCGTAGCAGATCGACGAGCTCAAATACTCCAATCACCAGCATCGCTGCAAGAATATTTTAAAAATAACTTGAAAAAATCGAACTGCCTAAGGTGGGAATCGAATCCACGACCTTTCGCTTGCCGGGCGACCGCTCTTCCATCTGTGCTACTTAGACACTGGATGAACCCGTCAAAATTTTCAAGTGTAATAATACGCTGTCACGGCCAGCGTTTGTTTCATCAATGTAGGGACGCCAGAAACATTTTAATAAGTAATAACTATCGCTGCAAGAAGCCTGTAGTGGCTTAGAAAGGCTGCTTGCTTTCTGGGGGGATCTGGGATGGTCGGAGTAAGAAGATAAACCACAAATCGCGGACAATGGCCCAGTCAAGAGGCTAAGTGCGATTCGATTGCCCTGTAAAACTAACTAATTAACTTGAGTAGAAAGACAGATAGGTCGGTGATAGGTTTCAAAGGAATACCAGCGCAGGCAAATAAATAACAAACTTAATGACCAACTTTCATAAAAATAGCTTTAAAAAGTTTAACATTTTATGTTATACATCACCTAGACATATCTTTTTCGATTGTTCTAATTTTCTTGTTTCAAATACTATAGCTACAATAGGACATTCATTATCAGGTGCACACGGTGCACGTAATTTTCATATTACATTCCTTAACCTAACTAGTTTCATTTTATGATTTATTATTGTTGTTGTTGTTAAATCCGCAACGATATTTTATGTTTTACAATCAGTTTTGTTGTAATAACTAGCAAACATAATTTATGGTAATTGCGGCGGTGCAATTTTGGAACAAATACTATCTACTGAAGAGGAAGTTAGGAACTACTTTTACTATAAACCTAATGCTTGTTTGGAAGATTTTACTATTAAAGGAAATAAATATAGATAGCTTTTGCCCGCGACTTCACCCGCGTGAAATTTTGTCTGACACAGAAAAACTTTATCGCGCGCGTCCCTGTTTAAAAAACCGGGATAAAAACTATCCTATGTCCTTTCCCGGGACTCAAACTATCTCTAAATCAAAAATCAGTTTAGTGGTTTAGGCGTGAAAGCGTGACAGACAGAGTTACTTTCGCATTTATAATATTAGTAGGGATCTATCTACCTCTCGTAAATTGATTTAAGTTATGAAGTTGTTTTGTTTCATATCCATTATTTTTTATTCGACTTACGACTATTTTGTTTCTTCAATATCGTAGTGAACTTGTGCGTAGTGCATTGCACGCACCATTTAACTTTTAGACTCGGAATTTTAAGTATAGAAAGAAATACAGGATTATAAACACAAAAAACTATACCAGTACTCGATTCAACTTAATTAGTGTTAATTAAGTAGTTATACGCGGTGTGCAAAAAATGCATAGAGAAAAAAACAGGTAACATTCTCATTAATTTGTCTAACTATTGGAATTAATAAATTGAAAGCATCAATCTGTTTGCTTAAGTTTAATCTGTAATCTGAAGCTCTCTCATCATCATCACAGTCATGTATTCATGAGGTGATGATGTATGTGTCTTTTATTCATAATATGGATCTTTTTGTCGATCGCTGCAGTTACGATCGACTTTTAGATGTACATATCCCGAAGTTAAAGTTTTAAAAACTTTATGCAACTAAAACATTAACCTATAACTAAAAGTTACGTGGCAAGGTAATCTATCTTTTTTACACTCCAACAAACATATACGACAAACAAATAATTAAAGTCACTACACGTGTAGTTACATTTTTTACAAAATGTAACTCGATCATTATCATCGATATCGATCATTATGATTCTACGATTATTTACAGCTTAACAATTCAAGCATTTCAAAATCATGATTTGGACTCAACTGTTCCTATTTGACATTTTTTGTTTCCTACTATTCAATCTAGTTCTAAAAGAGTAACAACAAATACAGTTGTAGTAGTATTAGGGACATACTTAGCCCTCCTAACCTTTCAAGTAACAGCTAAACAAGACTCAATAGAAATCAGTTCTAAGTGCGGTCACAAAGACAACTTGGGCGCAGTGGCGGATTTACAGTTTTGCCGCCCGTAGGCTAGGGTGGGGTTGGATCTTTATTTAACTTTTATCTTCTGAAATCGAGTAAGCGTCATCTGAAATCTGCCGCCCCTAGGCCGCGGCCTATACGGCCTATTGACTGATCCAGGTCTGCTTGGGCGTCTAACTTTCTCTCTCTTTTTCTCTTTTTCCTGTGATGCGTATTTCGGCACGCGTGCGGATCTGGTCCGCTTGCGTGTAAAATCACGCTGCTGGTGTCTGGCAAGGAGTTGGAACTGTCAAAACTGTCTGGCTGATGTGGAAACAACTTATCATTGCCCAAAAAATCAGATTTTATGGTATAACGTCAAAAATGCGTAGGTCTGGCGTTCACTAGCTCTTAATCTAAAGATATTGGGTGCCCGCACCCAATCCACGTTACGCGTGCGTGTAGCCTAAAGGAAAAATATGTATGAAATAATGAAACGCACGCAGCCCGAATGCGGTTTAAATCCGCACGCGTGCCGAAATCCGCATCATAGGAAAAAGGCACAGGTGTGTGTTAAAAAACAACGTTCAAAGTGTGATTTAATCTCACTCAGAAGCTTCAACCTATGCTTGAGATTGTATCGAATTTTGAGCGTAATTTCTACGAACCTCAGTAAATTAAATCATCGCGATGAGACACCATGCACTCTAAACACTTAGATAGGTTCTTCAACTCAGCATTTGGTATTAATACATCACCGGAAACAATAAAAGCAGAGGCGTCAATCCATCATCAAAAATGGCCGCCCCACACACGACCATAAATCACAAACTGTGAAACAATAACTTAACCATTCACCCAAAGACCGTTAACCCACTTTCTACCTTCACGGACATCGAAACTTGGTTCAAAATCCATTAAAATCTAGCTTTTTAGTATCACCTCGCGTGTCACTTACCGACTCATAGTAGTAAAGTGCTTTTCATATTTTTATTAATTAAAAAAATAACCCGACAAGGTTTTTTGCTAATTATTGTTTCGCTGAAAATGGCGCGCGGAAATTTTTAAATGTCAATTCACTACTTTACGAAATTGAATATGTTTTAACTTCGTGTTATTGGCCTTTTATACGGTCTTTATTAAAATGTAATAATTAATAAATATTTTAATCTTAGTAGTGACTCTTGGATGGGCTGTAAAAATTAAAAACACAGCCTTAACGAAACTTCATTGGTAGGTAATTTTATAAATGAGACGCATCCCACCTCCCACTACGTTTCATGAAACGCCAGTAGTAGGTACCTACGTTTGGCTGTTAATGAAATCTAACCAGGAAGAAAATTCTAGACATCTAAGCTAATGAAATTGCAGTGATGAGAAGACCTAAGCAGACTAATTTCAATATTTTGTAACGTTTAATTAAATTCGCCAATTTTTTATTCAATTGTTGTTTTTCATCGATCTATTCAGTCTGAAAGGGCAATGACATTTTCCATTGTCACGGTATAAGTGTATAAGTGGACACGGCATACATCATACGAGACATCAGCATTCAAATCGTTTTAAAAATGTATCTTAGAACACAGTAAAGTACCTACGTCAGTATGTCATATCAATGCTACAGTAATGTAAAGGTAACAGCACACTAGTCTACCCATTTTAGTTACGAAAATAGCACATTTTACAATTAAATAAGATGCTACAGTATAAAGCTTGAGGTGCCGTCGTTTGTTCTAACTTATTCTAGACTCTGCTATTTTAAGTTAGGTAAAGTTCATTCACCCGAGACGGATGTATTAACGTGTAAGTAACAGTGTAGTGTCATATTGGTTCAGAAACGAATCACAATTATTTTAAAAATATAATATTACATAACACGTGAATCATTAACATTTACAATATCTGGAAGAAGGCACCTCAGAACCACTAGCCATTTTCTTGAGGTTGATTTTCGTCTAAGTGACTCTCCCGTGCGACTCTACACCCGTATTTGTACCGCGTCTTTAACTTAAATTATAACGCTAAAGAATAACAGGATACCACAATTATTTAACACCCACAATAGGTACTTAACAAAAGATAGGCTTATAATCTTTTAACAAATAAAAGTATTCAACTTTAGAAAGACTTCAGTTCCCGCATACTGATGATAGTTCAATCAGGCTGTTAATCAGTATGAACAAGTATGATAGACGCACATTAGACCAATTTGGCATCGACCGATTCTTCATACAAATTGGATGTTGACCAAACTATCGGTCGATAGAAAGTCTAGTCTGCGGGAACTCACTTGCACTCTTTGAACTTTAATAATTTCGAAATAATAAAATGTGTGCTTTAAGTAAAGGTAGTAAAAAACAAATAATGTTTGTCAGATAATTTTGGCTCCAGAAGTTACATAATACGTTGCTGAAATTCCAAATAAGTTACAATACGTTGCTGAAACAAATCTAAAGCAAGAACAGTCCGAGATGAAATCAATACCAATTAGCGCTAACGCCATCGATATCGAAAGTTCGCCGAAATTTCCGTATAGACAGACTGACAGGTGACAGGCTGTTGCCATTATTAGACCGAGACAATCGGCTAATGATCTCGCTGAGATTTGAACCCGTGACCTAGTTCTCGGATATTGGAAAACCTATTAGGTATAGTAGGTAGAGATGAGACGGTTTAGGCATTTTGGTTTGCTTTTGAAGGGTTATACAGGGTGTTAGGTAAATGGGTATATGAGCCGACACTAGCCCATGTTAACATGGTCATATAAATGGTATGGTGAAGTCAGAAAATTGATATCTTCATTTTAATTATTTTAATTTTCATACAAATCGGATTTTTATAAAATTTATTATGTATGAAAATTAAAAAAATTAAAATGATGATATCAAATTTCTGACTTCACCATACCATTTATATGACCATGTTAACATGGGCTAGTGTCGGCTCATATACCCATTTACCTAACACCCTGTATAAAAGGTCTAATAGAGTTTAACTTAGGACATAGGATAATCTGTTCAGGTGGGGTTTCTTGGATGGCTCAAACTTGGAGTGCAAGGGTGGTTGTGTTCCCCAGTCGATGAAGCACATGATGTCGTGCCCTGCGTGCCCAAACAATGCACGCAGGAAGATTTAGGCTAGGTTGTCTTATTTTAACTTTGACAAACGTCAAAATCTGTCAAACTCCATACAAAGTCAAAGTTAGGTGGTGCAACTCAGCCTTAATGAATGCTACTGACAACGTAGCTCTCTCACTCTCTCTTTTGGCAAAGTTTTGGGCTGACATTGTATAGGTTTGTTGTCGACACGACAAGAAGAAGAAGTCATGAACCACATTTATTAGGAAACCGCGGATGTTTTTTAACGGTAGGAAGTATTTTTACCCAATGCTTATTTGAACAGTTGTACAAAGTCACCAGTTAGTTCGGCGATACCTTTTAGTAAATTATTTATATGATAGTGATCATAATATTTTTACTATGAGTTATAACCAAACCAATTTCGATCATTAGTGGTAAAGTCGGATAAAGGAATTGTATATTTCCTATTAATAAATTCCTATTGATATATTTATTAGACATTGTTTCATATTCCTTGTATTACCTATTTGAGTATCAAGCCCGTTACTAATGAAAAGGATGCACAGATTTTTCATAGTCACAGAATGACAGTCGATTGCAATATTATTAGCAAAAAAAAGAACATCAAGCTTGGAATGTTTACTTTTTATTCCGTTATAACACTTAATAAACTTATCAGAATAATTACTATCGAGTGTTTCACGTGTTACTTGATGACAATCATTAATGATTCGCCAAGAAATGTATGAGAAAACTTAATGATGCGTAAGGTGAGTGCTGTGTTTGAAATAATTATAATAATGCTGTATATCGTCTATATAAATATATGTTTATGTATATAAATACTACAGTTTTAAACTGTCTGAATAATACGGAGCACATTAACTGTGAAACGTTTGACAGTAAAATTGTACCTAAATTGGCTATTTGAATTACTAATCAAATAAAAAATAAGAAGAATTGAATATAATGCGCACCTATCACTGTTGGTATAAGAAAGCAGAGAGAATATTTATAATTAGTATAGTTTATATAGTATAGTTTCTCAGCGACTCTCCTTGCGTGCGTTAAAGAAAAACCTACCTTTTCAGTTTCCCAAAAGAGTGTAATTTCCTATTGGATAGGCCTAGTACTTACAGAAGTAATTAGTAAGTATAAAACAAGTAAGCGAAGTTAGAAATATAGGCCATTTTTAGCCTAGAAAAGTCCTTTCCCAATTGTGATTTTCATTTAAAAATGTAATTGAGAGAAAATTATTTTTGGATATTTGCACTCACTTAGCTATATTTATTCATATGTAGCCATAGCAAAGAGTCATTTAACATTAGAGTTGCTCTGAGACCTCCGTGTACCATGACTGAATCCAATTTCCCTCTACACTTTTACATAAATATACCTGCATAGAGCTAGCAATTTGAGACATCATCATTTCAGGACGTCCTCTGCTAATTATTATAGGCCAACAACTTACTTATTATCATCTACGTCAACTGCTTACTTATATTACGAACTCTACAATCCTGTAGGGCTATAATTTTCACAAGTTCATGTCAAGAGTACTTTGAGTTCATTAAAAAATCCATATTAGTTGTATAGTCAGTAACAAGTACTAATTGTGAAGATATTTCATTCGTGCTTACTTTGATGATATACGAACTGACAGACTTCATAAACTATATAAGTTTTTGGCACTTTCATTAGTTAAATTCCGTCAGGAATCAATCATCGGCAAAAGGTCAATGGACCCATTTATAAATAAAAAATATTCACGTGTAAGCTATCAGGTATTATTATAATGCACGTGTTAGGTAATTATTACCTACGTGTATTTTTTCTTTTTATTTCCATTACATTTCAAGAGTAAACTATGAACTCTACAAAAAAGTATTTAAATATAAGTACGTCAACGTGACGTTCCAAATTTTAGTCTGAAAATACCTAAAATTAAAAACGAATGAATGAACTGAATGACAATTATTTTAGGTTTAGAATTACCTACTATTCCACTTTGCAATTAATTATTTTATTAAGGGCTTATTAGTACGGTTCTTATTGTAATAGACAATTCTCAATCAATATTAGTCATTTATGATCGATACCAATTTTAGGTTTAGAATTACTATTCCACTTTGCAATTAATTATTTTATTAAGGGCTTATTAGTACGGTTCTTATTGTAATAGACAATTCTCAATCAATATTAGTCATTTTTCAAAAAACAAAAATCCAACTGCGTAAAAATGAACTGAAAAGATAGAAACACACAACTTAGTATTCACAAATGCAGTCGGAGGCATCAAGTAGGACTTATCCCCAACAAAAAAACTAGTCATTGGTGCCTCCGACTGCATTTGTTTTGGTACTAAGTTGTCTTGTTATTATCTTTTCAGTTCATTTTTATTGTTTGTTTGTTTGTAACATGCAACATTGGAGTAGGTATTTATTATAAATATACACACACACGTGACATTTAACTTTTTTAATTCAATCCAGTTAAAGGAAACAGTTTTTCCTGCTAAAAAAATTCGAATCATTTTGTGTTTGTTTAAAAGTGAAAATCAGATGCACCGCTAATTGAAGCGTGTTATTTCTAAAATATAATAAAAATTAAAGCAATAACGTAACACAAATGAATGGCATATCATTTATTTATGTAATAAATGCTTGATATAAATAATGACCGTTTCTAAGTGCAAAATTGAAGGTTGAACGCGTAATTGTTTACTTAGTTGAACTAAATATGGTCATGTTTAGCACTATTATGTAGTCGATAAGAAGTTAGAGTCGCTGATAGTGAGTCGACTTTAAAAAAGACGAAACATTTTAAATGAAAACCATAAATTTAATGACAAGGAAGTGTTAAAGATTTGTTTTAACAAACGTCTCTACATGAAAAGCGTAGTCTCTAAGTATATTCTAACAAAACAAAATAAACTTGTTCCCATTCAGACAAAATTTTTAAAACTTCGTAAATGGCAGCTAGTAGGCAACGAAACTGTTTGGGTAGTAAAAACAAAATTACAGGTCATAAACACCTGTTTATTAGAATGAGGGTTTACTTACCTTGTTACTACACAATTAGCTGTAGCATTTTCTTATCACTAACAAAACACTCAATGGTTCTTCGATTTAATGGCCGAAACAGATGGCGTTATCATTTGTTTTTAATTTAAAAAAAGAAAAAACTTACGTGAGAAATCAATAACACTCCATTACTTTGAACCCCACAAAAACACGTCACAAAACAATAGTTATCAATCGGTGAAAACGTTTACGATCGCGTTTACGTTTCGTTTGAAATGTGGCCCGGCGGACGCGCGCGCGCTCCTCTCATGTTAGAAGGCAAATGATGAATGCCACAACACTACCCGGCTGGCTGTGACGTCACCAAATGAAATTAAAAACGGAAAAAAGTCAGAAGAAGCTCTAATGGAGTGAATCTCCGCTATTGGTAACCCAGTGCAGGTGAAAGTACATGAAAGTGCAAGTATATCGTGTCCGCGAATATGTTCTTAAGTCTGAACGCTCTATTTCAACAATAGCTAGTCGATTTTTGGTTGACATAGTTAATTTTTAAATCCAATTTACGTTACGCAACCAAAATTATTGCTTTAACATGAAATGGTAGAGATTTGCATCAGTTTACTTTTTGTCGTTTGTAATCACAAAATTAGGTTTCATGTCGTGAAAGGTTGTATTGTACTTAGAGCTGGCGTAAGTATGGCGTAGTGGCGTCAAAGCATTGCAATTGGGAATGTTATTCATAGAACAGTTATTTAAGTAATCGAGTTTATAATACAGTTATTTTCATAGCTGTTGCAAGGTAGCGCCTAGTTGACGGGCTAACCGGTTTTTTGTTATAATTATGAACCCATCTATCATTTCAATTGACTGTCGATGTGTTGTAAATCATGAAGACTGTTATTTAGAAAGATATTAACACGTAATATTAATTATTGCACAATTTTTTTCAACTTGTTATGAATGCATTTACTTCAATATGCGTGGAAGTGGAATATAATAATTATTGAGATTGACAGGAACCGCTAGTAAGTCGTGTGGTTTACAACTTCACTTATTTGGTAATTAGAAAAGTTTTAGGAAAAAATATTTGAAATATCGGTAGAGAGCCGTTTTCATTAAAATTAGAAACGTGTTAGTGTACAGATATTGTAGTCCGTATTTTTAAATTTCACACACAGTATGATATCAGCATGAGTAACAGTGACAAACAAAGACTTTGGTGACCCATATGTAGAGTCCCATACCAGAATTTTTATCACTTATCACTTATCACTATCACTCAGTAAGTGGAAGTAGAATAATTTTATCCATTTAGTTTACTGAAACAAGTCTTCCATGGTCTCGTGATTGACGTACCAGACTATGAACCCCGCAGTAGTTCATCATTATCATCATAATCTCAGCCATAGGAGTCCACTGCTGAACATAGGCCGCCCCCAATGCTTTCCATGCTACCCAGTTGGTAGCGGCCTGCGTCCAGCGCCGCACTGGTAGCAAAAGTTAGTGTGGTGAACATAATTTTACCTAAGTTTGTAGACGTTTTAAGTAATTTCTAATCAAGTATGCTTTAATTGTTTGTTATTTAGATTTAGTATGTTTTTAGATATTAGGCTAGAATATTCGTGTGACAGTCAATTTATTTATAATTTAAATCGCTTTTGCAACAGATGTTATTCTCTCGAGTGGTGTTCTCAGTCTTCAGACAATTGAATTGTTGTTTGATTTATCACCGAACACAGTGTTATTGTTGTTGTATCTTGAACAATAGGATGAAACAATCTATTAATTACTCTCTTTCATGTCGAAACTCCATTAGGATATATTTAGTTTAGGTTGTTAGGTATATTTTCAGAGAGAATTTGAGAGCGGACTTGGATAGAAATTATTTGGAACATTTTATTATTTTGAAGAGGTATCATCTTCAATTCAGCTACAGGACGTTCATTGTTGTACAAAGGCCTTCCCTATGGCTTCCAAATTGGCCGGTTAGTAAGCAGATACCATCAAACTCTTTATAACCTTAATGAGTTGATCTGTCCCCTTAGGTACAATTAAATTGTACCTCCTTAGGTACAATTTAAAGTATTTTTTTGTCGCTCCTGGGACGCACCTGCCAGTCCAGCCATTGACTCAAAAAACTTACCTACAGCTGTTCAAAGCTAATTTGTTTATCAATTACTTCAATTTTAGATGCACTGTCATTAGACTAGAAATATCCGACATCATATTCTTAATCCATTTCATATTAAAACTCTACATAATGAGTTGTCGATTTTAGTTAGCAGTTATTTACTATAGAAAATTGGATATTGCTACGATAGTGATGTGATAAGAGCTTTTTATTAGAGATAAGCTTTACTTATTAAACAAACACTTCAGCAAAATGATTATTAGATAATATTGATTAACCTCGACTTCAGGCCTCTTCTTCTGTTCTGTTGGATTAAACAACTGAGTTAAATAGAGGGGCTCGTTCTCGTACAGTATAAACTAAAATGATCTGATGATTATGATGATGCAATTGAGGTTTTATCCATACGGGACAATTCCCCCCACCGCTGCAACTCCTATGTAGCCAGGATCTACATACAGCTTAACCGCCAATAAAAACTCAACTAGTGAAGGTCAAGTTTGTCCCGGGGGAAAGTTAAACTGTCATTGGACCCGCAAAAAAAAAATCAGAAGAACATAGGAGGAGTTCGAAGGTTCGAGGTTTTATCCATAGTGTCACTTACTAAGACTTGTTGTAGAGGTGCTGTAGTCCACTAACATAGGCAGGTATGATCAGTCATACCTGCCTATGTTAGTGCTGTCAGCAGCATAATGTATCTTTTGCAGCAAAAAATAACATTAATTTTCAGATCGTTTTAAGTGAAACCTTATAGTGGCCTAACAGAGAACAAATAACGAAGATATTTTATTCTTATGTATCCCACCTGAGAATAGTAACCTAGAACTTATAAAACGGTCACTAATAATATTTTCTACTCAAATAAACTTTACATGTACCTACCTATTCTGGGACTTGTTTCATTATAATGTAGTCTTCACTTGAGGTTTTGTTAACCTTTTAGATTTATGGCAGATAAGATTATTGAAGACGTACTGTAGTATAGTACGCTACTTACTTTCCTATGAAATGTATATTTTTTATGTTCCGCATTTAAATTCTGAATGTCACGCAGATCAATTAGCTGCCACAGAGAGTAATAGTTACCTACGTCGTTAAAAAATATCTGTATCAATTGTCCCCATTGCAAAAACTCGTCTGTCCCACGCAACGGAAATGAGATCGGGGAGCACGGTAGTCAATCAAGCCAAGATCGACAGAAATAGAGCCAGGATTAACAAGAGTGGTATCTTAGTAGATACCTGGTTAGTTTATTGATATCTAGTGCTATCAACAAAAAAAGTATTATGCTAAACCGTATAATTTAGAAGAAGATAATAATGGTCGTCGAAATTGGTATTGAGGCTTTTAGGACATTTGGGATTTTTTAAATACACTGAGAATGACTCTAAAGCTTGTTTATGAGATTTTTGCTTATTTTGAGAGTCGTTTTTGTTGAATAGCGAAAGTATCACGGCCATTCTCAGATGAGCTAGTTTTTGCGTGTCCGGGCTGTTAAATCGTTAAAAATGACAAATTAGAGACATGCAAGTATTTTTATATGTTACTTAACAACCCTATCCAGTTGTGCATTAAATCATAGGCCTCTATTTTAAGTATTTGCGTCTAAATTAATTTCATGAAACCCTGTTCTCTAATTACCGTTACGCGTCCGCACACCGACTTAATGTTAAAAGTTGGCTGTAATTTTTATGTCGTAAAGATTTGGTTTACTCCATTCAACATTTTAAAGAGTATAAAAGATTGTCTTATGCATGGCAAAATATCTATTCAATAGAACCATTCTGTAAATAATTAGAATTAAAAAACTGCTTGTCCGAGCGAAAATCCTAATTCCCGTGACGTTTTTTGTTTTTGGGCACACAAGCCTAAATAATAATATTTGACACATCATTTACGCGCGCGGCGCGAGCCCTTAGTTAGTTCTATGACCTGTAAGCAAGTAGACGTCTATTGCGTTGGCGTACCGTCGATGAATTGCGTAAGAGTATAATTACCATATCTTTGGTTTTCAATTTTTCTATTTACCATGTCCTTATTTTTAAACTAGATTTTTGAAGGTAGATCCACGTTGTTGATTTAAATAGAATCAGTATTTTGGCCTCCATACATTATAGTAAGACAGTATTTGCATACCCTGCAGAATTTGGAAATTTTGAAGAAAAACTATCGTTTTCTAATTTCCATGTACTAATTACCATATATTTATAATCACCGTTGTATGAAGTTATTACGTACAAATTGCACTCACTATTGA
Organism: Ostrinia nubilalis; assembly: GCF_963855985.1. Taxonomy (NCBI): domain Eukaryota; kingdom Metazoa; phylum Arthropoda; class Insecta; order Lepidoptera; family Crambidae; genus Ostrinia; species Ostrinia nubilalis. Next base: position 3,927,254 of record NC_087099.1, on the reverse strand, counting down.
ATAAGTATGATTATAAAATACCTAGACTTTCGCATAACAACTTTACGGACTTTTCTTCCAATTTGACATCAAAATTTTGAAAAGCTTTCGTTATAGTTACCTCGAAATAGATTCGATTTCATGACGAATGTTCAGCTTCAGTTGCTGCATGGTTGTGGGAATTTAGAGTATATTTTAACCCCTAACCCCCACAAAAAAAAGTTAGCTGGAGTGAAATCGGGGCTTCCTGATGGCCAGGAGATGTCCCCTGCGTGAAACATGTCTCGTACCAGATATTTATTTTTACTATTAATATAATTGATATTAACATGTTAAATCATTAATTAATTCTAATATAATACCATTAAAATCTATCCATGTTAACTTTGCCCTAAGAAGATGAGATTGTCCAACAGTAACACTTACCTAGCGTGATCACATTAAGAACAAAAGGGAACAAATGAACAGACAATGGGCCTTTTTAAAACGAGTGTTTAGGCACTTTGTCCACCATCCTAGACTGCATCCTACCTGCTTTGTTATGCAAAAAACTTCGTGATATGCAATGGATACTGGGCAGAAGAAGCTTGGAGAACAAACAAAATACAAATGCATCCTAAAACCCATGTAGACATTTATGGCATCGACCGGTTTACAAAGTCCACTGAAGTGATACCAAACGTCAAAGAGGATGTAGAAATTTTCTGTAAAGCTTACAAACAAAGACTAGACCGTCATGAAATCTATTTGCTGCATCCCTTCTAAATTCTGAGAATTCTGCATTCAGGCTCAGGAGAAAGCGATTAGCATCAATCTGAAAACTTATTGTAAAAGAATCGAGGTGACAAATCATGGGATATGCAGAGCTGGAACTGTCATTATTACAAATTCAATTTAGTCTGATAATGGGTGATGGCTGCTCACAGATAGATTAAAAAGAGGAAAAAACACTAATATCATTAATACATTTTTCGATTTATGCATATCCAAAAAGTCAAATTTTCCTGATCCATTATCTGTATCCATCGTTTGTACCACATTTAAAGCAAATTGCAAAATTCAGATTCTGATTCAGCTAAATGCTCTCATTTTAAATGTGACACATAGCCCCTTCTTGCTGAAACTAAGTGTTCCTGTTATAGCCTCGATTCTTGCAGTATACCTACTGAAAATATAATGATACAATAAATAATAGAAATTAGTGTTCTTCTTTTTGCAAAGGGCTATTAAGAGTACCTACAGCTTTTTATATGACGCTATTATTTGTGTACAAATTTATCAATGCATGATGTTGTTTTTTTTGCTATTTTACATATATTTTCTAATTACCGTTAGATTAAGTATTAGCCTTATCTAATTACCGTGACCATAAAATTTTTGGATCTCATTTACGCGAAAACCGCTTTGAATAATTTGACGCCTTTACGATTGTTAAATTCGTACTTTTCATGTGTTTTATATTTAAATACGTTTAAGTCAATTAAGCCAAATTTCAAAAATAATATGGTAATTAGGCTGAGAACGCCTAATCGTGAGAATGGCCGATCAGACATATTTTTATCATTTACAATATGACATGACAATATTGTGAAACTTTTTACGAGTTATTACCTAATCTCTTACGAATTAAGCAAACTCGGCTGCATTATCAATAAAGAAAAAAATAGCTTATTGGTTATAAAGAACTAACAGCTTGTTTTTATATAACTTTGTACGTAAGCCATTGTCTTTACTGTTCATTTCCTACATTACCAACGTAAATATAATCATTAATAGCAGTTTATATACCTACCTACTTAAGTTTTTAATAGTAGGAAGACGTAAGTAATTACTTAATAATGCTAGTAAGTGGGCTGTATTGCTATCGGTTAAAACTTGCCTTGTCTTCAGTATATTATTTCTGGACTGATATCCAAACTCAAGAAGGTGGGTTAAAGAGCGATATTTTAACTATTGTAAATGAAGACAAATAACCTCGTTCATTACTCAACTTGGCTCCTTTTTTCACCACCCTATTGTTGGGATGAATATTTCTTCGGCATCACGCAGATATTTTGCATACGTCGCGTGCGCCTTCCGTCACGACCGATTAGTTACAATCAACGGGGCTAATTGCAACCTGACGGGAAAAGTTGGCTTTTTTCAAGAGAGCTATTGTTTTAGTGACATTACTAACAATTCACGATTTAAATTTATCTTTAGGTTGACGTAATCTTCTATGGACAAGCCGCATCATACAAGATTGTAACTAGTATTCCAAATGATTCACAGCTACAAAAACTCTACATTAAGCTTAAAGTAGTCAGTAGGGTTTTGTCATTAGTACGATATGAAACTTGGTATCCATACTGACACTTACTTTGACAGTTCTATACCTATAGGTACACCAAACATTGGACAGATTTTATGTCTGGGACTGAATCGAATTGCATGGCCCTTGCCCTTTTTAGGTGGTTCATGCTGTATACCACGCCAGACTAATGCACGCGTTTTCTTCGTTGTGTTTTAATACAGACCTTATTTTCCATTAAATTCGAGATCCAATAGTAAACGTCGTATTCTCACTGACATACTCATATCATGAGGCGATTAGCAAGCGTACCCAGCCGCGTAATACGACATAGCAGCGACACACGCCAGTCAAAAGTGAAGTTGTATGGTGAACACAACATGAACGTGAAAATTGGAGAAACTAAGACATGCATATGAAGCCACTTTAAAACGATTGTCATGTTTGCAACTTGAAAGACTTAACTTTTGCTTGCATTGTGGTGGCGAAGTGGGTCAAATGTCAGCTATAGACAATATTGGCGATGTGAAATCCTTGTGTATTTCATACTAATAACTATTATACTTTAAAAAGGTGCTACAAATTAAGCAGAGTTTGTACTATGGGGATTAGTAGAGATAGTAGATACACATTAATTTATTATTTAGATAAAATGTCATAAACAAAACAATATTACATTTATACTGCTAATTTTTCGATAGCAGTTGTAGGCTTATATTATATTTGTTTTAATAATTAAGAATGAAAATTAGGTACCTATCAATTTAATATAGTTATTATAATATAACGAGAAACTATAAAATCAAATAAATGCATAGTATTGTTTTCACTTCATTATTTAATTTTGTAATTATAAAACTCATCACGATTGAAAAGTTCATCGCCATTCGCGCTGTTTTTTTTAATTCACTTAATTTATTGATAATCAGTAAATAATGACAACTGGCAGGTATCAAATTAAACATTTTTTTAATGCATATCGCCAAACTATATTTTCTAGGTCTATAAATGGGAAAGTTTGTGAGGATGGTCTGTTACTCCTTCACGTCAAAACTACTGGATGGATATTGATAAAACTAATAATTTTATAATATCAACATTAACGTGCAAAGTCGCAGGATATAATAAGACAGCTTCTTAAACTTTGTAAGTATAAAATAAGACAGCTTCTTAAACTTTGAAAGTATTTGCTGTTCACAAATAAACTGTAAAATGTAGTAAATTTACCATTGCTTGTGAAAACAAATAAATTGTAACTCTTAGCTAAAGTTAATTATAATGGAAATCTACATTCAGAGAAAGTATGCCTGTTACTTGTACTCAGTTATTAGCTACAAACAAACAGACCGACAAACTTTATCTACCATTTAATTAAGATTTCAAATCCATCGCCTCAGAAAGTAAGTGATGTGACAAGTTTTAGCTTTGAAGTACGAGTGCCCACTTTCTTTATTACTAAGGAATTTATTATAGTTTGTTCAAAATTTCAGACATTGAATAACCTATGAAATTAAGAAACGTTTGGTTTTAAATTATTTTCATCATTATCATCATCATCATTTCAGCCACAAGACGTCTACTGCCTAACGTAGGCTCCGATGATTTCCACATCGCCCATTTGGTAGCGGCCTGCATCCAGTGCCAACCTTTATATTAAATTATTTTACCTGCATAGAATTTGTGACCAATGGCAGCCATTGGCTCGAATGTCTGCTCTTATGCTTCATGACCATACCTCTATGAATCCCTATTTTTTTTTAAATAAGATGGTGGGAATAGTCTTCCCATCACAAAGAGACCATCTTCTTCAAGCTTCTACAAGAAAGACAAAAACACATACTTAGAAAAATACATAACCAAGATCAATAGCTTGCAAAAATACGCTGAATTGAATAATGTCCATTATGTACAACACAATTAACACCTAAAAACAAAACCAGAAACTAAAAAAAGCAAGTCCTAACTTTCATAATCAGTTCCGCAAAGTCACAACTAAAAGTAGGATGTTTCTTAGTCAGTGTTGTTAACATCTCTCTATCAGTCAACTACATCTAGGAGTAAAAGCCAAGTAATGCTTTGTTACGCTCCAAGTTAGAAGTTTAGAGCGACTTGAGGGTCATTAGGACTGACGTACAGATATAGGTATACACTAAACTTCATTTGTCTCATATTATTTGGGGAATATTACTGTGTATCATGGTAGAGTCTTATTTTAAAAGAAAGAAAAGGAAAAGGTGTGAAGTAAGTTTATTATTGTAATAAACAGAAAAAAATATTTTTCCAAAAAAAATATATTCCGTTCTTCGGAGGGCAATTTTTGTAAAGCGATGATATGGTGACTATAAAGTTTGACATCTGGTGGTTTAAGTCAAAAGACGGAAGAATAATAGGAAGCGTAATAATAATAAATAATCCTTTTTTTATCCGACTGCGCTAGAACGAGGGTTATTTTACTATGAAGCTTTGTCTGAATAGCTGATTATGTATGTTTTGTTAATTTGTTTCTAAACAAGTCAATAAATGTACAAAATGCAATTATAAATGAAACCATACAATCTCTAAAAAATATTAAGTAATCAAAATAAAATAAGAAATCGCTTAATCTTATGTATTGTACCACTATAACACTCCTGACCCACCCACTGATGTTTCCATTAATCAGCACGTTCTTGTTAATTGCGTTTTATCTTTCACGTTACTGATTTGATTCCGCTGAGTTAGTGCCGATGAGAACAGACTGATAACAAGCTCTACAAAGCTAGGTAAAAGCTTTTTATTAGGTACGAAGAAAGTTTCGTGTGTAATTAGGTTTGACATTCAGTAATTGGCAAAGATTCGGTCTGAACTTCTTTAGATATAAAATTTAGAATTTCATAATTATACCTACATTTAATAAATTATATGAATATTTACAATATTCATATAAACGATTAAATTAAGCTTTATTTGTAATTAGGTAAAATCTAAGCTCACTGACCATAGTAAGGTAATGTTCCCGCTCATTATTTTAGATTAATCTCTTATGCTGAGTTGCACTATCTTACTTAAACTTTAACAAACGTCAAGTATTTGTCAAACTTCATACAAAAAACACCGGTTATTGTTATAGTTACGGTTAATGTAAGTTGGTGCAACTCAGCCTTAGATATTAACGATTTATCGATCGGTTTGAAAATCCTACAGTACCTAGGTATGATGACTTATCACAAAATGTCAAGACATTAAGAACCAATTCAAGAAAATGACATAAAAAACTCATAAAACTTATTTATTTTTGCAAATAGGCTTTTAAAAAGCACTTTTACACAGTACTCGTTAGCCTTTTCTTACCAAGTCAATGTATTTGAAAATATACTATGTATGTAGTTTTCTACAGAACATCTCGTAGGGCATATAAGTGCAGTAACCAACCATACAGTTGGTAATGAAAGGTACTAAAAGTGAAATCGTTGGCAGTAAAGATCATTCAAAATTGCTATGAATTGCATTTGGTCATGATCATTGCGCTTGGAGAGCCACGTCAAAACATACGCGTAGAAAGTGATGAACTGATTGTGATGAGTCATCCTATGTCATTATCGCATCACCGAAAATTATTAAATAGTGCTTGGCATATGGGGTATAATTTTATTTCGATGGTGAATGTTATTAATGAAGCATTAACGATCGCCTTTTCAAGATGTCAGTTGAAGCAATCTCGAAACCAGCTAATACGGCTCTTTACTTTCTGCTTCAACTTCAGGATCTGAATTTCGCTAAAATAAATTATAGTTTTAGCATGTAGCAAAGTATTTCAAACAGCATATTATTATACGTTAATCAATTTCAACATTAAGCTCGTCCTACGACAAAAGGTAGTTAATTTTCATCCTTTAGGTTCCATTTTTATTTCCTACAGTATGAAATCCGTTCGATAGTAGCGTGAAAACGTTACAGTTAGTTAACTTTATAAATAACATATTTTATAACAATAATAATATCGCAATGTAAGGGCCGGCTTTCTACGAAGGCGAAGCGGAGAAGACAAATATTTCTATAGAATTTGACAGTGGCGGAGGCGCAGCGTGGAGCGGAGCTGTGCGGAGCCGAGAGGCGAAAAGGAAATAATTAAATCTGATTGCTTATTCAAACACTTCTCCGCTCTATTCCGCCTTGGTGGAAATCGGGACTAACACCGGCCCTGTAGAATCTACAGTAAAGATGACTATGGAATTGACATGTAGCACCATAATACTTACTCGTATCTTAACACTAAGGCTGAGCTGCACCACCTTATTTTAGCAGTAACAATAACAATAACCGGTGCTTTTTGTATTGAGTTGGACAGATTTTTGACGCTTGTCAAAGTTGAAATAAGATGGTGCAACTCAGCCTTACCCACATGTGGCTTCACCCTATGGAATCCAAAGTGAAGATGACTAGAAATTGCTGGTCAGTTTTGATCAGTCTAGTCATGCTTACCACTTTTACCAATCATTCAATTAAGCACCAATGAAATGGTGTCGAAGCCAATCTGCACTGCGTATGTTACGTATCCAACCGATTTCAAATTTTCTATTCTTTTTGCATTACTTTTAACGATGAAGTTGCAATGTCTGCACTTAATATAAGGCTGTGGTCACACCATGGAGAATTAGCTTTTTAAATATTATTTTATAGTAAGTGCTATCGAAATGAACTCTTAGCTAAGTTACACTCACTTAGGTACAGTCGAGTTCATAAATATAATGGCGCTTCCGCAACATGTTTATGAACAGTTTATTATGATTACATTTTATTTGATGTTTGAGTTTGAATTGAAATAATATGTATAATATTTTGAAAAATTTGCACTGCCAATATATTTAAATGAACTGACTATATCTACTTAATTTAATATACCAATGTGCCCTTAAAAGGGCAAAGTAATAATAATTTTGTGAGACGGTTTTTGTGGGATATGTCATTTTTCAATCGTACTTACTACTCAAGTTGCACTTGCTATTTATTAACTACTATTACCTTGCTCATGATTAAATCCCGAGTTTAAGCTAGTAAAAATAATTTATATTGGTGAAAAGGTGTTATTTTATGTTAACAACTTAAAGTTTTCTCCACATAACTAATTCCAAGTACGTACTTATTATGTGTGCTCATAAAATTTGTAAGTCATTAAAATAAATTAAAGTGTTTTGGTAATTATTTTTGTTACGCTCATACTGCCGGCAATTTGTTTTGTTTTGTTTTTTTTAGGTGTAAATTATTTAGGTGTTAAATGAAAGTTCCGAGGCGTTGTCCTGTCCTGTCATAATCAATATTTAATTTTACTTAATGATTGATACGTGTAATATTTAATTGGTGATTTATTTTTAAGTATTATTATTTGTCTTAGTTTTTTTTTACACAACGGTACAAGCCGCTAGCTATAAATCATTAAAAACTGCATTTTTATTACTTAAACGGTAATATCATATTTTATAACTAGCGGCCGCCCGCGACTTCGTGCGCGTGGATCTCGTTTTACCCCCCCTTCATCTATCTTACGCGGTTCAGATTTTTTCATACAAATGTTTTTTCCCGCTAACTCCCGTTCCCGTGAGAATTTTGCAATATCCTGTTGTAACTAAGCTTTAAGTTTACTAAGGTACCTGCATGCCAAATTTCAAGAGTCTATCTTACGCGGTTTAGATTTGTTCATACAAATGTTTTTTCCCGCTAACTCCCGTTCCCGTGGGAATTTTGCAATATCCTGTTGTAACTAAGCTTTAAGTTTACTAAGGTACCTGCATGCCAAATTTCAAGAGTCTATCTTACGCGGTTTAGATTTTTTCATACAAATGTTTTTTCCCAACTCCCGTTCCCGTGGGAATTTTGCAATATCCTGTTGTAACTAAGCTTTAAGTTTACTAAGGTACCTGCATGCCAAATTTCAAGCGTCTAACTTAAGCGGTTTAGATTTTTCGTACAAAAGGATTTTCCCGTTAATTCCCGTTCCCGTGGGAATTCCTAAGTATCCTATAACCTGCCCAGGAGTATGAAGAATAATTGTACCAAGTTTCGTTAAAATCCGTTAAGTAGTTTTTGTTTCTATAAGGAACATACAGACAGACAGACAGACAGACAGACAGACAGACAGACAAAAATTTTACTGATTGCATTTTTGGCATCAGTATCGATCACTAATCACCCCCTGATAGTTATTTTGAAAATATATTTCATGTACAGAATTGACCTCTCTACAGATTTATTATAAGTATAGATAAGTTCTTAGTTATGGGGAACAGATTCAAATTCAAATTCAAATATTTTATTCAGTACATAGGCCCTTTCCAGGACACTTATACACGTCCCAAATAGCTTACCATACCACCACTTCGGCACAACATATGGGCTGAACACTTAATTTAGTTGAATTGTGAGTGTAAAAAAATACCATAACATCATTTTTTTTACATAGATTTAAGCTGTAATTTTATAACAAATCTTTACCAAAAGCGATCTTCGTTTGTTTTTTTCTCTCTACTGCAACTAAGGCTCAGTTGCACCATCTTACTTTTACTTTGACAAACGTCAAAAATCTGTCAAATTTCATACAAAAAACGACGGTTATCGCAATAGTTACGGTCAAAGTTAGGTGGTGCAACTCAGCCTAATCTATACATACAGGAATACAACGCTCTATTTGCTGGAAGCATTTTGATGCACTTACCTATATTATTGTATAATTAACGCGTTAAAGTAATTTTTATATTTAGTATGTAGTGTAGAGTTCATAAGTACATACAGCTGCATTTGTTCCTTGATTTTAGTCCTATAGTAACAGTAATGTAATTGAGATCTAAGGCTGGGTTGCACCATCATACTTTAACTTTGACAAACGTCAAAAATCTGTCAAACTCCATACAAAAAACATCGGTTATCGTCATAGTTATACGGTCAAAGTTAGGTGGTGCAACTCAGCCTAAGGTTCTAATAAAAATATTACACATTTTGAGCGCGGGTTAATTGATGTGATTCGTTTATACTTGACGTGTTAAATAGGTACTTTATAATTATGGGAACTCTTTCGTTGAGCTTAAAATTAATTTCTCATTATTGTTTTCCCTCATCTCATGATTAGCCTCGTATCATTGTTTACAGTGAACGGAACTCTAAATCCAAATACTACATGGTTCAGTAGCTTCATTTTGAAGTAAACAAGACTATGACGTCCACCCACAAGGTGGACCGACGACCTCATAAAGGTAGCAGGAGAGCGCTGGATGCAGGCCACTACCAATCGCGCGCGATATTGAAAACATTGGGGGAGGCCTATGTTCAGCAGTGGACGTCCTGTGGCTGAAATTATGATGATGATGAAGACTATGATAAGTTCAGTGTTCATGTAGAGATTAGTGTTGCTAAAATGTTATAGTGTTATTACAAAAAACTTATAATGTTAAACACGTGTTTAAAATGACTTTTCCAATGTGTATGTCAATTTAAAAAAGTGTTCAATGCCTATTTAATTTTTTTAATAAGCCCCTTATTGATTTCGAGAAAGTGTTAGTTTGAATTTATAGAGATCTTCTTACTATAAAGAAGTAAAATGTTTAAAGAACTGTGACCTAACTATGAAATAAGTATGCGTTCACCTTAATAAATTAAAACCTATATTACTCAGGTCATAATAATGAATCGATTGACAATTTATTCATCAAAATCGGATGAATTTAAGCGCTACGGCGGAACATCATATAAATATAAATATTCATATTATAACCCTTTCTTTTGGCGTATGTGAGATTACTTTCATATACCTCAATTATGTGTAAATCAAGACCGGCAAAGGTACATAACTGTTTTTTGTTAATTACACATTGTATGGTATTTTGTAGTGCTCATGTAATATTTATCAACCGTGGAGCAAGGTGGTCATTAATCTCGGTATCATCTTAATCTCGAGGGCCATAGATATCTAAAACTAGATGAGGTTTAAGTTATGGAAAAAGAAAGAGCTACTTTTGTGCTTTTTAAGACTTCTTTTGTAGGATTATAGATCTTAGGTGCTTATTGAAAAGGTGCTTTTTTAACGAATACTATTAATGCATAACTACACTCTCACTAAGATCAATCCTACTTAAGTATGAGAATCTTATGCCCGTTTTCACCATCAATCCCTAATTTTTAAGTGACCCCTATGAAAACAAAATTCCTGTTATGTGTTACCATAGGGGTCACTTAAACATTAGGGATTGATGGTGAAAACGGGCATTAGTCGAAATACATTTTGGCAGGACACTGGTATCAAAAGAGCTTACACCAAGTTCATTTTCTAACCTACATAACTACTTTTTGGTGTTAACCAACTTCTTTCCTCTTAAAATAAAGTGGAATTTGTTGTCACTAAAACTAGTAAATGTCTGCAAATGTTACAAAGCTTTCGCTTTAAAAATCTTTTCACTTTTAAAACCTACAATATTTTCAAATAATCGCCTAATAGGTATTTAAGCCAACTAGGTAGACTGATGATTTGGTGAGGGTCGCAGTAACACCTGCAGAAGCGGTCGTTATGGAAATATTTGGGGCCTCCCCCTTTGTCCAGCAGTGGACGTCATTTGGCTCAAACGAAATAATGTGTTTTGTCACCACAGTAGGTACTTTTTTGTGAACCAAAATCAATCATCGGCTTTTCTCTTTCTACTTTTATGTTGTTTTTGACACTTCCAGCTCTTTAACTCTTAGGTAGAGTCGCGCTCAGATTATTCATAGGAGAGTGAAACTGTTTGTTTGCAATTCAACGTGCGTCTGAACGGAATGAGTGGTAACTTTTTGTGGTGATTAGATCTGCTTCATTAACTCTTTTAGATTTTGTACATCAAATAATTAGATAAGGCGTTATTCGGTAGCGTTATATTATGCGGTTTTATAATATATTTTGTGTAGTTAAATGTACATGTTTGTTTCTTGTAATTGCTTTTATGTGTAAAAAGCAATAAACGTTTTTTTTTTTACAACAATAAGAATAAGAAGATTACAAAACTGACTCTTAGAACCTGTAACTATATCATTATACACAATACTAGTAAAAGTGGCTGATGCAGTACATTTTTTTTGAGAGAGCCGAGAGGCCCATTCAATATCCACTGGAGAACTCGTATGTTTTAACAGTCTTTCCTAGAGATATGGCACGTCACAGCCACTTCCCTACGCTGAGATAATTATATTGGGTTATTAAAAAACTAGCTTTCCGCCCGCGGCTTCGCCCGCGTGGAATTTTGTCTGTCACAGAAAAACTTTATCGCGCGCGTCCCTGTTTCAAAAACCGGGATAAAAACTATCCTATGTTCTTTCCCGGGACTCAAACTATCTCTATGCCAAATTTCATCAAAATCGGTTGCGAGGTTTAAGCGGGAAAGCGTAACAGACAGACAGACAGACAGACAGACAGAGTTACTTTCGCATTTATAATATTAGTTGGGATGATATTATCATACTATCTTCATATCTTCTTGGGAAGAAAAATGTCTTCCCCGTAAAATAGACATCCACTAAATATAGCACGGGAGGTAAAACACAAAAATCCGTTATTAATGAATAGGTATGCATGCATGTGTAGGCATGTTAAAGTGTTAGCGTAAAGTACCTTTAAAAACCAATTTACTAAATATAAATGAATTTCGTGTTTTTTATTTTCATAGATTCCTTTGAGTAATTTTCCAGAAATGTACAGTCGCGGAATGAAAAGGTTCGTCAGTTTTCAAATTGATTCCTTCAACGAATCGCGAGCACATATTACCTTTTGAAACTATGTTACAGAATAATCTCGAGTTAGACAAAATAATCTTTAACTGTTAGTCAGTAAAGTTCAAAATTATTCAGATTAAAGTTGTTTGACATTTATCTTGTCAAGAAAATTTTTATGATTGATAAACTAAAACCTTCTTGTTGGTTCAACCTGCCATTATTATTTCTATTAAATAAAAAAAATACATTTTGTAACATTGCCACTGATGGGACAGAAAAATAAGCAAAACCTTCTTCGTTAGCAAACGTCACATTTATTTAAATGTTAGCAGCACTGTTTCTTGCACTGGTATGTTGGCAGGTTTGACTCTTACAGTACCTAGTGCAAGCGAAAACCGACACTAAGGTGACGAACCTTTTCATTCCGCGACTGTACATTAATGGCACATCAAACTATACACTTTTGTAGCAAAATAGCCCCAATTAACAATTAGATACCACAGGGTTTACTTTATTATGACGTCATCAGTTTATGATTTAAAATTATTAAAGTATTCAGGCTTGATTTAAAAGCATAAAATGTTTTTTAGTTAGCCAAAATATTGCGTATGACACACAATTATTAACAGTTACAAAGCTATGAATGAATCAAAGGAGGTTAATTAACGGCGTATGTGTCTGAAGATGTCGTATGATAATTTCGAGGCTGAAAACACTGGAATATTCATAATTAATGTTAAATTATGATAATTGTTACATCGAGGTGTTCATGCATAATATTCGTGTGGTAATTGAATTAAATGTTTTATGAGCATGCGTACTTTGTACTGCGTGTGAAATATTGATTGAGTGTCACATTATCATAATATTTAGTTTGTTTGTTATGTTAAACATTGAAATCAACATTTTTAATGTTGAGTTACAGATTTCGTACATACATTATTGTAGCCACATGTGGTTGGAGTACTTTCTCTTTAATTTCTATTATTTACAAATTACTTTTATAAAAATAAATGTAGAAATCAAATTAATAAATTAATTCAGCGTTAAGTAAGTAGTTTCAAAGCCAACAAGCATTTTTTTTAAAGTCACATAATAACCAGCTCTGCAACAAAAGTGCATTCGAGCTAAACAAGATTAACCTACAAACCTGCTACATTATGCGCTTAGTCTAACACAGAACCTTTTTATTCAGGAAAATATTACGAATTAAAAAAACAACAATACAAATCTCTGCACAATCTCGCCCGGTTTTATCATAGGCTAAGAGCTAGTGATCGCCAGACCTACGTAATAAAGCTGAAAGTTTGTCAGCGCATGCTCCCAACATAGGTAAGAAGTAAGAACGTTGGTGCATCATGAAGCTTGGGTTATGAGAATTTTGACCGTTCCAGACTCTTCATCATTTCAGCCATAGGACGTCCACTGCTGGACATTGGCCTCCCCCAATGCTTTCCATGTTGATCGATTGGTAGCGGCCTGCGTACAGCGCTTCTCTGCTACCTTTATGATGTCGTCGGTCCACCTCTTGCCAGAGACTCTTTACAGATAATTATTAGGGGAGCTGCCAAAGTCACGATGACCCAAACTTCATGATGCACCAACGTTCTTACCTAATGTCGGAGAATGCGCTGACAAACTTTCAGCTCTTAGAAAATAACGTAGGTTTGGCGTTCACTAGCTCTTAGTCTATAAAGCAAAGGAATTAACTCTATACTGCCGAGTGCTTCGTAACAAAAAAATAAAAATCCAACTTTTTTAACACAACATGCCACCGAGCCACGAAATTTTAATTAGAAAAGTTATTACGTTGTATTTTCCTTGTTGGATATGAAAATAATATAATGGGATGGATCAGGTTTTGTATTTAATTGTACAAACGATGACATAAAAAGCATAAAATAATGATTGTTAAAAATACTTTTGATGTGATATTTCGCAAAAATGGGGCTTATTTTTATGAACAATTAAATATGTCCTTTAGGGACATGAGAGTGTTAGAATAAAATATTTTAGAGACGATTTATTCAGTTAACACCCGTATTCAAAAACATTATTATAAGATCTCACAGATCGCGTAGACGCACTGGGTCCCAAATACTTATTCAAGTATTAGACAATACTTGAGTGGTGGAGACACAAACAAATCACAGAACTCTATTCAATGCTGTGCGTTCGACTCCGCATAGCGTTGCTTCTTCATATAAGCAAGCATCGTTTGTGAATACGGATGTTAGTCACACTCATAGGAATGTAATTGGTCTTCGATTTGTTTAAAACTACTAAAAATCCCATAGTGACTTTCCTACTGCGTTGTAAAGAATTTATTTACTGCATCTAAATATAGCGATGCATTATCGTCATATGGCTTCCTAACATGCTGAAGAGATTCTCTATAGGTAATTGCATTATTGCAAACGTCATTACGTGACAACTACTTGTTTTAGTAAGCCATATAAAGTCTTTGTAAGGATCGGCGTCTAGTGGGGTTGCTGGTTACGTCATGAAATATATTATTTGACTAACTTTTGGCGCAACTTTGCTTGCGTGAATTACGGTCTATCACAATCATAAATAAGGTTACTATGTCACTAAGGAACAAATAGATTTCTGCAAAGAAGAACGGTCATCTGTGACCCAGGCCCGACAGAAACGAGACATACCTCAGTTTTTTTGTCATGTCTTAATTAGTTAAATTATATATTTTTTATATTCGAAATCTATGTACAACACCAAAATATTACCCTTTGTTTTTGTTCAGGTGTTATACAAAAACTAATACAAAATGCCTATTTATCACCAAAATTGGTAAATGTATGTACCTAAATGTCTATTACAGCTGCTATGGAATGTATCTAGGTGACCTGGAGATACAACCGGATTATACAGGGTGAAAACAATAATAAGTTACAAAATCCAAAAATTCAATGTTACCAGCTTCCATAATATGTACCCTATTATTGGTACCATTTGAAAGAGCTCGTGAAACACTTTCAGAATCAGTTACTAGTTTTTCGATATCTTGTATAGTTTAGAAATAATCGAGTGAGATCACTTATCTTTTCCACCCTGTATAATCCGGCTGTATCTCCAGGTCACCTAGATAAATTCCATGGCAGCTGTAATAGACATTTAGGTACATACATTTACCAATTTTGGTGATAAATAGGCATTTTGTATTAGTTTTTGTATAACGCCTGAACAAAAACAAAGGGTAATATTTTGGTGTTATCGTCTATAAAGTATGGAGACTACAAGTTTGCTCGTAGACATTAGCGAGAAACTACCACCACTTGCTCTAAAAAGAATACACTATTGATTTAAAACTCATCAAATTGTTTTGTCTGAAACCGAACTCCGGCAATTTCAGCCGAAGATTAAAAAAAAAAAAAAAAACAGATTTCGAATATAAAAAATATATAATTTAACTAATTAAGACATGTAAAAAAAACTGAGGTATGTCTCGTTTCTGTCGGGTCTGGTTTTTTTTTTGTATGGGGCGTGACCGTTCTTCTTTTCAAAATTAGTTTACTAGTTTAAGATATTAAATCTTACAAAAAATCTTACTAATGTACAAAAATCTCCTTACCTTAATGTATTAATGTAAGCAGAATAATACATATTATGTCGAAAAAGCATTTAAGAGGGATGGAATCAGAGACTTTAATAGTGACCTAAATGTTTGCTTTTTACAAATTCTTTGATAAGACGGTTCACCAAAAAACGAATAAACGTAGCACGTGACCTTTGCTATAAACAAACATAATATTATGTACATTACTAAGTGGACATGATACCTTAATATCTTCAAGTAGAAAACCTAATAATATGCTGAATTTATTTATTCTTTATCCATCCAGCTCATAATCATCGCAGTTACTTAACGGAAGAAATCGTTTTTGTCGTTAAATATTTTGTCTTGTAATTGTGAAGATGCAATATTTTAGTATGAGAAAGTTCCGTGTTCAATGAGTTGATTAAACGTTTATATTTTGCACCTTATGCCGACGGTATTAAAGGCTTTTTGTTTTATTTTACTTTATGAGTTCTCTGTTTTATGTCCCCCCATAAAAAGAGCAAAGTTTAAATTGTAAAGATTTTTAACAATCTTACCACCGTTAAGTCAGAAGACATAAAGGTTTGGATCCGGGATTTTTGGATTTATGTATCACTAGCGGCCGCCCGCGACTTCGTACGCGTGGATCCCGTTTTACCCCCTTTATCTATCTTACGCGGTTTACATTTTTTCATACAATTTTGCAATATCCTGTTGTAACTAAGCTTTAAGTTTACTAAGGTACCTGCATGCTAAATTTCAAGCGTCTAACTTAAAAAAGTGGTTTAGATTTTTCATACAAAAGGATTTTCCCGCTCATTCCCGTTCCCGTGGGAATTTCGGGACCTCTACGGTACCTAAGCTACGTCCCTTCCAAATTTCAAGTGCCTACGTTTAGCCGTTTAGGCTGTGCGTTGATATGTCAGTCAGTCATTAAAAAATGGAGTTCGTTTTCCCAAAATTTCCCTTCACTAGGTACTCTGCTCTTAAGTATACTATAACCTGCCCAGGAGTATGAAGAATAATAGGGATGTTTCCTGGGTAAAAAAGCAAGAAATTTAATTAGTCCGTCAGTTGTCTTATCAAAAACTACTCGACACGTATTTTTCACTTTTTAAAACTAATGAAAATGTAAAGAAATAAAGCGTGCCAAAGTTCTAAAGAAAAGGCCCGTGACGTCAGTGAGTGCGTAAAAGTGCAGCACTTTGTGACGTCGCGCGGAACTTCAACGCACTATTACTTTGTAATTATTTGTTTGATTGACAATTCAAAATATACGTGTCCAATATTTTTTTATATCAAAATTGACGGACCATAAAATTTTTTTTAGGAAACTAGCCTATTATACCAAGTTTCGTTAAAATCCGTCGAGTAGTTTTTGTTTCTATAAGGAACATACAGATTACAGACAGACAGACAAAAATTTTACTGATTGCATTTTTGGCATCAGTATCGATCACTAATCACCCCCTGATAGTTATTTTGAAAATATATTTCATGTACAGAATCGACCTCTCTCTCTACAGATTAAAAAATCAATATACTACTAGGTGCACTAGCACGTCTAGGTGGACCGACGACATCATAAAGGTAGCAGGGAAGCGCTGGACGCAGGCCGCTACCAATCGATCAAGCCAATGCTTTCCAAGTTCAGCAGTGGACGTCCTATGGCTGAAAAGATGATGATGATGAAGTTTTAATTAAATAAATATGCTATCTGCAAAAATTTCATCTAACACCTTTTTTCATTCCGCGAATTTCAAGGAATTGTTATAGATGCGATTCACGCTTGACCAGGTTTTTATTAAAAACTTGCCCCACGATGTACTGCAAAAGTTTTTGAGTGCCACCCGCAGAGTTTTTGCGGGCTTATTCTGGAGATATTTAAATAAATTGAAATAATGACTTGCAATAAAATTCAAGCTAAGAATTTTACATAAAAATATTTTTTGACACTGTAAAACCCATAGAGCAAGGATGATAGAGATGAGAAGTTAAAGAGCACTCTTTTTAAGGTTTCACATATTTTTTAATTGAAAAAAAAGTAAGTGTTTTTAATTAAGTATAAGTTTTCATTTAATACGATATAATTTTATAGTTATTGGAGTTACGGTTCATTATTATTAACCATGGGTGTAAGTTTGTACGACGAAATCCATGTCCGATGTTTGCGTAGCTGGCTGTTTAGACGGTAAAGCCTAAAAAATAAAATAAATAAATAGAAAAACAAAATGGAACTTATTTAAATTCAAATAATTCTAATTTCGAATTTAAAATTAGCTCCTATTCCAGAATAGGTCTGTATCTGTGACATTATGAGGCTGGCCAGTCCTGACGTCAGTAAATCTTGGAAGCTCATTAGTGTAATTGAAATTTAGATTTTTAATTTAGATTGCCCCGCTATAGGAAATATGCTAGTTAATGGAACTAATTCCAGATTTAACTGGGTTAATGGCAATTAAGATTGTAAATCATCGTTCTGGAGGTCGGAGGTTAATCTTTTTATTTTGGTAATTGCTTTTCTTGCAGTTAAATAATAAATAACCATAATGTTATTTGGTAAGGATTAGGTACTTACAATGTAAAAACATTAAATTTATCTAAATTGGGGATGCAGTAAGAGATTATGTTATTTTTGATATGATAGTTATTTAATTTCCCTTTAAATTTACACAAAACCTAAAATACTCGTAGCAACTACACGTCATTATAATTAAAACATTGTTTTGTTTTTAATTAGAGTAATTTCATTAGTGCAGGCTTTTACAGATAGTATAAATACATGCAAGTGTTAAGTAATATGTGATTTATTATAATTTAACACACAACAACAATAAAAATAATGTAGTCTAATTTGATAGTTAAATAATAATTATTGTTAAACCTTATTTGATTTTTTAATAATGTAATGTTGTTAACCTACTTATTCTCTGAGATAATCAATTATGTTTATAAGTGTCATAACCTAAAGTACCTAATTATGCATTTTAAAATCTTATTTAATAGGTATTTGCAAAATAACAAAATCACGATAGGTACATGAAGTCCGTTTGTATAAGTATAAGAGAATAAATCCTCTTTAGTTGTTTTTTTAATTAGGCAGAGAGCAGAGCTACTTTTCTTTTTTTTCATGTTGACATGTGACATGTGACATTTGACATGGTGTTATTAAGAGAAAATTGAGATTTTAAAACATCTACTTGAAAAACAATGTTTAGATTGGTATACTAGTATGTTAATCAAATTTACGATAAACTCAGGATGGGAAATATGGAAGAATAATTTATGTGAGACATACGGAAATAAAGGTTGGTCACAAGTAAAATATGCATTTACATTCAAGTTCCAAGGAGGTTCATTTCTCGAATATGCTACAAAAAAAGAGAGGTTGTTACTAGAAGTGAACAAAGATATTGACACACAAACTATGATAAACCTTATTGTTATGGGTTTACCAGATTATGTAATAAACAAGATGGATAAGGGATCAATAACATCGACTTCAAGCCTTTACAATGAGATTGGGAAACATGAGTATACAAGTAAAAATGACTACAATAAACCCAAGAAAAACACGATCGTTAGTAAAGGAAAAGATGATAAAAATTCTTGCAAAATTTGTGAAAAACTAAATAAAGGTAGCCGTTTCCACTCGGAAGAGAGATGCTGGTTTAGACAGACTGGTGATTATGAGAACAAAAGAAACCCTAATAAGAATGTCAATAATACCGTATTAGATGTGGAGTTAAGTGACGAACAAAAAAACGAATAATAACACCATTAATTAAAGTCAAACTGACAGTAGAAGGAAAAATTGATATATTTGGCATATACGATTCGGGCTCTAACATTTCTTTGATTAATTCAAAATTTTTAAAGATAAAAGAAGGAGGAAATGGTAGAAAGAGTGGTAGAAAGAGTGCCAAGCTATTAACAATTAATGGTGTTAAAGACACAAAAGGTTTGACAACAATAAAAATAAAGATATTGGATATAGAGAAAACAATAGATGTTTATATTGTGGATGGTAAAGACTTCAAATATGATTTCTTAATTGGACTAGATATGATAAAAGAATTTAATTTGATCCAAGATGAAAATTTGAAAATCTTCCAAAAGGCAGAAGACTTTGCAAAGGAGGAATTACACCAAGAAAACGATTCTAATGAAATGAAACAGAACGATACCAACTACAATCTAATAAATTTTAATGAACATGTAAAGGAAGAGGATTTTACTATGGATCTGAGTCATTTAAATAGTCAGCAAAAAATTGAAATAAATGAGCTGGTTAATAAATATAGATCGTGCTTTGCAAAGGATAAATACGACATTGGAACAGTAACAGACTATGAAGCACGTATTGACCTACTTGTTGATAAATATTGCTGTAAGAGACCTTATAGATGTTCAATAGAGGATAAAAAAGAAATAGAGGAGCAAGTAGGAAAATTACTCCAAAGGAACCTTATAGAGGAATCGTACAGTCCATTTGCAGCACCAGTGACTTTAGCTTTCAAAAAAGAAGACAATAGTAAGACCAGATTGTGTATTGATTTCAGAGATTTAAACAAAATAGTAGTTCCTCAGGCTCAGCCATTTCCGCTAATTGAAGACCTAGTAACAAAGACAAGAAACTGCAAGTATTTTTCATCATTAGATATAAATTCTGCATTCTGGTCTATTCCCCTGCGAATCGAAGATAGAAAAAAGACTGCGTTTGTGACACAAGAAGGTCATTACCAGTGGACATGCTTACCTTTTGGTTTGAAGACATCTTCAGCGATATTTCAAAGGGTATTAAGTAATATACTAAGGAAGTATAAATTGACAGATTTTACTGTCAATTTCATAGATGACATTTTGGTTTATTCAAAATCCTATTCTGAACATATAAAACATTTATCACAGTTGTTAGATGCGATTAAAAAAGAAGGTTTCAGACTTAAATTTACGAAATGTAAGTTTGCTACAAATTCAGTAAAGTATCTGGGGCATATAATACAAAATAACACAGTTCGACCAGTAAGAGACAATCTAGCTTCATTAAGGGATTTCCCAACTCCGAAGACTCAGAAAAATGTCAGGCAACTTCTAGGAAAAGTAAATTTTTATCGAGAATATATACCGAACAGCTCGATCATTTTAGAACCACTTCATAATTTACTGAGGAAAAATCAGAAGTTCATCTGGACAGCAGACTGTCAAAGTGCTTTTGAGAAGATAAAAAAATTGTTGTGCTCACAACCAATCTTAGAAATCTATGATAAGGACTTGCCGATAAATATATATACAGATGCATCACTGGAAGGAATCGGAGCGGTGTTAAAGCAAATACAGCCAGATGGGAAAGAAAAGCCTGTTGCATACTTCTCGAAGAAACTAAATGAGGCACAAAAGAAAAAAAAGGCTGTATACTTAGAATGTTTGGCCATTAAAGAAGCAATAAGATACTGGCAGTACTGGCTAATAGGTAAATCGTTCATAGTGTATTCAGATCACAAACCGTTAGAGAATCTGAATATTAAATCCAGAACAGATGAAGAATTGGGGGACTTAGTTTACTATCTGTCACAATATGACTTTAAGATAAGATATGCTCCTGGAAAAGAAAATTTAGAGGCAGATTGCTTAAGCAGAAACCCAGTTTTAGAAGCAAATAAAGATTTAGATGAACAGTTAAAAGTCATAAATATAATAACATTAGATGACATAATAATAGATCAAGAAGAGAATGAAGATATACAAAAATATAAGGACTCATTATTACACAAACATAACGTATATTTTAAGAAAGTAAAGAAACAAGAGAAGATTATACTATCAGAAGAATTCAGTATGAAGTCAATAAAACAAATTCATGAAGATATGTGTCATATAGGTATTAAACAAATGCAAAAGAAGATAGGAAAGTTTTATACAGCGAGGAATTTAACAAAGAATATTAGCGATTTATGCAAAAAGTGTGAAATATGTATAAAAAATAAGACAAGAGGACAAGTTAAATATGGTTTAATGTCGCACTTAGGTCCTGCTTCTAAACCATTTGAAATTGTGTCAATAGACACGATAGGAGGATTTGGAGGGTCTCGATCAACGAAAAGATACTTACACCTGTTAGTGGATCACTTTACTAGATACGCGTATATAGTGACTTCGAAGACACAGAGCGCAAGAGACTTTATAAAGCTGATAAATAACGTTCCTTATTGTAATGAAATTGGCATGGTTCTTACAGACCAATATCCTGGAATCAACTCGAAGGAATTTAAGGATTTTTTAAATGGAAAGTCAATTACGCTGCTTTTCACCGCAGTTAACTCGCCTTTTTCAAATGGACTTAACGAAAGGCTGAACCAAACACTAGTAAATAAAATAAGATGCAAGATTAATGAGAAACCAAATACAACAGCATGGACAACAATTGCTCATAACTGTGTGAGTAAATATAATGATACTGAACATACAGTTACTGGCTTTGCGCCGAGATACCTGCTGGATGGTACAGATGTCTCGTTCCTACCAAATGAACTGAAGTCAGGAAAAAAGACAGATGATTGGGTAAAGGACAGAAAAATTGCATTTGAAAGATCTATTTTATCACATGAATATAATAAGAGAGTGATGGACAGAGATAGAAAACATTTTAATTTTAATAAAGGTGATATGGTATATGTTGAAAATGGACATAAATTAAACAGAAAAAAATTGGATGAGCTAAGGATTGGACCGTTTAAAATTGAGGAAAAAATATCACAATCAATATACAAGATTAATACAGGTCATAAGAAGTTGGAGTCAAATCTTTTCCATATCACAAAGCTCATTCCTATTGCTACACAGGACGATGATGTGAATTGTTTATCCCTAACGTGAATGTGTGGTTACTTAGTGAAAATTTTCATGGGAAAATTTTCCTACCTAGGGGGGGAGATATAAGAGAATAAATCCTCTTTAGTTGTTTTTTTAATTAGGCAGAGAGCAGAGCTACTTTTCTTTTTTTTCATGTTGACATGTGACATGTGACATTTGACATGGTGTTATTAAAGTGAAAATTTTATTAATTTAGAAGATGAAAATGTATTATAATTTTAAAGGAATCGACAAGCTGATGAATTAACTTTAAATGTCGTTTCTCTGTTGTGATTCGTAAACAATTACTGTGTGAATAGATGATAGAATATTGTTGAAAATATCACTACTTTACAAGAGCAACACATTGTTTCATTTTGCCGATCCTAGAGAATGAATGAATAGACTAATAGTCTTATATAAGTACATACTATGCAAGAAATAAGTCTTTACCTATATAATATGTACGAGTACCTGTAAGAACTTCGGTTACAAAAGTTCGTATAAGTAAATTTTGACACTTAAAATCATCATCATCATAATTTCAGTCATAAAACGTCCACTGTTGGACATAGGCCTCCCCCAATGATTTCCATACTGACCGATTGATAGCGGCCTGCATCCAGCGCCTTCCTGCTACCTTTATGAGGTCGTCGGTCCACCTTGTGGGAGGACGAATCGGAAAGCGCATCGACACTTGGCAGGGATCTAAGAGCAGCAGCATCTCTTAAGGTTCGACCAAACGGCGAAGATGGCGATCAGTAGAAATCGCCATCGCCATTGCACGCAGACTGCACGCGTTGGTTTGGCCGAACCTTAAATTCTACCTTTTCAGGCGTACACTTTTAACATTACATCTTGTATTTATATTGCAAATATTCTTACACACCAAAACACATTTTTATTCACAAAATAACATAGTTTTACAAAGCACATCGTCCACAAACGTGTGTCGGAGCGTCATTAAATACTTTTGACACTACATTTACATTTCAAGAGCTAGTCCCAAAGCTTAAGTGTTAATTCTAGCGTTGCTTCAGCTGTCTGTGTTAAAACAGATAAGTTGGAGAACACGTCACGTGATGTTGGTTCCGTAGCTTGTAAAATTTTAAGTTTAAGTAGTAAGTTATTTAAATTGACACCAGCAATCAATAAATAGGCGTTCTTTAATGAGCTGTAAAAACGATATTGAAATTGTAGAGCCGAAGATATCTCTATGGCAAAATAGAGAACTTAATTTATTAGTTGTAGATTGAACACTAAGGCCGAGTTGCACCACCTAACTTTAACGGTAACTATAACGATAACCAGTGCTTTTTGTATAGAGTTTGACAGATTTTTGTCTTTGTCAAAGTTAAAGTAAGATGGTCTAAGTCAACCATGCCTAAGTTTTAAAGAAAAAAAAACTTTCTTAAAATGTTGTGATTTTGGAATGATAAATGGTGCAAATACCCATTTAAGTGCCTGACAAGCGGTGTCGATGAAAATTTAAGAGAAGTTTGAACTAGACCGCCCCTACATACTCGTAACTGCAGCACAATGTTAATAAATAATAATAAATAAATTCTTATTTATTTTCTCCACAATCTAAATCTAAAGGTTTACAATGTGAGGTGATTATCTTAAATTACAATTAAATGTAGTGGACAGACGCTTAGATTGCGGGAGACTGGTGTCTGAGCTAGGCTGCGAGCCTGTACTATTACAGAACACCAGGACTCTCCGCTCTTATTAAAATCTAATTTCTGGATATTATTATACCTATATTAACATAGATAACGGACTAAATGAGTCCAATAATCCGCGAAACAAAGCATTGGAAAACATTATGAAGTCCGTTCCGTTTTTCTAATTACGCTACGGAATACTAAAAAGTGATGAAAAAAACCCCAGTCTCATTTAGGATTTCGCTCGGTTCCACGGAAAATAAACTAAACCATTGCACCGAGAATATGTCTGGGGAAATATATTTGTTTGAATTAAGCGCTGTTGGGCATGGACGTACGCATATACTTAGTTATAGCGTGTAGGAGACTTCAGAAAGGTTTTGTTTTTCTATTATTTCGACACTAATATTATAAAAAGAGAAAAGATTTTTCATTGTTTGTTTGTAGTTAGATAAGTTCCGAAACT
The DNA here is from genome assembly GCF_963855985.1 of Ostrinia nubilalis. Classification (NCBI taxonomy): domain Eukaryota; kingdom Metazoa; phylum Arthropoda; class Insecta; order Lepidoptera; family Crambidae; genus Ostrinia; species Ostrinia nubilalis. The sequence continues at coordinate 3,902,739 of NC_087099.1, read as the reverse complement.
ACTAGACCGACTATTTCTGATGAACATACATACGTATTCACAAACATTACTATGAGGTCTCACAGTGCACGTGGACGCATTGGATGACACACGAACCAATCACAGAGATCTATTCAACGCTGTGCGTTCGATTTGCTGCTTGAATACGGGCGACAGACATTTCAAGTTCGCCGGGTCAGCTAGTATCTTATACATACTACTTCAGGGATATTAATAGCTTAACGGGTTCAATGATGGACTGCCAATTCGAATACCTTTAAGCTGTTTTGGAGAACTAACAAGCATATTATTTATATTTAGCTTAGCTGGGGAAGCTAACAGACAGTCTATTTGTTATAATTAATTTTAAACTTTCGCGGTGCATAATTGAAAAACGTCAGGCAAATACAGGTAATATTTCAATGTTACCTATCCGCGTATCGCGTTAAAACCTGTTTAAATTAGTCTATTTGTTTTAAATAACAAGTAAAACTTAAAAAATATTAGGAGCGGGTTCATAGCAACAGACCATACCAATGCCGACACCTTTGGGCTATTGTCGTCTCAATAAGAATACCTAAAAAACCCTACTTACCTACGTATATGTAACTAACTAAATTAATATAACGATGTTTATTACATAAACTATCAATTAATATAGCTAATCTTTTATAGTTAAGCAGCTTATACCTACTTAGCATTGTACAAGGCTGTCACATCAAAGCTCTATCTAATCGGTTTTAGGTATTATCTTACGATTAAGTATTTTATTATACCTTGATCAAGCTGATCTTAGTAACGAGGGAATCAAACAATAGGCATTAGGATTACTAGACTCGACGAACTAGAAATGTGTCGATTGTCTCTAATATCCTTTGGAAATTATATACAGTGTGAGTCACGTTAAAGTGTACATATGAAAATAAATGAAACTAGACCTATTTTTATCGACAAAAAAGAGGTCAAAAAATTTTTGAGATTTTTTTTTAATTTTTTATAGAATTTTTTTTCTTCCAATTACTTATTGTAAAGAAAACGTAATAACTTTTAAACTAAGCGGTATATCCTGATAAAATAAAAACAGTAATAATGCTAAATAACAGGCAATACTAAAAAAATACATAAAATACACAAAAAATGCCAACAAATAGTAAAAAATGATACTTTTTGAAAAAAATCTGCTATTAAATTCGTGTTTTTTTGGTTATTTGATAAATTTCTACAAAAAATGCCCTATAACTGGTAGTTTTTATTACTTTGTATTATTCTCTATCGTATTGCCTTCGTAAAACCAAAAATCGCATGTCTCTATCCCTATCACAACGTTTGCAATGATCGTTTGAAGTAAGCCTCTCCGGGCGCGCCATTCAACGCTTCGTTAACAACGAAACTGAAAATGGCTCTAGATTTGTAATTTTGATAAAGACAAGTTAGATTTCAAATAAAAACAAAAGATTTCGAAGTAAAATAAGCATTTTAGTTAAAATTAAAATTGTCTCTACCTGTAGCGGAGAATAATGTTGTGGCAGGCCTTTGTTCAAACGATCATAGCAAATGTTGTGATAGGGATAGAGACATGCGATTTTTGGTTTTACGAAGGTAATACGATAGAGAATAATACAAAGTAATAAAAACCACCGGTTATAGGGGCATTTTTTGGAGAAATTTATCAAATAACCAAAAAAACACGAATTTAAAAGCAGATTTTTTTCAAAAAGTATCATTTTTTATTATTTGTTGGCATTTTTTGTGTATTTTATGTATTTTTTAGTATCGCCTGTTATTTAGCATTATTACTGTTTTTATTTTATCAGGATAATTAAAAGTTATTACGTTTTCTTTACAATAAGTAATTGGAAGAAAAAAAATTCTATAAAAAATTTAAAAAAAATCTCAAAAATTTTTTGGCCTCTTTTTTGTAGATAAAAATAGGTCTAGTTTCATCTATTTTCATATGTACACTTTAACGTGACTCACACTGTATTATTGTCTTAATGGTAGGATTTATAATATAGTAAAGCAGTATCTATGTACGGATAAGTTAAGATATTTTTGAATCATATAATCGTAGTTTAAGCGCCATAAAAAGGGCCTAAGCACTGAATTAAGTACTTATTTGATTTGAGTGCACCTACATAACATCCATGTGTCACCTATTATGTATTTTGCAAATAAATCTTATGGAGGTATTATATCTAAGTACCTACTGATTTCTGAAATTTTAAGGAACAGAGGTACAGTGTAGAGTCGACAGCCCATCAAATTATATTTTTTTGTTGCCAAACCGTACTTATTACAAACAGTATAGATGCCACAATGTTTACAATGTCGGTAATAAATGGCCGAAAAATGTATTCTAGCTAATCACGTTCTTACTGGAACAGAAGTGTAATGCCCTAATCAAACTGAAAATAACCACAAGTAATTTTCTCAGCGATTGAAACCCGACTGGGAATTGAACCCAAGAGAAATTACGGTTTGGCTCTCTATCTAATAGGTTATTTACCGTTTTAAATCAAATTAAATTTTGATCAATTGAATGATCTAATTATTTTTTTATGTGACAGGAGGCAAACGAGCAGACGGATCACCTGATGGTAAGTGATTACCGTCGCCCATAGACACCCGCAGACCCAGGGGCGTTACAGGTGCGTTGCCGGCCTTTAAGGTGAAGATACGCTCTCCTCTTGAAAGCTTGCAGGTCGTATCCATCCGGAAACACCGCAGACGACAGTCCATTCCACAGTTTGGTTGTACGGGGCAGGAAGTTTCTAGAGAAACGTACTGTTGTGGACTGCCAACCATCTAAGTGATGGGGATGGAATTACTAATTACTTCTTACACGATTCAACTTTGTGACAATTTATATCACAATGATAGAGCCCCTGGCCAGTAGTGGATATCGCACAGGACTATTTATAATGCCAGGTATTACGTATTCAGATTCCATGGGTGGCAAAATGTTAGTATGATTTTCCTCTAATAGAATAGTATAATATCGTTCGTCTGTTCGTTTCAGCCAAATGACGTCCACTACTGGATAGAGGACTCTCTCAATGATTTCAACAATGACCAGTCTTGCGCTGCCTGCATCCAGGCAATTCCGCAACCTTCACTAGATCGTTGGTCGACCTAGTGGTAGGACCCAGGCCTACCGCCTGCCCACGCTATGTCCCCCGCCCATGGGCGCCACTTGAGAACTTTTCTGCCCCAACGGCAAAAATAAAATTATTATTTACTGAACTCTACTGGACAATAAAAGACCTTCGTCAGTGTTAATTAAACAATCAAGTATTGTTCCAGTGCTGGTTTGCATTTTGCATTCAAATAAATTGCACGCGTGAGAAAAGTATATAAATGATACCAAAATAACGAACACCTTGGCGAATTTCATTGCAACTTTTGAAGTGGCCACAATTATAATTGTTATTGATTAGGACCTTGGCCATGTTTTAATATCCTTTTAATTTAGGTCAATAATTTGTTACAAAACCAATTTTGTAAATAAGTTTTTATAAAATAGGAAAAGTATTGGTAGCGAGGTCCAAGTAAAAGTTCACAATTATTTATTTATTTAAACTTTTAGCACACATAGTAACAATGCACTGTGGCGGACTTAATGCCGGATGGCATTCTCTGCCAGTCAACCACGGGTCATGCAGAAAGAGTAAGGGGGTGCAAAAAATTATATAATTATCTTATATTCATTTTTGTGAACCATTATCAAAATAAAAAGGGCGTTTTTAAATTACAGATAGCATGTTCATTGTTCGTTCGTTTATTCCAAAGACTGACTATTGGACCTTCTTCCAGACCTTTGCCCCAAAGATTTCCACATCGATCGGTCCTGTGCATCCCTAATCCAGGTACTTCTGGCAACATTTAGTTAGATAGTCAGTCCATCGAGTGGGGATCATACTACGTCCCTCGATAGATAGATTAGCTCACAGTAGTTTAAGAAATGACTTCTGTTTTGTATTGGCACTTTTCTCGGCAAAACAATAATGAAAACTGCAAAGCAATTCCATACCACTAGACATTAGTGCAAAAATTTCAATTTGCTTTAGAAGACAAAATCATTTACGGTTGTCCGCAGGCGACAGTCAAAGTTGGTAATAGTACCATTCGCCTTCAATTTACTGCCTGAAACATTGAAAAAGCTCTTTAATATAAGCAAATAAGGTCCATGTGCATCGCATAAAATCAATCTAAAGTTTGTGAAATATTCTCGTTATTACTATTATGTTGTATTGGAAAACCGACTCTATGTCTGAGATAATAAGGGCGAGGCGAATTTCAGGGATTTCCAACTTCGGACCGCAAACCGCAGGCACCTGCTGTATGCCTGACATCTCTTGTATGAGATATTAATATAGGATTGTGTATGCTTTCTCTGTCTGTGGTTATAATTTCCACATTTTTAGTACAAATGTTTTAGAGATTTTGTGTTCATTAAAATCTATTATTTCCTAAAAAAACGAATATCTCTCGAAATGTGTTATAAAAAGACTGATCGTACTGAGAAAATGTAAATTTAAATTAATTATTTTTTTCATAAACATAAATGAGTAATATCTGCATTTTAGACGATGATCTTTCAGGATATTTTTTTTTATCCACAACGAGGAAGCTCTTGGCCTGTATCTCACCTGATGGTATGTGACGATCAGGCTGAAGGTGGAAGCAAGCTTCACCCGGTATTCTCAACCACGGAGGAACTGGCTATCTTACCTCTAACTGCCGGAACACAATAATGCTGTTAACATTATTGTTATGGCGACAGACTTAGGTAAGATGGTGGTAGCTAGCCAGGCGGACTTAGAACAAGCCCTACCACCAACTACCTATGAGTGTAAGTCAAGGTTAGTTCGAAAAAGCAAGCTCTTATTATAGTCTACTTTAATGTATAGGGTTAAAATGCCAAGTTGTTACATAATAATTATGCTTCAGCTTACATACAGGCAGGTATTTTTTTTATACTGGCTTGAAAAAAAAAAGTTTAAACAAAAATATTCGGCCAGTGCTCGCAGAAAAATGTTTTTTATTTTTATTTTCAGCCAGTTCTTTTTCCACAGAATAGTCGTTAATAGTTTTCCTCGTATTGTTATAAGGTTTTATATTAATGTTCCAATTAGAAAATCGTGGAAAGACAACCCTGAGTTGTCAGAGCTTTTTGAGTTAACAACTCCAATACAGCAGTTGTCGCACGTCACCTGCCTGAAATCCGAAGAGATATTGTGTTGTGAGTTTTCCCATAAAATGTGCGGTCACAAGTTTGCCCGTAACGTCAGCTATGAGAGATTGTCGCTGGTAGGGACGTATTCAGTTCAGGCGCTGGAATTAAAGGGCTTAAAGTTGTATTCACTTTTAACCCTAGGTAAAATAGAGGTTAAAAATTTGATGAGTATGTGACTTTGTCAGTGTCTCTGCTTAATCTTATTTTATTTGTTTGAAAATTAACCTAAGATTCATTTGTTTCAGCCAAATGCCGTCCACTGCTGGACAAAAGCCTTTCACACGGTTTTCCGCAACAACCGGTCCTGAGCTTGCCACGCCCTTTTCCAGAACCGTTTAAGATGTGTTTTCAAAAATTACAACCGCCTAGTCACCCCCTCTCAGTCATCCCTAATTTAAAACTATAGTTACGCATAGCCGCATTTTCCCATTTGTTAATAAATTGAATAAAAACAATAATTCCCCTAACACCGTAATACGTCCCTGTACAACATTTCGCAAAAACTTTGGACGCGCTAATTCCATGAAAAGGGTCATATTTTGCATAACTTTCACAGGTGAGCTCTCGGGGCCTGCATAATGCTTGTCGCTGTTCACGAGTTTGATTCCCAGTTCTACCATGTTCATTATATTTGTAGTTTGATAACTTTCCGTGCCGAATTTTAGGTGTTAAGTTAACCCTTTTGCTTTTCGGTGAATAATGCTTTGGAAATAATATTTAAATTATATTACGGTAAGACAAGAATTGCAAGATTTTTTAGATTCATACTGTATAACTGCGAATTTAAAGAGTTGTCAAATATAGCACATACAGTCTAGAAAGCATGTACGAGTACGTACGAGTATACATATGTATATACTCGCTATAACAGCTTATCTAGTTGCGCTATAAGATATGGTTTTCATAAACATCATTATAAGACATCTATGCACGTGATTGTGGTCTATAATATTATGAAAATGTATGTTGTCTTGTCATTGTCGTAGTCTTTTTTTAGTATTGTGTAGTCTTTTTGCCCACAAGGCGACGGTAAAATTCCAAAATATTGACTATTAAAAAAACAGCAGGGCCATTCCACAACCACAACGATCACCATAACCTTTACCCTGGGACTCGAATCCACAACTGTCCCAAATAGTTAACCCTAAACAACAAAGTTTATAAAACCTCCCGCGCCGGGTCGAAAATGCACCGCGTGGGGCAAATTGCTGCGGACCGAGCAGTTAACCTGTTTTTGCGCGTGCAAGAAGCTATGACATATTGGATGGACCGTTAGTGTTATTTTAAGGGGACTACCTTGGTTTTAAAATTTGGTTTATGTCAAGCTTGAAAGCTTTATGGCTTTACTCTGGAAGGTTTGTGTACGTCGCTAGTAGAAGGAGGAGATTAAAAGACTGCATCATTAGGTCATTTAGTCTCCACTGCAGGAGCACGACTCTCTCTAATTCACCAGAAGCAAATGGTGGAGGACGCAGCGTGGGACATCCACCCACAAGGTGGACCGACGACATCATAAAGGTAGCAGGAAGGCGCTGGACGCAGGCCGCTACCAACCGGGCAACAAAGAAAGCATTGGGGGAGGCCTATGTTCAGTAGTGGACGTTCTATTGCTGAGATGATGATGATGATGAAATGGAGGATTTGACCTACACTCCATGCTGGCTAGATCATAGACATACAAGTCATTTATTTTCTGTAAATAGGCTTTTAAAAAGCGCTTTTACACGCGGAGATTCAGTAGAAAAAGTAGAAGTACAGAAATCAGTAAAAGTAGTGAAAGAATCTAATAAAAAATATTCTATCAACAGCCTGAGGCGAATGCCTAATTCACGTTGCCCAATATCAATCCATTACGTGATGAAACCTATTTTCAGATCCAATAGTTATACATATAATAGAATCTAAACATAATGGCACAGGTTCCAAAGGCGTTGTATAGATATGTATTATGTATATAAGCGCTTTGAAAAGGGCCTAAGTACTGAATAAATGATTAGATTTGACGTTTAAGTTTTGTGGCATATTTTGAAAATTAAAAGAATTCATATCATTGAAATCTTCTTTTATTTCTAGTTGTGAAAGTCAAACTTCTTCCTTTATGACTGGAGTCGATGTAGAGTCACTATAATTTATAATGTCGTCCCCTTAAGTATATAGAAGATGAGATTATGCGTGTTTACATTCATCTCGACCCGTGTTGGATACCGTTTTATAAACTAATTAAGTACATAACCGTTATAAGCAGGTGTTAAGGAAAAACTACCTGATTAAGATCGACTTAAGGTTGTCAAGTTTTGTAAAAATTGTTTAATAACTTCAAAAAGCCAGTCATAACGTTTTTAACCTAAGATCAAATAATTTCCTTTTTCGTTTCAGAATGTGCACATGAAAAGTCACATTTACCACGAAAAATATGTTTTTTTTTCACTGGAGGTGATTGAAACATCAATGTCAATTTTAATGTTAATCAATATTAATATGTGATCACAATTTTTGAAAGAGACCATAGGTAGACTCGTATAATAATAATGTTATGTCTCTATTTTTATAGTATCTGTTAACTTTTATTTTAAACAAAACACTTTAAAGATTAGATTAACTGTAAAGTACAGTTCAAGGTAAAAATATCAAGTAACATTAGCTGTAACATGCTTTTCAAGATCTTTTTATGCACAAAAGTGTTTTTGAAAAAAATGTTTAAAAGATTTACCTAGCGTTTTGTTTTTACTACCACTATGATGTACTGTACCTAAGTAGTACCTACTTAGTAATTACAGTATTGAAGAAGTTTCGGTTTAAACAGATCTTTATTTAATCAAAAAGACAAACAAATTTTAAAAAAATCAAAAGTCACACAGTAAAGTAGTAAGTTTCTCTTCATTTGTATTTAGCTAATCAGAAGATAAGGTTAATTTCTACGATGAGCTTTACGTCCCGATTGCACGATGTACATTATCTTGGTAATGTAAAAGACAACAGTGAACAGTTCACTAATGATTTGGTTATGTAGTTCAGATGACTTAATTTTGTTCATCAGAAGTTTTTTTCTGCTCAATTTTATTTTCCAAGTAAATTGCTGACTGTACGTTAGGTATGTGTTGAAGTATTCTGCGCAATCAAACGTCGCGACAGAGGTGTGGCTAGGCGCGGAACGACGCCCTTCTGATGATTAGTTTCAAATTGGTACAGTCTGTTAGAAAAAATATGTATTATTTCAAAAATTAAGTAAATAAAGTGAAAAGTTTTAGTTTCATAATTATAATATCTAGCGTAGAGATGTCAAAGTCTAAATATTTAAATGGGTAGACATTCTTCTCAAGGCCTGGTCTAAGATACTAAGGTCTTTAGTCTATACCTGATATTGTAATGACAGGTTGACAAGTACTGTCTGTTAAAAACAGGGGCAAGATTAGAACTCACCATGGCAGTTTGATGGTTTTGACAGTTGTAGTCTGGTATTCTATCGTCAGCTAAAGACGGCAGTTATGAATCTACTTACGAGTTGAGCTTATTGTATTATACTGGTCTATCCAAGCCAATAATTACGTACATTTTTGAAACAAAATATTATGCTTTACTAAGGTTTGATTATGTATAACATCGTCATTATTTCTCTCGCTTATTTTTTTTTAACGAAGTTCAATGTGTCGTGTGACTTTCGCAACAAATATAGCTGCCTACACATAATAATTACTTTTAACGTAATAATGTTCTTATTATTATACTGCAATATTATGATTGTTTTGGGAGTGTTTTAACCAAGTATGTAATAAATTCAGTTAATGTATATCTTTTATATATTATATTAGGTAGCAAAAATCAAAGCTAGGTACACCTTTTGATCTAGGTACTTTAGAAATATAATAAAAATTAATCATAGATTTAAACTTCATAAATTGCTAATTATTGAAATGTGTAGCCAAAAGTAGCTTTATAGTTTTTACCTACACCTACATCCACATAAAAATATAAATTGTATCATAATTGTCTATTCTTCTTTAGCCAAGTTCGTGTTTAGAGTTTTATAACATGTTACAATAACAATAAAAATAATGCTAGTTTGCAAAAGTTCAGGTACTAGTTGATGTGAAGTGTACTTCAATCTGACCCTTAACCAGTTTTAGATTCAATATTAGATCGGTGAAGGTGAACCTGAAGTATTTATTGCCTTTTGAGATAACTTATTATCTTAAAATTACCATCTTACCTAAAAGTCTGTCACCATAACAAAAATGTTAACAGCATTGTTGTGTACCGGCAGTTGAAGGTAAGTCACTTCTTCAATAGAGGATTTCGGGTGAAGATCGCTTGATCCTTCGGCCTGATCATCACTTTTTATTAGACGAGATGCAAGTCAACAGCTTCCCTGTTTTGGCTAAAAAAATTACTTAGCTCATGCTGACAATATTTATTTTTATGCAGTACAAAACAGGTAAGTATTTGTCTTGAACTAAGAAACCGATATTACCGGAAATTAAGATGCCAATGCCAAAAAGATACGGGGGATGTTAGAACTAAGGAAGTATGTTAAAAAATAACTTTTGTTATGTAACAAAACAACCTAACAAAGCATGTTTTTTGACGAGATTTTTCAAGTAGCTAAGTATTATGTTAAAATCTTTACAGTTCGTTTCTATTGAAATTAATGTAAATGTATTCAGTTTCAGAGTTTACGACCGCTTTGGAATCGTACAATATAATGTTGCCGACAATACAAGGATTCGTGAACTTTTTTGAGAGTAATGGACCCAGTTCCGGATTTGACAGAAATATGCATTGTTGAGTTATTGACCTAAAAAAATACCGAAACAAATGAAGACGATCCAGTCTCATTAAAACATGTTAACATTTGGTATTCTGTACGCTCTATAAAATCGAACTATCAAAATTTTAATCAACCAAACTAATGTTTATTCGTACCTATGTACAACAAAGTTCACGTAAGTACTATAGGTTTGTTAGGACGGTTCCCGCAGAAGTACATCTGCTTCTGCTTGTTCTGGCTATTGGACAACTTGTAAAATCTACCTACATAAAATTTGTCAATTTCTCATGTGACTGTAAGGTTTTTAATGAGAAATAAATGTTCTTTAAACCTAATTACAAATGTATTACAGCAATGATTTATGACCATTATTAGTAGATAATAATCATAATCATAAAACTTTGCATGCACAACCACCAAATCTGACTATCTCTTGAAACATCATTGGGCGCAGTTTATTCTCTCTATAATAAAGATATTAATTTTTAAATCAAAAGGAAAGTTTAATTACATTTTATTAATTACTCATCCTCTCGTAGAAAAATTGTAAATAAAATAATACAAAATTAAAATTGGTATTGACTTTGAATTTTTTTAAACTTTTAACGACTCTAGAAAGAACGAAGTTTTTCATACAGCTTTTTGTTGAAAAGGCATCGACCGGCATATCAATTTACTGTTAAAAAGAGCAAAAAAATTGTTTTTTCGGAATTTTTAATATTCAGTTATATTTGTTCAATTCAGAATTTATTTGGTGCAGTATTCCAAAGATATAGATTCACATTTGCATTTGTGATTCTGTAGATTCGTATTTTATTCACAGTGATATTCAGTAGTAAAGTGCTATTTTACAGTAACATTTATATCTTAATATAAATGTTACTGTAAAATAGCACTTACCTCTTCAGTTTAGGTTACGAGTGGTTTCAATGGCCTCGCTACACCAGCTCTTACTTATGCTCAGCGAGACGGAGATGGTAGATTTTTAGTGGGCAGGCCCCTTTCTTCTGGAGTGGAGAGCCCACATAACCCGCCGCCTGACCACAGTGGTAGGTATGCAACTCAATGCATTTTTACCACCGAAAAATAAGAAGTGAGTTCCAATAGTTGTACGTACGACGGGTATCGAACTGTCTGTACTTCCACAATAACGTAGAACCGTACCGTTCGTTACAAGAACACCGCGTAACTCAAGGATAGTGGCAATACGTTGAAGGAGCGGGCGTGTCGATGGCTCTCCCCGGATTTATGTCAAATTACCTATCCCATTGCACCGCCATAGCCCATTGACCTTGTTTCATGAAGCTAGCCCAAGTTAAAAGATGCTGACAATAGGAAAAAGTTATTTGGCAAGGTTAAGAAGGCATATTTTTTGAGGTTTGCTCATAGTAAACCTTAGACATCATCATTTCAGCAGCCACAGGGTGTCCACTGCTAAAATTAGACCTCTCCCAATGATTTCCAGATTGACCGATTAGTGTCGCCCTGTATCCAGCGCCTTCCTGCTACCTTTATGAGGTCGTCTGTCCACCTTGTGAATTGACTCTCTATGCTTCTCTAGGCCTCTACTTTCTCTATCTCTGTCGGTTACTGACGTCATGCTAGGAAATTATGCCCAAAACTCTCTGAAATTCTCCACACTCTAAGTAGTGACTGCAAACAACGACAACTGAGGCGCTCCTTGGTTTACCTATAATAATAATAGGTTTTTACCTACTTGACTGTAAATTGACTAGGTACTGACCTAAATTAAGAACTTGAAGTTAATTTTATTACTCGAAAAAACCAAATATCTTTGGTTGGTTCCAAAACTCCCGACTTTTAGTCTGGCAGGGGACAGCTCTAACTACTGCGCTGCATAAAACTATCAATATTTTAAAGTGTTTTATGGTATGCATCAACCGGGTATAAACACCAAGCTGACAGGGTAATCAATATCTCCTGTAGCTGAGTGGTTAGAGCAGTCACCTGCCAAGCAAAAAGGGGTAGTGCAGGACCAATTTTAGTTTGTTTATAAATTACACTTTTCTGTTTATCACGTACCGGAAAACGCAGCGTGGGACGTCCACCCACAAGGTGGACCGACGACCTCATAAAGGTAACAGGAAAGCGCTGGATGCAGGCCGCTACCAACCGGGCGATGTGAAAATCATTAGAGGAGGCCTATGTTCAGCAGTGAATGTCCTGTGGCTGAAATGATGATGATGATCACACTTTTAAACATAGTTATCTCAGTTTCAAAACGCTTATTCTGACTAACTTGGGCCTACATAAATATGCCGAATGCCCTTTTTCATTTATTAGGAGGAAAGGACGATGATTTATAGAATACCTACGCCTTAGGTTTTATTGCCCCAAACCGGGGATGGTGGGCCCCATAAACTTTTTTTTATTATTATCACTCCCCTAGACTGTTGGGGAATGTGATTTTTATGGCATTTCTTTGTTTAATATCTTTTAAGTCACTGCAAGATATTTTGGCACTTAATGACTTTCGAGATTTCCCCCTTAAAACGAAACGGGCGAATTGATTTGATGGCTGAAAATTTACAACAACAATTCATGTTTCATACTTAGGTATCCAGACAGTATATTTAATATCAGAAGCAGGTTACCTACACCAGTAGATAATTAATACAGCATTATTTAATATTATTAAATAATACAACAAGCTAAAACAAGCACTTCAGCTACTTAAATAGTTACCTTTATTAATATTTAAATGAAGTATTAGGTAAGTACGCTCATTTTGTCTAAAATTAATCAGTTTATTTTTCCGAAAACAAAAAGAAATACATTAACAAAGTAAACAAGAAAAGTATTTGCAAAACTACTTAAAGTATAAAGCAATGTAACCAAAGAACGAGAAAATGGGTAGGCGTAACGTTTTCGAAAAACAATGGCAGGGTTAAAAACGCCTGCTACGATTTTCATCTTCGCTTAGATTTACGGCAAATTGCCGCGGTCCCGCCGCCAGGCGTTGTTTTATTCCACGAAAAGGGGAAATTCGTTTTCATAATACCCATACGGGTACGTACGTGTTCTGGTGACAGTATTATGTTACGTGATGGTTAATGAAGTTCTTATGAATGAGGGCAAAGTCGAAACTGGTATATTTTGTATGAGATCATCTCTACTAAGTTTTACATATTTGAATATAAGACATTTGAAAGGAGTGTGAAATATACTCAACATCAAATAAACCGCACCTTCCGCGACGCGAACTTTAAACATTTTCTTCTGACACAATCATGGTACCCTAACAATATTGGTGTTATTTGAAAGCCCTATAAATATCCTTAAAGAAAAACACATTTTTAATTTCTTAATAAATGATTAACAAATACCATAAATGTGACTTGAAAAAAGACCTCACTTTGGGCTCACCTCTGGGACCAATTAGACCAATTTTTATGGTTATAAAACCAAATTATGATCTCACGTGTCCTCTTTAACAGATGGATAGCAATTAAACCCAACTTAACAGTTTTATAGCCATAAAAGTTGGCTCAAGCGTAACTACCTATTTTTTGAAGAATTGGCTCTGGATCCTTCTGAAGACACATTTTTGGGGTAAAAACCTTTCCTTTAATGAAATGACGTTTAGAACTAGGCTTTAAAATGGTGCCAATATTGGTGGGAAGTGGGGATGCATACGTTTGAAAATGCTCGTAGCGGGAGGTGCGATTTATTTGATGTCGAGTGTATAAAAATTTTCTATTACTCGGAATTATTTTCGCGAAGTGTTGTTTGTGTAGTGAATTTTCGGGCTAGTAATTACAATCTAGCTGTTGGCATACCTAGTCTACTGACCCATTTCGAATATCGCTGGGACAAGTGTTTTGTATTCAATAATTTATTTAAAATCATCATCATCATCTTCATTTCAGCCATAGGACGTCCACTGCTGAACATAGACCTTCTCCAATGATTTCACCGGTTGGTAGCGGCTTGAGTAGGTACTGATGATTTTGGTGCAAAGTCCAAAGTCGCAATGAAATCTTGAGAAACCTGTCAAGATTTATTTGCGAATGAAGTGATAATTGGATCAAAAAGACGACTCAAAATTAATAATTTAAATATAATAATTAACCTTGGTATACAAGAGCAAAATACGTAGGTACTCAGGGTTGTCCTTATAGCCGCTTCTACGCTATAGTAGTTAAATCTTAATTTATATCCCGGAACGTCGTCCCTTGCAAACATGCTGTTGTCACCGACCCTCGCACCCTTTAGGCATATCGCACACCTAGATCTAAACTGAGACAACTCAAAAAAGGGCATTTTTCAGGAGGCGAAAAAAACGTATTACTACATTTTTTGTTAGGGAAGTTATGAAACTCAGTTTTATTTTGGATTATTGATAGGCTGTGAAAGGACCCTGTATATAAACTGGGTCAAAAATATATCCTTTTTACCTTTAATCGCAGATTTTTTAGTTGTTACATTTTAGGAGAATGACTTTGTATAAATAATAAAGTACATTTAGACTTAAATCAGTTTTGTTTGGACATTTTGAGATTTGAGTTCTCCTTTTCCACTCTTAAAATTTTTATATCGTGCCATTTAACTTGATTCCGATTTTCGTCTAAAACCAAATTAGTTGCCCACATTTTTTGCAAGATTTTAGTGTCATAAAACTTTTCAAATGTCATCTCTTCCACGTTCTTTGGTCCTCTGAATTTCAAAATTTCAAGATGTGGCTGAGTCCTCTTCCTGCACTATTAAAGTGGTTTTCATTTAATGTTTCGATATCCTAAATCATCAATTTATGAATTGTTTAAGAAAACAGTTCTTTTTGAACACGATCTGGATCAGCATAAGAGATATAAATGAAGATTACATGACATGGTGAACATGATAGGTGTTTGAGTTTTTCCAGCCACTTTTTCTTAGCATCAGCCGATCGATATGTTTATTAATTTATTTATTTACTTATTATAGACCTTTTTTCTACATTATTTTATATTACTACATTATAAAGAAGGTTTTATCTCTTGTGCAGACAACATCATTCAGACTATACACTTGTATTACAACTACATAAGTTACTACAGTGTTTAATTTGAAGTGCCGACGTCTGTACATTGCCTTTTAATTATCTTTACACTGTTCTCTTAAAATATTTATAAGAAAACGACCCAGCATATTTTTTTTCGGAAAATAAAAATAATATCCACTGTAAGTTTTGCTTATCCAACAATAGTAAGTTAACTCAAAACACTCTTATCAAACAAAACAGGAGATTAGTTTGAATAAAATTAACACTATTTAGAAACAGGTATCATCATACTGTACCTGATTTTAGGTGAAATATGCAAAACTACACATTGTGTATAGAAAAACATTGAAATGAAATTTGTTCCAACAAAACTACGCCAACTAGAAATTCACAAGTTGATTCATCAAAACCAACTCAACTCAAAATAGTAACAAAATACAAGTTGCTTTATCAAACAAAACTGGAACAAGTCAAAATGTTTTGTTTAACTATTGCAGAACAATTCATCAATACTGTTACTACTCAAATTAACTCATTTTAGATTTTCTGCTTAACTGTAACAAATCTAAATATCCTCGTTTTCATTAATTTTAATACGTGCACTCTCTGATACTAGCGAAGGTCAACTGACAAAACGCTTGTTTAGGTGGAAGGGGTTGACAAGCATTGATTCGACAAAAGTAAGTTATCGCCATCTAGCGGCAAATGGATCAAGGCTTTATTAAACCTGTTATGTTGGAAAGATGCGTATGATAACCGACTATTTGAATACAAGCATAAGTCAAAATTGGCAATTTTTGAGTTGTCTCAGTTTAGATCTAGGTGTGCGATATGTATTTAATTAAAACGAACGTACACTTACAATCGTGTGAGATATTACAGGCCTGCGGTTGCTGACCAATGCAGATGTTTTGACCAGTTTGTTTATGTAAGATTGGATGGATACCTATAAGTAACTAGGTAGTAACTACGTTTATTTTGATGCAGAATTTATATTTTTGCATAGATTTATGATTTATGTAGATACCTAATCAAGATCGTGAGTGTAATTAGCATAGTATGCGATTTATCGAATCGAAAATTATCGAAAGCCACATCGCGGCATCGTCTAGATATACATATCGTCAGTGGAAAGGAAAAAGGACTAAAGCGCCATTTTGGCCAAAATGAGTTATATACATTGTTGGATAGGATTTTTTTTTCTGCGTCGATCTATCTAGGTTTCAACTCAATCCGATGACTTTTTTGGCGCTTTAGCACTCTGAAAATTTTAAGTATTTCTAAAATCACCGCCCTCGTCGCTGCTAAAACGACGTGTTTTCAGTGTTTTTGCAACAAGTGTCGCGTAAGGGTTTTTTTGCTGGCAAAATATTTTTGCTTTCACAACATTAAGTATTTTTTTGTTATTTAAGAACTCGAATGACTTGTTACTTTAGCAATTCGAGCTTTTTGAGTTTTATAGTTCGTTGGTATATTAGTAGTTATTCATGGTTGTAGTTCAAAATGATTTGGCGTGTAAGCAAAAGTAAGTGAACAAGATTCGATTAATTTTGGCGCTTTAGCAAAAAGTAGCCTTTTTTTAATAAGCTTTAAAGTATTTTAGCGAAAATGAGAGCATTAATCAAAGCAAAAACTATAGTAGTTAAGTATTATTAACAAAGACATCTCAAACACACTTGTGACTATAAGCACACACTACGCACTCGGGTCACTCACAAGTGCCTGCAAAGATGCAAGAATGTTGCAACTATCCAAATAAATAATTTGCTCCCTGGGCACACATTTATGCCGGTGGATTCAATGCACTCAGTCATTGAAAAAAAGTGTTCGTTCGTTTCAGCCCGAACGATATCCACTGCTGGATCCCCCAAGGCCAGGCCTCCCCCAAGGATTTTCACAAAGACCGGGCCCGCGCTCGCATCCAGGTACCTCCTGCAACCACCACCTCCAGATCGTCGGTCCACCTAGTGGGAGGCCTGCCCACACCACGTCTTCCGGCTCGTGGTTGCTACTCTTTTTCCAGAAATTTTCTACCCCTGCAGCCATCAGCTCTGCAAGCTATGTGCCCCGCCCACTGCCACTAGATTTTAGCGATTCTGCGGGCTATGTCAGTCACTTTGGTTCCCCTGCGGATCTCCTCATTTCTGATTCGATCACGCAGGGAAACTCCGAGCATAGCACGCTCCATCGCTCTTTGGGCGACCTTGAGCCTTCTTATGAGGCCTATATAAGCGACCACGTCTCAGATCCACAAGCCAAGAAAAAAGGGTAACAAACACTATTGTATGGGCGCCGCGCCGTCTAATTGGCCTGCCTGCAGTATAAATGCTGCTCTATCAAGAAAAGTTCCCAAACTAATGGCAAGATAAGTCTTTCCCTGGCTTCTTGAGGATGAAGTGAGCCGTCTTGCATTGTTTGGGGAAATACGCTATAGATAGGCATTTGTTTGCAATTTCCATGAATATCTCCCTTTCGCTACGAATAGCTCTGGTACATAAATATCGGCGGGAAATCATCCGGTCCCGGGGCTTTCTTTAGATTTTGCACGTTAAGCACGGCCTCCACTCCTGCCTCGGTAAAAAGGGGATCGTTTGCTGTTTGCTCTTCTAAAGTTTCGCTCTCTATCAGTTGTCGGAGACGCGTGTGGTGTGGTTTATCTATTGTCACGGAATCATCTGGATCAGCCGATTATTCTGGGCACTCTGCCCAGTCTTGCCGTTAAAACCATTCAGGAGCATGTCCTCTTGTCTCTGGAGCTTTCCCGATGACTCCATAGATTCCATCCCACATGTTTTCTCTCTCGTGTGTCGAGCAGAACTCATTCCAACTCTTTGTTTGCGCCTCGCTGGTCTTCTGTGCGTATTCTTGTTGCCGCACTTTCACCTAGACAGAGAGAATAGGTTATGGCGTTGTGGTCTGAAGTGACTAGCGTTCTGTCCACTTTCTCTTTAATCCTACCCAGTAGTGGCTTACTGCACGCTGACACATCCACTTTGCTTGTGCGCAATCTGCCCTGTCGATATTTTTTGAAAGAAGAAACTGTAAGCTTCACCTAAGCTTTCGGAAACGCTGCCCCACCATTGGTTCTAGGCGTTCACGTCTCCCCCTATAATGATGTTTTGGGTGTTTAGCTTTTTCATACCGCTTTGTGCGTTATATCTAAAGCTCAATTGGATTGTCTCCCTCATAATACACGGACACAATTCCTAGTTTTAGCCTGCCTGCCCCCAGTGTTACCGCGGCCTCCGTCTCCGTGACCAGTTAGGGGTCGTGAATGACTCAATCGGTCACCGAAGACTGAGTGACTGGTTTCTGCCGATTGAGTGCTAAGGTTATGTCCTTGTCCTCGGCTGCTTGCAGCAGTTCGGCAGTGGCTTGCTTGGAGCGTCTCAGGTTAGCTCAGATGATGTTGAGCTTTCACAAATCAAATCAAATCTCCCAAAAGACCACGGACACGGTCTTTTAGGAGATTTGAACTCTGCATGTTTAGGGTGTTCTTAGCAGTATGCTGTTCTGGAAAGCGCTAAGTAAGTAGTCCTACTTTTGTTTTTCTGGGCATTCATCACTTTATCACTGAATGCCATGTAGTGGTGGATGTTGGATGTGTCAGTTCTCGCCCTCGCATTTTTTCCACGATTGTGGTGTGCCTTATTTTCAGGCTGGACAGTTTAGCCATGAGTAAGTTCCTCTGCAGTTCCTCTTCCTCTTTGCATAGGGCTTTTGTATGTCCAAAACAGAGGCATTTGGCGCATTTCACTAGTGGGGTCTTCTACCGGTCTTATCTCCAGACCTATGTGGACTGCCCCCGCCTCGAACAAGCGTTTGTAGAGAATGGGCGACACTTCCATCCATAGCATTGTAGAGTTTCTTATTTTGGGCCTTTAGATTGTCATCCTTTTCCACCTTTAGACCTTTGATTTTGAAGTCAAAAGTGGTTCTGACGGTCTTATTACATTGTCGCCGGTTATGCTCGAGTCCGTCGATGAGACTATCAGTGTGTGGTTTGGCTTTTTTGGTGGGATGGACATGGTGGTGGCCGCGTAAGTCACCACCTACCATGTCCATCCCACCAAAGGTTCCCACCAGTGGTTAGTGGTGGTCATTAAAATTGTTAAGTGTCCCTACGTTTGTTCACTATAATTCAAAATATAGTAATTACCTACCACTCCCGTACCCGGTTAGAAGTAATGACAATCAAATTATGCATGATGTTAGGATAAATTAAGCATTTTTTGTCATAAAACATAATACCTATTCAATCTATAAGCATTACTTTTGCTTAAAACGTTTAATGTAGTAAGAGTTTAGTAACATTTGCATATATTCGTTCTATAGGGTCTGCGTAAGTAAGCAAATATTCATGTAAGCTCCATGGATAATATCGCTTTTACGCATTTTTTCGCTGGCGCATGCGACTATCTTATTTTGTAGTTTAGTAATTTATCTTCGACTTACTTATTAAGCTGTATCTCACTAAGTATTTTTTCTCTTTTATCAAAAAGGTTGTTCAAACTATTTAGCACTTATTGGTTGCTGGATATTTGATTATAAATGGAGGTTAGCAGTTTTACCCTGACTAACATTTAATGAATTTTCATAACTCTTTGTCTAAAGCGACACCTATTTTACGATCTAAAAGAGCTACAAACCTGGTGTTTTCATTAAAATATAGGCAAAAAATCAAGAACACGATTGCATTTTAAAAGAACTGTTTAACATTAATATCAAAAGAGATACGAATTTTTTTCGTAAAAAAAAAACTTTGATCCTCATTTCCCACAAGTACGGTTTTGGCGCTTTAGTCCTTTTTCCTTTCCACTGACGATATAAGATTCGATAAACTAATTAATTTATTAAAGTAAGAATTATCAGCATTTCAGCCTTACCTAAACAGACCACTGCTGCATAAATCCCTAATTTCTAAGTGACCCCTATGAAACTAAATTCATATTATGTGTTACCATAGGGGTCACTTAAAAATTGGGGATTGATGGTGAAAACGGGCATAACACTCAAGGCACGACACAAAGCACGATCAGCATCTTTTTTCATAGCCAGCTATCATCGTGAGATCGTCGGTTCATCGAGCAGGTGGGCATCCTATAAAATAAATACAATAAAAAATACCCATACTTATCGTTTATTATTACAGACTAGGTAAAGTTGTCGCTTGACTATCGCAGCAACAGACAAACACTCATCATCATCGTCATCATTTCTGCCATAGGTCTTTCTCTGCTGAACCTAAGTTTCTTCCAATGTTTTCCAGGTTGGCCGGTTGGTAGCGGTCTGCATCCAGCGCCTTTCTGCAACTGTGCTGCAACCTTCATTTAAAGCAGCGGTTCCCAAACTTATTTAGTCTACTGCCCACTTTGAGAATAAATTATTTTTAGCGCCCCCCATTTTTGTAGTCAAGAGTCGAGCTCAGTCGGTGTCTAAGAGTCCTCTTAGTAGATGACGCCTCCCAAGCCTCTACACAACGTCCCGATTTTTTTTCTGGGTCTCTTACCGCCCCCCTTTAGGCCTGCAGCGCCCACAAGGGGGCGTTATCGCCCACTTTGGGAAAGACTGATTTAAAACACTGGATTACTTTATTTAATGCACTCGCATTAACCAGGCGTGCGCTTATTAACGCTGGTTTATTTTTGCGGTACCCCGCGCTTTTATACTGTTAATGAATACAGTGCGCATCTGTGGGTCCTGTCTTAAACACATTTTATCGTTGGGCGAGAAATCTTGCTTTGGAAAATAAAATGTTTCATGTTTACCACAGGCAGGTAAAGTTTATATGAACTTTACAAAACGTTTCTTGCTAACCTAAATACACCAATGCAACATTTTTTGTAACAGTAGAGACAATAACTTTTAATACTAAGGTTAAATTGCACCTTAACTGTAACCGCAACCATAACTTAACCTGTGTTTTTTATGGAATTTGGCGGACTTTTGACATTAATTTTTATAGTTCATGTAAGGTGGTGTTGCACGCACATTAATGTGTCAGTAAACTGATCTATCATAATAATACCTGACGCAGAACCAATGAAAGGAAGGAGAAAAAAAAAAACGATTTATCACTTCTTACCTGCCAGATGACTTCTTGAGGTCCTCGGTCCGTCGACCAAGGATGTGTTCTACTCTACATCTGTCGAGTCGTAGTTTTGAGCCCCACATAACCTGCCGTCCCCCAGCGGTAAAGCCCGGTCCGTGAGCACGTAGAATTTTGTCCAATGACCCCTAGCTACCCATCCTTATCGCTCGCGCGTAATTATGTTGCTGTCGCGACTGTGCGACTGGCACCCGCAGTGAGTGTGCGAGCGCGATAGCAACATAATTACGCGCGAGTGATAAGGATGGGTAGCTTGGGGTCATTGGACAAAATTCTACGTGCTCACGGACCAGACTATAGATATGAATATGCAATTTTCCTAGGTAAAAAAAGGGTAATCCATGTCCTCAAAAAAGGGATTCAAATCCTCAACTGACTTTCTAGCCCAAAAGACGAACCATCTACTTTCTTAATACGAGTACGCTCACTTCCCAGTGTATTATTCGTTCTTATACGAATACGTTTATTTCCCGGTCCATTATTTTCCACTACATAAATTCAATGTGTTGTCCTTGGGTACTCCTCAACATAATGATATCCTGTATTTTTGTCTACACGATATTAGGCGAAAGAGATGCCATCTTTTTGCCTCATAAATATGACGTGGATGACAACTTTTTATGCCACACTGTGTTCTGTCGTACATTAGTTGAAGTAATGGCCCACTGTGCTGCTGTAGTGCAAAACATTACGTTGAGTATACAGGGTGTTTCATTTTAATAGGATTTATGGAGGTAAGGAAGCTTAATGTGTCACTCACTCAAGTCTGTATTCATTTATTATAAGATACTCGTATTAGGTAGGTACAGCGTTTAAAGATAATTTTTTTACAACGCTGTACAATTTCAATGGCAATCCACTGCGCCATCACTCTATCCCCACTATTTCTATTCTATACTCTGTTGAATTCTTTACTTGAAATAGATATTTCAAAGTCTCACAATATCCTCTACGTGACTATAAATCTGCGCAAACTTTTGCAACTTACATATTTACAGTATCCCAAGAATGCAGCAACAAGGAACTACTTACAACCTTTCTCCTGATAAACTTCCTTAGCGAGCATACTTTAACTTTTTTAAAGGCTTACGTTGTATTTTTCTTTTGTTCACAAAGTTGAGCTTGTTATTAAAGATGGAACGTGTAACAATATAAAGTACTTTGCATGTGGGGTTTATTTTAAATAAATTGTGTATAGCCATACAAGTATGTAGTAACAATTAAACTACGTTTTTTAACGTCCTATTATAATAGAAACATTTTTTTAATAATACCAATTAAGTTCATTAGGTCATAGAGTCATAATTATAAGTAATTTATTTTCTACGTTGACTTTTATACAGCAATTTAACGCAGTAGTAGTAGTATAGAAGAATAGAGTAGGTCATCTCTCCAGATGGGAGTCAATTTAAAAAAGTGCTTTTCATAAATTGATGAGGCAATCAAACCTGAGAGCCCTTACGCTCGAAGCCGTGACTCAAATTCTTTCCAGCACTACATGCTCCAAATATAAGTATAGCTTGCCTTACCTGTTTTCACTACCACAAAATATGCAAGTGGTTATTCAGTTGTGAATTATGAGAAAATATCTAACTGTTGTTTGTTTGAGGCAGTTCTTTTTTATGTATAAAAAAACTACTGTTTGGTAAGGCAAGCTATATTTGGGACATGTAGTGCTGGTAAGAATTTCCAGTTTAATATTTGTATTTAGTTCTACATTTCTGTATATTTTTTAAAGATATCAGGAGAGTACGGAAAAAGCCCAGCTAAACTATCTAACTACTTTATTTTGTTATTTTGATTGCACCAATGATGAGACATAAGTAGAATACACCTGGAAATTTCAACAGGTAACCAATGCCTCCCGACCTCCCAAGTAGTGGAAAGCAGTCACCCGGCAAACGAAACGGCAAGTTCCGATCGAGGCAATTTATTTGCCACAGTGAAAAATCTTGTTTAAAACCAGCTTCAGACCTAAACCTGTGAGAATACGGAAGGTGTTTTAGTACAAATTCCTCTGCATCGCATTGTACGTGCTGTTTCGATTCCTGAGGGAACTGAGTTTACTCCAAGCGAACATAATTCTCCAGAAATTCTCCCGTTATTGTTTTGCTTCGGTCCAAAGGCGAAGGACGTTGTCCTGTGATTTAAGCAAGTTCAACTACTAAGAGACCGATTCTGGTATGAGTTATTTTCTCTGAATTGCTTAGAATTCAGGTGATCTCTTTTTCACAAAAAATATAGCGATAATCTCAACCTTAAAATAATGTCTCATATATTGTTGTAACAAAAAAAAGCATTTGTGAGTAACAAGTAAAGCAAGTTCTATTTATTTTGTTCCAATATCATCTGTAGTTACTTTATGAGTTAATATAATGTAAACTGGCTTTCATGAACTTTTCAGTACATTATGCGGTGTTACGTGATGTCTCATTATAATAAATTAATCAAACAAATACTTATTTGAGAAATTCAATAAAACGGATGTTAATGATCTTATTCGTAAATTGACCTTTGCAATTGATAACTATGAAAATCATAGTGAATTTACAGGTCATGAATAGGTACCTACTACAGAATCGGGCCCGATGTTTCGTGCTTGTTCTAAAATGTGAGAATATTCCTACATTTCTGAATTAAGCTCTTGACGGTGACCCGGGGACCTATTTTGTTGATAAAAGCTTAGTGTATGCAGTAAGGAGTATATTTGCATACACACGCAGGCTATAAAAATAAGAAGGCACTGTAAATATGTGGTAAATATGATATGCAAATTTGATTTTTATGCTAGAAGCTTAGTCTGCACGAAAAATATTTCGTAATAGGCAATCCGGTGACCTTTAAAATTTATGTTGGAGTAAAAAATGTGGTGTTGTTTTAACTAATTGAAATTCATTTAGCTGTAGATTTGAGAGGAACAAAAATCCCGCTTCGGTAAACATTGGATGATTTATTTTTTTAAAGATTTCAAAAGTGATTGCTTCTAAAAATGTATGGTTATGTACATTATTATGCACTAACTTCTTCACAATCTTCACTTAAACTATGTTTGGAAATAAGAAAGGACCTTCACACATCCTTTCATTTTCCCCCACATTTCACAATATTTTGACAGCGAAATTTTGCATCAAAATCAAGATCGTATTCTGTTTATCCGACACAAAGACGTCACCTCACAAAACTACACGTCATCACATCCTTTCACGGTGTGTGACCACGGAGCAAACACGGAATTCAAGCATTGCTGCTCAGCAGAATTCTGTCACCCCAACAACGGTGCGGGTGAAAAAACATTATCGATAACATCATGGCGCGGCACTATGAGATGCGACAAACATCGTAGTTCCGATACATTGACGACTGTGTGAGCTTGTGGGGAAGGGCTGGATATAAATCTACGCAGAACCGATAGAAGGTTGCTTTGTGGTGCTCTGTAGGAGAGGCTTAAGTCCAGCATTGGACTGCTTTAAGCTGAAATACGTTCGTCGTCGATTGACGACAACGTTACTTCGACATTACGTTACTCCGACACTACTGAATATCGACATGACTTTACTTCGACACTACACTACTCAGACAAAGGCATAATATCCTTTGTCTGAGTAGTGTAGTAGTGTCGATGTATATTCAGTAGTGTCCAAGTAACGTTTGTCGGAGTTTATTTAGGTAGCCCAGGTTTAGTGTAAGTTTGAAAACTTTCGTATTAAGAAACAGATCCTTTTTTTAATGCGAAAGTTGTCTATTGTTTATACGCAGTAGAATTTAGTAAATATACGTCGTTTCAGAATACGGGTCTTCTGTTGACACATTTTTTAGTTACCCATAGTTATCGTGTGACTGTTTTAATTTAAGTTACCTAGACAGTTATTTTAAATAATATCTATACTTATAATAAATCTGTAGAGAGGTCAATTCTGTACATGAAATATATTTTCAAAATAACTATCAGGGGGTGATTAGTGATCGATACTGATGCCAAAAATGCAATCAGTAAAATTTTTGTCTGTCTGTCTGTCTGTCTGTCTGTCTGTATGTTCCTTATAGAAACAAAAACTACTTGACGGATTTTAACGAAACTTGGTACAATTATTCTTCATACTCCTGGGCAGGTTATAGGATACTTAGGAATTCCCACGGGAACGGGAATCAGCGGGAAAATCCTTTTGTACGAAAAATCTAAACCGCTTAAGTTAGACGCTTGAAATTTGGCATGCAGGTACCTTAGTAAACTTAAAGCTTAGTTACAACAGGATATTGCAAAATTCCCACGGGAACGGGAGTTAGTGGGAAAAAACATTTGTATGAAAAAATCTAAACCGCGTAAGATAGACTCTTGAAATTTGGCATGCAGGTACCTTAGTAAACTTAAAGCTTAGTTACAACAGGATATTGCTAAATTCTCACGGGAACGGGAGTTAGCGGGAAAAAACATTTGTATGAAAAAATCTAAACCGCGTAAGAAGACTCTTGAAATTTGGCATGCAGGTACCTTAGTAAACTTAAAGCTTAGTTACAACAGGATATTGCAAAATTCTCACGGGAACGGGAGTTAGCGGGAAAAAACATTTGTATGAAAAAATCTGAACCGCGTAAGATAGATGAAGGGGGGGTAAAACGAGATCCACGCGCACGAAGTCGCGGGCGGCCGCTAGTAAATAATAAATCTTTGGACAATCTCACACAGCGCCATCTAGCCCCAAAGTAAGCAATTAATATGCTTGTGTTATGGGTGCTAGCTTAACGGATATACTACTTATATACTTTTTTTTTTTTTTAAATACATACATATTATACATAGTAACACCCAGTATTTTATTCGGGAAGGGCTCAGTATGATTCAAATGATCATCATCATTGAATATAATTTATGTTTCTGTCAACGGAATAAGTACGCCTGGATTATTAAAGAGCTTTAAATAATTATAGTTCCATATTACATGTCAATGTATCCGTACCCAAACTGCATTGTCGTTTAACGATTCCTAAGTTGGGGAGAGAGGGAAAGGGGAAATAGATGGCGTAAGATAAGGAAGCTTAGGGTGCATATTTGATCGTCTCGGATGAAAGTGATTTCCGCATATAAAGGTGACCCTGCAGGAATTCGGGATGAGATCCTTTGCGTTTCATTTGTTTTAAATGTACAGGAAAATAAAGATAAATATACAGATAAATCGCTATTAAAACTTTTTGGCGAAGAATTAAACTAGAATTGGTGAAAAAATATATTTTCAAATTGTTTTTGGACCTTGAATTCGAACTTTGTAATCCGATTAAACGTTACTGAAACTCCTTAATTTAGTCTTTTTCCTTTAAACTAAAACCGGTGCCAGGTGAGTGACTCGTTCAATTAACTTTCAAAATATTTTCAGGAACGGATAATTTGTTGATATAATTTCTTACGTCAACCCACCAATTATCTGTTGACTGAGTACGGGCCCCATTCACAGTTAATTACAATAACAAATAACATGAACTGGTCCGCGATAAATTAGCCAGGGTTCGGTCCCATTTTCATGTTATGGGTCCCATAAATAAGGCGCCATTTCAGTTATTGGCCGGAGAAGTGATTAGTTGCGTGCCCGCGCCACGTAATCTAGTAATGGTGATATAAAACCGTGGAAAAGTGAGTTATGGAATTTTGGAAGACATTTGTATTGGTCTGTTTAAGATTTTATCAAATTCAAGTATGGGCTCTAGGACTGGTGACAAATTATGTATACCTTTTTTTATGCAGGACAAGGTAGGTATATTTGACCGCAATCGTACCTGGTGTTAAGTAAGATGCAGTCTAGGATGGTACAATTATTATCTGCCTTGTAAAATTATTACCTATTGATCTGGCTAACATTTTATGAAATTCAAAGACTTTAAAATGATGATAATTTTTGTGACCATTGTAATTGGATGGGTGTAGCGTTTATTCTCAGCACTTGTTGAATGTAAGCTTTGAAGCTTGGCAGGTAAAAAAATGGGAGATCTGAAAGCCTCATAATAGAGGATACATTCATGGATTTTTGACACTTTTTTCTGCAGAAACTATTGAAAGGATTTTGATGAAATTTTGTAGTATTATTATTTATAAATCGAAATAACAATAAGAAATAGGCTTTAATTTATAACAATATTGAGTTCTTTAGTTGAAAAATTAAAAATACCTAAGTCGGCTTATCTTTCACGCCGACGAAGCAGTGGGCAAAAGCTAGTAATCTTTTGGTTCATAGATTGAGAACCATCAACTTCTACTGGGAGTGCCAGATGATTAATTAAGTATCTATTGTACGCGTTTATTTCAGTGGAAAGTTACTTACAAAGTAACAACTCAATGTCATGTACCTGAATAATCTTAACCCTGCCAAATTCCCTGGCAGTAATCTTACCATTACCAGGCCTGGCTCACTCCGCGCGGTACATCCGATAATTACCTACAGCGAAGCGCCCCGCCGGCGGGTATTATATCAGTCGAGTGTCACGCGCGCGCCCGTCAGGACGCTGGCGTGCGTTGTAGTACCTAATTCTATGATCGAAGTATTATTTAAAAATGGACATAAAGAGAAAGAAAATAATATTGTGCGGCGTTCGGGTGTTTAAATTCAAAAAGAAATCTACCGGATTTATCTTTTTTTTCGCTTCCCAAAGATGCTGAAAGGTATGTTGGCCATGTAGGTAATCAATAATTCTTAGGATAGTATAGGAACCTAACCTACCATGACTATTGCTCAGAATGCGTTCGTTTGTTTCAGCCAAATGACGTCCACTGCTGGACAAAGGCCTCTCCCAAGGTTTTCCATAATGAATGCGTACTTACATACATACGTGTCATGAGGTACGTACCTCATGACATGTAAGTAGATTAATTATTTTTTTCACTAGACAGCAACCCTAACAGCGTAGGAAGAGTTCAGAGGCACGCGATAGAAAGAGACAAAACTTGTAGGTGAATAAAATTGTAGGTACGTAGTGCTGTGCGAGCTGAATTCCACTGTATCGCGTCGCATCAAGACTCGCATTTATTTAAATCGTCTTGCGGAGTAATCCTTCTGTACCTGTACTATTGCTTATTCTGTGCCATTACCTGCTAATCACGTTCGTCGACGTACACCTCAGTAATGTTTGTACACTCGACAGCACATCAGGTTACCCATTTTTGCTGCAAACTCGCCGCTATTACAACTGCACAAGAACCCACAGTGGTTACGTCGACGTACACCTCAGTAATGTTTGTACATAAAGACCTAATGCCAGCTCTTAATTACGAGATAAGGGTGAATGTACGGGCTTACCGCCGTTCAATATTGGTTCAGGATCAATTAGCTTTGAATTGATTAGAAAACTAATCAAACACGGGTTTTAGGATCCGGCTACAAATAAATTGTTACATTTTGTTTGGAATTACGTTGTTGCTATTAAAGTTACATTCGGAAAAAGTTTCCTAAAATTGAGGTACCTACGTAACTGAAAAGTAGCACTTGATTATTGTGCGATATTATACCTACTTTAATTTATATTATTTTAAAATAAACGGAATTAAGTAAAACTAGTCTTGAATTAAAGCTAAAGGTGTAACAGAGCGAAATTCGCTCTGTTAAAATTAAAAGTTCGATATTATAATTTCAGGCATAGATTGAGACTTGATTGGTTGAATCTCAAAATTTAGATCAATTACAGGACGATTAAGATGAGATTAAATCGAGTTTGATCGTTGTTTAGTAACATCTTAGTGAAGATTTCAGCTTAGCCTAAATACCTACTACCATATTATTATTCTGTGCTACTACTAACAAGTATCTCCAGTGCTGTCAGTCAAGGATATTCCCTAACCTTTTAAGGATTTTAACCTAGTAAGAGTGTTTAACCTTACAAATTACCCGCGTTTAATCTTGCCTAGGCCAGCCTAGCTTTGAGTTATAGCTAACGTCTTGCGCACAACAAATTTGTAGGCGTCTGGAAATACAAGGTTATGTGCAAGGCTACGGATATTAACATCTCTAAGGAACATTAAGATATGTTTTGGTGCGTACCTATTTTTATAGTAGACTATCGGCCGCCCGCGAATTTGTACGCGTGAACCCTGTTTTACCCCCTTAGGGGTTGAATTTAGCCGTAAAAACCATCCTTGGACTTCAACGAACAATTGGTAAAATTGGTCCAGGCGTTGTTGAGTTATGCGCTTACTAACACATTTTGCGATTCATTTTAATATTATAGATGTGAGCTGATTAGCCCGACGGATTATGTAGCAAGCTGAAGTGGCAATGGGAAGGGCACAGTATGCAGAACTGGCGGCCGATGGGGCAGCAAGATTCTGGGGAAGTCGTGTACCGGAAAACGCAGCGTGGTACGTCCACTCACAAGGTGGACCGACGACAAATCATATAGGTAGTAGGAAGGCGTTGGACGCAGCTCGCGCAGGCCGCTACCAACCGGTCAACATGGAAAGCAGCAGTGGACGTCCTATGGCTGAAATGATGATGAATATGTTGAGTGAGCTTATTGAAAAAAGATCCTTATTTTTTAAGCACCTAAGATCTATCTAATCGTCTATTGTCGCGTAGCGGGAAATTAATAAATAATCAACACTAGCGTACACAGATAAAATTACGGTTTATTTACTTTTACAAAAAATATGAGGGCGGGGTTCGGATGCCCGACTGTGGGTATGCTTTCGCGGTCCGTGACTTCCCTGGCGAGGGCGGCCGAAGGTAGATGGTGGCCGTAGGTGCTGGACGTAGTCGCTGTCAGCTGGAGGCGCCTTGGATCTTGAGCCGCAGATGGTACGCGTTTGCCTCCGCGTTAGTCCCCAAATTCGATCCCTGGGAATGAACATTCCAGCTTAAGCCACTTCCGGTCTCAACATCCGGAGACTGCAATCATCGTCAAACCAAGCCAAGAAAGTCGAGCCTAAGTAAGTAGGATAGCAGGCGAAGTGGCGATGAATGCAATCAGATCGGAGTTTACAAACACAGCATAATCAAAATGAAGTAGGTAAACAATATTATGATTTATTATTAGTTACGCCAAATGCTTTAAATTAACAATTTGTATGAATAATTACGCCAATAGCGAATAATTACTAACTGATCTCTGCTACAGGAATTTGCGACATAATTAGGTTTTCAACAAAGCTGGATAGATAGGCACTAACTAATCGCAACTTGTAGTTACATTATCTGCTTAAAACTAAAGCGAAAGAAGAAATACTTGTTCATCACTTACCCTATCGGGGATGTATTCACTACACAGTTTTATCGTACTTATTTATGAAATATGGCGTAATAACTTGTACTCGCAGAAATTTGTACTTTGCAATCTGTATTTATTGCATTTGCACTAAATATTATAAATTATTTGAAATTGAATCGGCGCGGCGGCGATAGGCAGGTACGCGGCCGTACTTTTCAAGTTGGTTTGTCAAAATGAAGCCGGGGAGACGTGCCCTGGCCGACGATTTTTAAAGGTCAAACGGCTTTAGGCGCCGCCCATTAAAATCATACGATGTTTTTGACCAATGCCCAGACGCAAAGGATTGAAGAGAAAGCTGCTTAGGGTCCCGCGCGACCGATAAACGAACCATTAGCAAGGTCACTGTAATATTGATCTATTTCATTTTAAGCTAGTTTTAAGTGATTTATGTAATTATTTGTTTTGTAAATGTTATTTATTTAGTGATAAGAATAAAATCTTGTTTACAGTTTTTTGTTGTTTTATGTATTTGATAGTTTTAGTTATTTTTGTTCATTATAGTAATTATGTGACGTATAACGTTACATTACCCCCCCGCGTCACCAAGGATTTTTTTTTATAAAAAAAATCCGCATAAAAGTAATAAGTCGATGCTTGTATTAATCCTTTCATAAAATTGCTCTCATACGTCACGCTTTCATTATGGCAACATTATTCTTTAATATAATGAATAATGACGCATTCTTACATAAATAGGTTCCTGCTATACATTGAACTGGTAACCCATACAAACTAATAATACTTAAGATGTTCTTTTTTTTTTTTTACGAGGTAAAGTTATTATAATAAACATTAATTAACGACAAAAAAATATTTATTTATTTAGGCCAACTAATTTTAAATCCTTAATGTGCCAAGTGCCCAAATCTTTACCTGACATATCCTCTAGGACATACACCAAAGGCGATTTTTTATGAGTCACACGACATTTAATGAATTTTGGTGCTAACTTTTTACTAAAATATTTGTCTTTGTCACTTAATACGTAAGCGCGCTTCATAACAATATCTCCCACATTAAACTCTGCTGGCTTTCGACGCAGATTATAGTGTGAAGTATTTTTTTCGTGAGCATGCCATAACTTTTTCTGTACGTCATTAAAAATACTAGAAAGGCAGCCTAAGTTTTCGGCATAAATATCCCGAGGTAAAAATAAGATTTCGTTGCCTAATTCTGAGTCTGTATAGTGGGTACCGCAGGTGACAAGTTCCCTACCATAGACTAAGAAAGATGGCGTGAAACCAGTAGCCTCGTTTACCGAGTTATTTATCGCAAATTGAACCTTTGGAATAAAAACGTCCCAAGTTCTGTGATCATTTTCGACAAATGTTGATATGCAAGTGATAATAGTTCTATTGTAACGTTCAACTGTGTTAACTTGTGGTGTATATTTCGGCGTAAAATAAATGTTGGGTATGTTATATTTTTTAAATAACACAGCTGTGTCACGGCTAATAAATTGTGAACCATTATCGACAATTATAGTTTGAGGAATTCCGTGGACAAGGAAAACGGAATCCTCTAAAATTTTTATAATTACATCTGACGTTGCTTTTCTAATTGGATAAATCAGACAAAATTTTGAAAAACAGCAGGTCACAACTAAAATGTAACTATTTTGTTTTCGACTAACAGGCAGAGGGCCCATGAGGTCAATTGAGACCATTTGAAAAGGACGAGAGCATTGTTTTGGACGACCCATGACTCCAAGTATTTGATGATTAGAAGTTTTATATTCAAGACATTTTTGACAAGAACCAACAAACTGAACTACATCACTGTGCATTCCTGGCCAAAAGTAACGCAACATGAGGCGATGGTAAGTTTTAAATATGCCCAAATGTGCAGCTGTTGGTTGCGAGTGATTTTCTAGAATAACATTTTCACGTAATTCGGAAGGAACTACGATCTTCCACGAAAATTCATTTTGCAATTTACATTTAACTTTAGTCAACCTATACAAAATGTCGTTTTTAATTAAATAATTTGGAAAATCTTGTGGTCTGTTAAGGCAACCGTTAAAAATTGTTTTGTACCACTCGTCTTTAGTGTCCTTTATATCGGAGGAGGAGATAGCACTAACTGGCACAGACCGCGATAGGGCGTCGGGTATAACGTTGTCTACACCACGACGATGTTTAATGTCGAAGTTAAAAGATGACAACCGTACTCCCCAACGAGCTAAGCGACCAGTAGGATTACTCAGAGAGAGGAACCACTTTAAGGCGCTGTGATCTGTATAGACAGTGAAAGTTTTGCCGTTCTCTAAATAACACCGCCAGTGCTCTAGAGCAGTTACCACAGCTAAAGTTTCGCGCTCAGTAATGCTGTAATTTTTCTCAGCCGCAGATAAAGACTTACTCATATAAGCGATAGGATGCTCCTTACCGTCTTTTGTTTGTGTGAGCATAGCGCCTACCCCATAGTTACTCGCATCCGTGTGTACCTCGAAAGGCTGAGCATAATCAGGACACGTTAGAACAGGAGCAGAAACTAAACATTCTTTTAGTTTTAAAAAGGACACATCAGCCTCCGGAGTCCACTTAAATGGAGGTGTGCCTTTTTTATTAGAAGTCAATTTATTTAAAGGGCCAGCAATTGTACTAAAATTTGGTACGAAGCGACGGTACCATGTTGCTGTGCCAAGAAAACGTTTAAGGTCCTTTCGGCTAGTAGGTGTTGGATAGTTTAATATAGCCTCGACCTTCTCGGGATCTGTGCGCAGTCCACGACTATCGACGACATAACCCAGATATTTAAGTTGGCTACGGAAAAACTTGCATTTTTCTAAATTCACGGTGAGATTAGCTTGTTTTAATTTATCTAAGACCTTTAACAAGAGTGTCACGTGACTATTATAGTCATTGCTTACAATTATTATGTCATCCAAATATGCGAAGACATTAAGGCCAAACTCGCCGAACAAAAGATCTACTAAACGCTGTTGAGTCGCGGGTGCGTTAGTTAAACCGAACGCGGTTCTTTTAAACCTGAGTGTACCTCTACCCGGAACATAAAATGCAGTCTTATCACGATCCTCGAGAGCTATATTAATCTGCCAAAAAGATTTGGATAAATCGATACTGCTAAGATAACGAGCGTCTCTAAGGTTATCCAAGATCTCAGAAATGTATGGCAAATTATAAGCATCACGCTTGGTAACTGAGTTGAGCTTGCGACTATCGAGGCAAAACCTCGGCTGACCATTCTTTTTTGTTACTAAAAGGACTGGGGAAGACCAGGCACTTTCACAAGGCTCAACCACGTCAAGAGCCAACATCTCATCGACCTGCTCAACCAGGATTCGTTGTTTCTCCGGAGACATGCGGTAGTAACGTTGCCGGATTGGTTGAGCATCACCGGTATCAATTCGATGGGTAATCAAAGAAGTTTGTCCTAGACCCCTACGTTCAAATGAAATGTCTTTGAATTGATCTATGATGTTATCCGCTATAAGTTTTTCAGACTCACATAAATTGTCATAGCCGTGAATTAGAGTTTCATTAGTAGTGTCGTCATCGTCGCTGACTGTACCGAACGAGATGCTACCCAAATACTTAGGACATATTTGAAACTTTCGCCAAAAGTCAACACCCAAAATAAGAGAGGTTTCTATTTGTGGCACAACTACAGCGTCAATAATGTGAAACTGGTTCTCAAAATGTACAGGAATATTAATGTGACCTATGCTTTGTAAAGACTGACCACCTGCAGCTGTAACAAGAATACAGGTATCAGTAAGCAGTTTAAGACCGTTGTTCTCTAATAAAACATGAGAGTTGTCACCCAAAATGGTTACTGCGGAACCTGAGTCAAGTAGACCAGTAAAAGAAATATTATTTATATTGACTGTGACAAAAGGTCTCGTATCATTAACTGGTTTGCTGCGAATTGTAGCAGTTTTATATGAACTGAAAAATAATTTGAGTGTTTGAAGCCAGTTTTCCCAATCAGTTTTATCAAAATTACTTTTTGTACTACTACAATTCAGCCCATTCAGTTTTTTGAAGCTGAAGGCTCCATTTTGTTACAATCTGGACATTGAGGTTTCTTGACATTCGGTCTGCCACATTTAAAACAAAATATATTGTTTTTATTTTCAGTACATTGACTGATATGGTGAGTGTTCACACGACACCTAGGACAATAAGGAACCTTAGGAGACTCGATTGCATGTACATAATTTTGATTTGAATTGTTTTTATTATTAGTGTAATTATTTGTATAGGTTTTATTTTGATTATAATTTGTGTTGTTTATAGGTTTATTAAATTTTGAGTAACTATTAGGATTATTTTGTGTTTTGTAATTAAATCGGTTTTTATTATATGCGAACTCAGGAGCTAAGGTGTTTGATGTCGCAACACTAGGCTCGCGGAAATTAGCGAGACGTGCTTGGATAGCTTCATAGTTACGACAAAGCGATTGTAACGATTCGAGGGTCCTGATTTCATAAGCTGATGCCAAAGTGCTAGCGTAACAAGGTCTAATGTTATGGAGGATTATTTCTAATTTATCTTCTTCCGACAGAGTTTTCGAAAGACGCGAAAACAATCCGGACATGATCGACAAATAAATCGTGATGTTTTCCGATTCGCCTTGTGTTCTGTTACGAATTTCTGACAGCAGTCTGTAATCAAAGTCAGACTGGTCAAAATCTTGTCTCAACAGGGTAATTAGCTCGCTCCAATTAGACACACGATCCCTAACACTTCTAAACCAATGAAGTGCGTCTCCGGTGAAAATTTCAGTGGCATAAGACATGGCCTTAGTATCAGAGATACTCCTAGCGACGCAAAATTCAGTAAGACGTTGAATGAACGCTCGTACGCAAGACTTACCGTCATATTTAAGCCTACCTAAGTCTACTGCTCCTCCACGATCACAAGTGACAGAAATATTTAGAGGTGGGGCAGCAGAGGTAGTCGGACATTCTGAATTGCTTGTTGATATTAAAGGATCGGTAACCGTATCTGTATTACTTTTTAAAATATCTTTATACTTTTTAAATTCAGACACGCAAAATTCAAATTGTTCGTCCGTATCTTTATTGCTAATGATTCGGTTTATGCGGTGGTACAAATGGTTTAGATAGTTTTGTGTACGTAACAAAGTATTCCTATCTAAATTTGATTTTAGATTGTTTTTAACCTTGCTGAGAGTCTCTTCAACACCTTTTATATCGTCAGCAGGCTCCAAGGGACTATCTAAAATGTCCTCAGAAGGAAATATCGGTCCTAATTTTGCAATTTGTTTGCGCAAATCAAAAACAGTAGCAGCAGGAGTAGAACCTCTTATGAGAACTTCATACTCTAGTTCCGATTTTTGCAATGATAAAAATTTAACTTGATGACTCATTTTAAAAATTACTTAAATTATGCGGAACCTTCAAAAATAATTATGTAAAACCAAATTAATTCGACAAAAATTCAAACCACGGCTCAAAAAATATGTACGGAACCTTTAAAATTATTAAAATTGTTTTGAGATATTAAATTATGTAATAGGTTAAGTGATGAACCAGTACTTCGTAGCGTCTATTCTAAATAGAAAATAAAATAACTCCGACTGTTACAAAGCTTAATTAATAGATATTAAAAAAAGCGTTAATATAAAGGTAACAGCACACCAAAATAGGCAACAAAAAAAAAACAAACCAAAAAAACAAGAAGGAATTTACACAAAAGAAAGCACACAACACACAGCTACTTACTACGAAAGCAAACCCATCAGTCCATAAAAAAACCAAGTTGAGGCGCCAGTGTCGCGTAGCGGGAAATTAATAAATAATCAACACTAGCGTACACAGATAAAATTACGGTTTATTTACTTTTACAAAAAATATGAGGGCGGGGTTCGGATGCCCGACTGTGGGTATGCTTTCGCGGTCCGTGACTTCCCTGGCGAGGGCGGCCGAAGGTAGATGGTGGCCGTAGGTGCTGGACGTAGTCGCTGTCAGCTGGAGGCGCCTTGGATCTTGAGCCGCAGATGGTACGCGTTTGCCTCCGCGTTAGTCCCCAAATTCGATCCCTGGGAATGAACATTCCAGCTTAAGCCACTTCCGGTCTCAACATCCGGAGACTGCAATCATCGTCAAACCAAGCCAAGAAAGTCGAGCCTAAGTAAGTAGGATAGCAGGCGAAGTGGCGATGAATGCAATCAGATCGGAGTTTACAAACACAGCATAATCAAAATGAAGTAGGTAAACAATATTATGATTTATTATTAGTTACGCCAAATGCTTTAAATTAACAATTTGTATGAATAATTACGCCAATAGCGAATAATTACTAACTGATCTCTGCTACAGGAATTTGCGACATAATTAGGTTTTCAACAAAGCTGGATAGATAGGCACTAACTAATCGCAACTTGTAGTTACATTATCTGCTTAAAACTAAAGCGAAAGAAGAAATACTTGTTCATCACTTACCCTATCGGGGATGTATTCACTACACAGTTTTATCGTACTTATTTATGAAATATGGCGTAATAACTTGTACTCGCAGAAATTTGTACTTTGCAATCTGTATTTATTGCATTTGCACTAAATATTATAAATTATTTGAAATTGAATCGGCGCGGCGGCGATAGGCAGGTACGCGGCCGTACTTTTCAAGTTGGTTTGTCAAAATGAAGCCGGGGAGACGTGCCCTGGCCGACGATTTTTAAAGGTCAAACGGCTTTAGGCGCCGCCCATTAAAATCATACGATGTTTTTGACCAATGCCCAGACGCAAAGGATTGAAGAGAAAGCTGCTTAGGGTCCCGCGCGACCGATAAACGAACCATTAGCAAGGTCACTGTAATATTGATCTATTTCATTTTAAGCTAGTTTTAAGTGATTTATGTAATTATTTGTTTTGTAAATGTTATTTATTTAGTGATAAGAATAAAATCTTGTTTACAGTTTTTTGTTGTTTTATGTATTTGATAGTTTTAGTTATTTTTGTTCATTATAGTAATTATGTGACGTATAACGTTACACTATAACAAATATTGACCTGGGAAATATACCGTTAAGTTTTGAATAAACCATTGCACGTTAACACATCTGGAATAAAACCGAATTTCCTATGTTCTCTCAAACATAAGCTCTAGCAAAGTTCTGCCACTTAGTTGTGGTGACCTCGAAGAAAACGTTGCAATGTACAGTCGATTGCAAAAAATTACAGTCAAATTACCTATAGCCTATTCATCCATATCCGAAAGGAGTTTTTGGTGGTAAATAGCTAAATCCGTGTCCGTTTGGAAGTCTTGTAAATGATCATAACATTACTTTTTACATTATCTGGAAGAAATTTTCTTTCAAGGATTCACAACATTACTTTCTGAATATTTATTACTTTTGGAAAGTCGTTTAGGGCTTCCAAAAAGACATTGAACCGCCGGTAGGCTCACTTAACACGTTGAGTGCGAAACCAGGTCTATAGACCTTGTGTACGTTTCGCTTACCGTGCGGCTAAGAAAATTATAGTCTTCCTTGTCGTGCGAAAGGCATAACTTCAATTGGGTCCGGTGTAGGAAAGTGATGAATATATATCTATGATGTATTCTTAAAATAGAATCCAATGATGTACCTACCTTAATACCAGGTTTTTAGACCTGGTACCGCACGGAAGTAATAAAATGTCTTCACCATGCGAAACCAGGTCGAAGCACCTTGTACCCTGCGCACCTGGTACCGCACCCCACGCTAGCTTCGTGCAGCCAGTGTTGCCTCGCATTCGTAAGAAACGCACATGTCGACATGGCGTCAAGAGAAACAAACAAAATCAGAACTGCAAATTGATTATTATTTAATTTGCTACACGATTTATTGCTAATTTAAATAGTTTTTCGTGACAAATATTTGAAGTTGTAACTAAATGTTATTAAATAATATGTTTCCTTTAAATATAGCTTATTTAAGTATTTATGCACGTATGTCTTATTTGTAAAATATTTAGACTAAATTATTAAAACATCTTTGTTTGTTACTTTTTTAAATTTTTATTAAAACTTAATTAAAACTATCGATATTTGTATTTCACATCCCTAGAATACCCACCAGCCTTCCCTACTTCAGTGCGGCACAGGGTGCATAAGCCTTGTATTTTGAATATAGCTATAATTTTTATACTAAACAAGTTATTCACGAACGCCTTCAGGTGTATGTCAATAAATGCATTATTATTAATATCCATAGAAAAAAAACACAATATCTATTAACATGAAGCCAAAAATAAAATTAATATATCTTAAATATTACAAGGTCTTTAAGCCTTGTGCCGCCACAATGTAAGTTTTAATACCAGGTTTACCGACCTTGTACCGAAGGAATGGAAAGTATTAGAAAGTTACTGCCGCAGCAAAGGTGTTAAAAAGTATAAAACTAGTTGGCTGGAATTGTAAAATGAATAAAAAAAAGTTATAAATTAACTAGAGCCAAAATCGATTTTAGGCACCACCCATCGTAGAATCGATCGTAGATTTTTTTACCTTTACGTAAAATGACGAGAATTTGTACCTAATGATAATGTACTCGACTGTACTGAAACCGAGCTGTGGTTTGCCTCAAACTTTATGTGCACCACTTGTAGTTTAGTTATTAAAAGGGGGGTCAAGAGGTGAAAATGTTAGAAATTGTAAGCTTTTGAAGCAATCGAGTTAAAAGGCGAGATGGAAATTATTCCTGGCGAAGTCTTCGCAGTAAGTTTTTCCACCTCTTTGCCTGTTTGATTACCCATAAAATGTATATAAATCCATTTGTAATCAGGTTATTTAGTCTCTAATGCAGGAGATGATGCAATGATTCTCACGATCCTTCACTTCCCACGTTGGGGCCAAGAGTAGCCTTACCCTTTACTTACTATGTATAAAAATATAAAAATAAGTACCTACTTAATCAAATGTTTTCGATCTTTTGTTCATCTACGAACCAAGATTTGTTTGAATCAATCTCTGGATAAAGATCTAGTTACCTAGTTTCTTTTTATCTCCTGCACATGTTTATTCACTTTATTTAAAATCTAAACATATCACGCTGTCAGTAAGACACTCACACCTGTTTTAATTTACTTGGACGCTTTATTTTCCATACAAATGCGCAAGCTCTACGTGCACTATATTTCGCGCGAGTTATAGCGCTAGCGCGAACAACGAGCGGCGTCGCGAAGCTAATTTGACTTATTAAGAGACTCTAGCTCATTGGTTCCCAAACTTATTTTACAAAAAATACCGCGCTCTCCCAGTCAAGATTATTAATTTATCGGTCGTATCGAGCAACCCATCACCACCCATGGCCATACCAACCTTGCGGTTATACTGGCCGAATCGCGGGAGGTGTGTGCGGAATTGCGGCTGCCTAGGGCAGGTTGCACTCCACCGCGCCACACTTCTTGACTCCCTACAAGTTATTTTTCTACTTCCTTGTCCCTATTGTGCAGTTCTCCCCCTTCTGGGGCCTGACGTCACTCCTCGGATGGCACCATCTGGTGCCGTGCAGCGTCCTCCTCCTATGCCAGCCGTACGCGAATTCTCGCAGCCAGGCGAAGTTCGCCTCCGAAGAGACGAGATCGGAGTACCAGGCAAGTCCGGGTCTCTCGAGCACGATTCCCTGAAGCAGAGCTTGGCGTAAGTCTTCGTACAAAGGGCAGGACCACAGAACGTGGTGCCTGTCCTCTTCACGTTCCCCACATTCGTATTCGGTCGTATCGAGCAGTCTGGTGGAATCCATTCTTTCAGCGGTCGCAGGTTTTTATACTTAAGTACACAGTTGGCCTCCGCCCCTCTTTAAAGGTCTTTGCGCGCCCCTCACTTTAGGAACCAATGCTCTAGTTAGAGCTCTTGCACATAGTTTTAGTAAGCTCAGAATCTTGGAAATTAATCTTGGTTTTCTACCATGTTATTACCGCGTAGTTAAAATATACAACACGTTTTATATCTCTCTGCTTACTGCCTGTGACTTCGCACTAAATAACTGAAAAAATGGTTCGGTTACTGCTCACACAAATTTTAATAAGTTGGCGCAAAAAGTGACTTGCGAATAAAAATTTTGTGTAAATTAATAAACAATTATTTTTTTGTAGTGAGCTAAACTTGGTTTGGTTATA
Organism: Ostrinia nubilalis; assembly: GCF_963855985.1. Taxonomy (NCBI): domain Eukaryota; kingdom Metazoa; phylum Arthropoda; class Insecta; order Lepidoptera; family Crambidae; genus Ostrinia; species Ostrinia nubilalis. Next base: position 3,862,315 of record NC_087099.1, on the reverse strand, counting down.
GGTTAGCACTTAGTTCGCAAGTCACTTTTTTGTGTAAGTAGTAGGTAGGTAACTAAAATTTATTTCAGTGTAGGTATTGGTTATTACATAATTTTTATCAAGCAACGCAGTGATAAACTGTTTATCTCTTATCAAAGTATGATTATCTATATATTTAAAAAATCTAGTCAAATGTGAATCGCACTGCACGGAGGGTTCCGTATAAACTTTTTTGTCGTACTCAACTTACCATAATTTTCCTGATCTATTTGAACAAAAATATAAGTTACAAGCGGCCGCCCGCAACTTTTTACGCGTGGATCCCGTTTAACCCCCTTAGGGGTTGAATTTTGTAAAATCCCGTCTTAGTGAGCACCTACGTTCTAAAAGGAAACCCCATGTAAAATTTTAGACACCTAGCCCAACTAGTTTTTGAGATTTCGTGATGAGTAAGTGAGTCAGTCAGTCAATCAGTGACCTTTCACTTTTATAGATATAGGTTGGGTGGAAATAACAAAATCGATTGTTTAATTTGAATAGTAACCATTCTACCCCAACCCCCTAAAAGTCGAGACGATGACCGCATGACCTCTAAGTTGACCCAGACGTCAACCTGATGACCTTTGAATTTCTAACTTCTTACGCTCTGTTCGACTTAATTTACTTTTTTTACGCAGTTGTAAGCATTTGTACTTCGTTCGTTCGTTCGTTTTCAGCCAAATGACGTCCACTGCTGGACAAAGGCCTCCCCCAAGGTTTTCCACAATGAACGGTCCTGCGCTGCCCGCATCCAGGCTCTTCCCGCGACCTTCACCAGATCGTCGGTCCACCTAGTAGGAGGCCTGCCCACGCTACGTAAGCATTTGTACTTATTTTGACGAAAAAACAAGTAATATTAAAGCGACGGCTATTTATAAGTGAGATTTTTCATCAAATAAATACATAAGTAAGTAGTCATTTTATGAACAGTCTATGAAGCACTTAAGTTTTTCCAATAAATATATTAGTAACTAGCTTTCCGCCCGCGGCTTCGCCCGCGTGGAATTTTGTCTGTCACAGAAAAACTTTATCGCGCGCGTCCCTGTTTCAAAAACCGGGATAAAAACTATCCTATGTTCTTTCCCGGGACTCAAACTATCTCTATGCCAAATTTCATCAAAATCGGTTGCGAGGTTTAAGCGGGAAAGCGTAACAGACAGACAGACAGACAGAGTTACTTTCGCATTTATAATATTAGTTGGGATTATAAATATTATATTGCCGTTAAGGTAATAAAAATGCAGTTTTAATGCTTTATAGCTAGCGGCTTTTACTGTTGTATAAAAAAAATCTAAGACAAATAATACTTAAAAATAAATCACCAATTAAATATTACACGCATCAATCATTAAGTAAAATTAAATATTGATTATGACAGGACAGGACAACGCCTCGGAACTTTCATTTGTTCACTAGTTGGGATTAGAAAAAAAAACAATCAATCTGCCGCATTTAATGTACTCGTTAGTGTAAAATATTCTTACCATGTATTAAGTAGATATCATGTAATATTTGGAGAATGTACTATTGTATTATGTCAATAGTTTTATCACATAATTTTATTATGGCCAGAGGCATAAAAACGACTGAATGATTCATGTTTTCTTGCGATACCTATGAAAACTGTGTTTATGCCAAATTACATATAACTCTGAGAGAAAAATAGTTCTGGGCACATTATGGGTTAAGTTAAAAGGATGCTAATGATTTAAACACCCTGTAGAGTGAGTAATTTTATCTTAAATATAATTATGCCTTTATCAAACAGCCTGTATCTATAAACGTAGCTGAAACCGATCAGGCATAAAGTTTGTATGTACGACACGAGTACAGGAGTTAGCCCATTACGGCCATAAAGGTCTGCCATAAATATTGTTCAGTTTAGCATTAATAAGAGCTATTATTCAATGATAAGCAAGTTATACTCCCGTGAATATACAGGATTTAAAATAATTGTATGCTGTATTATGTAATTGTATGTGAAATTGTGAATGTACCCACTGCAAACTCGTTAGCTTTACATCAAACCCTAGTGGTTTTTAAAGCTATCTAAATGTAATTGTCTTAATGTAACTGTCTTTAAGTTGTTAAATAAATTAAAAAAAAAAAAAGAATGTTTGTCTGGATATTTCACAATTTTAAGTGGTGTTTATTTGATAAACAATTTTATAATAATATTTACAAAAAACTTAAAATTACTTAAAAACTAAAATTAAAAATACTTATTACTATATTCATAGAATTAATAGAATTAACTGAATAAAACTTTTCCATTCCAATTAGGTATTTTAGAGGCCCTTAAAAACTTTTATCTTATTATTTAACTTTGCAATCAAGTGCAGACAAATTAATTAATTTACTAGACAGAATTAACAAATGTGCCCTTTAGTTTGGCACGTTTGAGCTAGGGATTCGATGTGGTATTCAAAAGAAAAAGCATAGAAGAAGATATTTTAAGGTGGCAATACAGGTAATAAGAAGTAGGAATTCGATTGTCAAAAAATTTAAAGTAGGAGAGACTGGGTACGGTTGTAACAGGGTACGGTTGTAACAACTCGACTGTTGCTCGGTAGGTGAGGGGTACAAAAGGAAGGTTAGAAGGGTGTCAAGACAAATAACGGCCGGTTCACACATGTCTCCGTTTTACTGTTCCGTTTTATCGTGTACGTCGTTTTTTTCGTCGATGGCGTATGTACGAGTATTTGTATGAGCGACTTCACACATGACACAGTATTCTGTATACAGTATAATACATACATCGACTCGCGACTGTGCGACGGGCGCCCGCAGTGAGTGTGCGAGCGAGACAGCAACATAATTACGCGCGAGCGATAAGAATGGGTAGCTTGGGGTCATTGGACAAAATTCTACGTACTCACGGACCAGGCTTTAGATATTTCTATACTTTATTCATTCGCTGCCGCACGTCTTAATTGGCCTTCAAACAACCCTTTGAATAACTTGAACTAGACGTAATTCAGACGGTATATGGAATATATTTGACTAGTTTAACTTTATAATGTATCTTTGAGTTAACTTTAGTTAAAATAACGTATAATTACCTACATAACCAATAAAGAGAAATTGTAAGTAATCTAAAGGATAAAATATTTCGAACTATGTTCTTATCCAATACTATGTTTAATAAAATGGAAAAATGTATTACGTATGAGAGTGCTCTTTATTTATGTATTAAGAAACTGAAAGTAAATTTTATTCAAGGTGACTATGATTTCATGAATGTTGATGTAATTTGCATTGATAAGATTAATTTCGAGTCGGAATTTTCATAAAAATAAGAATTAAGTACACGTAACCTTAAGTTCATTATGGAAAACCTTGGGGGAGGCCTTTGTCCAGCAGTGGACGTCATTTGGCTGAAACGAACGAACGAACACGGAACCTACTTAACGTAAACAAAATACTCATTGCAAAATGTGGATATCATTGTCATAAAAATGCAAATCATTGTTACAAAGGACAAAAACTACCCACAAATACCCATATTTCTTTACAAAATATAATGATAGCAAATTATGCTCGTGCTTTGTCCTCGAGATTAGAAATAAGAAATATGTAGTATCACGTACGGTGATGCCAGTTTACGCACTGTTAGTTGAGGATATATTTTTTTTTTTTTTTTTTTTTTTTTGTGTGGGTATCTCACTTTACATCTTATTTGACATTGGTATCCGTCGTCAGTCACGATTCAGTGCTCTGCCAGTTCGCACTTCTTCTACTTAAATACGTACCCAGTGTTAAAAATAGTGTTTTTGTGTCGTCAAAATGCCGAACGAAAAACGTCAAATGAGGATAAGGAACATTTGCTGAAGAAAATAAATAAATTGGAGCAGAAGATATGGGGTGCTGAACGTCGTTCAAGCGGTTCAACAGAAGATCATCGTTACACATTACCATAATGCGAACAACCATCCCGGGTTGTCTCTTTATGCCAGTTGTGTTTTTTGTCTGAGGGTTTGCGGTTTAACGTTTGAGTTCTACTCCTACCCCTAATTCAGACAATTGGAAAAATCGCAAGTTCATCGCCTTCAACCAAAAGAAGAAGAAGAAGAACATCATCATTACACATTACCATAATGCGAACAACCATCCCGGGTTGTCTCTTTATGCCAGTTGTGTTTTTTGTCTGAGGGTTTGCGGTTTTACGTTTGAGTTCTACTCCTACCCCTAATTCAGACAATTGGGAAAAATCGCAAGTTCATCGCCTTCAACCAAAAGAAGAAGAAGAAGAACATCATCATTACACATTACCATAATGCGAACAACCATCCCGGGTTGTCTCTTTATGCCAGTTGTGTTTTTTGTCTGAGGGTTTGCGGTTTAACGGTTGAGTTCTACTCCTACCCCTAATTCAGACAATTGGAAAAATCGCAAGTTCATCGCCTTCAACCAAAAGAAGAAGAAGAAGAACATCATCATTACACATACTACCATAGTGCGGGCAACCATCCCGGGTTGTCTCCTTATGCCAGTTGTGTTTTTTGTCTGAGGGGTTGCGGTTTAACGTTTGAGTTCTACTCCTACCTCTAATTCAGACAATTAGAAAAAACGCAAGTTCATCGCCTTCAACCAAACGAAGAAGAAGACAGATGCAGTAAGTTCTATCCATTATTACACATACTACCATGGTGCGGGCAACCATACCGGGTTGTCTTCTTATGCTAGTTGTGTTTTTTGTCTGAGGGTTTGCGGTTTAACGTTCGAGTTCTACTCCTACCTCTAATTCAGACGAATACGGTAAATTATTTTTATTATAATATTATCATTACACATACTACCATATTGCGGGCAACCATACCAGGTTGTCACGTTATGCTAGTTGTGGTTTTTTGTCTGACGATTTGCGTTTTAACGTTTGAGTTATTACCTACCTCTAATTCAGACGAATACAGTAAATTCTATTTACTTAATACAATATTATCATTACACATACTACCATATTGCGGGCAACCATATCAGGTTGTCACGTTATGCTAGTTGTGGTTTTTGTCTGACGATTTGCGTTTTAACGTTTGAGTTATTACCTACCTCTAATTCAGACGAATACAGTAAATTATATTTACTTAATACAATATTATCATTACACATACTACCATATTGCGGGCAACCGTACACGGGTTGTCACGTTATTTAATTTGTGTGGTTATTTTTGTCTGACAGTTTGCGATATTAATATATACTTGCCTCCAAATCAGACGTTCGTAATGTAATGATTTATCTATATCTAAGGGTTTGCGGCACTAAAAACTTTGCATTAATAACCTACTTCTAAATCAGATGTTCGAAGTTAATTATTTTTTTTAAATAATAATTACCCATACTACCATACTGCGGAGCTGTGTGATTTTTATAATATGATGGTTTGCGGTATTATCAACAATACCTACCCTCTAAATCAGACGCAGAATCCTAAAAATATTACGATACTTACGGTATTGCGGGCAACTACAACGGGTTGTAATTTTACTGTCTTACCTACTTAATTCTTCAAGTCAAGTAAGTTCAAGTCTAAGTTTTTCGGTGATAACAATTTGGCGATATTTAATTTTAAATTGATATGAACGTTAATATTACTAGGCATGCAGATAATTCGTGTTAAGTTGTTACCTACCCGCTACATATTTTAGCAGGCAGTCAAAAGGGCTGTTCCATACTGGTAAAAGTACATATCACATTAAAAAAAAAAAATGCAATAATGCATACCTACTTGTTTAAAAATTGGGAGTTGTCTTAATAAGACATAATTTGATGGGTTTATATCCACACTACCGGGTGGTGATATGATACACGCCAAATCGTTAGCAGGTGAAAAACCATTAGTGGCTATCGAAACATTGGACTCAGAACCCTTAGCCTCGAACCCTGCCGCCGCCGACGCTGCTGCTCTCGTTGACATCTGCGCCGCTTCCGCTGCTGCTGAAACTAGAAATCAATTAGATTCGACACCTGCAACGCTGTTGGTCTGAAACAGCTGCGCCCCTTCATGATGAGATTGTAATATTGGTGATGATCCTGTGTAGGACAAGCTTCAACACAATTACCTTAATATGAATTTCTTATCGATGCCAATCGCATTTTCTCGACTGTCTACTAAGAATTCCTTATCAGAAAAAACGTAATTCTACTTAGACTCATTAAAGATAAGATCAATTATTACCTACTTTGGGGCCAGCTGGCGCTGTGTGAAATTGTTAAAAGACTCATCTATTTATTTATTTATTACAAACACCGAAGATTGACGCCATGTCTTTTGATAAAAACTTTCCAAAACACGAAAAACTGCCTAGCGAACTTCAAAGTTTGGGGCTGATCTGGAATTGAATCCCAAAATCAAATCAGCAGCCACCAAAAAGTCCTTTCTTATACGAATTTAACCTTGAAGGGACTTCCTCGAAAGGCAGACAACCGATGAAAACAGAGGACTTGACCTCCTGACTTTCAAAACAGTCATCACGTGTCATGCTCGTGAGCGCACCAGCCGCATCCAGCTCAGAACCGCAACAGTTGAATCTCGTAAAATATGTCGGTTGGCTTTTACATTTTTACCATCAGTGGCCACTAGTAATAAGTGACTCTGTTGTACTAGGATAGAGTTATGTGATTTCAATCTCACAACCAATAATAAATGTCAGTATAAATCACATAATACATGATTATATTCGGACATAGAAAAATTGCAATTATATCAGGCTATTCATAAACTTATATTAAGTGTCATGAAATATAGTACTCCGATGTCTCAACTACGGGATAGGGGGCGGCGTGTTACGGGGAAACTTCTGGGGACCCATGGTCCAACATCTATTTTATTTTATTAATATTATCTAATATTAAAAACATAATATAAGAATTAATCTGCAAAGATTCCAAACATTGACCTTTCTTGGCCTAAAAGTATTTACTAAGGATCTTCAAAATTTTCAGTTTCTCAGAATGAAATTCAGTTTTGTACACCGCATAGGTGGCGTGCAGTTTCCCCCCACTTAACACAAATAAAAATAATTGTGGCAATGATGCGAAACTAGAAAAATCATTATAATCATCAATACACCATGATGTGTCCTATCTAATGATCTATCTTATCTAGATAATAGCATGGTAGATACCGAATCTTAAAGAGTCCATTCAATATTAGTATGGACTCGACATTACCAAATTCACCATTTTATTATTTTTGCATTTGGAGAACGTGGCATCGTTAATTTTGCCAAATTCGTTATCGTTATATACCCTAAATTAGATAGGTACCCTGATGCATACGCAATTAAAATTTTAAGACAACAAGGTCAAGCTTATTTCTGCGGTTTCCTTCCTTTTTTGTATTACACATACATTGCAAAAATCACATGTGATCAAGCGACGGGTATACTAGCAGTACCCTTATAATGTAGTCTAGCTTTGTTTCTTTAATTGGATAAAAATAAAAACGCTACATGTGTCTAAATGTCTCATATAAAACGAAGATTACATCTTCATCTATCTATGGATATTATATCTTCATCATTGTCTGATGATCAAGCAGTACAATAATTGTTCAAGGAAATTGTTTTACTTTTACCATAACTATCATTCATTGAGGTATTAGATTCCACTATTTTAATAAAAAATTGTGAATTTCGATAGCTGTAATAAGCTTGTCTTTTAATTTGGCTGTCATATTGGAAACATAATCAGATATTATGGTTTCCAAAAAATTTAAAATATTGAGAAATTAGCCATTTTACTGTCATTTGTTAGTGTAATTATTACACACATTGTTCAAACCTTCCTTATAAGCATTCAAATATTATGCATACAAATATTCAATTTAATCACGACATCGCGCCCAAGTTCACAACAATCAATCTTGGTATTGTTTTGACAATTTATGTCATGTACAAGCATTTTGTGCAAAGTGTTGCTTACGAAATTGTTTACCGCTCTAACACCGAGCACTTAGTTTAGTCACAAGTTTAGTTCAATTAACATTGCAGGCTTGTGATATTGACACCTTGATATTCACCACTCACAGCACGAGGCATGCTGCCTCGTCTAGAGCACATACATTAGGAATTAATCTTGATTATCAGAATTACCCCCGGTTGGAGCGTTATTTCAAATAGCTACTTTGGGCAAATTCTTTAATAGAATGCCTATTGCGTCCAGAAATAACAATCAACATTTAATTGCCAGAAGAACCTAATACTGACAATTGATTTGGGAAACAATAATTAACTTTCCCACTTACATTATGGCTAATATAACAGCTAATTATACTTGCCTTTAATTACTTACCCTTAATAATAATTATCAATTATACGAAAGTATTCACTCGGGTAACTACGACAGTTATGTCACACTTAATAGTAATTATAAAACAAGCATTGTATTCTTACTAATGATTTATTATTTTTGCAAAGTAATAAACAGCTTTGTTTTTATTATCATTTCACATCAGTTCTCTCAAAATCTACATAGTTCTTATTTCTAATCTCGAGGACAAAGCACGAGCATAATTAATGATTAAACGAACTTAAAAAGTGAAGTTCTATCATAATTATGCGAGGACTTTGTCCGAAGAGATTAGAAACCCTCCCACCCGTCTTTAACAATCATATATGTATATTATTAAAAACACAAACCCCCATATTAGTGAAATGATAAAAAATACAAATTACTACTCCAAACTAACTGACGACGGATACCAATGTCAAATAAGATGTAAAGTGAGATACCCACACAAAAAAAAAAAAAAAAAAAAAAATATATCCTCAACTAACAGTGCGTAAACTGGCATCACCGTACGTGATACTACATATTTCTTATTTCTAATCTCTTCGGACAAAGCCCTCGCATAATTATGATAGAACTTCACTTTTTAAGTTCGTTTAATCATTAATTATACAGCCGCAGGCACTCTAATAGACTAAAATATCTAGCCATTAGGACTGAATTGTACAGAAAAAAATGTTTCATAATGGCAATCAAAATATACAATAAGATACCTGTTAACATTTCTGACTTACCTATAAATCTATTTAAAAACAGATTGAAAAATTGGCTAGCAGAGAAATGCTTTTATTCTGTTACGGAATTTTTGAATTATAAATGAAATTTAAACTTAAAAAATGACATGTATTGTATTTATTTGGAGCATTTGACATTATAAAATAATATTGACAATTAATTATGGATTATTATTAATTTCAAAAGTGCTGTTGATACATACTACTCGTACATGGATTTCGCATGCCGTAATTATAAATTTATTATTATTATTGACTATGAATTTTGAAATGGCCTAATAAAAACGGATTATTTATAATATTATGTAAAATGCATGATTTGATAAAACTATTAATTGACTATGAAATTTTTGCATGTCTCGTAGACGAAACATGTTGAACCTGATTGTTTTTATCTGACATCTGTATTGTACCATGTTCCTGTGCAAATAAATGAATTTGAATTTGAATTTGACACCGCGCACAAGGTAGCCTGGCTGTGGCGGCCACTCGAACATGACGGTGTATGGCTGCCCGCGCACTAGGCAGTCAAGAGTGTTCTTATACCGGATTGGCTGCCTAGTGCGCGGGAGCCCTAATACTACAGCTAGCTACAGCAATCTGTAGATTCCAAACATTACGATGTAATTTTATACCAATTACGGGTTTTATTTTAATTTAGGGAACCTTAATCGTCGGCATAAAAGATAACTTCAATAAATTAGATAATCATTGTCGCGGTGGTTGTATAATCGCAAACATGTCACGGAAATTAGTTTATTTCGACATAACTGGGTACAGCGAGCCCATCAGGTATATGTTGCACTATGGCGGGCTGAAGTTTGATGACGTCAGATACAACATGCAGGAATGGCCGATCAAAGAGATCAAGGATTGTGAGTACAATTACTATTATTTTATTCGGGTTAAGCTCATAGCAAACTTATCAACTCGGAAAGGGATCCGACACCGTATCGCCTTTGCAAGCTGTCATCGCCTTTCGCGAGCTGTCAATTGCGAGGCGAGGCGTTTACGTTACAGTGCAGATAAGTGTGCGTTGCAATAAAGAGTTTCATACAAATAATACTGACCGCCTGGAGTTGATACGGTTACGATCCCTATTCGGGCTGATAAATGTGCGACATCCTTCATTCCACTTAATATCTTATTTACTATTTACAAAGAAGATACAAAATACTTCAATCCATTTTGAACCTAGTGCAATGGGCATAAAGTGTTCTCTATATAGTTTAAATAGTGTCTACTTCCAGCTCTACCATACGGCCAGCTGCCAATATACGAAGAAGATGGCCGGGTCCTCAACCAGTCCATAGCCATTGCGCGGTACGTGGCCAGCCAGACCGGTCTATTGCCGACAGACCCGTGGGAACAAGCAAAGTTAGATGCTGCCGTGCTGAACATCTATGACCTTATTAAGAGTAGGTGAGCAGTAGTAAATAATAATATGTCGTAGAATATTGATTGTCATGTAATTACTTAGTAATAATTTTAATAAAACCAAATAATAATAACAACATTAATTTTAAATGTAATAAATTATAATTTGATTTATTGTAAATGTCTAGTTATGTTATAAAATAGTTTGCAGTAAGTAAAAGGAGTTGTATTGACCGTACCGAGACAGGTCGGGCGCTACCTGCTAGCCGGTTTGGGTGGGGATGGCTGTATAAAAGAACGAGCACGACCGTAGTCATGGCATTCGACAGTCTAGAAGCACAGTGCTCCCCCAGTACCCTCCCAGTAGACTCTGCCCACCTCCGCATGGTGGACAGCGAAGTCGAACGTAGAGCCGCCCTCCCTCCGACCACAACCCTAGACCCGACCAACGTCGACGAGGTGCGAACGATAATCAAAGGTTTCCGTCCCAACAAAGCCCCCGGCCCGGACCGTATCTCTAATAGAGTCTTACGCGCCCTGCCCGCCCCCCTAGTATACCTCTTGGTTGCTATTTTCAACGCGGCCATGTCTCACTGCATCTTTCCCGACGCGTGGAAAGAGGCAGAAGTCATTGGCATCCCGAAGCCCGGTAAGAAACTGGCTGACCCCACAAGCTACAGACCTATCAGTCTCTTAAAGACCATGGGTAAGTTATACGAACGTATAATTGTCTCTCGATTAAGAGATTATGTTTTTTCTAATAATCTCTTAATAAACGAACAGTTTGGCTTCCGCGCCTCACATTCCTGCGTACAACAGGTGCACCGCTTAACGGAGCACATACTTAGCGGCCTCACTGCTAAGCCACCCGTAGGGACAGGAGTGCTATTCTTCGACGTAGCGAAGGCATTCGATAAAGTCTGGCACAATGGCTTGATTTACAAGCTTTACGAACTCGGTGTGCCGGACAGTCTCGTGCACATCTTACGTGACTTTTTATCGAATCGCACCTTTCGTTACCGAGTAGATGGCTCCCTCTCCTCCCCCCGCCCCATAAGAGCCGGAGTCCCCCAGGGCTCCGTGCTCTCGCCCATCCTCTTTTCATTGTACGTCAATGACATCCCCAAATATCCGAATACGGATTTAGCCCTCTTTGCGGACGACACCGCACTCTACAAGTCCGGACGTAATCGCAATTACGTCATCTTGGCGCTCCAACGCGCAGTCACACAATTAGGCGAATGGTTCAGGAAGTGGCGTATCGAGGTAAATCCCGAAAAAAGTGCAGCAGTGTACTTTTCTAGGGCTTTGTCTGCGAAACGTCCTCCGGTTCGCACTCGTCCTAATGTCCCCACCCATCTCACCTTATTTGACCAAACTATTCCTTGGAAAAGTGAGGCCAAGTACTTAGGTGTCACTCTCGACCAGAGATTATCGTTCGCTCCGCACCTCAGACGCGTCTTGAGCCGTGCGAACCACTACATCCACCGACTCTACCACCTAGTTGGAAGGAAAAGTAAATTGTCACTTAGAAATAAGTTGACAATTTACAAAACCTGCATCCGTCCAGTGTTGACTTACGCCAGTCCGGTGTTTGCTCACACTTCCTGCACAGACCTTAAGAAATTCCAGACCCTCCAAAACAAATTCTTACGCCGAGCCGCGGATGCCCCGTGGTTCGTGCGTAATACGAATCTCCATAGAGATTTCGAGATCCCATCGATTGATCACTTTATGAAAGAAGCCTCTCGCCGCTACTTTGATAAAGCGATCAACCACAAGAACCCTCTTATCGTTAGCGCCGCCACGTATACACCCCAGGAAAATGTCGCTGCCCAATACCGACGACCTAGGCATGTCCTAGACGACCCGGACGATCCTATTACCGAATTTCTGAACACAGACATCACTGCCTTAAGCACGCCAACTACTCCACAACACAGTAGCTCGTTACACCGTACTCGCCGGCGAGTACGAGGCCCTGCTTTCCATTTCGGACGGTACAGACATGTACCGGGCCGGTTCTCCCCTATCCGTCCCCCGGACACGGCCTGAGCCGAGGTCCGAGCCTACCGTGGCGCCCTCAGGCCGCGTCCGTAGTCCCCTCGATCGGGCCCACTAGAGTGAGCCCGCCGTAGGCTGGACTTTGGTCCAACACCGCGGTGGGCAACCCTCTAGTTGGGTTCGCCACTGATCGGGCGCCTTATGCGCTCGATACGGCCCGATCGCGAACGTCGGTCTGCGACCGACGCGGACGAGCCTCGCCCACAATCGCCAAACGGCTAGAGTACCTTCTGTACTCGCCACTCTGCCCGGTGAAGCTGGAAAAGCTCCTCAAGCTACCAGCGCGCGTCCCTTCAAAAAAAAAAAAAAAAAAGTCATGGCATTCTGGCCTTACCCGCCGCTCGGTATTGTTGTCTCGGTCCTGTGTGTGAGACTGCTCAAATATTATTATTGTTATTATTGTATTCTTACCGAAATACAACAATCTATAGTGTAAAAACTATACATCATTTTATTTAACTTCCTGGTGAAACATAATGTCCTGCCCCTTCTGACCGTTCTCCGACATCAGAAGCGGGATAAAGAAGGCCAGCCCACTTCAATTTTTTTTTCTCCTTTCTGCCGTACAGGCAAAACTCAAGGAACATTATGGCCATGTTTTTAAAATATTTCTAACAACCCTCACGTCAATGTTACTCCGCTAAGTCATTTATCGGCTGTTCTGGAGCCCTTCAAACACCGAAATGCAGAAATAGAAGGCCCGTGTAATTATTTTTTTTCAATTGACTATCACCATGTTCGAAATCACAGGGATGATTACATTACTTTGAAATCTATAGTCACAGGGATGGCTTTCAGAGTTGTGGCACTTGCATACCTACTATTCATGATGCTTTCTTTATATTTGACTAAAATGCACTTGTACTTTTTGGCTTTTATCTTTTATTTTCGTTATAGTAGGTTTTATAAGACAAGGTAGTTTTCAGTTGATGAATATTCATGTTTTACCATAATTATGGTTAAAGGTAGTAGTTTGCAAATTAGTATTACATCCAATCATAAGTGATAATTTAATCTTAACTCAAAACAATTTTTAGTTTGGCTCAGTGGTACAAATAGTATCAAAAAAAAGTGCGCCATTATGAACATGCAATAAATTACGTCACGTGCATTGAGTGAAAAATGTATTGTAAACTATTTGAACCTATCACGGTTCACCACTGATCTGAATATTATCGTGACGGATGTAAATAGACTGAAACTATTAGAATCGCTTAAATAGACTTCCTGAATTCATTATCGGTTTACCTTGTAGTAGGTACTCGTCTAATAGAATACGGGCGGTAGGCTTAAAATAAGATTTTATCTCGGGAAAGTAGCAGCTTTGCCACTTTACACTTGCTTACCTATTCATGATCAATTGAGAAGAATGCCATAGGGTTTTGTACCAGTCTAAAGTTGAAGTCGAGGTACATGCTGTTCACAGTAGCGGTGATGATGATTTTTCTGTAATGGGAACTCGAATTTGCTCTTGAGCTGTAAATCGTAGTGTGTAGTCGATGGGTGATGCACACAGTGTTGTGATAGTACTTAATGGTACAGTTTCAGTAATGGTGATTACTGTGGGAAATGGAGATACTCGAGTGTCCTACGAATTTATTAGTGACTAACATTATTGAAGTGTTACATAGCCCTGGCTACTTTTATGTTCTTAAATGTTAAGTGTCGATTTTAGAAAATACTACATTATTTAATATCCCATCTCGTTAACTACAAGCAGTTTTCTCAATTGTTAGGTCGGATCCGGAATATCGTAGCCGTGGCCTATTAGAAACCGGTATCTGTTCTGAGTAGTCCCTGGGAATTAGGTAGTGCGATAGTTCTGATCATCTGATCACTGAGTTATCAGTGTGATGACGGCAGAGTAAAGGACTGTAAAAGGGCTGTTGATGAAATATATCAGATTAAGTTAACGCAAGAAGCGACAATGGCCGACTCGAGATCAAAGGAACGCTAGTTCGAACCCCGCCGCCGCTTTTCTAGTCAAGCAGCGGCGAGGTTCGAACAGCGTCCCATAGTGCAGTGAACCCACTCGTAGTAATTTGTAACTCGTAATCATTAGTAATTTGTATTGCAAAGGCACGAAGAAAAATTATTAGTTATTCATTTTACCATACGTTTATGGATTTGGATAATTTCTTACATTGAAGACGTCATATTTTTATTCCAGAACTTGCGACATTCTTTTACGCTCAAGACCCAGAAGAGAAGGAGAAACTTAAAAAGCAGGTGCTTGAAGATGTAGATTACTACTATTCTAGATTTGAGAAAGAATTGCATGCGGGTGGTGGATATTTCGGTGGAAAGGTAAGCTGTTTTGTTGTGGAAAACGATTTCTAGTCCAAGAGGGAGGTCTTTGTCAGTCAGTCGGTCACCTTTGAGTTATAAATTATTTAGAAGATTAGTAAGCTAAACTGACGATCTGGTGAAGGTCGTTGGAAGCACCTGGATGCGGGCAGCGCAGGAATGGTCTTTTCGGAAATGCTTAAGGGAGTTCTTTGTATAGACGTTCATTGGCTGAAATGATGATACTTATGATACTTAAGGTCATAGCAAACTTATCAACTCGGAAAAGGATCAACACCGTATCGCCTTTCGCGCGCTGTCAATCGCGAGGTGAGGCGTTTACCTTATGGTGCGGATAAGTGTGCGTTGCAGTATAGAGTTTCATACAAAGAATACTGACCGTCTCGAGTTGATACGGTTTCGATCCCTTTCCGGGTTGATAAATGTGCTACGTCCTTTACTTGTACCTGTATCTCTAGGTGTACACCTTACTTTACCTTTCTTTGTTGGCAGAATTAGTTCCTAATTCGTTATTATCTACTTTCAGTTATCCTGGGCAGACTTCATTTTAGTGAACACTACTGAGCTACTCAACCTACAACTCAATCAGACAGTAAACACTGAGTACCCTGCAATAACAGCTCTTATATCTGAGATATACGCAAACCCAGGAGTCAAGGAGTACTTGGCTAACAAACAATCTTCCGCTCCTGTCAGTTAAAGTTAATACAGTATTTGTAAGTTGTATGGTATATTAAATGATTTTTGTAATTATACGAGTTTATTTTTTATTATTATATTAGCTTAATTATAAGACTTAATTATATACGTCCCAAAGGATAGTGCCAGGGTCTGGACCAAGTGTTGCCCAGAATCAACCCATAGTGCATTTTGTTCTTTAGGCCTATACTAAATAAAGATAAGAATTACACGTAACCGTTAACGTAAACAAAATACTCATCGCAAAATGTGGATATCATTGTCATAAAAATGCAAATAATTGTTACAAAGGACACCGCACACAAGGCAGCCTGGCTGTGGCAGCCAGTCGAACATGACGGTGCACCGTACACCGCGGTGTATGGCTGCCCGTGCACTAGGCAGTCAAGAGTGTTCTTATACCGGATTGGCAGCCACAGCCAGGCTGCGGCAGCCAGGCTGCCTAGTGCGCGGAAGCCCTAAGAGTAGGCGCACACCGTTGATTTTTAGTTGGCCGATAGTTGTGGCCGATTTTAATTTGTGTGAAGAATCGACCAAATTGAATCGGCGTAGTGTGCGCACTCCCATACATGCCTATACTGATCAACTGCCCGACTAAACTATCGGCCGACGAAAAATCAACGGTGTGCGCCTACTCTAATACTACAGTTAGCTACTGCAATCTGTAGATTCCAAACATTACAATGTAATTAACGGTTTAAGAACTTTATTTCTCATAAGAATTAATAATAATTCACTTCCTGAGAAACATTTCAATTTGAATTATTTAAACATAATGAGTTGACAACTAATTACAAACAAAATCAAGGTAGGTAACTATCAACATTTAAACAAAAATAAAAATAATGTGACGGTACACAACAAAAAATTCACAGATCTCGTGCCTCTCACGACCTTCGGAGACATTGGAAATGAATATAGACAAACCAAAAATGTTAAATCACCCCTCTGTCCGTCTATTTAGTTTCACTAGCTCACAGAACACTATTCTAGCTAGTCCCTACGGTGTGATTGAATTATTTATCAGTTAAAATGTTAAAACTTCGCGCAAGACATACGCAAGGGTCAGTAGCAGGTACCTGGCGAGTACCGTTTTTTTTTTCTGAACGGACTACGTCCTTTAACACAGATACGCTCGCTTTCTTTTCGCCTGCCGTGCACACCCGTCCGCCAGATGTGTACTTCATGAGCATTACCCAAGCCAAGCTATTTCTACCGTTCGAGAAAATGAAGCGCTACAAAATAGTTATGAATATAAATCTCTATATAACTCGAACATCGTTAAGTCTAAACCCCTAAATACGCGTTATCTCGAATTATTTAGACTTTGTAACTCGAACAAAATGTTATTTCCCGACGAAGTATTGATAATACATAATTATTTATATTCTATAACTCGAATTTTAAAAAGGAGACTCCGTAAGTCGTAGTTAGTAAAATATAATGACTTCGTACTTGGAATTCGCCTAAATAATAGCAATAAAATCCAAAATGAATGTTCGGGTTCGGGGCTTCTAATATATTGTTTTTGTCTTGTACACGTGCAATGAATGAATACATTCATAAAACTTTCTAAGTAACACAGCTGTGACCTGTGAACGTTATGTTTGTTCCTTGTCGACACAGGACACGATTACTTTTAGCGGAGCTTGTCCGTCAGTACCTACTTATTTTGGCTGTTAACTAACAACAACATGAGTACAAAGCGGAAACTAAAGATTTTGACTCTACGTGAAAAAAGCGATGTTATCAAAAGTGGCATAAAAATACACTTAGAAATCGTGCCTCTGTTAAAGCCTGGTCCGTGAGCACGTAGAATTTTGGCCAATGACCCCAAGCTACCCATCCTTATCGCTCGCGCGTAATTATGTCGCTGTCGCGCTCACACACTCACTGCGGGCGCCCGTCGCACAGTCGCGACAGCAATATAATTACGCGTGAGCGACAAGGATGGGTAGCTTGGGGTCATTGGCCAAAATTCAACGTGCTCACGGACCAGGCTTAAGTCGAAATTTCAGCAGTTAAATCATATCTATCTCGAAGTTCTTGTTAAGTCGAAAACTCATTTTTTTTGCATTTCCCTTGACATTCGAGTTATAAAGATTCCACTGTATAAAATAATAATCATAATGTTTAATTTGAAGGAACTTTCTACTTCGTGTGTATAGAGGGCGTAAGTGGCTCATTATCATCTTAGAGCCAAAGCCAATGCTGCATGTGATGCACCCTGCTAAATGACAGACGAGGCTCTGCCGAAAAAAAGGTGGGACATACTATGGCCCGACTGGGGAAGTACCTCCACCTCACAGAACACCGTGAGGTCACCAGAAAGGAAGGAGTTGCTGCATCGGAATTCCAATTTGATCGTAATCTTAACACAAAGACGACTTCTGACAATAAAACCAACACGTATTACTTAAAAATAGCTTTTATTTTATTTCTTCATATTCGAAAAACATAAAATTATTAATATTAATGTTACAACTGATGTCAATAACCAATAACTAAAATTTTTAATTCTTATCATAGCATAATACAATTTTTAAAATGCACAATAATTTTACGTACCTAATTAGGTAATTAGTAGGTGGTGGGTAGGTCCCACCACACACCCAACACCGTATAGTCAAACTAAAGTAATATCGCACTCAACGCACAAAGTATTTATCGAGGTCCGATTTATCGTAAGATTTATTCACACCAGCTTCATCCTCACTCGAAGATGAATCGCCGCCACCACCGCCGATCCACATGGAATCGAAGGCGAATTTCTTCGGCATCTTATTCTTCGTTTCATAAGCCATGAATTCGATCTCGGAATCCAGCGATAATCCCGTACGCGTTATTTTGAAGCCTGATAAATCGATATTATCGCAAACGCATGTATAAACTTTGATTCGATTATAAGCTTTTTCCATTTCACAGGGTCACATTGATTCCTATCGGGATTTTTAAACTCCATCAGTTCCACGTGTATCCTACTAGAAGTAGTCTGCGTGTTTGGCACCTTCACATTGAACACCCCCGGAACTTTTCCTTCAGGAGTATCCTTCGTCGCCGACAATAGTTTATCACGAAGATTAAACCAACATTTGTGCATTTCTAATTGAAATTTATTCATTGTTTCGGCAAACGGTTCCGTGGGCATGACCCGTTTCAAATCGTTCACCAGTTTCGACTCGACGAATTCTTTCATCAGCAATTTACTATTGTCGTGCCACCAATACTCCACCGACGGCAGCAACATGGATACTTGATGCTTCGGTTCGAGATGGCCAATGTCGTAGATCTTTTGTCTCTCGCTGAACGCGTCGGCACTATTAACGAACGCCCCAAACATATTCGTCACAACAGCCAATCGTACTGGGGTCTTGTAATTAAACTGTGTGTAGTGTACTCGCCGAAGGGGGACCTTGCTAAGTTTCGTTCGCAAAGCCCTGACATCACTGACAAGAACACAGATGTGCAAATCTTCGCGTACTATTGAGTTATTTACGTCACCATACATCACAACTGAAATAAACAAGATTATTTTATTTTCTTTAAAATAAATATCTTCAATATAATCCTCACAACTAAAAAACCCCTCATTAACACATAAAAGTTCCTATTCTTAACAATACAACTCATATAATATGAGTATGTGCCCGTCATGACTCATCGGTCTGCGCGCTAAATAAAAGATCGCGCCCGAAAGGGCGCTACTAAAACCTAAACTATAAAAGATAATTTAATTTTGTTTTTTGCAAATTGTATCCTAATTAATCCCCTCGGAACGTATTTTATATAAAGACTCTAACTCTATTACTTTCCGAGAAATCGACAAAACACGGCGGCAAGTCGACCGAAAATCGCAACATTAAATTTTTTTGCACCATATTGTAGATCTTGTCAATACGCATCTTTTGATACCCTATTTGTTTACGTAGCTTTACAATTGACGACACTAGAGCAGAATTTCACTTATAGCTGAAAATGCCCCCCTACTACACGATCGAAAAAACATTTCCAATGTTAAAATTCGAGCCAAAGCATAACGAGTCGCCACACCACATGAGTAAAGATTATTCATGTGGCCACCACACGCAAGTCAACCACGGATGTATGCGCACTGAGCGAACTTTTTAAATTGGATGCGGCATATTATATGGATTGGAAAATTAAATGGTTGTATGCAATAAATGTAATTTTAATTGTGTATAGAGAATTTGACGTATTGGTATTAGATTAATTAATAAAACATAATTGTTATAGATGTTTAATTTATTGTTATCTCATTAAGTACGTATATTTTTAATATTTTTTTATAGGAAAACAATGATTTGGCGTCTTTCACTTTATTATGTATATTTTTAGTACCGTAATTGGTTCTAGGAGGGCGTGCAATTATATTATTAGCATAATTATCTTAATTTTATTTTTTGTACACGGGATTTTTTGTGGAATGACAAGGTTGAGTGAATGTGGTTATTTAGAATTTTGTAAATTAATATGCATGTATAATAGGTATAAGCAAGCAGGCCTCCGTCCCACGCCTATGGCGGCCGAGATAATTGCCTACAGCGCGCGACAACTTCGAGTTGCAAATCAGTCAGGGCCGCCACGCGCCTGTGAACACATGCTTATTTCTACAGGGTGGAAACGAAAAGTGATCTCACTCGATTATGTCTAAACTATACAAAATATTCAAAACCTGGTTACTGATTCTGAAAGTCCTACACGAGCTCTATCCAACGGTACCAATAATAGGTTACAAAATAAACTGGATTTATCCGAAAATTCTATGTTTCCAGCTTCCATACTTTTATTAAAACCACCACTATACCTTCTAGTAAAACCACCATTATACCTACTAGTGGTTTTGTGTGTTACTCTTCCCGCTGAGGTGTTTAGTTTTTTGAGATCGTCTGTGTACTGGTTTTTGTTTTCTCGTCCATTGATTTGATAATTTTGGGCACGCCTTTTATAAATTTGATCGTTAGGTTTAACTCTCCGCTAGCAGAACGTCTTGCAAGTTCTTCTTTCAGATTCTGCATGTGTTGTTTCTGTTTGGGTGTTTGGTCAGAGAATATTTTGACATTACTTTCTTTAATAGAATTTGTGTTACGCAGCACATTCTTGGCCGTATCTTCTGAGGCGAAACATATTTTAATAGGGCGACTATGACCAGGTTTGAATTTTCCAAGGCGGATGATTTTCAGTGGTTCAGGGCATTCACTATTTATATTTTTTAGTATTTTTACGACCTCATCTTTGTTGTAAGCGAGCCAATCCGTGGTCCCATCTGGCTCAGGTATTCCCGCAATCACCAAATTTTTGGATCGCATGTTTCGCTCATTGATCTCATTAATGATATCTTCATAGCTCGGAGACGGCTGAACGCTAGAGGTTAATGTCGGCAACGAACCTTTAAGTTTGTTCATATCAGCTTCCAGAATAACCATCTTTTTATCTATGTTATCGCTCGAATTTTGTAGAGTATTCACCGTTACTTTTATGCTATTCTGGTCGGATACTAAATTCGCAATGGTATTGTTAATATCACATACCTCATTTTTAATCTCTGTGATGTCATTACTGAGCTTGTTTATATTTTCGGCTTGAGAGGTGCTGGTTGACTTGAGTAATGTCATAATTTCGGACATTTGATTCTGTAAATCTGTAAGTTCAGTCCGGATCCAAGCACTATCGTCGAATTCTTTCCTTTTGTTGCGATAAGTTATGTTTGTTGGTGTTTCACAAGACGGGGTGTCGACCAATTTTAGTTGGGTGCCGCCGCTGATTTTCGGAATAGTACCGCATCCAGTCGGTGACCGCTTTACCATAACGCTCATTGTAGATCCTTGGTGTTGCGTGAGCAGTCCAAAAAATATGAGCCTGTCTCGTTTACTCGAGGGGGTGAGGGATGGCTACCGCGTAGGAGACACCGGCAGAGTGTTTAGAGGAATACGTGGTGTAAATACGTGTTGATAGTGGTTATAGTTGATCGGCTAATACTAACTACTTATTAACTTTTAAAATAAAATCGCGACACGTCTACGTTGTACGTGGTTGTACGCTCATCGGGCCGAGCCGGTATATAATTATACCAATTACGGTACGGCCCTAAATTTTTTATTTTAGGGAATCGTATTCGTCGGTATAAAAGATAACTTCAATAATT
This sequence comes from Ostrinia nubilalis, assembly GCF_963855985.1. NCBI lineage: Eukaryota > Metazoa > Arthropoda > Insecta > Lepidoptera > Crambidae > Ostrinia > Ostrinia nubilalis. The sequence goes on along the minus strand of NC_087099.1, from coordinate 3,840,661 downwards.
TAGATAATCATTGTCGCGGTGGTTGTGTAGTTGCAAACATGTCACGGAAATTAGTTTATTTCGAAATTGCTGGGTACAGCGAGCCCATTAGGTATATGTTGCACTATGGCGGGCTGAAGTTTGATGACGTCAGATACAACAGGCAGGAATGGCCGATCAAAGAGATCAAGGATTGTGAGTACAATTACTATTATTTTATTTGGGTTAAGCTCATAGCAAACTTATCAACTCTGAAAGGGATCCGACACCGTATCGCCTTTCGCGAGCTGTCATCGCGAGGCGTTTACGTTACAGTGCGGATAAGTGTGCGTTGCAATATACAGGGTGGAAACGATAAGTGATCTCATTCGATTATTTCTTAACTATACAAGATATCGAGAAAGTGGTTACTGATCCTGAAAGTGCTTCACGAGCTCTATCCAACGGTACCAATAATAGGTTACAGAATTAACTGAATCTATCCGAAAATTAAATGTTTTCAGCCTCCATACTAAATGTATGCCAGCCAAACAATATTTGAAGTATTTTTTTTAATTAAATAATAAACACTTAAAATGAACTCGCAAATTGCATTCTTATTTAAAATTATTCATGGACAACGTTGGTTTTAGGCTTTACTTGCTATTAGAGATGTGCCGCTGAGAAAGTTCTCGTTCCCGGCAATATTCCCAGTGAGAATATTCTCGAGAACCGAGAACGCTCCAGGGAATATTCTCAGTGTTCTCGATAGCATACATTTAGTTTTAATTTTAATATTGTTGTTTATATGTGATATTATTTGTAATGTTTCGAAACTGGGCGTTAAGACTAGTCATTATAAACAATGCATGACACGTGTGAGTGAGATATTGCTGTCTTGCTCACTTTTTCGTGGCGAACGCGTACCGCGGCTTTAGGACTCGGCTACGGTATTTGAACATCAGTGTGCCTCTGAGTTTTAAGGCCCTTGCCACCCCAGCGGATTGCAAGCGGATTTAAAGCGGAGCGGCAACCCAACGGAGACGCCGCGTAAAAATATCGTGAAGCTTCCCGAAGGCTGCCCAGCCGAGCTGGATTCGATGATTGATCTTTTTTCGAAGTTGAACCTACCTAACTGGACTGTTTGTCCCAGGTATACATTATTGTCAACAACTTCGAGTGTAGAGTCTCCAGCTTTTAGAGGAGTGGGTGCAACACGGTCTTTAGACATGATTTTTAAATCTTGTCCATGTTCATTTTGAGACCCACTCGTTTAGAGACTCTATTGAGGCCATCGAGCATTGTGCCTAAATCGTCCACGATCTCGGCCATGACTACGATATCGTCTGTTATCTGGGTGATGTGCTTGCCGTTGATATTTATGCTGAATCCGCTCTAGCCCAGAAGCTTAAAAACATCTTCAAGGGCGATGGTGATGACGTCTCCCTGTCTCACTGCAACGCGCTGCAACTGGATAGGTTTCGGGTCCTGATCTTGAAACGGACTGTCACTGTGGCGTATTTGTACAAGACTTTCAACACTTTAATGTATCGATAGTCAATTTGGCACAGTTGGAGAGACTGCAGCACTGCCCATGTTTCGCACTCGAAGGCTTTCTCATAGTTCACAAATGCAAAGCGGCTGATTATACTCCTTGATCTTCCGTATAATCTGCCGTAGCGTATATTATTATGGTCTATGGTACTAAAGCCTTTTCGGAAACCGGCTTATTCGGGGGGCTGAAAGTCGTCGAGCCTGCTAGCGTGACAATTCGTAATGACTATCGAAAACAGCTTGTAGATATGGCTCCGAAGCGAAATGGGTCTATAATTCTTCAACAAGGTCTTGTCGCCTTTTTTGAAGATGAGTATCACCAATTCACCATACTTCTTTGCCATGCCGTAGGTGTTATTCCCTTGAGGATGACGGAATCGAGCAGCTTCTGAAAAGCCTTTAGTACCGGCGTTCCGCCTGCTTTCAGAAGCTGATCACGGTGCCTTGTTGTTTTTCAGCTGTTTGAGAACCATTCTAATCTCGTATAGACTAATGTCCGGAATATATTCGGTAGGTGTCGGATCAATCTAGCTAGCACGTATTTTCTATAAAAATGTGTAAAATGATCCGTCAGACAAGCTATCCACAACTTATCCAGAAATGGCGAAACAGGCCCTTACTAAGCGATTGTGAAATATGCCCTTAATGTCAAATAAGAATAATTTAAAAAACTAAAAACACGCTTTTAATTACTAACAGCACCAAAAGGCCAAAAATCATCAGGACCCTGGACATCATCTAGCATTAAAGATCTCGAAAAGACAAATCCAATGAACCCAAACTCGATGGATTCCGCCGTTTCGTTTAGGAATTCCTTTGGCCACCTTCCAGTCCCTTCATCAGACCAGCTGGTACCACAATATTGTATTGTCATCTTATCTACATAATATAATTGCCAAGTTTCATGATGATACAAGACTTAGAAGTGCGTGTAATTCAGATTCTAAGATTCCATTACATAGTTAGTTACATACACGACGACCTAATAAAAGCGTGTTAAAAACGAAAAAATGGACAGTTACAATATTTAATTACGTGTTAAAAGAAATTTCTGTCATCGTACATATCATTAAAACGCCATTTCACGACGAAAAAAATAAAATATAATAAACGTGCAGTTGCCGAGAATATTGCCGAGAAAGTTTCTGAGAATATTCTCGGGAACACTGGGAATATAGCCTTTCACTGCAAATAGAGTGTATTGTTTAATATACACTTATCTGTCGACTTAATTTAATGCTATTTTACTTATGAAAGTTTGTTTATTTCCATTTGAAAAACATGATTCTCAACCTTTCTCACTTAGGAGAACGCTCCCGGGAGCGCTCCCGAGAATATTCTCAGTAGGGAGAGCGTTCTCGGGAACGGCACATCAATACTTGCTATAATATTATCAAGACATGAGTGCCATGACTGTGGCTGTACTAAATGTATGGAAGCTGGAAACATTGAATTTTCGGATAGATTCAGTTTATTATGTAACTTATTATTGGTACCGTTTGAAAGAGCTTGTGAAGCACTATCAGAATCAGTAATCAGTTTTTCGATATCTTGTATAGTTTAGAAATAATCGACTGAGATCACTTAACGTTTCCACCCTGTAGAGTTTCATACAAAGAATACTGACCGCCTCGAGTTGATACGGTTACGATCCCTATTCGGGCTGATATATGTGCGACGTCCTTCATTCCACTTAATATCTTATTTACTATTTACAAAGAAGGTACAAAATACTTCAATCCATTTCGATCCTTGTGCAATGGGCATAAAGTGTTTTCTACATAGTTTAAATAGTGCCTACTTCCAGCTCTACCATACGGCCAGCTGCCAATATACGAAGAAGATGGCCGGGTCCTCAACCAGTCCATAGCCATTGCGCGGTACGTGGCCAGCCAGACCGGTCTATTGCCGACAGACCCGTGGGAACAAGCAAAGTTAGATGCTGCGGTGTTGACCATCTATGACCTTATTAAGAGTAAGTGAGCAGTAGTAAATAATAATATATCAGTGTGGTGACGGCAGAGTAAAAAAGGACTGTAAAGGGCTGTTGATGAAACATATCAGATTAAGAGCGAAGAAGCGACAATGGCCGACTCGAGATCAAAGGAACGCTAGTTCCAACAGCGTAGTGCAGTGAACCCACTCGTAGTAATTTGTAACTCGTAATAATTAGTAATTTGTATTGCAAAGGCACGAAGAAAAATTATTATTTATTCATTCTACCATACGTTTATGGATTTGGATAATTTCTTACATTGACGACGTCATATTTTTATTCCAGAACTTGCGACATTCTTTTACGCTAAAGAAGAAGAGCAAGAGAAGGTTAAAAAGCAGGTGCTTGAAGATGTAGAATACTACTATTCTAGATTTGAGAAAGAACTGCATGCGGGTGGTGGATATTTCGGTGGAAAGGTAAGCTGGTTTGTTGTGGAAAACGAATTACTAGTCCAAGAAAACTATACATCGTACAATACTAAGCTTAAAACTAAGAAAATACTTTGTATTTGTTGTTAATTGGTAAGCTAAACCGACGATCTGACGAAGGTCGTGGGAAGCACCTGGATGCGGACAGCGCAAGAATGGTCGTTTTGGAAATCCTTAGAGGAGGTCTTTGTATAGAAGTGCTTTGGCTGAAATAATGATACATAAGATACTTAAGGTCATAGCAGACTTATCAACTCGGTAAGGGATCAACGCCGAATCGCCTTTCCCGAGCTGTCATCGCCTTTCGCGTGCTTAGGGTTGCCAGGTCCAAAAACACAAAAGCCGGACTCTGTGCTTCATTTGCTCACGAGTGAGTACTATCATCATCGGTTCGACATTCGCCTGGCGCGGCAGCCATATAAAAAAAAGCCGGACAGGCCGAACATCGGTTATTTTGGCCGGACACGCTAACGATAACTATGTCCGGCTTTATCCGGACGCCTGGCAACCCTACCGCGCGCTTTAACCACGAGGTGAGGCGTTTACGGTGCGGATAAGTGTGCGTTGCTGTATGGAGTTTCATACATATAATACTGACGGTCTCGCGTTGATACGGAAGATCTCTTTCCGAGTTGATATGGAGTTTAGTCGTACCTGTATATCTAGGTGTAATTACTTATCCTTTCTTTATTTGCAGAATTAGTTTTTAATTCCTCTTTTTTTCTTACAGTTATCCTGGGCAGACTTCATTTTAGTGAGCGTTACTGAGCTACTCAACTCACAACTCAAGCAGACAGTAAACACTGAGTACCCTGCGATAACAGCTCTTATATCTGAGATACACGCAAACCCAGGAGTCAAGGAGTACATGGCAAACAAAAAATCTTCCGCTCCTGTCAATTAAAGTTAATAACCCTCCTTTTGCTTTGCCGTAGTCGGGTAAAAACAGTATTAAAATTTGTAAGTTGTATTGTATATTAAATTAATTTTGTAATTATACGAGTTTTTTTTTAATTAGACAAGCGCATTATATACGTCCCAAATTTTATTGTTTTACCATATAAAAACTTTTTTATTTTTATAAATACTCTAGATAGCAAGGTATTTTTCGACTGTTCGGATTGGTAGCTGCTGGTTACATACCAAACTTCAGACCTGTATCATAATAACAGTTGTAATAGGAGTCATATTGCAATAACAGTCTGATATTCTGTCATTAAAATTTGTACTACATTATAAAGTACTAGCGGCCGCCCGCGACTTCGTACGCGTGGATCCCGTTTTACCCCCTTCATCTATCTTACGATTTAGATTTTTTCATAAAAATGTTTTTTCCCGCTAACTCCCGTTCCCGTGGGAATTTTGCAATATCCTGTTGTAATTAATCTTTAAGTTTACTAAAGTACCTGCATGCCAAATTTCAAGCGTCTAACTTAAGCGGTTTTGCTTTTTTATACAAAAGTATTTTCCCGCTAATTCCCGTTCCCGTGGGAATTTCGGGAATTCCTTTTTTAGTACACCTCTACGGTACCTAAGATACGCCCCTTCCAAATTTCAAGTGCCTACGTTTAGCCGTTTAGGCTGTGCGTTGATATGTCACTAAGTCAGTCAGTTTCTCCTTTTACATAAATATTTAGATACAGAGTGTTTGGAAGAGGGTTAGACATCCTCGTAGATGGTATGCTGAACAGGTAAGGTAATTTTGAGAATAAAAATTCGGCCATCTATTTAAATAAGTGTTAAAGCTACTTTCATAAATATGTTTTTTTTTTACGTTTTTAGCGTAACTGACGTTTGTTGGAAAACCTATTCCTTCAGGCCATCGGATTTTAATTTCAAAAGTCATTGACCAATCCCATTTCATATAATAACTATTATGACGTTTTCTATTGGCCAAAAGATTTAACTCTCTAAAAATCCACGTGCAACCATATCCTGCTTCAATATTGTGCACTTTATTGAGCACAGGATTAAACAAGCTAAAATGACAAATAGAATAGATTGCATTTGAATTACCCTACAATCAAATATCAGTTAAAAAATCGCAAGTCATGATGTGTGTGTAAGAATCCAACAAGTTTGAGCTATCTAAAATGAAAGGTTCCGTATCCAAGTGTGAATACAAACTCAAGTAATGAAGTTCTGCTACTGACCACGAATACATAGCATTTAGTATTGAAAATTAAAGTCAGATAATCTCTCGCTAGAAACAAGTTCTAATAATACCGAAGTCAAGAAAATGTTAACAATGTGCCACCTTAATTATGTAGACGTTCGATGTTGCAAAAACATAACGGGTGGCCCAAAAGAAAGTTTACTTTTGAAAATTCAAGGAAACGAAAACTGTACCTACATTTTTGTAGAACTTTAACTATTGCAATTTAAAGGAAATTTAGTTCAATTTATTTTAAAATTTACTTTCTTTTATAATTTTTATCGTACACGTGATTCCCTTGACGTTAACAACGTTCGGTCAACATACATAAAAAATTTGGAAAACTTTTGTTAGAGTTACCTCGAAATGGATTCAGGATGAATGAATGCTGCAGAGTTTTTGGATTATGAGAGTATACTCTGCTCATAAGGTAACTCCACAAAAATAAGTCTGCTGGAATGAGATTAGCGCTTCTTAGAGGCAGTGAGATTTCACCCCTGCTTAATTGGTTTGTTGCATTGAAAGGATGATTAATTTTTGAAAGCGCTATACTGGTAGGCTGAAAAGCTTTTTGATTTCAAAGCTGCAAGATTCGCAAGGCTATGACCGGAGCACTTGGTTTCATCAAGATGGGGCTACGTGTCACACTTCAAATGAGAGCATTTAGATGGTAAGAGACATGTTCCCACAAAAAATATTTTCAGGCAGGGGTGACATCTACTGGCCACCAGGAAGCCCTGATCTCACTCCAGTAAATTCTTTTTTGTGGTGTTACATTAAAAATAGAGTATACTTTTATAATCCAACAATCATGCAGCAACTAAAGCTGAGCATTCGGCAAAAAATTTAAAATAGGTTTCGAGGTAATTCTAACGAACGCATTTCAAGATTTTGATGTATGTTGATCGAATGTTGTAAGCGTCAAGGAAATCTCCTGGGCGATGTAATTTAATAAAGGTAAATTTTAAAATAAATTGCATTTAATTTCCTTTGAATTGCAATAGTTAAAGTTCTATAAAAATGTACAGTTAACGTTTCCTTGAATTTGCAAAAGTGAACTTTCTTCTGGGCCACCCTGTATAAAAGTACCTACTGATTACAGCTTGGAATATAAATGTAGTTACCTTAGGTCACCTATTTTGTCAACAAGCAGTAGTACTAAAGCTATTTCAAGGTCCTTACGACCTATCGTGATCACCATCCTTTAGGAAAAATCCAATAACACTTAAAAAGTATAATACTTTTTATACAAGGAACCCTGATAGTGGTTACTTGATAACAATTGGATAATAGATTAATTTTCTTGTTGTGGTGGATACCTAACGTTCATTGGTTAAGCTGCGCGGGCGTAGGGACGAGGCGGTTCACGGTCACCACCACATCTGTTCAAATTACGAGTGGAATTAGACGTTCTTAATTCAAAAAATATTGTAATATCGTTATTATTACATCGAAATATACCCTAATTGTAACTTCAGAGTCAGAACAGTATTAATATGTCGCGGAAATTGTCGTATTTTAATGTCAATGGCTACACCGAGGCCATTCGGTACATGTTACATTATGGAAACGTCCAGTTCGAGGATGTACGCTATGACCACAGCCAGTGGCCAATTAAAGAAGTCAAGGACTGTGAGTACAATGCTTTTATTATTAACTGTTTGTATTATAGGCGTGTTGTAAAATTTGATTGCTACGATATTGGACTGACCGAATCTAATCTTAACTTTTATGATTGTATTTTATGGCATACATTTTATTTACATCGGCTCAAATTCCAGATGAAATTGTTTTTAACATTTCTGTTACTTACCTTTTAGCTTACCTACTCATTATTATGCTTTTAGTTTTCACGTGAGCAAATAAATAACCCTTTATGGGTGAAAGTTTTACTAATTTTTGAGTGATTGGATAAAATATAGATGAGTGTGAAAAAGCAATGAATAGGTATTTTTATTTATTTCGCCCATTATGTAGGTAACTGATGATATGACATAATATGAATATGATATTATTCGGCATGTGACGATGCACAGCATCTGGTGAGAGATGCGTCTACTTCCGGTGTAGTTTTTAACCATTTTATACCTTAAATGACGTCATTTCCGCAATTATTTAATAGGAATTGATTTGACTTACTTCCGTTTGCCGCCATTTTAGTCACCTGGGGGCGAGCTTGCTCGGAGTTCTTCATAGCGTCTTTAACTTCCAAACTAGCAACATCGTAAGCAGAAACTCTGCTCAGATTTTTACTGAAATAATTTATTTCTCAACGTTCTTATACTAAGTTTAAAATTAAAAAGTGCAATTGACCGCGCGTGTGTGACCGCGAACGACATGTACGTGATGGTGGTTGGCGCCAAAGGGGACGAGTGTCTTCCGGACGACGAGCAGGTGGACCCAGAGCGTCGGATACCGGAGAAACTCGGACCCCGGCGAGATTCAAAACGGATGAAACGAGGTACGTGGGATTCTGATAGTTTTAACACTCTTTTCGATCAAATGAGCATTCTCGCGAATCTCTATATTGTATAAATAGATTGAATAACGTACCCACAACCATCTTTTACAATTCTAACGGCGGCCCCGTCAGCCCCAATCGCAAACATTACCAATCAAAATACGTTGTTAGCATCACCACAATCGAACGATAACTCTTTCTGGTACGAGTTTCTTAATAAATACCCCTTTAAAAAGGCTCATTGTGCTCATAAAATAACGCACCTACAAATGCTTTACCACATCAACAAAGCACTTTAAACTACAACTATTAGTAGACTGGGCGGCCACCCCCAACACTGAGCCAGCTTACAGCTTGAATTATTAAATTCTAATGTTTTTTGCAAATTAAAGAAGCTTAATAAGTATGACAAAATGTGCTAAGTGCATCGAACATGTATACTTCTATTTTGCAACAACAAATTGTAATGTGACATGCAATAAACGTTTTTTGAATTTGAACATGTCATGAGCGTATCCTGGCTAAGATGCCTAATAAGCATTGTGCGAGGAGCACCCTCCCAGTGCTGGATTTTTTGTTCGGTAAAATCACCCTGTGCTCGTACTGGTGATATCTAAAAAATAATCCGACCTTGGTTCTCTAGCCGGTCACTTCAAGCAAAATCAAAACATAATAATAATATCTTTATTTGCTTAGACTGATTAAGTTAGTTCTTACAAATCGTCAAATACTAATAAGTAAGTAACCTTTACCTACACATCTTATTATCTTTAAAGCAAATACATAAGCCTCAAAATAACTCCCTTCGATTTAGAACAAAAAGTCAAGGATTCCAAATCAGTCCCTTCAGGTCCCCTTGACAAATTCTATGGAAGCTGCCTTTGAGCGTACCTATCTTGGGCATTGGCAGGCGTCATCATTCTGCGGAGGTCAACCTGTTACCTGACAATGGTTCCAGGGATGCGTCTGCCATTCACCTCCAAGTCGGTGCTTGCCCCTGCACCTGCAACGCCGTGCTTTATTCAGCGTCTTAACACTCTTGACTGTCTAGCGCTGACCAAATAAGAATAGCAAAGTCAAGTGACTTTCCACTCAGCAAATTCTACGGAGGCTGCCTTTGAGCGTATCTTAGGCAGTGGTAGGCGTCATCAGACTGCGGAGGTCAACCTGTTACCTGACAATGGTTCCAGGGATGCGTCTGCCATTCACCTCCAAGCCGGTGCTTGCCCCTGCACCTGCAACGCCGTGCTTTATGCAGCGTCTAAACACTCTTGACTGTCTAGCGCTGACCAAATAAGAATAGCAAAGTCAAGTGACTTTCCACTCAGCAAATTCTACGGAGGCTGCCTTTGAGCGTATCTTAGGCAGTGGCAGGCGTCATCAGACTGCGGAGGTCAACCTGTTACCTGACAATGGTTCCAGGGATGCGTCTGCCATTCACCTCCAAGCCGGTGCTTGTCCCTTCAACGCCGTGCTTTATTCAGCGTTTTAACACTCTTGACTGTCTAACGCTGACCAAATAAACCGAAATCCTGTTAAAACAGGTGCTGAAATTACCAGATAAGGCACCGCTCAGCATGAGCCTGCCCCTCACAATATTGCTTCGCAAGAAGGACAGACCAAACAACCTATTCTATTAAACGTCCTAATCAGTAGATACAATTATGTAAGTATTGATCCGATCTGAAGTAGTTGAATGCTAAATTCTAAATCTGGATGCAGATACCAATCACAGAGACACCGCCGGCCTCTCCGCATGTCTTGTGAAGGTACCCTAAAATTATCAATCTCTCGTTCTCTACTGCATACCGAAAAACATTGATACAATCACAAACTACTTACTAAACCTCGTCACCTTTGACAAACCAGACGAGACAGCAACTACTAGAACGGAAGGTTAGTGTGTAACATTTTATCTTCTGGAACACTTTAAACCTTGTCAATTACGTGAACTCAGGTTCAACAAGTCGTCATCTCTAAGGGTTTTGTCGGTAAATACGAAATCTATACGACTCAACAAGTGCCTATAATGGTAAGCTTGATCTCCAGTGAGGGCTCATCACAACTCGACCCCACACAACCGATCCAATACACAAGACTCCAGCCCAGCATCTCTTAACAACCATCTGGATGTCTACAAAATACTCACCAGATGCTGTGCATCGTCTCTGCTCAATAATACAAGTTTTATTGTTTTGTAAAACTTGTACTATTAAACAACTTTTTCTAACTGATTTATTATTGATATAGCACATGATAACAATTAAAATAATTACATGCATAAATAAAGAGAGTAATCGCTTAAAATATTATATTTACGTTGTCATTTAAGTCTCTTTACGTTGAACAATATAAAATCTCAAAATATATAAGAAAAATATAAAAATAGCTCTGACAGCGCAAAATATTATCTCCCAGGTCGATTCAATCAATTTTATCTGACGATGATCTAGGTCGATTTACGGGGAAAACAACCTACTTAGTGGCATCTCCTGGGTTCAGATCCAAAGGTAAATATTCCAAAAGTTCGGGAAATTGGATATCCAGAGACCCCACATAGATTCACCAGCAGCCTTTGCAACGACTTCTACCAGGGTGGCTGTGGTGGTAAACTAGGCTAAATCTTTGCTGTCCCGTTTCTCACCACAGCAAAAGGTACCTGCTTAGCACCTCGAAGTGACCTTTCTGGCTTTTCTTAGCAGGGCTCGAGGCCGACCCTCAAAATACGGAATCGTCAGGATCAGGTAACATGTAATTTTTTTAGTATGTTGAGTTGGGGGTAATAAGGTATCGTTCCTAAAACATACCTGGCAAAATTCCACTTTAAAAACTTATAAAATAACCTGGCCTTGGTGGTTAAACTAATGGCCTAAGGAAAACAGTCGTAGCTATATACTCACCTCTTGAAGCTCGACAGCAAGATTTATCTGCTAGACTAAATCGTTTATCTACTCTTCTACTACCTTTATGCCCTGTGGGTCTCAACAAAATTCACTTTAAAATCGCAAACCAGTCGAAGGATGGTCGATTAGCCCTCTTTTTTCTATATGAAGTTATAACGTATCCAATTTTCGATTCGATCAAAAAGTGCTACTTATCTAGGGGGACTGGTATTACTAATCTAAAACTATATTAAAGATAACTTTAATTTTCTTACTAAGCATAAAAGCTTAACCAATTTCACTTCCTGATAAAGGCCTTAAACCCAACAGTAGGTATCTAAAATGTGACCTTTACGAGGCTTCTCGCAGACTAGCTTATGTATATTTTTCTCCTACCATCTACATCAGCTGCTGACATGACAAAACATAGTCTCACCTGAATAATTTCAAGATTAAGTTAATAAACCTTGACCTACGAGTAAATTCGGCACCGTTACGGCATCATACAAACAACTGGGAAAAATGACAGCAAATCCCAAAAAAACAACATAGGTATGCCCTTGCTACAGTTGCGTAAGTTACTGGAATCAGGCGAGCAGAGGCGAACAGCGGAATATAATAACAAATTATTTATTTATTTTTCAACACCAAGTAATACTAGGAATCTACATGAATAAAAACAGTATAAAGGTTGTTGGATTTAAAACCTCTCCTGGCATTGTCGACTTCGTTGTGGCATCTTTAATTTGGGTTGATATTTAGCCATAGATGAAATTATTTAATGAGATATTGGCGTAGGCAGAACAATAATAGCAATATTATAAGGCAGACACTTTTATTAACTGATCTACGACCGATACACCAAATAACATATTATTTAATTAATAACTTTCAATCAACAGATCTAAAGCATGTTGGATACTCTTCAATCACATCGTACGCCTGTATTATAAACTTATGTTGATGACTCGCATGAATCTTACTGCCATGCGGGCAAATTATATCAATACACACTCAATCTGCATTTTAATGAGGAAAGAATTTCTGAATTCAGTTCAGTAGCTTTCCAGTTTATTCCTCCTACTTTGTGATATTAGTGCTGCTCTCACTGGGCATTTAGAACAAAACATGTTAATACCCTGAAATTAATCATGTTCTAATCTAGTTCTGTTACAGAAACTCGAAAACTTTCATCACATAGCGCCACTGGTAAGTAGTCACCAGGAGCTAATAAACAAGTCTCTCACCAGATGCTGTGCATCGTCACATGCCGAATAATAGTACAAGTTTTACAAAACAATAAAACTTGTATTATTGAGCAGAGACGATGCACAGCATCCCAAGAAGGCCTCCTGGTGAGCTCTCTATGAAGAACTCCGAGCAAGCTCGCCCCCAGGTGACTAAAATGGCGGCAAACGGAAGTAAGTCAAATCAATTCCTATTAAATAATTGCGGAAATGACGTCATTTAAGGTATAAAATGGTTAAAAACTACACCGGAAGTAGACGCATCTCTCACCAGATGCTGTGCATCGTCTCTGCTCAATAATACAAGTTTTATTGTTTTGTAAAACTTGTACTATTTTTTATTTACAAAGTAAATACTTTAGATTAAAGATTAATATTTTTCATTATCGGTATTTTGATAGAGATTAGTTAGGGAATGATAATTTTATTAGTGTTACTGATTTTTAATTAGGTGCTGTTTTATAGTCCCGTATATAATAGCAGTGACATAGTTATATTTTTAGACTTAACTACAGTTGCTTGTAGAGAGATTTTTGTATTAAATACCAGTTGGCACATCACAATACAGGTGAAGCTCAATATGGTGTTAAAAACAAACTACCGATTCGATATTCATACTACGCTATAGTTCGATCCTCGTCAACCACTGGACTATGGTGAACCCATTTCTTACATAATCATCATACTAGGAGAATGGGGATTTTACTTATATGTATAGTCTGACAGTCAGAGACAGCCTGAGAATCAGACTACATATAGTCTGGCAGTCAGCAGCCGTTGTCGCCTAAATATAATTGATGCAGCGGTGGCAGCACCATCATCACTATTGTTTACTAATGTAGTTTTACATTTTCAGCTCTACCATATGGCCAGCTGCCAATATACGAGGAAGATGGCCGGGTCCTCAACCAGTCCATAGCCATTGCGCGGTACGTGGCCAGCCAAACGGGTCTCCTGCCGGCAGACCTGTGGGAACAAGCTAAGCTGGATGCTGCCGTGTTGAATGTTTACGATCTTCTCAAAAGTTAGTATTAAAGCTACCTATTTAAAAATTGGAACTCCTAATGTACCTCTGATTAATTTCGTTGCGGGTCCAATGACAGTTTAACTTTCCCCCGGGACCAACTTGACCTTCACTGGTTGAGTTTTTATTGGCGGTCAAACTGTAGATCCTGCAACTCCTGTGTTGCAGTGGTGGGAACGAGATGTGGGACTATTCCCGTTACCTGTTTTTAAACTCAAATTACGCAATTTTTTTCTGTATTGGACAGCAAACAATCATAATGCGTAGTCATGATAATTAAAAACAGCTCTGAACTTATGTTTGTTAAACTTGTTTTTCGGTGGTACCCTAAGCTCATTGACTCTGCTTAGTTTAGTGTTTAGTACCTTGATAAATAAATACTTACATACTTTTGTTTCAGAATTAGTCGCATATTACTACGAGTCAGACCCAAAGAAGAGAGAAGATGCAAAGAAGACTCTAGAAGGAGAAATAGTTTTCTTCTATTCTAGATTTGACAAAGAGCTGAAAGCAAATGGCGGTCATTTTGGTGGAAAGGTAATTGACTGAAACTAACGAATGAAAATTATAAAACCAAAGTACCTAATAAATACGAGGAGGATTTTTAAACTCTCTCTTTGATACAAATTATTGACATTGTTGTTGAGATGTGACATTTTGGACTCATTAAATAAGGATAATGGACAATATTATTTACGTCTTATTTTTACTAATAATATAAGTACGAGTACTTATTCCAATAAATTATCAAGATGCTAATGACTAATTTCTTCTTACAGTTATCTTGGGCTGACTTCATACTAGTGGGCGCAGTCGAGCTCCTGAACTTGTATATGAATGACACACTACAAACAAATTACCCTGCCATAGCAGCTCTTGTATCAGAAATACATGGATACCCTGGTGTGAAAGTGTACGTGTCAAAAAGGGAACCTTACAAACCACCTCAGTTAGAATAAAGAAGTGTTTAATATTATGTTGTATTTGTTTTATTCACAAAAAATTATAATGCAATAGTTTTACCAAGGCATTGCCCGCAAGAATTTCGGTCTACCAAAATATTATTATATGATCGCCTGTTTATCCCGGAGTAAGCCGGGATAAAATCTATCCTATATTTTCCCCTGCCTTTCAAAAACTATCCTATTCAGGTATTCCTAGACCAAATCAGTTGCTTAGTAGCTTAATCGATAAAAAGTAACAGATAGACAGACAGAGTTACTTTAGCATTATTTTATAATATTAGTAGACGTATGTAGCGACTTGGAATGCGTATAATTTGGTCCGTCACGGAAAGTCTATATCGTGGGCGAAAACACGGTTATGAATCTAATAGAACCTCTTATCTGTAACTTGAGAAAACATAGACTCAAGTTTTACTTTTGTATTTGTATTCGTAGCGTGAGATGGCTACCCACAAGGTGGACCGACGTCCTCATAAAGGTAGCAGGAAGGCGCTGGATGAAGGCCACTACCCACCATGCGATATGGGAATCATTGGGGGAGGCCTATGTTCAGCAGTGGACGTCCTGTGGCTAAAATGATGATGACGATGATGATGATGATGATCTGTATTATCAATTAAAATTTTATCAAGACTTTAGTCACTGGAAATGGTTTTTTATTTTAATGAACAGCCAGGTTAGGTTTAGGTCAGTAGGTATTCCTTGGAAACTAGATATTATTTTCAGAGATAACACATTAGGTATACTAAATAAATATTTATCCCAATGGATTGTTTGCAAACAAAGAGTGACTTGTATCTTTTAGAGATAACATGATGTATACTTATAATTATACTTCCAGTTCTTTTTATCATCGTACATAATGACGGTTATGTCATACATAATACAGGAGGTCTAATTGATAACCGCTTGGTTACAAGTGATCCATTGTGATATTTATTTTTGACCTGCCAGGTTACACTATCTGGCCTGTGTCTGTTTGGATAAACAAATAATAAAACGTTTCAGGTGATATTTATTATAGAGAGATATAATTATTATAATAGAAAACTTTCATTCAGCTCATATTCTCAATGAATATTATACCTACTGCAGCTAAAGTCAATTTTTTTATTCAGTACTTAGGTCCTTTCCAGGGCGCTTATGCACGTCCCAAATAGCTTGCCCTACTACCACTTCGGGACAACATTATGGGCTGGGCCTGGTGCTGAGAAGAAGTGGCGGAAGAAACTCAGTCACTTTTTTCAGCGTCTTTTTCAATGTACGAGTAGTTAAGTAAGTCCGTCATATTCGGACTAAGTATATCAATGCTTTAGCTTTTTGAAAAAATTATAGCCATATTTCTAATTTTTAGCCTACAATTCGTAGATTTTACCTAAGTAGGTAAAAGCTTGTATTTTTCAACTTTGACATTGAATTTTTTTTAGCACATGTCGGATCGATGGGGACTTTTCACTTTTCATCCATAATGGTGCTCCAAACATTCATACTAATTTTCAGCTGTATGTGAATTATTGCAGGGTTCATGTCTAATTTGACCGGACTATTCATGATAGAAAAAATGCATATTCATTGTAAACACGAGATAGTATTAATAATTAATAATGATTTATTTGGTATAACAACAGCAAAGGTACAAGATACAATGGAAAAAACGATGACCCCTGCAGAAGTATAAAACTGTGTCGCAGAGCATCGCCCTCCTCCGAGAAACAAGTTATAATAATCTATTAAAGTAAGTTTAGTATTACAAGTAGGTAATTGCTGTAATGAATAGGCTTATCAAGAAAATCTTTATTATTTTTATCTATTTCTTATTATTTTAAAAACTGCTTCATCACTTTAGATGGCCCATTCATTAAAGAAAACAATAACAAATCATCTTCGTCTTATCAATCGTTTGGCCGATTAACACTTTAATGCTGGATCGGTCAAACTCACCAATTTATGATGGAAGGTTCTAGTAAGCGACTTATATTCTTAGACTCAAATAACAAATTTAAAAGAGGTTGATACATTCAATTCAGAAATAATCCAAAAATGATAGTTCCTACTAACCGTCCCATGACGACTATTGACGACAAACTATTTTATTGAAACATGACCGGTTGTCGGATATCATATCGGACATGTACTTTTTTAACCTCACTACACGGGTTAAGAGATAAGTAAGTATTTACATTAGATACCGACACTATATAAGTAATGCCAAACAATAATAACGGCACTTGCGTTGAGGAATCGGAGCAAAATGGCAAAGAAACTGCACTATTTCCACCTCAATGGACTTGGCGAGTCCATCAGGTACATCCTCCACTACGCTGGAGAGAAGTTTGAAGATATCAGATACGACATATCTGAGTGGCCGATTAAAAGTGTAAAAGACTGTAAGTACAAAAACTCATATCTTTATTATATTTTTCATATCATATTGTATGTAAACAGATATAGATAAAAATATCCATCTGATTCTAACGGGTTAAGAGATAAGACTTATCTACATGCCAAGACTATAATAAGTAATGCACGACCAGACTATCGGCACTTGCGTTGAGGAATCGGAGCAAAATGGCAAAGAAACTGCACTATTTCCACCTCAATGGACTTGGCGAGCCCATCAGGTACATCCTTCACTACGCTGGAGAGAAGTTTGAAGATATCAGATACGAAGGATCTGAGTGGCCGATCAAAAGTGTAAAAGACTGTAAGTACGAAATTTTTTTTTACCATGCCTCAAGTCCCCAGCGGACTCACTATAGCGGTCACGCTAACGGTGGGGCAGGGGCACAGGCAGGGGATGCTCATGATCGCCGGTTACGATAGCAGGCTACAAACCCTGATACCACTGGCCCAGGCAACCTATAAAACTGTGGAAGTACGGACTGACGTGAAGCTATCTGAACTAGAATAAAGGATTGTGCAGGCTGGCTACAAAGGTGGGATATCATAGGATTGTGTTAAGTCTGGAGAGAGGAAGACACCTTGATCCTTATCTTCGAAAACTTACTCTTTTTCCGGGAGGGCGCCCAGATGTTCCAAGGTGGTGTCGGGCTTATCGTCCACGACTCCATTGTCAACAGCGTGATCAGGATCGCGGTAACAATCGATTTCTATTGTGTGTCGATTTGCTGGTACTTTAAGGGCTACTATCGAATTTTCAAAAGTAGAGAAGAGAAAACATTCGATTATTTTTAGAAATAGTTAATAGTTCTTCTTATAACCTAGCGCATGATGACAATAAAATATTTTATTGTTATGATGACTGAAATTACTAATTCTTATCGGACACAATATGTTTATTTTTATCCATCTAACCGTAACGGGTTAAGTATCTACTTGCTGAGTCTATATAAGTAATGCCAGACAAAAATATCGACACTTGCGTTGAGGAGTCAGAGCGAGATGGCAAAGAAACTGCACTATTTCCACCTCAATGGACTTGGCGAGTCCATCAGGTACATCCTCCACTACGCTGGAGAGAAGTTTGAAGATATCAGATACGATTATTCTAAATGGCCGATTAAGGAAGTAAAAGACTGTAAGTACGAAAACAAATTTTTCAGTGCATCTTTACTTGAATAGTTACGAGACGACATAGAAAATTATTTGTTCAAAGCATTTTGTTAAGCCTGAGTGATTATTAGAATTTAGTGACATCCACGCTTACGATGAAGAAGGTACTTTCATTGCAATAATTTGCTTTGCAATAAAAGTAAACTTGTTCTCAATTTATCTTGATTACCCCAAGTAAAATTTATTTGGGGAAAAAATGCTTGTTGAAATAAAGGTACAGTTTTATATTCTAACAAAGAAATAAGTGACAAAACGGTGAAAATTTAGGTACATTCCAACAAACAATAGTAATAACAATACACAAAATTGTAAACGTACTATGGATATCTCTGAGATAATTATTCCAAGGTCATAAGTGGTACGGTATTATGCTAATCTGGTTGATCGAAACAGGTCCAGTACACGTATACCACAACATTTTTAATCACTGTTATTGATAAAGGTTTTGCAATGGCATGTTATGCCTGGTCAAATTAATATTATGAAAATCATAGAAGTGAAATGAGTAGGTGAATCAAAATTAATCTTCTTCTTTAGTATTATTTTTTTTTCTATCCACAACGAGGGAGCTCTCCTGATGGTAGGTAAGTGATGATCAGGCCGAAGGTGGAAGCGAGCTTCACTCGGAATCCTCAACCACGGAGGAACTGGCTATGTTTACCGCTCGTCAGAATTCAAGTCGTGATTATAATTTGAAATCAATGCACATCTTCCGATAAAACATGATCATGATTTTGATAATGATAAAAATTAATATGAGTTTTTGTACAATACTCTTACTACTCCGATGAAGTCAGGATTGGGTTGGCTGCCAATAAAACAGAGACTAAAGCCTTTAATCGGTTAAAAGCAAGTAAAACAGTAGTTAAAAGTAACAGTAGTGAAAATCACGATTATCTAAGTGATATTTATTTGAGACTGAAGGAAAAGATACTTTTTGAGCCTAGTTTAAGAGTTATGACTACACAAGTGTTAAGATTATTTAAAAAAATTACATAGATCGCGAGTAATTTGATTATTTTTTCATCAGCTACGACTGCATTATAAAATATCGTATCTAATTTGACTTTTTCTTCATCAGCCCTGCCCTACGGCCAGCTCCCTCTCTACGAAGAAGGCAACAAGAGTCTGAACCAGTCTCTGGCCATCGCCCGGTACCTCGCCAGCAAGGCCAATCTCCTGCCCGCAGACGCCTGGCAGCAGGCTGTCTTGGATGCTACAGTTTTCAACATCTACGACTTCTGGAGCAATTGTAAAAGTAACTATTGTTGTACTTTATTCCCTTATTAACAAGAGTCTGAACCAGTCTCTGGCCATCGCCCGGTACCTCCCTAGCAAGGCCAAACTCCTGCCCTCAGACGCCTGGCAACAGGCCGTCTTGGATGCTACAGTATTTTGGAGCAGTGGTAAAAGTAATTTCTTGACAT
This sequence comes from Ostrinia nubilalis, assembly GCF_963855985.1. Classification (NCBI taxonomy): domain Eukaryota; kingdom Metazoa; phylum Arthropoda; class Insecta; order Lepidoptera; family Crambidae; genus Ostrinia; species Ostrinia nubilalis. The sequence continues at coordinate 3,820,988 of NC_087099.1, read as the reverse complement.
TGTACCTTATATCCTTTTCTTACAAGTGCCAAAATGTTGAAGTTTTTATGATCTTCTTCGGAGAGTGTGCGCTTTAATTCTTCTTACAGTGTTTTCTAATGTCTTGAAGACCACACGTTTCCTTCTTTTATAAAAAAATCTTATAGATTGAATTCAGAAGAGAATTTCCAAAAGCATTAAATTTTAATTATATGGTTTTCATTTATTATTGTTTTTTGTTTAGAAATCATTTTTGAGAAAGATCCCGAGAAGAAAGCAGCCATCAAAAAGGAAATCCTCACCGAAATAGTTCCGTACTACTTCTCAAGATTCGAGAAAGAGCTGAAGGCAGGCAACGGATTCTTTGGTGGAAAGGTAATCCCATCAAAAACAATACTTGTCAAAAAAACCAAGTCTCGCAACTCAGTTGTTCTACGGTAAAAAGTTGTGAGATCCATGTAATACCAAGTCCAGGCCAGGAAATCTTTAACGTTTTACATAAATTATTGACTTGGCCATCGCACTAAATAATTTAATTTACACGTGTTTTCATGCGATGGCCAAGTCAATATATTTATGTAAAACGTTAAAGATTTCCTGGCCTGGACTTGGTATTACATGGATCTCACAACTTTTTACCGTAGAACAACTGAGTTGCGAGACTTGGTTTTTTTGACAAGTATTGTTTTTGATGGGATCTCATTTCTTTTTGTATTTTGTAGACAGCAGTTATGTATCTAGAAAACTGGACCGAAATTGAAAAATTTTACTCGACTTGGCGGTTGCACTACCGTGCCCCCAAATATCATTTCTTTTTGTATTTTGTAGATAGCAGTTATGTATCTAGAAAACTGGACCGAAATTGAAAAAATTTACTCGACTTGGCGGTTGCACTACCGTGCCCCCAAATATTTTAGTTTTTCCTTGATTCATACACCAAACACTACTTATATTCCAAATTTGAAGCTTCTAGGTCTGCTAGAAGTGCCTTAGAGTTTTGATGATCGGTGAGTCAGTGAGTCAGTGAGTCAGTGAGTCAGTCAGTGAGTGACAAAATTAAGTAACTTTGACCCGTTATAATTCTTAAACTACTGGTTCAAATTGAATGAAATTTTAAATATACCGTGTCTTTACAATGCCTGCATAGCTAATGAAAATTCAGCCTTCTAGTTTTATCCACAACGAAGTTACAGGCGGTCGAAAATGGCCTGAATTGCTTCGAGAAAAGGATGGTACGGCCGTGCCGCTTTTTTGCTCGACTTGGTGGGGGCACTGCCGTGCCCCCAGATATTAGATTTATAACTTTTGATGTGGTGGCAGGCCTTTGTTCAAACGATCATTGCAAACGTTGTGATAGGGATAGAGACATGCGATTTTTGGTTTTACAAAGGTAATACGATAAAAAATAATACAAAGTAATAAAAACCACCTGTTATAGGGGCATTATTTGGAGAAATTTATCAAATAACCAAAAAAACACGAATTAAAATGCAGATTTTTCTCAAAATGTATAATTTTTTATTATTTGTTGGCATTTTCTGAGTATTTTATGTATTTTTTTAGTATTGTCTGTTATTTAGCATTATTACTGTTTTTATTTTATCAGGATAAATACCTCTTAGTTTAAAAGTTATTACGTTTTCTTTACAATTAATATTGTCGCCATCACGCGGAAGAAAAAAAATTCTATAAAAAATAAAAACAAAAAAAAAAATTGTCGATAAAAATAGGTCTAGTTTCACCTTCTTTCATATGTGCACTTTATCGTGACTCACACTGTATAGATATTTCCAGAAATGTTTTTGCCAACTCACCTAGTAACAAGAGCTTCGCATGATATTTTTCTAGATACACATTAACCTAATTTTGGGATGATAATCTATGCTATGCAAAGCGGGATTATTCCCACTTCTCGTTCTTCTCGTGCAATTCCTGTGTAGCTAGGATCTGGTGCTTGAACACCAATAAAACCAAACCAACGGAGGTCAACTTTGTCCTGGGGAAAAGTAAAATTGTCATTGGACCCGCATCGAAATTAATCAGAAGAACATACCTGTAGGAGGATTTCGAAGTTAAGATGATCTGCAGAAGTACACTTTACCTTTTTGCAAACGTTTAATTGTTTTTTTCTCGTTACAGCTGACTTGGGCTGACTTCATCTTCATCGGCATCATCGAGACCGCCAACCTGTTCATCGACGCAACCATCGAGCAGGACTACCCCACCGTCGTGGCTTTGCTTAAGAAGATCCGCTCCCTGCCAGGAGTTAAGGAATATATCGCGACCAGAAAGCCATACACTGTCTGATTAAAAAGTTTTTATAATTTTGTGTTTTACTTCATTTGATATTCCAATTTACTTCACCTAAAGAATATTATAAAACCTATTAAATAAACGTCTAACAGTTAAGATTTTTATATTGTTGTGAAACCAATAAAATAATTTATTTATTTATTTATATAAAATTGACGTAAAAATTGCGTCACAACAACTCATAAAAGTATGTTTGTACGATAATTTTTAAACTACAATATTATAAGTTGACTGTGGCGCTATATTTTGAGAATTTCATTTTCTTAAAGCTTTTCTCTGGGCTAAAGTGGTTTTCGATGTTTATGGAATTATAAATTCGCAGAAATCTATGAGTCAATATCAGTTGAACTATTTTAATACAGTAATTCGCCCTATTTTAATTTATACAGCTACCGGCACATTGGAAGATAGATAGGGACATTATTGTAGCATTATTACACTATTGTGTGCCAATTACGATGACGGAAGATGCCACAGTGGTTGAAAGACCGACACGATGCGTCATTCGCTGTCATTCGTAAGTGCCATCTAGGTACAACTTCATGTGAAATCGTGTATCCTGTAGTCATGCCATAATTTGAGATGACCGTCTTCCTGTAGTGGAGAATAAATTACTTGATGATGATGACAATGATGATGATCATACAGTTATTTAATTCGTGAATGATTTTGTTCCTATAGTAAAACCACACTCTACGTGAATATCATAATTTATTAGTACGCAGTTCACGTAGTTGACTACAATACCAGCTGCGGTAGCAGGTTCGAGTTTCAATGGTATCAAATATTACAATAGTATCAGCTTGGATAAGTTTGGGGAAATGTAGGTACGAGTATGTATCTATGATAGGTGTGATAGGTAGTTGAAACAATTTATGACATTTGGTTTGACTTACTATTACAAAATATGTTAAGGCCTTTTGATGAATACTTCATACTTAATAGTTTTGACACGTTTTTGTCATGAATCCATAATTAGAAATAATTAGTATACCTATTCATAAATTAACCGTGCATAGCGAATGCTAAACTGAAGAAGTGAGAGTCACTTTTGTAGGTATTTTTATTTACTGATTACTAGACCGTGAGTATAAAAGTTGTGCGTCACAACACAACATAACAGACACTTGAGGAATTTAAGCGTGATGGCGAAAAGATTGCATTATTTTAACGTCAATGGTTTTGCAGAAGCCATTAGGTACATTCTCCACTATGGTGGGGAGAAGTTTGAAGACGTTAGATATGAAAAATCTCAGTGGCCGATTAAAAGTGTTAAGGAATGTAAGTAGAATGCGTTTTTTCATATATTTTTTGTACTGAGAGAGTCGTGTAATATTTTTTTTATTGGCGGTCGAGCTGGAGATCCTGGCTACACAGGAGGTGCAGCAGTGGGAACGAGAGGTGGGAATAGTCTCGTAGCTAGATGCTGGCAGCGTAGACTGTTGTCAAAATTACTAAGGGAGAGTTTAGTATTAAGCTGCTATGTTAATGCTGTAAATAGCTAATTTTACCATGTTGTTAAATTGTGAAAATACGTCTCTTCCTCAGCTTTGCCTTACGGTCAGTTCCCTCTTTATGAAGAAGGGGATAAGAGCTTGAACCAATCGTTAGCCATCGCCCGCTACCTCGCCAGGAAGGCTGACCTTCTGCCTTCAGACCTTTGGCAACAGGCTGTCTTGGATGCCATCGTCTACAACATCTCCGATTTCTGGAACAAAACAAAGGGTATGTTGTAATGGGAGTATTTAAAAAAATGTAACTGCTGTAGCAATAACTGTAGTTAAGCCAGTCGAGTGTGGTATTCGGTAGTTCAGTAAAGATATGTTATGAAAGAGCATAGGTACTAGGTAAAAGTTGATGAAGATTGAAGTTCACTCACACACCCATTAATTACGTCACGCGAACGCTAATCCATTGTTTTCGGTTATTTACGAGTAACTTGATCAAAAGATGATGGGTTTTTAGAAGGCATCGTTTAGAGCCTGACGTCACGGTTTATAATGATGGGTAGCAAGCATGAATTCGACTAACAGACATTTTATTTATCATGTTACTATTTTACTTTCAGCAATTGTTTTCATTGCGAATGACCCTGATGCGGATAAGAAAGCAGCTGTCAAGAAAGAAATCATTACCAATGTAGTCCCATTCTACTTTAAAAGATTTGAAGAGGACTTGAAATCTAACAATGGACACTTTGGTGGAAAGGTAATTCGATTGAAATAGTAAAAGTAAACAATATTTAATATTGATGTTAAACACGATTTTAGAACTGAATTAGGTACTGTTGACGGAGATTTCATTTATTATTTATGGAAGTTAAAGTTTAGTTTCGTTAGAAGTTTATCAGAATTGAATTTCAAAGCCAATGTCTTTCTACGAACAACATTTTCTCGCAAATTATTTCTGGTGAAGTTATTTATGATTTGCAATTTAAATTCAGGCATACAGCTACTAGATTGGTTTAATCGCTGAAGATGAATGATATTATCTACTTATGTTTATTAGGTCTTGAAATTAATCAGAGAAAGAAGAAGTAGAGAAGTTTATAGTTTAGTTTTGAATGTTATTTTGTGGTGCTGTAGCGTGATATAGTTACCACGTTTGCCACGTTGAAAGTCATGATCACATTCTTTGAGGGTTTTGCTAGTGCAATTTTTGTCGCGCTTACTAAATGTTTTAATTGCAGTTGACCTGGGCAGACTTCATGCTAGTTGCTGCCATTGAAAAAGCCAACTTGTTCCTTGAAGAAACCATTGAGAAAGACTACCCTAACATTGCGGCCCTGGTTATGAAGATTCAGTACTTACCTGGAGTCAAGGAGTACATTGCAGCCAAAACGCCTTACGAAATCTGAACAAATTATTCCATGATTTGTGTCTTTGCGCTCCATTTAGGTGATTTGGCTGTCAAAGAGCTACAGTAAGGCTAAGTTGCACCACCTAACTTTGACCGTAGCTATAACGATAACCAGTGCTTTTTGTATGGAGTTTGACAGATATTTGACGTTTGTCAAAGTTAAAGTAAGATGGTGCAACCCAGCCTAAGAGATAGATTTATTAAGTCATACAATATAACGCAAATTATTTGCGTTAAAGGCGGTTACACATAAATTACTTAGGTATAGAAATATCTGCCTAGATGTGCGTATGACTAATATAATCAAAGCTTCTAAGAAACTGCTGGTACGTCACAATTAGTTACGTTAATTTTTAGAATTGTGACTATAGCTGTAGATATTTTTAATGACAAAATTATTTTTCTTAAGAAAGTATTTTTACTTCACTTTCACCTTAATACCCCCTTATTAATAAAATTTTACACCCTAGTTAAATACCGTTTTAAAGTGTCATTTCCATACTAAACGTTATTTTAAAACAGTGTTCAACTAGGGCGTAACCCTTTATTAATAAGTTTTATACATAATGTACATAAAAATAATTTTAAGTAGCATACAAAAGTAATTAGTCTGGTTTCTAATTAATTTGGCATATCTTTAGTATCTTACACACACCAAAAAGTTTTGCCTCCGCTCTCGAATTCTGAGTCTGAATCCGTTTCTGAGAAAACCAGTGGAATTGGTGAAGTGCCGACTTACTAATGACACATGGAAATCAAAAAGTTTGGAATTTCAACGAGCCCTTAGGTAATTTATAGGTGACTTCTCGAACTTAAGAGTACTACTCTTAATTATCATCGAACGGAGTTCTACTCGCAAACATTAGAGCTCTTTGTTGGGACGACAAGCGGCGAAGTCCCGAAAATTAGTTTTGTTCTAATTACTTTCTGAAAGTTCACTCGTTTGCTTTGAGTTGCGCAAAGGTTCCGTGAAAATGGCGTATTGCTTACGATCCGTGGAGAGACGGGATAATCCGTACTAATATTATACGGACAACTTTTTAATTGCGCGCGAAATTTGAGGACCACCGAAATTCGACCTTTGAAAAATTCGGGCTCGGACCTGCGAAGAAAAAGAGCTGAAAAAATATTGATGTTGACAATGGACGTGGTGCTCGTTTTTAAAGAGTTCCTGATGTTCATTAATTACGCCCGTATTCAGAAACATTAGGTACTCACAGCGCGCGTGTACCTACATAAATATTATAGGGTCACACATGATTCAATCATAGAGCTCTATTCAACGCTGAGCGTTGGATTTGGTGATTCACATAAGCAAGCATCGTTTGTGAATACGGGTGTTATATTGTTTTAGATGACACTTTTGAAAATGACATTCATGGGTTATCTTTCTGGTCTGTTGTGATTCTACAAGTTTTTTCTTTATTTTAGTCCCCAAATTCCCAATATAGTTATACTAGACTAGATAATTGAAGAGGTTTCAGCTCTCACATTACTTTTTCTTCCCTAACAACTATCTATTTTTAGTTACGAAAACAGATTAATATTCAGCTTATGTCCAGACTAAATTACTTACTCGTACTTTAGACAAAGCTTTGCAAATATATTTTTAAGCAGATAATAGGAGACTCACTAACATTTTAATATAATTATTATACGCATATTGTACGAAAGGTAGACCCAGGTAAATTTTATATCTAATAACGAATATCCCTTGGAGAAATAACAATTCATTTGGATTTGTTCCCATGTTTTAATACACACAGACAATTTAGCTCAAGCAGTTTTTGCCTTTATGAAAAACAATTTCTTCTGAGATGACTGTTTTAATAAGCTTCTTTGTTAAGGCGCATGTTGTGCTTTTTTCTAGTAATGTACTTTATAAGGACCACTCTTTGTATTTTTGTTATTTTATAAATTGTAAGTTACATGTATTGTTTACCTACATGTAGTAAAAAGAACATGTTGGGCGTAAATTTTCCTATAAGGGTACTATAGATTATTATTCTTCTCATCGTCAGTCGATAAGTTGCCCATGATTAAGGGCAAGTGCATTTAGTGGAAATAGGCGATCGAAATATTTTCTACTCAATTTTATCGCAATATCCTAATACACCTAGAATGGATCTTTCCATCTACATAAATTGAACAAATTCAGCGTTTATCATACTTCGGACAATATTCTGCAGACAAGACAAGTGACTTCAACTAAGAATAGAGGAAATAATTTTCGCAAGCAATTTTTAATGTACGATCTGAAATAAAACCTCCACCGTCACAAAAAAGTAATTTGTCAGCCAGTTAATCGTAGTCTCTTTAAATACAGGTTAAATCAGGTCTTTTATTTGTCCAAAAGCACAGCTGCGTCTCTCATTGTAACAAACTCCTCTGCCACTAATAAACACGTGTAATATTAATGGACCCACTACAAGTGGAGTAAGCACATTTAAAAATACAGCTGAAATCCGCCCTTTTATTTGTCCAGAAGAACATCTTTCTCTCTCATTGTAACAAACTACCTCAGCCACTAAACACGTGTAATCTGTGGTTCAAACAGATTTGGCCCGGCTAACTGGCCTTATTAAGATTACAACGGTCTTCGTAATCCTTATGTTGTAAATCTTCAACTAGTTAATCGTTATCTGTATTAAATACAGTTAAAATTCGGCCTTTTATTTGTCCAGAAGCACAGCTTTGTCTCTCATTGTAATAAACTGCCTCTGCCACTACAATAAAAAAGAGTATGAGTGCCATTGTAAATCGTCAGGCAGTTTGGAGTAAGCACATCTAAAAATACAGCTAAAATCCGCCCTTTTATTTGTCCAGAAACACAGCTTTCGTCTTTCACTGTAACAAACTACCTCAGTCACTAAACACGTGTAATCTGTGGTCCAAACAGATGTGGCTCGGCTAACTGGCCCTTAACTGGCCTTATTAAGATTACAACGGTCTTCGTAAGGGATGTTGTAAATCGTCAGCTAGTTAATCGTAGTTTGTATTAAATACAGCTAAAATTCTGCCTTCTATTTGTCCAAAAACATAGCTTTGTCTTTCATAGTAAGAAACTACCTCTTAATGGACCCATTACAATAAAAAAAGTATGAGTGCCATTGTAAATCGTCAGGCAGTTAATAGTGGAGTAAGCACATCTAAAATACAGGTAAACTCCGACCTTTCATTTGTCCAGAAGCACAGCTTTCGTCTTTCATTGTAACAAACTACCTCAGGCACTAAACACGTGTAATCTGTGGTCCAAACAGATGTGGCACGGCTAACTGGCCCTTAACTGGCCTTATTAAGATTACAACGGTCTTCGTAAGGGATGTAATATTTCAGACACCCGCCGCGATTATCAACAGGTGTGCCCGTTCAGACGTTAGGACGTTGTGTGATGAAAAATAGACGATCTCTGGTATTGGCTTTTGGGTTAGATTTTTTGTGAAAGAAGGAAAAGTAAGACTTCATTATTTTTACAATATTAGGTTCATAAAGCCTGTATCATATTTTTTTAGACATGTGGTCTGCGTTCGTTCCGAATGGGATCATCAACTTTGTAACTTAAGGTTCCTATTTTCAAATAATGAGAACGCTAGGTGAACTAGAAAAACTATGAAGCATTTCTATATAATGTAACGTTCTTCCAAATGGCACAATACAGGTAAAATGTACGCCTTTTGGGTCGTGAAAGGGACAAGAACATATCATAGGGTGGTTATTTATTCTTACAAGTAGGTAAATAAATGCTGCAGTATAAGGATGATACACTAGAACATTCATAGAGCGGCTCATTGTTCTGTTAAAAGTAATGCTCTATCCTATACCTACTCACCTTAAAGCGAGCACAATTAATCACACTTATGACGACCACGACGACTCCTAAGTATAACAATTGAGACGAAGATGTGCCATAAAGGTTCTACTAGTATTCCCTCTACAGACTTCAGTTACATAAGACGATAAACTAAACAGTATAACAGCTAGTGTAACAGTAGGTACCAACATTTTTAGATTTACTCGTATTAACATTTGGGTAGGTATTTCAACAAAAATAACCGAAACAACTTTCCCATTTGATTACGGCAACCCGAAAAGAGTCCGCAACTATTAAAACTTCAGAACCCTTTGTGATGAATCCCTTAGGGATGCGTAAAAAATATTCGAGGAATGTTAACGCGCGCCTCCTGCGAACTAGTTGGGCTCGGAACAGTTTACTGGAGTTCATTAAGAAGCTCGTTACTTCGCTGCGTGGCGCAAGTAAAAATAGTTTTGTGGAAATTAAAAGCTTTCTATAGAAATATAAGTTACTTTTATTAAGGGTTTCTTTTAAGTATCCCTACTTATGACTACTTATGACTATGTGGTGCGAGGAATGTCTGCACGTGTCTGAAATTAATTTGAGTTTTTAGTAGGTATTTAGTAAAAAAACACTTACACAAAAAGCACGATGCTGTTACATGAAGCGTTCCATGGGACTAAAATTCATGAAATTATGCACATTTTCCTATCACCCACGTGTCCGTACCACGAACCGTTTCCGAGAAATCGAGCGTTACTTTTGCAAAAAAAATTGGCCCACCTTCTGTGTCAAAAATTACAAAGAGATAGACACGGTGTCCACGTCAGTTTCGGTTGGTGCTACTGTACGAACATAACCAGCATTTTAAGCGTTTTACAAAACTCATGTTGGTGCGTAATAAGGTGAAAATTGTACCAAAGCTGATAACAAGCATTAAGATAAACGATTATTTCAACTATTTATTTAAAAAAACATAAATCTCTCAGCTACATTTCGTTTAACCCTTCATTTGGCAACGACATAAAAAATGGAAATACATGAGTTTGATGAATGTAAGGCATCAAGGGTATGCTAAGAACTGTAAAAAAAATATGAAAAAAATTCCTGCATTTCCCAGAGTTGGGAAAATTCGTGTCCGTCACAGCGGACACTGCCAAAGACGTCATAAATAACGAGTAGAATTGAATGTTCGCCGTGGCGGACATTGGCAAATAGGGGATAAATAAAAAAACTTTGTTATAAACTAATTTTATTAAGAATTTTTATAGTATTGAGAATAAAACACCTTGGAAATTGGTGTTTTGGCAAGAAAAATTAAGTAAGTAATTAAGCGTAACATTAAAAACGAACACATAAAACAATCATTTGGTATGGAAATCTAAAAACAGTTTCTTGCATTTTTGCCCATCACAAAGCAAGGGCGCGTTTGAAACTTTATGTAGAACACCGCTGTCTTTTTTTGACAATACCTGCAACGTTATAAGAGAAGCTAAAGCTAATATTTATATTAGAGAGAGATCATATCATTATCATTTCGATAAAGGGTGCAGGTGAAGAATAGTTTGAGTTAGTAGAAGCACATTTATCAAGCATTTCAAAATCGGTATCAGATTTCTCACTTGCGTCTGAGGAAGCGGGTTCTAGGGACTAAAGCCAATATTCTTGAAACACGCGCGTGCCTCAGACAAATGAAAAACAAAAAAAAACATAAGAAAACACCCATAACCGCAAAACAACCTAAATTTGACTATGTCCGCCACAGCGGACAAAGTTGTTTTATGAATATCAGTGAGTAATTGACAATGTCCGCTGTGCCGGACAAAGAGATCAAGCGAGTAAAAAAACACCAAAACATGTATAAAATGTTATGAATTTCAGCTAAACATTATCGTACACGTATTATTGTTAAACAAATTGCAAAAACAATGAGCTTTTAACAGCAAAACACTGAAAAAAAAAAAATTTACCTTATCCAAAACAGATGACTGTCTCTTCGCTGACATTTTGTTCGCGACTGACAGATACAGTGTTGCGAACGTCAAAGTTCACTTTCTACAAACTTTTTCAGAGGTTATAAAACAATAATATTGTAGAATAAAATAAAAATAACATTTACAACACCCCCTACTTGGTTTCTAAAGTTAGTGTCCGCCCTACCGGACAAATTCAAATTAAGGGTTAAAGTTCACGCTTTGTGCATCCTCAGAGAAGAAATCAGTTTGTTTAAGTAGGAAAATGAAGTAGAGTTGAACTCGCTGTAATTGCACTCGACTCATTGTTTGAGTCAGTTTCAAGTATGCTAGAACATTTAAATTGGGACAGTTCTCAACTGATTTGTACCTTCTAGTTATTGAATATTTATCTCGGAATAGGATATTTCTCGTATCTTTAATGGTTTGGAATCATAGTTAAATCTAGTTACCTAAACTTTCAACATTCGAGGTTTTAACACAGAATAATAATAAGTACTACGTTTTAATTCTAAATTTGACTGTAGACTGAATCGAAGAAATGATTTAACGGCAATGTTGTAAAATTTCAATACTATGGGCCAATAATTAATCCACTTTTAACAATATTGTTGAAAGTGGATTCATTAAACTAATGGTTGTCAACTTACATTCATCTGTTTTACCTAGTCTTGAAACAAATTGTGAATATAAAATGTTGATTTAAATCAAAATTAGCGTGTTAAATATCTTACTAGACTGGAATCCTTTCATTGAATTCAAAAATGTAACAAAGGTATAAAAGTTAGTTGGAATGGAAACTATTCACTGCCTCGAATGGTCCAAGAGGTAACAATTTCCTGATGCTCTCTTACGTCAGAGAGTGGCCGCACACTTTTAAAAATTAAATTAAATATAAAATTCCGAATGAAAAAAAAAGTGTTTAAATACTTATACCTAAAAGGTATAGGCAATTAGACAAGTCAGGTAAACTGTGTAATTGATGAAAATCAGTGTAGGCATAGATAAGCCCGCTACTAAATTCGTGAAATGAGTTCATTAGAATTTGCAAGTGTGAATAAAATTATAAAAATTTCTCCAGGTATTTTACCTTTTTTACCTTTCAAAGCCTCTGATACCTACCGCTGTTGATTGTGCGAAATAATTGTTTAAAGATACTAGTAACTAATGATAAAGATGATGGTGGTATCCTACAAGTAAGTAGGTATCACAATTTTTATTAGTAAGGAAAAATCTGTTACTTAGTTGATTAGTTCTTTATTATTGGTTCTCCGTCTTCGATATTCGACAGCAATTATATTATTGATATCTGGCCGAAAATAACGACCACCGCTGTGTAGGTATGATTACTCAAGCAATGCGAATAAAAAACAAAACAATAAAGCTTTAGTTACAATTCCACATTGTGTATTCCCCATCGCAACGGTACTGATACTTCTCAGATCCCGGACAACGATAGCGTTACGTTATTTCCTGTTTGTGTTCTTCCCTTTTGTTTCGCGTCGCTGCTTCGGCTTAAAGCCGACTTTGGCTAAGATGGCTGCCTTAAAGTTTTTGTCTTTAATGTTTACTGACTCTAATTACGTATACATTTTCAGCTAAATGAAAGTGATAGTTGAACGTTGATTTTTAAAAAATTTACCTTATAAAAACCAAAGTATTTTTAATCGTAAGTACCTGAATCAAATCAGCTCACAATAACGGTTCACAAATTCGGTATATCGGTAAAATATCATAAAATATTAACTATTACAAACGAATTAAAAACCTCCACCTTATTTTTTGAAGTATGCAAATAAAGAAAAGTAAAATAAAAAAGGTTTTAGCTCAAGTAGAACGAATAGTGTTCGGGGGAGGCCTATATACGATCGATCGAGTATACGATCCGCAGTGGACTTTCTGTATCTGAAGTAATGATGGTGATAATGATACGTAGTTACAAATTCGTTGTATCATATTACAAATTATCCACAAGAATGAAGAAATCTCAATAATTTGTTAACTTCGCTAAATTAATTGGCTCAAAAGTCAATCAGCTTCACGTGAAAATCAATTAAAATCTTATTTCCATTGATTAAAATGATTCGTGTTCCTAATGCATGTGGGAACCATGAAACAATGTGGTGTGTTCGTTTGTTTTGTGATGTGCATAATGCACTTGAATGCAGGTTAGTGTGTTAACAAAAAAAAATGTGTGTAAAAAACGGTGATCGGCGATTCCCGAATACATGAAGCCGTGAAATCGAGATATTGTAACGATAGGGTCGCTAAAACACGCAATTCCGATACTGCGTCCGCACTCATGAAGTTGCAGTTGAATCGCAATCGCGATGCTGCATCGATACAGTCGCTCATCGCCGATGCTAAAGTAGCATGTCTGCTGCATTTAGGCACTTAATTACTTTTTGAGATAAGCATGATCTAAAAATCTTTTATTTTTGAAAGAAAATTTAGAGAAGTCTGACTTTACAATACTTGTCAATTCTCGAGACTTCTCACTCATTAACACTTTAATTAAATTACCAGAATTTGACGTTGACTACTACTTCGGGTCACCCGCGGCCGGCCTACGGTCACAATCTGAGGAGTGCGGGGAGCCTCTGTACGAGTATTTGTGCTACGTCAACTGCCCGCGAGACCACGTCTGCTTCATGAGGAAGTGCTTGTGCGTTGATATGCAAGTGGACGGGCAAAGTCGTGGTAACAGGATTTCAATATAATTGTTAACTTGCTTTAATACTTTGACGATTCGATAGCTAATAAAAATACTTAGGCTGAATTTCACCAGAGTAAATACAAATGAGTAGGTCATCTTCATAGAAACGCACCGAGCGCGGTTTGTATGTGAGCGCGCCAATACGTATGCGGCGCGCACGCACACACTGACAAAATTTAGCGTGGATTACCGGGTGTTGCGCCGAACCGCGCTTGGTGCGTTTCTATGAAGATGACCTACTCCTTTTTATTTACTCTGGTTGCACCACCAAACTTTGACCATAACTATAACGATAACCGGTGATTTTTGTATGCAGTTTGACAGAAAGTAAGATGCTGCAATCCAGCCTTAATGTCAATTGACTACCGAGTATCAACTATCCTGTTGTATGGAAATATAGTGTGTCGATTGTGTACGTGGTCTTATAATGGCATAGCCTTTATTTCTTTACAGGTCGGAAACAGAAATCTGTTTACAAAAGGAGCGAATATCTAAACTATCAGAATCCACCCGGTTTTCTTGATCTCACTAAAATGAGTGGTAAGCCTCCATAATGATTTATACAGGGTGTTTGGTAAATGGGTATATGAGCCGACACTAGCCCATGTTAACATGGGCATATAAATGGTATGGTGAAGTCAGAAAATTGATATCTTCATTTTAACTATTTTAATTTTTATACAAATCGGAATTTATAAAATTTATTTTGTATGAAAATTTAAAAAAATAAAATGATGATATCAAATTTCTGACTTCACCATATCATTTATATGCCCATGTTAACATGGGCTAGTGTCGGCTCATATACCCATTTACCAAACACCCTGTATAAGTTTTTTGAGCATCAGAACCAAATTAAAATGAATGTGTTTTTGTATTAATTAATTTAGTATTAATTTGCCAATATTAATATTATGTTTATGTATCTATGTGTATGTCTATTATATTAATATGTATTCGTATGTTATTTATTTTATCTAATGCTATGTAAGTAGGTATATAAATTAAACGTCATATTTATTACACCGCCTTAATCTCTCTACTCGACCTGTGGTTGACTGGCAGATAATGCCACCTGGCATTAAGTCCGCCACTGTACATATGTATGTGCAAAAGTGTAAATAAATAAAATAAAATAAAATGAGTTAAGATTAACACCAATAGTAATTATTGAAATGTGTTCAAATCACAAAGAACATGGAGTACTTGTAGTTGCCATAAGTACCTACCTAAAACAAAAACACATTCAAGTTTAACTACGATTCTTCTGGGTCTGTATGGGTCAAATACTCCAATATGTTTTACTAGCGGCCGCCCGCGACTTCGTACGCGTGGATTCCGTTTTACCCCCTTTCTATCTTATGCGGTTTAGATTTTTTCATACAAATGTTGTTTCCCGCTAACTCCCGTTCCCGTGGGAGTTTTGCAATATCCTGTTGTAACTAAGCTTTAAGTTTACTAAGGTACCTGCATGCCTCAAGCGTCTAACTTAAGCGGTTTAGATTTTTCATACAAAAGGATTTCCCGCTAATTCCCGTTCCCGTGGAAATTTCGGGAATTCCTTTCTTAGTGCACTTCTACGGTACCTAAGCTACGTCCCTTCCAAATTTCAAGTGCCTACGTTTAGCCGTTTAGACTGTGCGTTGATATGTCAGTGAGTCAGTTTCTCCTTTTATACAATTTAGATTTTTGCTCTAGCCAAGAGACCACACGACGACTACTTCGAGAAACCTGTGCTGCGCCACCACATAGCTCACTTTTGCCCGAACCTCGACGAAGCGCGGGCGTGTATCAGAAAATGCATGCCCAAGGGCAAACCAGCGTTCTGCGGTAAAGACCATGTGTGCTATTGCGGTCACAATTACAACGACAATGTGAAAGATGACAACGTTGACGCTGAGTCTACGTACGCCCAGTTCAAAGATCTGTACGAGAAGTATTTCGGGAAGAATTACCATCAGCATTTTGAGGAGAGTTACGAGAGGAAATAAATGGGTTTATTTATTGTCTTTAATAATTTGTCAGCCTTGGGAGCCTAAGGGAACCAATAAAGCAGAAATACATAAGTGCCCGTGAATTTCAACAGCTCACACCATAGCCATTGTAAATGCGGCAGCACACAGCGGCAAGCTAAACACAGTGGCGTCTTATCTCATTGTAATACAGGCTATTTGCAACAAAAATGAATAGTCTGATGTGCTGTCGACTGTATTTCATTTCTCAATGGAATAGTAACACCTAATACAATGAAATCCAGTTATTTTAATCGTACTTGAAATATAAAAAAGTTAAGTTTAATTAAAGTACAAATAAATCTTGCTTTGTCTGTCAATCTCAGCAAAGCAGTCTTCACAAAATCCAAGGTCATACAATGTAAAAATGGGGATCAACTAAATCCATACGAGTACATACAAGCAACCCACAAGTAATCAAGACGCCAAATTGTATGAGGTGATCAGACCGTTCAAGGCCTGATTTATATGCCGCTAACAAATCCGCAGCCCAACTGAATTTTAATTACACAACCCCTTGCTGGCTGTGTCGAAGAGTTATAGGCACAAGATCAGTCAAGGTTTTCTTTAGTAAAAAAATAAAATTAAAAATACGTCACAATAAAAAAGATGATAATACTTTTCAAAATCTCAGATGTGATCAAGTTGTCAGAATTGCTTACTCTTATGCGCTGCCAACGTCAGCGACCGCAGTGCGCTCTGCTTCCGATGCGGTCAGCCTGGGCACCAGAGGAAGGAGTGTCCCGCCAATGTACCCCGCTGTCTACTTTGCTCAGCGGTAGGAAAGGCAGCGGACCACACGCTGGGGACAAAAGATTGCCCTCAGCCGCAGCAGAAGTCGAAACCGGTGCTTTCTGGGCCCGGTCGAACGGCTAGCCTCATGGAGGTGGACGCGGGGGCGTCCGCTTCCTAACACTGAGGCCCGAAGTGCGCGCGGAGTCCCCGCGTGCATTGGAGAGGGGACCCCTTGATGGGGTTTGTAGAGCGAGGCTGCGGCCGTTGCGTGGGGGCAGCCATGCGAACGATTCACCGACTCGTATGCTGCCCCACTAAGCGCGACCAGAGGGACCCGACTGGTTTTTAGTGGGTAGGCCTTGCCCTTCAGGCGAGGAGAGCCCCACATAACTCATCGGCTCCCCCGGGCCGGTGAGTATGCAGTTTCATGCATTTTCCAGTCGAAAAAAAAAGGGTCTGAGCTAAGAAAAAGAGTAAGAAATGACTGACACCCGTATTCACAAACGATGCTTGCTTATGTAATGTAGCAAATCGAACGTACAGCGTTGAATAGAACTCTGTGATTGGTTCGTGTGTGACCCTGTGCGTCCACGCGCACTGTGAGACATCACAGTAATGTTTGTGAATACGGACGTGAATTTCTACTAATGCTTTTTCGCAGCTCTGCTCAGCCAGTCTTTTTACCCGACTGCGCGATACAAAGGAGTGATAATGTGTTTTTTAAAAACAACAGGAAAGTATAAAAGATTGTGCTTGTGTTCTTATAATTTTTTAGGCATAGATTTTTTACTGAAATTTAGGGTTCCAGATACTATACCTATGTCTTTTTTGGTATCTGTACTTGGTTGGTTTGGCTTCAGAATCTTTTAAAGCCTATCTTGTCTTGGAATGTTATCTTTGTGACTGAAACTTGGGAAGTTTCATCGGATATTTATTGATTGTGGCACACACCATGGGACCCAGACTTATTCGCAAAACATTTGACTTCAGTCATTAATAAGAAACTTTCAATTTTAATTTATTACCATCGAATGGTAACAAACGAGCAAGAGCAGCAAGAGTTTACAAACGCTCTTAAAAACGTTGTTTCTTTTGTAATTAAAGCTATAATGAAAAATGTCTTTATTTGTTTTATGTCAGACATTATGTACCCACGCAAATAAACTCATTCTGTCCCATTAGTACCTGTCGACGTTAAGTCAATCAAAGAGACTTTTCCGTAGCAGATATTTTTTTCAGGATACCTTTATTTTTGCAATTCTTATGTCTCATAGGGTAAGCAAAGTTACTTGACCGGCTACGCCACGCCTATGTACTTACCTACCAATGAGATATCCATTCAATAATCCATTAGACAGCTGTTAGTTAATTTCTGTTGAATTAATTACCTTTCCAATGTCACCTAATTAGTATATTTGCCTACCAAAATTAACAATTAGGTTAAAAGTCACACTTCGAGCAAGGCTTCTTAGCTCATGTGCTCAGAGATTGTGTAACTTAATTAATCAAAATACGCAAGTAAAGCTACTCGTTATCTCTTGCATTAACACGATCTTCATAAAAACAAGTGTGTTTATTAGCGCAGGCAAATCGCGTAGTCGATCTGACAAAACCTCGCACCCTTCATATTAGCATTAACATTGTGTTGAGAACCCTAGAGCCTATTGTTCAGCAAAACACACACGAATATATTAGTTGCCCTACAGTTTATCCCTTATTCGGAAAACAATAGGGTTGATTTCTCTTTGTGCGGCATCCAGGGAGGTTCATTCGACAAACTACGATGAAAGCAAGTTGATTTGATTATACATTCCGTTTCCATTTTGAAATCTATTGTTCTTTTAGTAGTGTTATCACGGGTAAGTGTTTGTAGGAGTAAAAACAGTGGAACAAAGGCTCATGGGAGTTTATGTATATTTTGGTCTTATGTAAGCAAATGGGACAGTCATTACCATAATTTGCTGCTCTTACCATCAATTCAGATTTTTTATTGTTTGTGACACAATTTCCTTCGACCTCTGTAGACTCACCAATGTGTGGTGACAATCGTCTGTTGCAGCTTAGGTGTTAACATCCCGAACTATAACGCCTGCTGTGGTTGCGGGTTTGAACCCTGCGGAGGGCCGATGTGTATGATGAAAAACCCCATGATTGTTGTAATAATGTTCATGCGTAGGATCTCTTTTGATATGTTTATCTGTCATCTAGTTTAGTCTTTACGCTATGTGTAAATTCTGTTAAAAAGACAAAAGATTCAGAATCGAAAGAAAACCCAAAGACTTCGCTTTCAATTGTGACTTAACAGCCCAAGATATTTCAACTCAAGCTTGAGTGATGCTCATTTACACTACACTCGGATCGGCATTTATATTCGCCCACATATCCCTCGAAACTTCGCAAACTGATAGCGTCAGATCACTCATCGGGGTTCGTGAATTAAATCCTAACCACAACATCGTTTGGCAAAACATCTGCTTACGCATCTGAGAGCTTGAAGATATCGCTACGCTGTGAAATTTCACGATTACTTTGCCTGGTATTGAAGGTGTCTTGTGCAAAAATATGAACACATTTACACGATTTTTTATCAGGTGTTTTACTACAGAAGCACGATCATCTCTACCAGAAACGAAGCAGACGTATTATGATCGTTTGCTACTTACTGGTCTAAAAGTCGAATGTATCTTTATTAAGAGGTCACGACTATTTCTTAACATAGTTTGTTTAACAGTTATTAGAACGTGATATTTCAGCAATCAGGTTCTAGAACTGTTTATTTTTATAAACACAAAACAGGTTAACTACATTGTTTGAGCTATAGTTTTTTTTTATCACACATATACGACACGCGCAAACCAAATACAATAGGGCATATTATAACCCGAATTAGAAGCGAAACAAGATCCCATACTATCCCTGTCATATTGAAAGCCCGTAATCCTACACCATACCTACGTCAAAGCGGTGCGAGGGAGAATATGATTTGACAGATCGTTTCCCTCACTACGAGAGTAGGAACTACATACGTAGGTACAGTTGACCAAATTTATTTTTTGAAGTAAAATCGCTCCTGTTACAAGTATAATAAGGTGCTAGAATTTAGCTTGATGTGACGTAATCTGTATAAACTTGCGTCGTGCTTGCGTATAACAATGCGCGTATTATTTCGTTTTAGGTTCGTTAGACAACTTTTAACTAAGGCTGGGTTGCACCATCTTACTTTAACTTTGACAAACGTCAAAAATCTGTCAAACTCCATACAAAAAACACCGCGTTATCGTCATAGTTACGGTCAAAGTTAGGTGGTGCAACTCAGCCTTAGTATTAAATTGACATTTCGTTTTTTGTTCCAACACCGCTGATTTGTCAAAATATTCTACAAGTTGGTAATTTGAAAATCGGAACCTAACCAAATTAATAAATACTTATCCACAGCATCGAATAATAAAATGACCTTTTTTATAAATTGACCCGACTGGAATTCACTATAAATGTTACTACTATGCCACCCAGCTATTGAACGCTTGATTAAAAGCTGCTGAAAGAAATGAAGGTACAATTTTTAGCTGTAGAGCACTATTCCAAAGCAGAGACGTGAGTGATACAGTAAATTTATCTTAGTACGATAGGCTAACGGGAATATTAGTAATTTTTGTAATGCAAAATTACTAATATTCTTAAAAAAACGAAAACAAGAATTATTACTCAAAGCTAAATTTGATTTCAAGCATAAGTTAAGGTTGTATAATATAAATATTTTGACCAATCACAGGATTGAATCCATGACGGAGATTGAATTGAGTTTTGAACGTTGTTTATTATCGTATACATTACAAAACAACGATCTAACAAACATTAAAGACCGTTAGGCACGCGATTTTACGGTGGTAAGCTAAACAATAAGTTTGAGGTATACAGGGTGTTAGGTAAATGGGTATATGAGCCGACACTAGCCCGTGTTAACATGGGCATATAAATGGTATGGTGAAGTCAGAAATTTGATATCATCATTTTATTTTATTTTAATTTTCATACAAAATAAATTGAATAAAATCCGCTTTGTATGAAACTTAAAATAGTTAAAACGAAGATATCAATTTTCTGACTTCACCATACCATTTATATGCCCATGTTAGAATGGGCTAGTGTCGGCTCATATACCCATTTACCTAACACCCTGTAGAAGACAGCACGTCACCATAATATACACTGCGGTATCTTATGTCGTTATAACAGGTGTTATTTTTCAACAAACATGTATAACCCTGATGTGCTGTTGCCAGTAGAATCATGACAAGTTAACATTGAAAACGTTGGAGTTTTACTGGTTCCACTAAGATTACTGTAGCCCCCTTGATTCTCAAGCCCCAATAGGATGAACAAATCTGTTTTTTCTGTGTATGTCAACTGAATAAGGTCCTTTATCGAATGCACATTTGCAAGCTTTTCCAAATGGAAGCTTATGATAAGGTAGCAAAGTGCAAAATTGTGTATGCGATCCACGTTCGAGGGGCTGTCAGAAACACGAATTCGTTTGTCTTTTAGGGTGCATGATTGACGTCCTTTTAGTTAACCGTAATGCATTATTATTGACTATGTTGTAGTGATAATATTTCCCTTATGGATCATGAGGGTTTACGAATAATATTTCCCTTATGGATTATGAGGGAACATTACAAAGAGGCTATTATTTACTTTTTCTACGCCACTTCAATAGAAGATTCAGCATTTGGCCTAGTGGTTAATCAAGGTAATGCAGGTTCTATTGCCATATGGAATACAGATTTGAAGTAAGAAAAAAATAGCGTAAAAATAAAAGAAAAAGAGTTTGACTGATGTACAAAGTACATACATAATCATATTTCTTTTGTAGATGTAAACAAAAGAAATAATAATATGATTATGTATGTGCTTTGGATGGCACGTAAAGCTTTCAGTCTGATTACAAAATGTCAACTTATAATATTTGACACCATAATTGTGACAATTGTCACTATTCACGCTGTAAAACCATGATTTTATTATAAGCTTGGTGGGTTGTAGTCCCCAAGTATCTTTACTTAACGCCACTAAATTAATAATAAACTTCCTAAAGTATACCGAATTCTACGAAACAGAATTACTTAGTAAAATCAATCGCTATCCAAAAGCAAAGAGCAGAAAACTTCTTAACTCTACATCGGCGGAGCGCCCTTACTCCATTCATATAAAATTCATAATAATTTGATGGAAGGTAAACATTCCGAAACCTTTAATGAATCCTAATTAAATTTTAACATGGTTCAACGAACGAACTTGATGATCACAAACACGGATGTGTTAAATTCCACGCTTTAATGTGACGTAGGTGTTATTGAGAATTATAATTAATTTAGTTTTCAAACAAATTAAACATCGTGAGAGGAAATGGAAAAGTACCAACTTCAGTTAAGAGAAATAAAAATAAAAGTTATTATAATACACTAGCGGTCGCCCGCGACTTCGTACGTGTGGATCCCGTTTTACCCCCTTAGGGGTGGAGTTTCGTAAAATCCCGTCTTAGTGAGCACCTATGTTCTAAAAGGACACCTAGCACTTGTAGCTTCCGAGATTTCGTGATGAGTAAGTCAGTCAATCAGTGACCTTTCGCTTTTATAGATATAAGTATATAGTATTTAAATTGTGGCATATATTATGTATATGTGATAAAAATAACAAAATAACTGACTGAAAGACTGTGTCACTACTTACTTGTTGATAAAGTCTCCCGCTCGCTCATTCGAAACTTTAGGTTAAATGAACTTTAGGTTTTACAGGTCTTGTGGAGAGATATCTGACAGATGGAGTGGAAACTTTACTTAACTTTATCAAGATCGGATGAAAAGGAACCTTTAATTCAAATGAATTCGTCTGTATTAAGAGTGCCTGGTACTCAAACATTACGAAATGTACTAACCGTTACATTTACACATTCAACATACTGATAATGACATACTATCTTAAATTCACAGCCGCTTATCCAAATATTAGGGCTAAAATAAACACATCAGTCACTCCGTACGAAGTATATCTGCTTTATTTCTGCGATCCGAGCCCTCCATTGCCCTATAAGACGGCGAAACTTAATTAAGGTGCCCAAAATTTTGGTATTATCAGGTGGAATGAAGTACGTACCGCTACGTCAGCGGAGTCAATTAGCAAAATAAAACATAATTCATTTCAATAATTCACAGAAGAAACTTTGCCCTTTTCTGCTGTCCTTCTCCAACGTACGGTCGTCCTGTTTCGGCTTGAGGCGCGTACCGCATATAGGCTGTCTCTTTTCTACGCGGGTGCTATATTGCCTAACTTGGATGTTATCTCCTTCTGTAGATACAGTGATTCGAGCGGGAATGAGGCTCTACTTCGGTGGAAAATAATGCCATTATGCAAGATAATGGCTAGCCATCAGGTGATCCGTCTGCTCGTTTGCCTCCTATCACATAAAAAAAAAAAAAAAAAAAAAAATATTTTGAAAAAACTGAACCAAATAATGTAAAATTGTTTTTATTTTTGAAAGTTTTAGTTCAAGATCGTTTATGATTTTAAAAGTACAAGCCTAAATTGATATCTTTTTATTATGTTATTTATTCTAGTAATTGATTTAATCAAGCCAAATAATCTGAAAATTAAATGGTCTTATTTGCATCTAATACATATACAAAATATAGTTCATACAATTTTGTACGTTATTATTAACTCGATAAAATAAGATTAAACGGTGCTATCGCTGCACAAAACAAACTGCGTCACATCGAAAATAGTGTCTGAAATCCAAGTAGAGCACACACCCTCGCTACCCAGCTTCTGTTCGATTGGCTACGGATCTCCCTCGTAGCTCGTAGCAACGCGAGGCTGTCGTGCGGGAGAGCCGCTACGGTGCGCACGTCTACGCCGTAGCTCGGTCGTCGCCTTGACACGTTCGACCCCGCCTGTTTTCGAAAAACGCATTCGAATTTTGAAACTGAATCTGTGCTGTGAACGGTTTGAACTTTGGACGCGTAGTGTTTTGTTTTTGTGTTGTGGTGAGACTACCCACGTGGCGTTTAAGGTAAGTTATTATTATTATTATGAAACAAAATCAGAAGACGCATGTTCTTGATCTTAGACTAATGGAAAAGTAATACGGTTAAATGAAAGTCAAGGCATAAAGGACGGTACGTAAAGCTCATTTTAAATGCGTGGGGACGACGATGTGAGTGAATTCATCAACGAAGACACTTTTAAAACATGTAAGAAACATGAGTCAGTACTTTTGTGTCAAAATAATGCATGTGATTGGACAAATAGGTTGATAAAATTCTTAGAAAATTATTCGTTTCGGATTGTACATAAAATTTATTTATTAATTAATTTGAAATAATTAAGCTCTCTTGTTCATAGTTGCGTCCATTAGATTGTTTACCTTTTTAGATTACTTATTCCATGTTTCTACTACTATTATTATCTACTGCGTAGACGTCTTTTACAAAATATTTTATATTACAAATAAGACATTACTGATCGAGCTTACACATTTACATCAAAAAGGTCCATTAGCTAATACAGTATCAAAGAAAACAAGAGAAATGAGGTCACGCATTCGTTTGTTCAAAAGAAAAACAAAGCAACTGCAAATGGGGAAACATTCGGAGTGATTTCCTTGGGTTTGTCATAAGCTACCGTTTGAGTAGCGTGTTCACGCGCCACGCGTGGCCGGTTTGCCAATTGATAGCAAGGAAAGATTTTCTTTATGTCAGTTGTAGACAAAATGCTAAGCTAAGTACCTTTGGCTTAGCTAGGTACATAGCTGACGTAGTTTTCCATAGTTGTGTGTAGACTGCAAACTATACATATACCTACTATAGGAAACTGCGTTAGCTATGCGAGCCAAGCGCTACTAATTTAGTTTAGCTCTTGGTGGACAACCAGCAATAGTCTTTGTGGGCTACGGACTTTTTGTCAACCAATAGTTTGGTCGGGCTGTTTTTATGAACAAGTATGGAAGTGCGCACATTACACCGATTTGGTATCGGCCAACAGTCGTTTGACTATGCGTGGCCGGCTTGTCAATTGATAGCAAGGGAAGCAAGAAAAGCCTTTACAGGTACAGTTACACAATGAGTCATTACGTAGCACGAAACCATCATCATCTCAGCCATAGGACGTCCACTGCTGAACATAGGCTTCCCCCAATGCTTTCCATGCTGCCTGGTTGGTAGCGACCGATTCTTCGTCTGGTAGAAGCCATCTAAACCTTCCTCTTGCGTATAGCGAGTCGTAGATCTGAGGGTTTTCTGTCACGAGGGTTAAAACTGACATCACAAACCCCGGACTTAATGAACCGCCATAATTGTGTTTCTGATATGGTTCAATCGGATCGCGGCTTGACGGCTATTCTTTATTTTTAACTGCATTCAAACTTTGCGCTGATTAATAGGATTCAACCCTGTGATTTTAAATCAATCGCCTACATAATCCTGCGCTTGAGTGTGTTTTTATCATTTAAAGATGTATAGGAGCCGACGCATTACAAGAAAATGTTTTGGGTGTTCCCGCAAATGGCTTCTATACTCTACCACATATTAGAACATCAATAAAAAAGAAACGTATCCTTAACAACCACTTTTATGTCGCAAAAGCTGTACCCGGGAATTGATCCCGTTATCGAAGGGGGTTAACACAATTTTCCCGGGAAATTTCTTTGTTCATGTTTCTTGGATTGTAACAATGAGGAGAACCAGTCGTAAGGGACGTGGGATTTAAAAAGTTAAGCCTTATTTTGCCTCTTACCATGTTAAGGTTAAAAGGCCTCCTTTGAATGGCATGGTAAAAATAAGTAATATGACTTTTACCATTACATAGTCTGAGATCTGTCGGCTTATTATGTTAAGATTTTTGCTGACAGAAAGTTATAGAAAAAAGGAATAACATGCGCAATGTGGTTTAAATATTGGTGATGCGATTAAATTAAAAATACAGAGATACAGATTAATTACCTTCTTATTAGTTACTTCTTACTCATATTTAGATATTTTTCAATAATCCTGTGTGTTGCTACAATATTGTATTTTCTAGCAACGGATCAATTTAGCCAGATTCCTCAATCTAATCTTAACACACGCCCGTATTCACAAAGGATGCTTGCTTAAGTGAAGCAGCAAATCGAACGCACAGCGTTTAATAGAGCCCTGTGATTGGTTCATGTGTCACCCTGTACATCCACGCCCACTGTGAGACCTCATAGTAATGTTTTTGAATAAGTACGGCAAAAACTTTTATATCTGTTCATGACGTCATCGCGTCAGATTATTCCGTTACATAACCCTAAAACTTATCCAAATCATCTGTCTTACGAGTAAGAAAGCAAACACCCAAATAGCTATAGCTCGTATCTCGCTAGCCTTGGCCCCATTCCGCTTTGAGAGTAAGATGAGCTACTTTTATCCTTTTTAACCCTTTATTGGCGAACCTTTTATACTTATATTAAGGACTTTGATTACAGAATCATAACAAAAGAAGATTGATTTCCTGGAGTTCTCGATTTATTGAATAAATATTTAGACGGTAAAAATGTATATTGTAAGGTAATTTCTAGTGAATTCATAGAATTACGATTTTATCAAACGGTTCGGATTATACGGACAATACATTTTTTACCTTATTGGTAATTGTTTTAATTACATATTGGTAAGCCATTTTAGGTGCCTATTAATATTAGACAAGGCACTATCACAGGACAAAAATCAATTCCCTAAACAGTCAACGTCAATAAACTTGAGGCTAGATTCCAAACTTGTTTGGAAGGATGGCTGGAAAGGGAAGTTAGGAAGTAATAGTGGCGGGTGCTGTCCCGTCATATCCGATAGTTGGACAATTTGGCTAGACCTTAGTAAGTGAATGTTGCGACAGCCTGGGAAATTTACTGGACACATTTGCCTTTTCGGGCATGTTTGGATGCGAGTAAGAGTAGGCGCACACCGTTGATTTTTCGTCGGCCGACAGTTTAGTCGGGCAGTTGATCAGTATGGGCATGTATGGGAGTGCGCACACTACGCCGATTCGATTTGGCCGATTCTTCATACAATTTAAAATCGGGCACAACTATCGGCCAACTAAAAATCAACGGTGTGCGCCTACTCTAAATTATAAAAGGGGCATGAAGAATACTACACTATATAGTATAAAACAAAGTCGCTTTCCGCTGTCTGTCCCTATGTATGCTTAGATCTTTAGAACTACGCAATGGATTTTGGTGCGGTTTTTTTTAATAAATAGAGTGACTAATGAGGAAGGTTTATAGGTATAAAACATGCATTATTATAGAAGAGAAAAGCCGGGAAATTCCATTGCTACCGTGAGAAGCCGGGGCGGGCAGCTAGTTATACATACATATAATAGTTTGTAGACTTTGATAAATTAGTTAGTTAATAAGTTATGAAGATAAATAAAATAATCATCATCAGAAATTAAGTCTCCACAGCAGGGGCAGGGCTCTCAAAATCTCTAGTGAAATAAAGGATTTGGACTTACTTATGGACTCTATACACCAAGTCCAGCGGCTTGGTGTCTGCGGCGGCTTTATTTCATAAGCAACATGTCAAAAGTCGACAACTCATGTCGGCCGGTCAGCAGGTTTGGTTTGTAGACCGTATTATATTTCCCACGCTGGATACCCGTCTAGGTTTTTCACATCTAATGCAGATGCAATCTATGAAATATCAGTTTATCCAGAAGATGCCCGTGCTAACGTACCTTAAGCCTAGGCGCAGACCACTGACTTTTGGTTGGCCGATAGTTGGGTTGGGCTGTTAATCAGTATGGACATGTATGAAAGTGCGCACATGACACTGATTTGGTATCGCCCGATTCTTCATACAAATTAGAATCGGGCCCAACTTTTAGTTGGTGGTCTGCGCCTAGGCTAAGGTCTTCGTTTCGGACAGTAACGTTAGAAAAGAGCGCTACTCTTTTACAAAATGAAAATTCTAGAAAAAGAAATCAGGGATCTTTTTTTAGAAATTAGAAAAACAACGTCTGAGCTTTCTTTCTCTATTCAAAGGTCGTTTATTGTTAGGATAAATTGGCTACTTTTAAAGTAAAAAGTGGTAAACCTAAAAAAATATTTCTAGAGAATAAAAATCAGAAGCTAAGCTTTTTTACTTACTGTAAACCTAAAATATCATAGACGTTTCACAATCCCTTTGTGTAATCAGATACTTTATATTTCGCGTTAAACGCGGAAGAGGGCGTTGAATATTCAGTAGTTTTAAAAGGTCTCGTTATACTTATAATTTATTAAAGAATGTTGCGAAGAATTTTAAAAATCCATAAACTCTTCGCTCTTTTTACCTATTATTTACTGAACTCAATAAATATAAAGGTTATTGTTAACTTATTAAACGGTAAAAAGAAATAAAGTCAGGTGTCGTGCTGGTTCTGTGTACCTATATTCTTAAAAATCTTGCCCCGATACATAAAGAATAGATTAAAATCCATCGAAGCGAAAAAGGGCTTTATTGTAAAAGAACAAAAACAAAAAATAAAATATCAAGCAAAAAAAGGTTTTTAGTTCTAGATACTCGTACCTTCCATCGTAGTACCTAATTCCATGTCAATTTTATAGTATCTAAAGTCGCAAATAATACACGACTTTACTCTCACACGGCTTTATTCAGCGTTTCGCGCGAAACACAAAAGCTTTTTTACCTTGATAACGCGTGTCACGCTTCCCACCGCACGGGCTAAATTTGGGGCACTACGTCCAAAGTTAAAAAAGACCAGCTAGTCGAGTTATATGAAGATAGTTCCAGTTGTCTACACGTCCTTTACATAGGACACACAAAAGTCTTCTTTTGTGATTGATAGTGAACATCATCGAATTGGTCTTGTAAGAAAGAATAAGTACCTAATATTGTTCCTAGTTTGTTAACGACAAGTAAGTGATGCTTGAATCAACCTGATTTTATTATTGAAGAAAATGTCGTCACATCGTTCAGTATGAATGAGCTGTGTCTTAAATATCGATTTAGACATCGATCTATGGCAGCTTATAACGTCTGTAGACCTAGGATGCGCGCCGCGATAAGCGATTATCACGCCATTTTATCGATTTTGCCCATACATTTTGACGTCGATAAAGTATATCACGGCGCGCATCCTAGCCCGGCTGGACATTGTAACTTTAGTAATTTTAGTACCATAACGTCATCATCGCTGGAAAGGCATACAAAGTAACAAAAATGATAGCTATGAGTTGGAATTTAGATAAGTAATAAAGTATTGGGATGTCTTGCTTCCCCAATCCACATACATAACAGTGATGATTTCGTGTTTCATAAGCCCCGTCATTTGCCAGATATATCTTGTGTCCAGGGTTTGTCCAACGAGTTAACTGATATGTTTTTACAACGCAACGTATACTGTAAATATGAAAATACGCTTGACGTATCGCACGTCACATCGTTATGATGGGATGACGCGAATTTTCGCTTTTCCACCGATCAGTAACAATATCGCTACAGGCTTTTTAACGATGCAAATATTAATTATTAAATAACGAATTTTTCATAATTCTTTTGAAAAAAGGGAGCTCGTTATAAAAGGATGATGGGCATATTGGGCGTTAAACCAACAGAAACAAAAAGTATACTAAATTAAAGCTTAATACTAGTACTTCATTTCATAGTATGACAACAATCCTGAAATACGCGGGGATACGGAGATAGAGGTCGTTGAATATGCAAAGTTTCCATAGTATTTCACATCACATTAGGGTAATAAATAAAAAAAAACTTTTTTAAAAACAAGCTTTATCTAAATGCAGATGCATGTACTAAAATGAAAAAGATAATTATATGCTTGGTTCAAAGAATTTCAAAAGCTTGTAGCGCAAACAGAAAAAAAGAGGAATAAATTCCATGCGCGATACAAGCTTTTGAAATTCTTTGAACCAAGCATATAATTATCTTTTTCATTTTAGTACATGCATCTGCATTTAGATAAAGCTTGTTTTTAAAAAAGTTTTTTTTTATTATAATTTTTTCTGTTTGCGCTACAAGCTTTTGAAATTCTTTGAACCAAGCATATAATTATCTTTTTCATTTTAGTACATGCATCTGCATTTAGATAAAGCTTGTTTTTAAAAAAGTTTTTTTTTATTATAATTTTATTTTACACTTTTTAGTTGTATCGCAATCTCTGGGTCATTATTTAGCACCAAAGTGCTCGAGAAGTCGAATCCAACGAACCCAAACTCGATAAGATTCCGCCGTTAGGAGTTCCTATGGCCACCTCCTGACTTCATCATCAGGACCCTGGACATCATCTAGCCACGGCCTGAGCCGAGGTCCGAGCCTACCGTGGCGCCCTCAGGCCGCGTCCGTAGTCCCCTCGATCGGGCCCATTAGAGTGAGCCCACCGTAGGCTGGACTTTGGTCCAACACCGCGGTGGGCAACCCTCTAGTTGGGTTCGCCACTGATCGGGCGCCTTATGCGCTCAATACGGCCCGATCGCGGCTAGAGTACCTTCTGTACCTACTCGCCATTCTGCCCGGTGAAGCTGGAAAAGCATTTCAAGCTACCAGCGCGCGTCCCTTCAAAAAAAAATCATCTAGCACTAAACTGCTTGAAAAGACAAATCCAACGAACCCAAACTCGATGAGTTTCTGCCTTTTCCTTTAGAATTTCCTATGGCCAGCTCCCAAATCCATCATCAGGACCCTGGACATCATCTAGCACTAAACTGCTCGAAAAGAAAAATCCAACGAACCCAAACTCGATGAGTTTCTGCCGTTTCGTTTAGGAGTTCCTATGGCCACCTCCCTAATCCATCATTAGGACCCTGGACATCATCTGGTACTAAACTGCTCGAAAAGAAAAATCCAACGAACCCAAACTCGATGAGTTTCTGCCGTTTCATTTAGGAGTTCCTATGGCCACCTCCCTAATCCATCATCATGACCCTGGACATCATCTAGCACTAAACTGCTCGAAAAGAAAAATCCAACGAACCCAAACTCGATGAGTTTCTGCCGTTTCGTTTAGGAGTTCCTATGGCCACCTCCCTAATCCATCATTAGGACCCTGGACATCATCTAGTACTAAACTGCTCGAAAAGAAAAATCCAACGAACCCAAACTCGATGAGTTTCTGCCGTTTCATTTAGGAGTTCCTATGGCCACCTCCCTAATCCATCATCATGACCCTGGACATCATCTACCACTAAACTGCTCGCAAAGACAAATCCAACGAACCCAAACTCGATGCGATTCCGCCGTTTCGTTTAGGAGTTCCTATGGCCACCTCCTGACTCCATCATCAGGACCCTGGACAACATCTAGCACTAAACTGCTCGAAAAGAAAAATCCAACGAACCCAAACTCGATGAGTTTCTGCCGTTTCGTTTAGGAGTTCCTATGGCCACCTCCCTAATTCATCATCAGGACCCTGGACATCATCTAGTACTAAACTGATCGAAAAGAAAAATCCAACGAACCCAAACTCGATGAGTTTCTGCCGTTTCGTTTAGGAGTTCCTATGGCCACCTCTCTAATCCATCATCATGACCCTGGACATCATCTAGCACTAAACTGCTCGAAAAGACAAATCCAACGAACCCAAACTCAATGCGATTCCGCCGTTTCGTTTAGGAGTTCCTATGGCCACCTCCTGACTCCATCATCAGAACAGCTCAATAGTACCATAACATTGCATTGTCATCGTACTTACATAAGTATACCAAATTTCAGCTCAATCGGTTGAGGAGAAGTGGTCTTAAATTCAGTTGCAAGATTTGTCCCACACATACTAACAAGTGAAGTCAATATAAAGCTTGTAAAATAGTATTGGGTCAATCAGATTGCTTTTATCGATCATTGAGAGTATTGTATCATATCTTACTATCGATTCTATCGATTTAGTAAGTATGTATACCGAATAAATCATAATCGATTATTCGATTGCAATAATCGATTATATTGCTGAAAATAAGGAATTGAATTAACAATCAAATGATAGTAATGATGGTAATCAATAAAATCGATTAATCGAATTGTTAATCGATACATCGATATTTGGAAATATCGATTAATAATCGATCCGTGATCGATTATGCGACAACACTACAACTTAACTGCTAGAAATCCCCTTGAAACATGACTGTGTTCATGTCCTTTCTCTAAATGGTACCTAGGTATGGTCCTACGCTTATAATGTAGAACATGGTTTAAATATACCATTTATTGGCCCCACTCCTGAACTGTTGGACATAATGATGGATAAATAACCTAATGTATTTAAAATGTAAGTAGATAAGTATATTAATTAAAAATATTTTTTGTTTACGCAATAAAGCACTTATTACTATTACACATTATGTCAATTTCCAAGCAAACCCGGGAGTTTTTGGTAGTTATTTATATCAAAATATATTTCTGATATTAAGTCCTAACAAATAATAGTAGTTACATTTCTGTTGGTTTTACGCCCAGATTCCATAGAAAAGTGCCCATCATCCTTTGATATCTAAATTGTTGTTTGTTACATGATATCCAAATGGTCCTTTCAGAAAAGGTTAAAAGACTGGTTAACACGCATAATTACAGTAAAAAATCGACTTCATAAAATCGTCATTTCTATGAAAACGAAAGAAGCTAAATCTAACTCAATTAATTCAAAAACAATTATTCTGTACTCTAACAAAGAAACTTGAAACTTGCTATTATTAAATTCAACAAAAGAAATAAATTCTCCAAGTAAAATGTTCTTATTATTCCCGATATAATATTTCTTTATACTAGCTAGACAAAAGAATCTAGATTTTCCACGAATCTAAAGAGATGAAGATACTAGAACAGTTGAGTGTACAAAAAAAAGCTCAGGCAAAAACCGCCCTCTTCAAGCTCACTTCGACCTTTTTCAAGTAGTTGGAGTGATATTTTTTTGTTTAGGAATCAAATGAACTCGGATTTGAACCTGAATCGTACCGTGAAATAGTGTGGAATTCGATATCATGAACAGTGATTTCTATTTAGGCAGTCAACTCGAGAAAATAGTGGCTTTTACTTGAAGCTTTTTCTTGGATTTTGCATAGTTATTATTCCTTTAATATATTTCTATTGTGTTTAATAAATGTAGGTACCTCTAAATTAGCTATCGTATAATGTTAAAGCTCTTCAACTCAATTTCAGGCTAGGTAAAGTTTTTTTTATAAATTCTATGTAAGTAGGTACGGGTAAATATTATCAAATAATAAATCAGAGTTCAACCCAAAAATTCTCCTCTCAAACCTTTTCCCTGTAAATAATACTTCCGATCTAGAATGTCGCCTCGATTTTACAATAATAAGCGTCAATTTAACAAAGAATTTAGATCTACCCGCAGGCGATTCTGCGAAAAGCTCGTCAGCGGTTATTTGCTTTTTAATCCAAGATATTTCAGCTCGGGATAAATATTTTGGGACAGGTCCTCGACCTCTGACTTTCTGTGGAATTATTCACTCGACTAACGGATTTTGTTCAGAATATAAACCCATCTTGAAGCATAATTGGTCTGTTGTATGTTCTTTGTTATGCTTATTTTTGCTTGAGATGTTTTTATTGTAACTGAAATTAGGATTCTTTGCGTAAAAGGTATTTTCTTGGAACTGGTATGATTTTATACTTTTTTACGTCACTTATTATATTTTTTCTCTTTGAAATTTTGACATTTACTTTTATAGACACGATTTTTCTAAATGTTACGTAGAGGTCCGAAATACATTAGAAAACTGAATTAAGTTTCGTAACATTCTTTCTTAGCGGATGCCTACGTCATAACATCTACCTGCATGCTAAATTTCAGCCCGATCCGTCCAGTGGTTTGGGCTGTGCTTTGATAGATCACTATGTCAGTCAGTCAGTCACCTTTGAGTTATATATTTAGAAGAAGATTGTCATGAAGCAGTTGTAGAGTTAGTAAGAGGAATACAAAGGATTAACACTAGAAGTGCCGAAGATTGCGACCCCCCTAAAAGCGCCGCTGGGTCAATTTTGTCCCAGCATATATTTTGTAACATTTTTTAGTTTCAGGCATGAATATTATGGTTAAAACTATTTGTAGTATCCTTAAAAAAAGGTTTATCTATGTAATTAAATCAATATGTACTTATTTCTTTAAAAATATAAATGTATTCAATTTTTATTTTGAATTATTAAAAGTCAGATATTTTTGGTTTCATTTAAAAATAGTCACATATTACCTGGTGTTATACTGTATTAAAATAATGAAATTACTACTTTAACTAGTCATTATTATTTTTAAAGGAAAAATTAATATCTTACAAATAATAGTGCACATTTTGCACAAAGTATTTTTGTATGGTTTTTTGTCTCCCTGGTGTACTATGTGCTTAGGAATTTTTATAGGTATGGTTATTTTTCTGTTATCTGTACACAAACAGTGAAGTTTTTTTACCAATTACAATGAAAAGTATGTACGTTTAATTTTCAAAATTTTATAAGTCACACATTTTAAAAATGTATCAAATCATACAATGTATGAACTGGCTTATGTCTAGAAGCCACCTTCCTACTAATATTATAATTATAAAAGTTAATAAATATTGATGAATTGAAGGATGGATGGACTGATGAATGAATAGGAAGGATGAATGGGTGGATATATACCTGGAAATTGAACTAAGTGAGCATGGATTCATGGTTAGATCGATGGATGATTTTTCACTCTTTTATTCAAAAAATACTAAGCCGACCTTAATAAAACTTAGTAGTTTTATTGTTAATACTTCAGAATAACATAATATAGGCTATAATTTACAATAATATTCAGTTATTTGGTCAAAAAACAACGATAAGTGTCAAGAAATTAGGTCTTTCTATGATAAACTTAATTTCTCACGGGTGAAGTCACAGGCAAAAACTAGTACAATATATTTACATTTCTGCATTGTCACGAGTCACCTAAACTCTCCTCACCTCTCCACTTTCGTATCTCCTCGAAACAAGGGCTCTTCATCGAATTATTGTGGCAAATACCAGGGTGGGACAAAAATGACCCAGTGGCGCTTCTAGGTAAAACCGATTTTTAAAACTTTTCTATTAATGTTATATTATCAAAAACATTAAAAAATGATAAAATTCAATAAATCAGTAAAAGTCAAAAAGTTTCATGGACTTTCGTTGAAAAATAAAAAAGTTAGAGACGATCAAACTCGCGAGTGGGACAAAAATGGGACGGCGGCCTTTCTAGTGTTAACGCGTCCATGAAACAGTAGCCAGCAATAACCCTTACGCTGCCGTCTCAAAGGTGATTTCGAAAATCTTACGAGCACGTGGTCCTTTTTGCCCCGAGGGAATTGTGGGTTAAGTTCAAGCGAGCAGCGGCAGTAAAATTTACGGTGCCTGAGAAACTTTCCGAATTAACATCGATTTATATGCGGTTCATTTTTGGAAAGCAATAATTTTAATACGTGTCACGGTGGATTGACGGGATCCATAACACTAGGACTTAGTTCAGTCACTTTTGACTTAATTACTTTGTACAAAATAAAAGTAAAATATGAAATTGGTTTAACCCTAGAGTGCTCGCGCTATAAGCATTTTGCCGCCCTCGGAAAAAAAATCGATTTATTTTCTACACGATGCGTTTGTTAGGCTCCATGTATTAGAAATTAGAAGAAATTTAGTGCGCAGGTGACCGCAATAGAGAACGATTGTTGAATGTATGTCACGTTTTGCGGCAAATTGCTCACTGCGCGACTACTGACGTAAGTAAAATTTGTGTGTCTGGTTTTTAGTGTAGTTGGAAGATTATTAGTTTTCATTGCGTATAATGTTGTTTTGACATTAATGACGTCATAACATTGATAATTACTATTAGTGCTTAATTTATTTCATGTCGTTTTCGGTAAAATTCACGTAAAATACAAAATATGAAAAAACAAGGAACATGTCGGATTTCGAAGAAGCTGGTGCACTAAAATTAGTGGAAAATGTATACTAAAGTTATAAAGAAAGTAAACATAGTCATTACAATACTGTTATAGAACAATCAGCGGCAGAATCTGAAGATGATGTGCCAAGGGTGCAATAGTTGTGCAAATTTACCGTGCAACGCACATTAAATGCACATGTGACAGGCCTGTTTTGTTAAAGCACATGTGATATGTAAGGAAAACCTTTAAGTGTGTGTCATAGTATTACTACATTCAAGCATACCGAAGAGCAATGTCCAAACCCAAGATGTGGGTCAAGCTAGAGAATAGCAGCGTCAGGCGACGCCGCACGATCACGCCACCGCTGACACCGCAACTTACCGCGTCATCGGCGCGTTTTCCGTCAATATTTCATTTTTATTAAACTTACTTTTTATCTTACATCGATAGGGTCAACTAGGCTTAGCAACTAATTGTAACAAGTTTTATTTTAAATTAAATTTTATTAAATCATTTTGGTTTTTCTTTTGGAGCCTTCGGCTGTGACCTCTATAATTGGCGCAGTCGGTAGGATACTCAAGCCGCCTTGAGTGTAGATTCACTAGGAAATTCTCACATCGAGTTCCCGTGAAATCGCTACCGTCGCGAGCGAACGCGAGCGTCCTTGGGTATCCTGAACAAGAACCTGGAGTCCCGGCTGGAGGAGAAATCAAGACATCGATTCCAAAAGTACCAGAATGCAGTTTATGTAAGTACACCGAAACCGTTTCTGTGTTGCTTCCTTCTTATTCCTTAGTTTCCTTAATTATTCACCATTTTTCATCCTAAGCAAACTACCCTTAGTGGGCCTGCTCGATCTAGACAAGCCCGTAGGTTAGATTTAGATACGAATAGGGATATTAGTGTAGATTTAGATAATTCATTTGTTAGCCTAGACGATTCAGGGAGCTCAGTTGTTTCCGCAATGGCAGACGTCGAAACCATCTATAAAGCCTTGCGTTTAGTCCCAGATTTTGACGGTAATTCTCATGTTTTACCCCGATTCATCCACCTGTGCGATCAGATCGCGGCCGAGTATACTCAACAAAATCCGGCCAACGCATTAGCAAATCTATGTCTCGTAAATGGCATATTAAATAAGATTACTGGACCAGCCGCGCGAACAATAAATTCAAACGGCATAACTGAGGATTGGAATAGTATTAAAATTGCACTAATTAATAATTTTTCTGACCAAAGAGATGAGACCGCTCTTTATAATGATTTAATGTTAGCTACTCAAGGGAACAACTCGCCTCAGGAATTTTATGATCATTGTACTAATTTATTCAGCACAATCATGACTTATGTCACCTTACATGAAAGTATTCCAACTACAATCGAAGCTAAACGCGATCTCTATAAGAAGTTAACGATGCAAGCTTTTGTCCGTGGACTCAAAGAGCCCTTAGGGTCCCGTATAAGATGCATGCGTCCTGATAGTGCTGAAGAGGCCCTACAATTTGTGCAAGAGGAATTGAATGTGATGTATCTTCAGAATCGTAACGACTCAGTAGATAAAAAACAACATATTGCACAATTATTAAAACCTACACAATCTGCCCCGACTTTGCCCGCGTTTAAACCATTCAATTT
Organism: Ostrinia nubilalis; assembly: GCF_963855985.1. Classification (NCBI taxonomy): domain Eukaryota; kingdom Metazoa; phylum Arthropoda; class Insecta; order Lepidoptera; family Crambidae; genus Ostrinia; species Ostrinia nubilalis. The sequence goes on along the minus strand of NC_087099.1, from coordinate 3,784,042 downwards.
CCCTTCACAGGCCACCCTTGTGCCTAATTCGAAATATTCACAATTTCAAGTAAAACCAAATTTTTATACTCAACTTAATTATCCCGTTTCTTACAAGCCTAATATAGGAATGCCATCGCGCACGCAACAAATTTTCCGTGCAACGCCGCCAAATTATAATGCGACCCAAAATAGGTTTCAAATGCCGCCGCGAAATAATCAACCTCACCCAGGCCCTAAGCCTATGAGTGGCGTTAGTCACTACGCTACTAGAGAACGACCTAGTTTCGGTCAGCTATCCGGTCACGATTGGCGTAAACACGGTAACCCGCCGCCATCTAATTATTTTAAATCTAGAGAGATGAACATGAACGAATGTGCTGACTATTATGATAGTTATTACCAACCTGAATTTTATTACTATAATGAGCCCGCAGACAATAACTTTTTAAGCTATCCCGAATACTGTGACATGGAACTTCCTTATTACAATATGCACAATGAGCCATCATATTATGAGACGGCCCCAGCTAGCTCATATATTGAGCCTGAGCCATCTACAAGCACAGCTCAAGAGCAGGATTTTCACAGTCGCGAAATATCACGCACTGTAAAATAGAATTAAATATGCAATGTCAAAGACAGCTTCCTTTTATACAAATTTCAGAGCCGCCCTTAAAACTCTTAATTGACACGGGCGCAAATCAGTCATTTCTTAGCCCAGAAGCTGTAGACAAATTTTTCAGTAACGTTCCATTAAACTTTGACCCCTTCGAAGTTACTAATGTGCACGCTACTACGCGTAATAATTATTCAATAACTCTCCCATGTTTTAAGGAGTTCCAAGAGTATGAAAATTACATTAAAATGTATGTGTATAAGTTTCATAATTTTTTCGATGGTCTGATCGGATTAGATCTTTTAGAACTATGGGAAGCTAAAATTGACCTTAAAAATAAACAGCTAATTACTCGTAACTCAGTTAACCAGATCTCTATGTATAATTCTAGAAACGTAAACCTGTTTGAAGACGTTATACCCGCGAATTCCAGTAAGTTACTCAGAATCCCGATTAACATACACGACGGTGACGCTTACATAAATGAGCAAACGCTATCAAATTGCGTAATAAATGAGTGCCTGACTACAGTAAAAAATAACCGCGGCATTCTTGAGATTATAAATCCCACTCCGCATGACGTAATATTTTCTATGGACCGTGCCGTTCAAGCAGAAGCGTATAATATCGAGTGCATACGAACTGGGTTAGATACTACGAGCCCTATGTGTGCTACGGAAAACTTACGTCACATCTATGCTACGGAAGGCTTACGTCACAATGATGCTACGGATAGTAAATGTACAGATAAATCGAACTGTGCTACGGACTCTAATCATGCTACAGACCACACACGTCACTCATATACTACGGATAATTATGTGCATAAATTAAACAATGCGAAATTACCTAGCCGCGCTACGGACGTACTCAATCGCCTACGTACGAACCACTTAAATCCGGAGGAGCGCGTCAATTTACAAACACTCTGCGCTAAATATGCCGATATTTTCTATATAGATGGGGAAGCCCTAACCTTTACTAATAAAATAAAACATCAAATTAAGACCACAGATGAGCTGCCCATTTATACAAAAAGCTACCGGTATCCATACATCCATAGAAATGAGGTTAAAGACCAAATAAATAAGATGTTAAGTCAAGGTATCATTCGACCTTCAGCTTCGGCCTGGAGCTCCCCCATATGGATAGTTCCTAAGAAAGCTGACGCTTCGGGGAAGCCCAAATGGCGCTTGGTCGTCGACTTCCGTAAATTAAATGAAAAAACTTACGATGATAAGTATCCCATTCCGAACATCAATGATGTCCTTGATAAATTAGGCAACTGCCAATATTTTTCAACCCTCGACCTTGCAAGTGGGTTTTATCAAGTAGAGATGCACCCTGATGACATTCCCAAAACCGCGTTCAATGTAGAGAACGGGCACTATGAATTTTTACGTATGCCGATGGGCCTAAAGAATTCTCCTTCTACATTTCAACGTGTGATGGACAATGTCCTTAAAGACCTTCAGAATACTGTCTGCCTAGTATACCTTGATGACATCGTCGTCTTCAGCACCAGCCTACAGGAACACATGGTTAACCTTGAAAAGGTCTTCTCAAGATTACGCGATTCAAATTTCAAAGTCCAAATGGACAAGTCAGAATTCCTCAAATTAGAGACTGCTTACCTTGGGCATATCATCTCTAGAGACGGTATTAAACCGAATCCCGACAAAATTGACGCTATCCAGAAATATCCGTTGCCAAGGACATCTAAAGAAATCAAGCAATTTCTAGGTCTCGTTGGTTATTATAGAAAATTCATACCGGATTTTGCGCGTATTACTAAGCCTCTTACTCAATGTCTCAAGAAAGGTAGGAAAGTTATTGTGGATTCCTCATACACCGACTGTTTTGAGAAGTGCAAACAACTCTTAACAAACGATCCAATCTTACAATACCCAGACTTCACGCGAGATTTCATCTTAACTACAGATGCCTCTAATGTGGCCCTAGGCGCGATCCTATCTCAAGGAACTGGTGGTACAGATAAACCAGTTTGTTACGCGTCGCGTACTCTTAACGAAAGCGAGATGAACTACAGCACTATCGAAAAGGAGCTACTTGCGATAGTATGGGCGACTAAATATTTTAGGCCTTATCTATTCGGACGAAAGTTCAAAATCATTACGGATCATAAGCCATTACAATGGATTATGAACCTTAAGGAGCCGAACTCACGTTTGACTAGATGGAGACTCAAACTATCTGAGTATGATTTTACTGTAGTTTATAAAAAAGGGCAATCCAATACCAACGCCGATGCTCTTTCGCGAATCGAGATACACAATGAGGAAACAGATTCCATGGCCGTCAACGCGTCTGAACGACCGCCATCTGTAGCTAATTCATCAACAGTATCCGCGCATACTAGTAGAGAAAACCCTATACTTGAAATTCCAATAGTAGATGAACCGTTAAATAAATTTCATAGGCAGATCGTAATATCAGTAGTAGGTGATATCAAGAAACGTCCCACAACTTCCAAACCATTCGATACTCATACAAGAACCGCTGTACAAGTATCCCAATCAAATTTAGAAAGCGATATCGTTAATCTAATCAAAGAATACGTCAACCCAAAAGTAAAAACTGCTCTATTGATAAATCCCCCATTAGCAATGTATGACATCATACCAATTATTCAAAATACGTTTAAAAATTCAGCAATGCACTTAGTACTAACTAAAACTGAAGTCGAGAACGTGAGAGAATATCTCAGGCAACAGGAGATAATAAAACAATATCACGATGGTAAAACCAATCATCGTGGTATAAACGAATGTCACTTGGCTTTATCTCGGCGTTACTACTGGCCTAAGATGAGGGATGAGATCAGCAAATTTATAAATAGCTGTACTATCTGCGGACAAGCCAAGTACGATCGTAATCCAATAAAACCTAAGTTTAACATCGTTCCTCCTGCTACCAAACCATTCGAAATTGTACACATAGATTTACTCAGCATTCAAAGCGAGAAATATTTAACCATAGTTGATGCGTTCTCCAAATATGCTCAAGCATACCATATTCGAGACGGTACAGCCATCAGCATCTTACAGTCGCTCTTAAAATTTTGTACACATCACGGGTTGCCACTCACTATAGTTTCAGATAATGGTACGGAATTCACGAATCAATTATTCAGTGAATTCGTAAATCTTCATAAAATAAACCATCATAAAACCTTGCCTCACTCTCCGAACGATAATGGTATAGTAGAGAGATTTCACTCTACGTTACTAGAACATCTTAGAATACTTAAATTAAAATGCAAAAGCGAGGATATCGTTAACCTTGTCTTCTATGCGATCTTGGCTTACAATAGTTCTGTCCACAGTTTTACCAAATGTAGACCGTATGACATCATCACTGGGCATTTTGATCCGCGAGATCCGCTCGATTTAGATTTATCCAAACATTTAATGCAACAATACG